>NC_079497.1:107169188-107871688 GCF_030052815.1 Hevea brasiliensis
ATGTGTTGATGATTTATGAGGTATTAGTTAAAATTCACAATCAATGTCCTTGATTTAGATTATCTTATTTATGAGGTATTAGTTAAAATTCCCAATCAATGTCCTTGATTTAGATTATATCTAAATCTTACAAATTAATCCCACAGATGCCTAAAAAAGCTAATAACAATAATAATGATAGAATTGCTCAACCATATAATATCAACATCAAGGACCCCATTAGCCTCCCTTACATAATTGTCGTGACTAAAGCTTAGATAGGCATGATGACCTTGACAGTGGCAGTTTTACAAGATCTATACATATTGAGAGGCATCATTTTTCCCAGCTTTTCAAAGCAAAAACAATAGAATATATACCTTTTAAAAAAGGGTGGGTCTCAAACATAAGATTACTATTATAAGCAAAAGATAAATTATTGGTTTAGTTAACTAGTTGGAGGAAGGTGTTGTGTACTTCATATATATTCTCAAATTTGGTTATAATATGCAACTAGAGAGGAGTAGTACACTGTGTTTTGTGTTGTGCTATCTTTATGGAGGTAGGACTTGTGAGGTTGATTGCTTTACATCAACTGGTGCTTATCAAAGGGCCTACCTCTGTTACTCACATTGGAAGGAAAAGTCAAGAAAGTTTGTGTGTGGAGGAAGTAGTGCAAAAGAAGATAAAAACACAATACGTGTAAGAGAGAGTACTTAATTTGTCTTTCATAATGGACCACTTGATGATGCCAAAGAGCTTTGAGCAATTGAGGACAAGTACTACTTTGAGTACCCCACCAATTTCTTCAACTTAATTATAATTATAACTCAACCCTTCTTCTCTTCTCTCTATTTCTATGTGGGGTTCATCAGACATGTACCTTAGAACAACAGCTGCAATACATGTAACGAAATGTCACGTCACCCATGTTTCCTAGAGCCAGCCAAGATTAGAGAGAGAGAGACAGATGGTAAATCCCTGAACTGGAGATTTTCTTTTTTAAATTTTGGGTGGTAAAATGGCAAACAACTGTGTCCAAAATGTATGAATATATACAAAATAGTATAAACTTGTTCTTATGTATAACAAGGAGGCAGCTGAAACTTCCCAACAATAATCTTTAGGCATTCGTGAAAAGATTCTCTTGTCGAGGCAATTTATAATCACAGACAAATATATATATATATATATATATCAGAAACAAATCTTTTTATTTTTATTTTTTAAATTTAAAAATTCATAATTCTAAAAATAATTTTAATACCTTCTTAAAATTTGTTTATTTTTTTTGATATACTCAAAAACTCGGGTCGATTGCCCAATTTCATGACCTAAGCATCGTGACATTTGCCCAACCGAATAATATTCCTATTCTAATATAAACTATGTGAGATAGGTATCTCACTTGCACTTTCTCTCAAGAAGGAACCTCATTATTTACATTCTTAGTCTAAGTAGAGTCTCATCGACATCAATGAAAGTTTATTTATTTATTTTTATAAGAATGTCTTTCTTTTTTATTTTTATTTACTCCCCTCAAATTTTTTTAAGGATTTAAATAGCGGAGAGATTGTAAACTCAACTTACTCAATATTCTCATTTCTCATGTTGCAGGCCATACCTGCAGAGATCCTGACAATAATATCATTTGCGCCGTCCATGAAAACGAGGCCACGGCCACATAGTGTCTTAACCATTTAGAATCCAACTATACATCAGATATGAAAAACAGTAGTGGCTACTTAATTAGCGGGTCGGCTAGATTTGTTTCAATCGACGCAATTGCATATAGAAAAAAATTATTCAAAGCATAGGCTTTATGTATTACTCCTCCATCTCATTTCAAATAATATTTAAAAAAAAAAATTATTTTATTTTATTTTATTTGTCATTTTAAAAAATTTAAAAATTATTAATTATTTTTTTAACTTTATCCTTGTTTATATTATTCTTAATGCATTTATTTCTTCTTGTTATCTTTTATATTCTAAAAGTATTTTAGTCAATTATTAGCATCTTTTTTTTATAAAATTAAGACTATTTAATTATTTCTTTAATTTTTATATAAAAATTTTAAAAAACACTTGAAATGGGACAAGGGGAATATATATGATGGGTGCATCTAATATCAATTCGAGCTTATATGGGAATGAATTTAACGACTATTATATTAGATTATTATATCAAATTATATGCAAAATTAATTAAAGTGTATATATAGAATGTACGAATTTATGTGTAAAAATTTAATCTAACGGTTAATAAACTTATTTTCATATGAGCTCGAGCTCGAGCTCAAGTTCTCCATAACCGCTTCCTGTATGATGAATTGATATGAATTTGGTTTCTAACAAGTATTCAAAGTGAAGGTAAGATGCGAAGAGATCATTGAATATGGTGTCTTAGATGTCAACATCGTAAATGAAAGAAGTGGACCAATAATTCTAGAGTGAAGTAAATGAGGGAACAATATTCATGTGAACGTCATTAACTGACAGCTACCAATATCAGATACTAAGGTTGTTAAACTTTAATGTTCAATTCAGTCAATTTACAAATTCAAAAATCCATCTCTTATGCCAAACACATTGCTCTTTATAGTTCAACTCCACAAATTGGGGCTCCATAAATGTAAGTTTCTGCTTTATACTTCAAGGGATGGTCAAACGCCTGTCTTATGTACCAAATTAGAAGTTGAAATCTTGATAAAATTCTTTCATTCTGCTTGGAGCCCTAGGCTAATCAAGATTTTATTGAGCACTAGTTGAGATTCTATTTTCAAGACTTCACAATTTAGATAAGGGTGAACTCAAAAAATTTTCATTAACAACACCAAATTAGACATAGAATGTTATAGATTAGTCCAATAAAAATATAAGTAAATAAGAAATTAATAGCACATGTACTAGCACATGTAAGACAAAGATAAATGTACATTAAATTCATCAATTGGAATTTTACATGAGAGTTAAACCCAATAGCTTTATCTAAGTATACAAATAGAAGTAAAATAGTTTTTTTAATTTGAATTGCATGAAAGAGAAAAGAGATAAAAAAAAAAAAAAAAGAAAAGACAAAAGAATAAAATTTTATTATATGTATAGGAGGAAAGGGAAAGCAATTAAAAACTAAATTTTATTATTACATTTACTTGTATTTAACTTTTAAAAAACAAATATCAATTGAATTTTAATTTATATATGTATAATTTTTCATACTTATTTAATTATAATTAAGTAATTTTAATGTTTTAACTTAGATTATAATACATAAATTGAAAATAACTTAAATCATACAATATCCAATTTATTATGTGAAAGAAAAAAGCACCTTAACTAGCCTTAGAAGGCAAAGTTAACAAATTTCAAATTTTATAACCTAAGTTTCATACAATATATAAACACTTTATATCATTGCAAAACACTTAGTTTTTGTCATAAAACATGATTTCTCAAATGCTAACAAGCTTAATTTGCCATAAGGAAACAAAACCCCTAAAATTACAATTTAGGGTTTATGGAGAAAACTCACCCAAATAGGCATAGAATCAAAATTCCACCTCTAATCCGGGGAGTAAAGTCACTAAGTGTTGGCTCTCTAGCTTGTCCACACAAGCCCCTTGATCAAAGCACCTTGATCCTAAGAAAAACCCTTGATTCTTCTTCCTTGTAATTCGGCCAAGTTGGAAAGAAAGGAGAAGAAAAGCTTTCGTAGTTCTAAGTAATCGGAAGTAGTGAGAAACACTTTCTCAAGGTTTGATTCAAGATCAACAGTACTTGTTTCTCTTGAATTTCAAGCTAGGAAGATGAGAGAATTTCTTTGTCTATGGAGGAAGGATGGACGGCACATGAAGAAGAAGAAGATAAAGAAATATAAATATCTTTCTACTTTGATCATGTTGCTCTTATGTGTGTGACTTACTAGGTTCATTACTAATTGACAATGAAAATAATATTAACTCTTTAATATTATTGAAACCATTCTAAACTTAAATAAAATTTCTTTTCACTTAAGTTCTTATAAATCATGGTTGACATCTAGCATAATGTACCATGACTACCAAATTAGTTTTGAATTAATTCCCCAATTCATAAACCTTGATTATACATACCATGCACTAAAATCTCTCCATTACAAAATCTCGATTCCAGCTAGAGTCACGGTTTATATCAAACTCTTTTACTTAAAATCATATGTCCTCTTTTAATTATAATTCTTGATTAATAAGGCTTTCCAGTCAAAAACTCTTTTCTGACTAAGTCTTTATGTCTTGGCTAGGAACTTAAATTCATCAACAATAATTAAATGGACATAGGATTTTATTCCTATTTACTTAGGGTAACGGATCCCATCTTGACTAACACCTATGTCCATATATAACTAGTCAGAGCCAACATATGCCCATATACTCATACATAGTACAAGCATGAAAGCAATATCAAACTCAAACCACTTATATAAAAGATAACTGTGTTATCTCAGCTTAAGAGATTATATGTACAAGTCATCTAATATCATTGGTTCGACCTACTTATCTTATAAGTGCTCACCATGTTTGTCTTATGACATAAGACTCATCATTCTATCCTATTAATATCCCAAACTAATCCATGGACACAAACATAAGTGATAATCTTTTTAGATAAGTCATACCCAATGAAGTATCCTAAATTGTAAACCGAATTTATAATACTTGTACTAGAATATTTTGTCACTTATATTCTTAACAACTTAAGAATATAATATCTAACAAGATATTAAAAGACATTTTCAATTAAATTCAAACCATTCGAATTGAGAAGAAAATAATATTTGCTATTAAAAAGGGAATAAATATTTACAAGATACAATATAATGATATGCTCTAGGGTATACTACTAACATTATGTCTATTTAAATTTTTTTGTAAGTGTTTGGAGAGGCCAAGACTTTTTATTATTCCAATTTCCTTCATTTTTATATATTTAATAAAAAATTTTCACAAATATTTGGAGGATCACCGGCTCCTTTTTATTTTCATTCCTTCTTGAAAATCACTCTAATACTAATGAAATAAAACTCATTAATTTAAACTGTACGATGTTATGAACATAAATCAACAAATTCTTTACACAAAATTAAAAGAATGACACAGATATTGGATATTGTATTTGAAGCCATATCCACACAAAAATCTAATAAATTTTGTGTCACCAAATAAAAGGCTTGAAGAAATTTTTGGACAAGGCTATCTACAGATTGTGATTCTGCCACAATATAATCTTGTGTTAAAAGATCATGGAAGGGAGATCTCATATTATATATCAAGTCAGACATATATAACAAATAACCATTGATTGTTTGAGATTGCAAATCCAATGAAAGTGATTAGAAGACAACACCTTTTCATAAAAATTCATGGTGTGAAATTTTGACAATATACAGATATACCAATGAATCCACCATGCGCAATGGGTTATGATTTATTTGTAACCCAAAAGTTATGTATTGATTTTCTAAAATTTTGATTATACTTTTTGGAAAACAGAGAAGTAAACTGAATTTATTTGGATTGCACTAAGCAATTAATGATATTAAGCCTATCGGGCAAAGCTCCAATATTACGCGTAGTTCGGACGCTTGTCCTAATTAACTAATTAAGGATGTTTCAAAATGTCCACTAAAAAATAAGGATCCCATGATTATCATTGTGTTTACAGTTCTAATATTCATAGGACTCCCAAATGAAGTGGACTCCAAATCCTATCCTAATATTAAGTCCCAATCCTAGCAGGGATCGATAACAACGCTTATATAAAAGTCACCAAGTATGCATATTAATCTCTTAATCACATTCTCATTTTTACACCAGTCTAATTTTCAATATTAATTTAAGCATTAGAGTGGTGAGCAACAAACTTTCTCAGTATTTTTTAGTATTATTTTACAGATCCAAATCTCAAGATTCATCATTCCATACCCGCAAAAGAAGAGAATAATATCAATGATAAATAAAGTTTGCATGTATAGGAAAGCCTATTTAGTTAGCGACGTTCATACTATTTTTTTTTTAAATTTTATTCGTTAATAAATAAAATTTTACTTAGTACAAAAAAATTAATGTTTACGTAAAAGTGTACAAGCATATAAAAAAGGGAAAGGGGCGAAAGGGGCATATAAAAATGCCCCCACAATTGTTACTGCAACATCTGAAAAGATGCCCTTTCTGTGGTCCAAGCCCTAAGTTCCAGACAACAATGATCAAACCCATCAAGCTTTGATGGAGTTTCAAGGACCCATCCTTATATTGACAGTTAAGGGTCTTTACATGTACAGAAGAAAAAGCTTTCCCATTCCATCATGCATGTTGTTATGTGTTTTGATGTGCCCTATACATATCCAATAAATCTTTCAAATTAAGGGATATATATAATTATGAGGTAGTGGGCTCTCATGTCCTCATCTCCATTTGCAATGGGTTTCCTAATTGCATCCACATTCTTAGAAAAATATCTCCCATTTCCATAAAACATTACTGATATTTCTTTGTATAATTTGTAGCTGAGAATTTGAAGCCACATGTGGTGAAAGGGCCAGCAAAGAATGTCTAAAATCTTTTTCTAAAATTTTCACATTAATTCAAATCTCCAAACTGCTGGATTTTTAGATTGGTAGCTAATTGGAATCTGCCATGTGTAGCAACAAATGAATGGTATGAAAACTACTACACATCCCTTAGCATGTGACTTATGTTGCAACAGTCCATTCCAATATTTATAATGCCATTGTCTCTACTTAACTTCAATTCAAGAAAAGAAGTTACAGGCAAAGGTGGGGTAAATTACACCTATCCTATGTCAATTTAGGTTCAGTCATTTATTTTTTATTTATTAAAATAAAATTTCTTATTTTTAGCTTTTTTTTCTTTTAAAAAGCCCCTTTAACCTACAATTTCTTCTTTTTATAACTGACATTAAATTAATATTTAATGAAAATAATACTATAAATTATTATTTATTATTTTTTATATAAAAATTAAAATATTATATATATTAATAAAATATTATTTTAAAATTTATATTATTATTATTATTTTTTTAAGTCGTTTCAAAATAAATTTTAATTAATAATAAATGACATATATAACTAATAATTTTATTAATAAATTTAGTTAAAATAAAATATTTTTACTGATAATAATTAATAATTAATTTAATTATAAAAGTAAGAAAGAGAAAAAGAAGAAAATAAAAAGGACAAAATGATACTTTATTCTTTTTAACCTTGAAAATTGTTCTTGCAAATCAAATTAACATTTTTTAAAATAAACTAAAGTTGAAAGATTTTATTTAACAATTTAATTTGAGTAACTAAAATGAAATAATTATATAAATTAAAGAATAATCGGTGTAATTTACCCTTAAAAAATAGAGAAAATGCTATAAATATATAGATGATCAGAAGTGGAGGAGGAAAAAAGGGAACATAAACAAAGAGAACTGAAGAGGCCAAGTTTATATACTAGCTCCTTCAGACACAATATTAATCATTAGTGTTTTCTGATCAGCTTTTTCTTTTTTAATCAAGGGGTTTTTAATTTTTGTTTTTGTAAGCATCTGTGGCTTTGAGCAAGTAATTTTGACCTGTGAAAAAGTGGAATATTTGTATCATTTTCCAAAAAGAATTCGGTGGAGTTTGAAATGGTACAATATAAAGCTGGCAAATAGTTATCAAAACAAGCAGAACTTCCACTTCTAACAACAGTGTTGAAATTCTCCCCACTTGTTTATTCTCTTTCGCTCAGTTTGTTTCATGAAATTTTTTAATGTTTTGAGCATTCAGAAAAATAAATTGATAAAAAAAATTAAAATTTTTTTAGAAGTTAAAATTATTTTTTAAAATTTAATAATTTTATTAAAATATAAAAATATTTATACATTCATTATATGCCATATATACATATAATCAATTTAATATTATAATTAAATAATAAAAAATATTTTTTTAAAAAATATTTTTTATATATTATTTCTCACGAAGCAAATGGAGCTTTAATTGAAAATTTTCTTGAAACCATGATTTTTTAAAATATTTTAAAAAGGAACCTGTAACTTTTTAATAAATAAGAAATTCCAAATAATGAGTGTTAATGTTAGCAATTTTATGTATTTTTATTTACTAGTTAACTTATTTATTAAAATTGAAATTAATGTCAAAGATCGATAATTAAATTGATAAAATTAAAAATTTTAACTAAAATTGAATATTTGAATTTTTTTAAGTCATTAGTCATATAATAAATGGCAAATAACATAATGTCAAAAATAAAGATGATGATGAGATTAGAATAATGAGAATGAAATTGTCTCATTCAAGCAAGATAGATGGAGACTTAGTTTAATTAGCTAGAGAAGATGACCAATGGAGCAATTGCTTCGATTTGGTCCACACACACACGCGTTTTCAAGGAAGCCAAAGGCAAAGGGATAAATCTAATGGCGGTGTGTGGGAGCAAAGTGATGAAAGGCTCAGGACATGAGTTTCTCAGAGCCAATGTCACATTCAATCCACCTAATGGAAAGAGAGATGAGGAACTAAGAGATAGTGACTCTTCTCTTGTACCCAAACAGACCAACCAATGAGTCTAGCTGCTCTAGAGGGATATAGATTAGATATGATCGCAAGCCGAGCCAAGGCAGAACAAATTGTTTGAAGAATTAGCTAGCTAAGGTTTCCGAGGATGGTGACCCTTTTGTTTGAAGGTGATAATTAAGTTGGGGACTTTGGCCTTATGCATGTCACATGAATCTTTTGCTTAATTTCCAAACCCAATATCTAATAAGCCAAGAAATAATGCTGTTTTTTTGTCATCATATGTGTTTTTAAAGTGTATTTTCTTTTGGCTCAAAGTATATTTTAACTCTTAGACTCCGTTTATTTCATGAAAAGTGTTTTCTTAAAAAATATTTTTTTATTTTTAAATATTTGAAAAATTCAAAAAAATTAATTAATAAAAAATATTTTCCTAATTAAAGGGAAAATTAAGTCATTTATATGAAAAAAAACGACTTTCTTTTTTTAAAAGAGGAAATTATTTTCTATTTTCTAGATTTTGATAATTTTATTAAAATGTGAAAATATTTATACATACATCAAATAAATATATACCATTAATTTAATATTACAATCAAATAACAAAAAATATTTTCACATAATTTTTTTTTAAAAAAATATTTTTTATAAAAAATATTTTCTATATATAAATTATTTTCTGTGAAACAAACAGAGGCTTAATCTTTATTTGAAAAATATAGTGGCTCCCTACTCTCTAGAAATGTTCTATCTTATACTTGAACTTTTAAAATGTGAAATTAAATAAATTATGCGATCCTAGTTAGTATCAAAATTGAAAGAGAAATTATAATATAATTGAAGGTGCTACTAGACTTTTTTAGTTAATGTAAGGATTTAATTTATGTATTCGCTTTTTTAAATTTATTAAATTATAAAATTTAGGGATAAGATAGAAAATTTTTAAAGATGAGAATGCCATTAATTTTTTTTTAATAAAAATAAGAGGTTAATTTTTGCCTTTCTTTTCCTACAGTAAAAGTAAATAAAAAAAATTCAAAATTTTAAAACTCTCAATCATCTTTTAAAAAATATACAGAAACACATCAAACCATATCTAATATGTAAATGAGATGATACATAATTAATTAAAAAAATTTGAAAACTGTTTACCAAAAAAAAATGAAAACAATAAAATATATGGCCATTAATTATTAAAGTAAAAGAACAAAATTAAGGTAATCTCCAATTTAGATAATTTGAATTTTTTTAAAGAAAATATTTATTATAGACATTTTTTTTATATATTTTTTGGGTGTAAATATATAATTTATAAGGGTGAAATCAATTAAATGACTATGTTACATGTCTTTTCATGTAACCATTTAAATAATTTCACTTTACCATATGTATATTTAAATAGCATTGTTGTTTTTGGAAAAAAAAAAGATGAATGTCTCATTCAGAAATAATAGTAGAAATTAGATGTTGCCAGATCAAGAGTCAATGGAAAACTAAGTGCTAGGGTTTACGTCAGATAAATTTCTACTCATATATATATAAGTGGTGCAGTTGCATTCAAGTGTTGAAATCCATATATATATATATATATATATATATATGTGTGTGTGGTCCCCATTCCAAGCCACAAAAACCTTTGTCTGATTGTGACTCTAATGGCAAATAAGAACCAAGCTAGGTCATTTGCATGAATGAATGAAAAGCTTTTTTGTTAGGGTTTGGCCAAGGCATGTTGGGTGGAATTTGCAGACCCCACACCTTCAGATATGGTGCTATCTATCAAAGGTTACTTCTATTAAAATCCCAAAACTAATAAACAAAATTTCAATGTATAAGAGTTAAGAAAAAAAAAAAAAAGAAGCAAAATGTGGCTCACCCACGCTGTCTAAGAAAGCTTATCGGTATATACTAATGGCAGAGCCCAAGAATAAATAATGAGAGAGAAAGATATGGATAGTGACTTGTCCTGCAATGACAAAGGAAGGTAGAATTATTTATGCAAACAACTAAGAATATTTGCAAAAAGAATCAAGTAGCTGTTAACATTGCACGAATAAAGCTAACAGAGGCTGTTTCTTACTTTCTTTGCAGAAACAATCCAAAATTATCATTAAATTACCATTTCGGAAAGAACCCATGAAAATGCCTCTGTGCACCAATCCTCTCTCATAGTGAAAAAAGTATAAGATTGCGCCCGCCCTCCCAAAAAAAAAAAAAAAAAACTCTTTCCTATACTTAAAAATGAGAAGAAAAAAAAAAGTTTTATGCTCAACAACGGTTCAATAGAAAGGGGGTAGGGGGGGGCCTAATTCTTAGAATAAGTGAATGGAAGAAACAATTAATACCCTTTTTGTATATGTGTAGACTATTCATATTCAATATATTTTTTTATATCATTGGCTCATATCTAAACTTAAACTAGAGATATATATATATATATATATATATATTGTGAATTATTTCATTGAATTTTTTATTTTATTACATATTAGTTTATTTACCTATTACATACCTATTTAATTTAGGTTTCATTTAGATATTCTATAATAAAAATAAAATAATCATATAACCTATTTGATTTTTTTTATAAAAATAAAAAATATATTTTATTAATTAAAAATAGAGTATAAAAGAAAAATATAAATAAAACATATTATATTTTTACATAAATAAAATTAATCACTTATAAAAAAAATAATATAAATAATTTGAAAAAACTGATATTATTGTTAAAGAATGTAAATTGGCCAATAGGAGGCTGCATGCTCCATTTTTTGACTTCATGATTTTTTTACAAGTACCATAAGATAATCTCTAAATTTAAATCTTATATTGAAGAAAAGATTTGCACCTCGTAGAATGCCCTTCTCCTAAAAAACAAAATATCTCAACAATAAAAACACATAATAGTTCAATTAAATGAGGGAAAACGCAAGAAAAACTTAAGATATACCAATAAAGACACATCTGAGAATTTATTCACTTAAAATCTATCAGCAAGGATAAATTTAAAGAGATACACTCAAAATCTGTTTCAAATAGGCACAAACCTAAAAGTTAATAGAAAGAACCATCAGAAAATAAAGAAAGGGCTTGCTAATGGTGAAAACACTTACTAGTGGTCACCTATCACAAAAAAGAAAAAAGAAAAAATAGAAAAATAAAAGGGAATAAGAGGGTCTTAGAGAGAAGAATGGTTGCTTCAAAATTTTATTATTTCATATTTTTGTTTTAAATTTGGATGACCATATCCATATATATGCATAGATATTTTAATCATTATATATTAGGTTGATGGAAAAGTTAATTATCCAATTCCAACAAAGAATAAAAATCCAAGTTCAACATTGAATTGTTGATCTTCCTTTTTATTAGTTTGGTCTTTATCATTCCATGTGCATAACTATAGTTATAATACATGGATAGGCAAATGGCTTTAAGACGTCCCATATAATTAACATAAGCCTTGAGCACACGTAAAATTAAACATATTTAGCATGCAAAATTGCATTTTTGTTTCATAATATGGGAGATATGGCAAATTGAATATAAAAGTGGAATTGCAAACAATGGCTGAGCTACCTGCAGCTCCCCTAAATTGAAATTATAACTATTTGAAATCTTTGTAATGGATCCAAGAAAAAGACATGGGAATTCCATTCATCTAGGATTTTTGTGTTTCAAATCCTTATAGATTGCTTGAAAATAATCTCGAAACTGATCAGGTAATTAAACTTGCATTTTAGACTCTCAATTTAATTTAATTTAATTTAATTTTGATTCAGATCGGGTAATTAAACTTACATTTTAGACTCTCAATTTAATTTAATTTAATTTTGATTCAGCCTAGGTAATCTAAGAAAGATTAACTAAAAAGTATATTTTTTAAAATATAGCGATTTAAATAATAAATTATCCTTTGTTTTATACTCATAGGTTCAATTTTATTTATTCATAGGTAATCTTGTAGTGGTCAAGATGTAGATCCTAGTTAGGGATCTATGTTTTAGTCAGATTATTAGAGTAATTAGAGTTTATTTATAAGTAAATTATAGATTTGCTTGATTAAGCTGACATGAATTCATGTATATAATTATCTAAGGTTTCATTCATTTTATTTATTCTGATATTTTTAAAGATGCAAAGGAAGTTGAATTCTTTAACTCAATTTTGTTCAAAACAATCTTACTGACTGTTAGGAGATGTTTATTTCAGTCAAGATAATTTCTATACTACTTGATCAAGATAATTGTTATATTTAATTGTATATCTCTTCCCATATAGTTTAAGTCTTATGTGATTAGAACTCTTGTATATTCTCAAGTAGAATTCTGTATCTTCTAAAATTGTTAGCAGTTTGAACTATAAATATCGTACTCAAATATTACAACAATAAGCAATATAGAAAATAGATTTCCTCTACTCTTTATTGAATTTTTTCGAAAATGTAAGTGAATGATGCGATGCCCAAATCAATACTAGACTCCAAAGCTTGTGCTTTCCAATTTTCAAGAAGTTTTCTAATTCTAATTGGATTTTTTATTTTCCTAGATAGGTTTTATTTATATTTTCTAGTTTATTTAGGACTTCAAAATATTATTCCTATTTAGTTTAGGTTTTTAAATGTATTTTATACTTAAACTAGGATTTTTTTTATTCATTTCTATTTAGATTAGAACTTTTAATTTATTCCTGCTTACATTAGGATTTTAGAACTCTATAAATATTATTATATTTTTATCATGTATAAATTTTTTAGAATTATTCAATGAATTTTTTATTTCATAAAGCAAGTTTTGCTTTATTTTATTTTTAGATTTTAGATTGAATCTAGTTATTTTAAGGTTTTAAATTACATCTTGTTTATTTTCAATGGTTTGATAGAATGTTAGTCCCTTTTCTACACTACATGTGCGTCACCAGCTCCACACAATTTTCTAACCCAGAATAGCTTTAATACTGTTGTAATACTCAAATATCAATTGACTTAATTAGCTTTCAAACCTTTAATCATCGGGCTCAAAATGATTAACCCAAGTTATTTTAATAATTTAGCCTAGGATAATAAAATCTTTCATTTCCTCGTATCCCACATCATATGGCATATGGGATATGATAATTGCAATGTCCCATACGTAGGTGGAATAAAAAAGTTTAACGCATTTATACTAAAATAATTTGAATGTCTGAGTTAGTTGATACTAAAGTATTACTAACCCCTTATATAATCCAATGTAAATAAATAAAAAAAAATAGTCAATAAAATGAGTTGGAAAAAAAAGAGGAGAGAACGCATTTTGATGACACTGCAACCAAGGAAAGAAGTGATGTACTTTGTAACAGAGAGGGAGGGAAAGAGATGTTTACCGGTGAGCTCTCCATTCTAATAATCTAGGTAACACTTTTATGAGGACCACTTAGCAGAATTACTACAACAATGCAAAAAAACAGCCAACAGTTATAAAGAACTAACACCAACTACTAGTAACTGGTCTAGGAGAGAAGGAAAATTATACAAATATTCTCTGTAGATAAAAGTAGTGTATCTCTTTTATAAAAAAATATAAATAATAAGATATCATACATTGGCTATAATAAATAATTTTCTGAGAGAAATTACATGTAGTGTTTTGTGGCCTTCTGGCTCTTCGTAATTACAATACCTAGTATCGTGGGTGTTGACCGATAAAGACACATTTGTGCAAATAGAGAGGGTTTTCAAGGAAACAAATATGGTGATCCCTCACTATCTCTCTTTTCTGTCTCTATACCAAATTACAATTGTCTTACTTATTTGCAACTTCTTTTTGGATTTATCTTACACGATACAACCTTTTAATACATACTCAATAGTTTTGTTGACCTTGCATCATGCTTCATCTTTGAAATTTTAAGAAGTATATATACATATGATAAGGAATAGAATTAGAATAGAATTCTAATTATAGTAGTTATTGTATTTTAGGAAGCTGATAGCTGTACATTCCTATTTTGATTAGGAATCTCATGTATAAATACTCTTTACCGATAATAGAAGATTATCGAGCCTTCACATTTTACATGGTATCAGAGCCATACTTGAAACCCTAGTTGTTGCCATCTACATTTATCACTCATCATGTCAACAGATTCATCCCTCTCAACAACCGTTGCAACTGCATCAGTGCTTGCAACTACATCAGTGTCGGTTATCTCTTTCGTGCCGAATATCTCCCATCAATTGACTGTCAAGCTTAATTCCACCAATTTTCTATTATGGAAGACACAATTTCTTCCTATGGTGACTGGCTGTGGATTAGAGCATCATCTTGATCAAAGTGAGCTTGTTCCCCTTGTAACGCCCTCACTTTGGGTAGTCCGTGCATTCTACTATTCCGACGACTAATTTTCTGTTCGGACAGTTTAAATGTCTGGAACTAAACTCAAACTAGAGTGAGGAAACATAAATTGACTGAATATAGACTAAGGAAAATTAAAGAAAAGTAAAAGAAATGAAGTGCAACTCGGTTAAACGAGCCAGGGTCACAGCGATGGGTGACCGTATGGGGAAGTATCGGTAAAGACAATTACTGACCCCAGACACGTGAGGAATCTCAAGAGATAATTTTCGAGACTAAATTTAAGGGTTAATGAGGTATAAATGACATTAAAAATATCAAAGAAAATCCAGGAAAATTTATTTATCGGTACAGACAAAAATAACCCGACAAGCATAACGAAGGACATTTTGGTCATTTCAACCCCAGAGTTGAATTTTGACCTAAATGTCAATTAAAATAAAATAGATTAAAAACACCAAAAATAAATTTAAATTATGAATTTATAAAAAAATAATAATAATAAAATAAGAAAAGAAAAGAAAAGAAAAGAAATAAAGTAATTATCTTATTTATGATGTCATATGACATCATTTAAAAATTTTGAACCAATAGAAAATTAACAAATTTACAAGAAGGGATAAGAAGGCTTAAAAGAGGACAAAAAAAAAAATTAAATTGGCCATTATCTTCTTCCTTCCATTCCCATGGCCGAGAAACCCCATCCCAAGCTCCACCATTTTCATTTTTTTTCAAGCTCTTTTTTTCTTAGCTTTTTCACCTCTAAACCTTAATTTGTCTTCACAAAAATTTCTCACCACATCATAAGGAAGTTATTGATAGTTATAAGAAGAGGTAGAAGTGAAGTTTATTAAGTCACCAAAGAGGTTAGTGCACTAATTTACTTCTATTTCTTTTCTAAGTATGACAAGCTTGCTAAATTGAGTTAGATTGATATAAAATTAAAAGAAATTTGTAGGGATAGAAAATTTCTAAATTTCAGCAGCCATTATATGAGTTGTGGTTTGATGGTTTTGAGGAAATTATTTGTGTTTATTAGTGATATTGATGAGTAATTATGATGAGCAAATTGATTGGCATGTGTTTACATGAATTGAAGAATTGTGAGTTAGGGTTTTTGACCTAACTTTGAGGAAATTGATGTGTGTCTTGAAATGGTTGATGTTGAGATGATTTAATGACCATTAGAAGTGCTATATATGTCAAATAAAGTTTGTGGAGTTGGGAGAATTGAGTTTGGGAGTGTTGATTTTTATGCAGGAAAATCAGACCTTTGAGTCCAGTGCATTGTTTGAGTTATAACTGGAGTTGTGTTGCTCCAATTGGTGTGAGGCCAATTGGAGATGAAACCTAGGACAAAATGCCCCATTTTTCATGAAGAAACCATGCCCAAATTCTGTTCATAAGTTGACCAATTTACTCTCCCAATTCGGATGTCCAGACCTTGAACCCAGAAAATTGACCAAATGAACAGTAAGCCATAACTTCTTCTAGACAAGTCTAAATGATCTGAATTTTAACCAGTAGAAAGATTAGACCTAGGAATACAACTTTCATTGAGAACACCAAGCCCAGAAATGCCTCTAACCAAAGGAAATTGTTGACTCAATTCGGGACACCAAACACTATTCTGCCCAGAATTTTCTGGACTAAAGCTCACCCGAACAGTTTTGGCAAAATGGCAATAACTTGGTCTATAAAAATCCAAATGCAATGAAACTAACGGCAAAAGTTTTATAAGACATAGATATACAATATTGATCTTTTAACCAAAACCCAAAAACCTAGGGAACTAGGTCAATTGACTAGGTTAAGTTAACATATAAATTCTGGAAATTTTCAAAAGAACCATTTGACCTCAGAACACACATTTAGCTATATCTCCTACAAGAAAACTCCAATTAGGTTTGGCCATACAGATCTGGAACCCTAAGAAACAGGGCTCCAACTTTGTTTTAGACTCGGTCCTCAAATTATGAACATAAGAACCCCAAAATGGGAGTCAAAGTTTCTGATCTAAACATGAGTCCTGGTAGAACAGGGTACATGAGTCCAGGCCAGTGATTTGGCCATAATTAATTCTACAGAACTTAAAAAATTGTAATAAAAATTTCTGAGTGACTATAAGACATAGAGAAACAAATTCTATGAAGGGAGTGTGGCCAAACAGTGGCCAAATCCTAGTCAATCTGCTATGTAAAGACAGTGCACCAAATCTGGACGTAAAGAAAAGTCCATAAAACAATTAGGCATATGACATGAAATGAATTAGAATAAATTGTTAAGCATAAAAATAACATGAATTAATGAAATTATAATTACTTAATAATATTATTCTGCCCAAAGTACACCTAGACTTATTTATATAACTTGGATCGATTGGTATACCAATTAGGGACTACATATTGCAGTACTGCCCACAGAGAAAATCATTGACAGACAACATATGTCTAAGATGATTATTCTACTGGCTTTATGCCTGCCCGATGGCCATAGTGCCAATTTTTATTATTACTGGCTTATGCCTGCCCGCTGGCCTTGTGCCTGATATGACCGTTGTATACTTGATAGACATACGGCTGTCTAACTTGTATACTCCCGTGTATCCAGTCTTTATAGTCTATCATAGGTTACTTAGGCACAAAAATAAGTAGAAATTTTTAATTAAAGTAAATACATGAGAAGATTGTTAAGGTGAAGTTCATTGAATGAGACATAAGATACATGATAAAAAGATTCCGATTAATTTATTTCGTCCAAAGTTATATAAACAGGTAAAAGACCTAGAAATTCATAAACTTTTATATTTTCTTATAAGAATACACGTAGAATAATTATTTTAGTTATTTGTTTATTTTTATTTCAATATATGCACCACTAAGCATTATGCTTAGCGCGTTGGTTCTTACCACGCGTAGGTACTGGAGAGCCACAGCAGTAGAGCTTAGACAGGACCTTGATTAGATCTGCTAAAGAGTGGTTGTCACCTCATCAGTTGTTTTGGTAGGGCTCATGTACATATTAGACTTTGCATTTTGGTATTGTATGTAATTAAGTGATGTAACTAAATTTTGGATTGTATATAAAATTGTATATTATTGTGAGTAATGTTATATGAATAAAATGCAAGTTTATTTTATTTGAAGATTTTATGAGTAATGTTATGATATGGTACATGAACAATTAACATGAGAAATGATTTGACAGAATGGGATAAAAAAAAAATTCTACACATAATATAATATAATTGAATTAATATTATACATGACAAGACAGAATAGGATGCTCCGGCACCGAATGTAGCACACTTTGCTCGGCTACACTATAGACCGGGTAAGAGGTGTTACACCCCCCCCCCCCCCCCATCTGCTAAAGAGTGGTCGTCACCTCATCAGTTGTTTTGGTAGGGCTCATGTACATATTAGACTTTGCATTTTGGTATTGTATGTAATTAAGTGATGTAACTAAATTTTGGATTGTATATAAAATTGTATATTATTGTGAGTAATGTTATATGAATAAAATGCAAGTTTATTTTATTTGAAGATTTTATGAGTAATGTTATGATATGGTACATGAACAATTAACATGAGAAATGATTTGACAGAATGGGATAAAAAAAAAAAATTCTACACATAATATAATATAATTGAATTAATATTATACATGACAAGACAGAATAGGATGCTCCGGCATCGAATGTAGCACACTTTGCTCGGCTACACTATAGACCGGGTAAGGGGTGTTACACCCCTCCCCCCCCCCCCCCCCCCCTCTTTTGGAAGATAACACACCCAATCCTGTGTTTAAGCTTTGGAGACGTTAGGATCAGATTGTACTTAGTTGGGTCGTTGCTTCAGTTTCTGAAGGAGTCCTACCTCAACGCATTGGCGTAACCACCGCCAAAGCTGCATGGAACAAATTGGTCTCCACCTATGCTTTTGGCTCGAAGGCTCAAATTACGGATTTACGTGCACAATTGTACAATTTAAAGAGAGAAAATTCTAGTATTGAAATCTATGCAGTGTGTGACAAAGGAATTGCAGATTGGCTTGCAGTGCTACACCATCCTGTTTTAGATGAGGAATTGATTGAATTTGTTGTCGCTGGTCTTGGACCTGCATTTCGTTTATTTGGAAGGATGCTTGAGTGCAGAACATATGATTTTAGCTTTGATGATCTGTATGGAATGCTCTTGACTGAAGAACGACATTTAAAGCATGAAGAAGAGGCCACTGTTATATCTCCGTTAGTTCAATACTCACAGTTCTCTTCCTTTTCATCAAGTTCATCAAGCCATATGCGCGGGAGAGGCCGCGGCAATAGAGGCAGGGGACGTAGCAATTATCAATCCTTTGCTTCAAATCAAGGTCATGGTTCTCAATCACAATCATAATATGCTCCCTTAGATACTTCTACAATTGTCTGTCATAATTGCAACGGTAATGGACATGTTGCACGTGTGTGCCCAACACTTAAGGTGGCGAACTCAACTCATCTCTTCAACAAGCCTTCCTCGAATGTGGCTGATGCGTCCCTACCGCAAGTGCACGGGTCGTACAAGTAGTATAGAAAAATATCGATCCCACGAGGAGTTGTGTTAATGATTGAATTTTCGATATAAAAGTTGACTAAATCGAAGTATCTATGAAATTAAAGAAGTGAATTGATGAGTAATGGAGCGTAAAATCTATATGTGCAAAATCAATATTCTATTTAACAATGTATTGCGTTAAACTAAAATTGCATCAAATTGAAATAAGCGAGTTCAAATATGGCAATATTGAAAATGGCAAGCAATTAAATTCAATTGAAAATTAACAATGGTAAAAAGGTGATTCCGGAGTTCGGGATTTCATATTCGAGCTATTTTGGGATTTTAAATTAGTTATTCAATCTTATGAAACTAATGAGTTTTAAGGAGATTAATTCTTAAATCCTTTGAATTCCCTTTCGAGTGAGACAAAGAGTGCCTTAATCAAACTAATCCTACTTTCGTGGAGTTAGAATTAATTAAGACCCATTAAGTTCTTTAATTAATCTGTGAATCCTCTTAATCCTTAGCCTATTTCTAGGTCTAAGTTAATTAAGTCCAATTTCTTGATTATCTATCACAAGGCCTTCTCCTTTCGGTGCTTCAACCATGGATTAAGAACATCACTTAATGGGATCCTACACTAAGCATGTCATTAAGCATACAAGAAATGAATAAAACTCATTAAGACCACAAAATATGGATTACCCAATCAAGATCCACAAAATATCTCAAATATTACAACCCTTACTCCAGAATCAAAAGTAAACTACTCACTATCCATAATGCTTACAAGATATGATGAGTTCAAATGGAAATAAAGCTTTAATCTAAGCTAAGAAGTAAGAAATTAAACACTAGAAATGTAGAAAAATATAAGGGAAGAAAGAAATCTGCAAATCTTGGTTGAAAATGGTGTGGAAGGTGAAGGTGACTCTTCAAATTCTGCTCAGCCCCCCTCCTTTTCTTCTTTGCTCCTTGTTTCTCCTTTAAAATGGGAAAATGAGACTATTTATAGCATTTTTCTGACATGGAGCCCTAAAATGGTATGTTCTAGGAGGAATTATTTGAGGGAATCTCCTGCCAGCTCATTAATGAACTCTTCATGGGACTGCATAAGTGGACTGCATAAGTTATGCAGTCCCTTATCTGATTTTAAGCTGGTTCAGGTCACTTATGCGGTCGCATGACTTAGTGCATAGGTTATGCACAATCCCGTGAAGGTGCATAAGGGAGGCGAGAATGTGCATAAGCTATGCGATCTCCTTATGCACATTTAATTTGGTTACGGAATAGTGATCTTTCTCCTTATGCAGATCTGCATAGCTTATGCGGCAAGTTATGCACAGTTTGGTCAATGCATATTTCGGCTTGAAAACCTGTTTTTGACATCTTTTGGCTGTAGGAGACACTCCTCAATGGCAAAATTCTCTTCAGTCCTTCAAAAACACCATTTTTCCTACAAAACAAAGTAAAAATTACAAATTAATGCAAAATTGACAACTATGAAAAACTAACTAATTTACTAATGAAATTAGCTAAAGATAACTAATAATAGAATAAAATGGCTATAAAATTAGACCTAAATGACTATGCAAAATGTATGCATCAAATACCCCCAAACTCAAGCTTTTGCTTGTCCTCAAGCAAACTTTAAAATGTGGTGCAAAGTTTTTAGGGGTGCCTTATCCAAAGAGTTATGAAAATTACCAATTGAAGTAACTTAACACACCTTCAGCCATACCAGCAATCCATATACCCATCCTTCAAAATGCAAAGAATTTAATGCTTATCCAAGCTTTCACCGCTTAGCCATCAAGTCAATTATCATTCAAAATCTCCAAACCAACCAATCAAAAGAGAGGGTCATGCTCAAAAGGAATTCTAGAACAATCAATAGTCAAAGTGTCTCTATATGGAATGATGGAATTGAATGAATGAATGAATAGTTTTCCAATCCCATAGGCAAATTCCCCACTCCTATCTTCACTAATGTAGCAAGTACTTTCAAGAGATCAAAGGTCTTTTTAGGGATGTAATGGGGCCATGGGGTTCAAAATGAGGCTAAGAAGAAGAATGGGTAAAAAGTATTCAAAGCATGAGAATATGTTGCAATTTTGAAACATAAGGTACACTTTATTATATATTTTTTTTTCTCTTTTTTTATATGGGAGAGAGAAATACACAATGAGGATTGTCAAGTGCTAGCATAGTTTACAAAACACATAAAAATGGAGGGACATTTTGATACTTTAACTTGTATTTTGCATTTTCTTTTGATAATTGTCCCTAAAAAAAAAATGCCACCCCCAAACTCATTTCTTTTAATACTTTGGGTGGATTTCTTTCATTTTGAATGGCAATAGTGAAAAGCACATATACTAGCACTTTTACAAGATGACAAGCACTTCTTCTCCCTTTTATTGTATTTTTTTTTCTTTTTTTTTATATTTTTTTATTTTTTTATTTATTTTTTTTATGTACCTAATATTATGAATAATTATCCTCATGAAAAGGGTTGGAGTGTTTGGTTCATTGGCTAGGTAGCAATAAGGGTTTCAAGAAAAATTAGGAATAAAAAGGTTCAAAGGGGTTTGCAAGGGTTAATTTTAATTAGGAAAAAGGCCAAAGGTTTAAAATAAGAAGGTTTAAATCAAAGAATGCCTAATCATCTCTCTTTTCAAGTATAAGCTGGTATTTCGCCTTGAAAGGTTTAGAAAATTTGTTCTAGGATTGGTGAGACATCATTTGACTACCTTGTATCCAATAACTCCCTCTAAACACTTCCACCTCCAAATGACTAGTTGGGTGGCTTTTTGGCTAAGAAGATATAGGCAAGGGATAGACACTTCAAAACCTTGCACCTTTTAGGAAACTTTCAATCCACAAGCCCAACTAAAGGGTGAGTCAAATCACTCTCATAGGCACATTTTCAATACTCAAGGGATTTGGCAAAAGATTTTAATGCATGATGCATGATTCCTAAAATGAGTAATGCATTAACTAAGTGGAAGGAGTCTATTTGTATGCAATTTGTACAATTTCTAAGTGATGTATAATGTGTGTGTAAATGTGTAATGAATATGTATGTATGGATGTATATGTAAAATATTTACAATATATGTAAATGAAATGGGATGAGATGCTCTTATACTCAAAATGTGAAAAATGAAGCAAAAATTAAGCAAAAATCAGAATGTGCACCCCCAAACTCAAAATTGGACATTGTCCTCAATGTCTCAAGCAATGTATTAGCAAAAGTCAAAGCAAATAGTAATTACCAGGAATTGTAAAGATTAAGAGCAAGAAGAAAGTGTTACCTGGTATGTAGCAGATGAGAATTCAAGATAAAGGGATGCATAAGAAACTGCATAGGTCATGCAGAGTTAAGAGCTGTGCAGGACATGTGCATAAGTAAGGTGCATAAGCCGTGCGGTGCTGCATAAGAGGCAATATATGTTGCATAGGCTATGCAGGACAGTTGCATAAGGGGAATACAACACATGCGATCTTTGCATAAGTAGCAGAAAGGGTTGCACAGGCTGTGCAAAACAGTTGCATGAGGAAATTCATAGCCTGTGCAGTGTATACAAAAGTTGCTGCATGGGAATTGGCAAGGGAAATGTACAACCAGTAGTAGAAGTATTGAAATATATACAGAGTATGGTCAAATATGTACAAAAGGGCAATAAGTGTAATGAAAATTAAAGAAGACTAATGTAATAGCTATTCAATAAAACTTCAAGAAAAACAGAATTTAAAACAAACTAATTCAAAACAAACAAACATAATTTGAAACAAACTAGAAATGTTTGAACATATTTACAAAGAAAAGGTCCTACAAGATTGAACAAAAGTAAAACAAACACTAATCTATGTCTATTGTTTTGCCTTTGTCCAAGGATGTTGCTAAGGGGCTGGTGGCTGCTGCTGGTTGTCGAAAGGATGGTGCTGGAGGAGGTGATGGAGGTGATGGAGGTGGGGGTGGCATGCCCAAAAAGATCATGAGTTGCTTCACCATCTCCTTCAGTTCTTTCTGCTTGTCCCTGGTTTCCATGACAAGGTCAAATAGTTGATCATGACGATCCTTGAGTGTATAAAGACCAGTGTCAAGCTTTCTATCCACAAAGAATATATCATCACTAAGCCTTTCAAGATAGGTGAATAAGGCTTTAGTGTTGAATCTGAGGAGTCTTGTGGATGAGGAAGGTTCATCTGTAGGAGGTATGGGCTGAGCAGGTAGCTGGAATGTCTGAGCGGTGAGGGTGGGGTAGGTGTAGTAGGGTGCTGTGGGACTGGTGGGAAAGGTTGGGTTTCTAGTTGTGCAATAGGCTCAGTTTCTGCTGCAGGGTGGACAGGATCAAAACCCTGTTTTGGTTAAGTGTGCAGTATCAAAATATGAAGTGTCCTCAAGTGCTGGTATTAAGTGCTCTGCAGGATTAAAACCAAAATGCTTGGCTATGACAGTGATGAGCCCACCCAAAACAATGTCACCTATGGATTTGGTGGTAATATGCAGCACATGCTCACAAAAGAAATAACCAGGAGAAACTTTAACTTTGTGAAATGCACACCATAACATAAAAAGTTCAGATTTTCCCACAGCACCAGAACTAGTCCCTCTGCCCAATATGGTGCTAGCCATCAGCCTATGAATAAACCTAAGTGCAGGGTCAAGGATTTGGGATGTTTTTGATCTTCCAGCAGAGAAAGTTTGAGGTTGGTTTGTTATGATTCTCCAAAATTGGGCAGCATTCCAAATGCCTTTGTTGGCTACCTCTACTCCAGTGTGTGGTACTCTAAAGAACCCATCAATTGCAAAACCAAAAATGCTATGAAATTGGTCCAATGACAGCTCTCTATTTTGCCCCAAGCATCTAAATTTCATAATTGGCTTATGGTCTACATCATGCAAGTTGAGGGTAGCAGAGAATGAAGAAATAAACTCCAAAACTAGAATTGGATAAACTACCTCTTGCTTATGCACAAATTCTGTCCAACCCATACCATCAAGATATGCAACTACATTGTCAAATAAACCAAGAGATTGTAAAGCATCAGCAGATATATACCTAGTGGGTTGTACCTTCCTATCCTTAAGTCGCTTAAAAGCTGCTTTTTGAATCGTATCAGGGAGAGGCCAGGGTAGCTTTGATACAAATGAGGTTGCCGAAATTGTCTTTTTGCTGGAAGAGGGTGTAGAGGCTGGAGCTTTTGGTTTTTTGGGAGGCGGTTCCGACAATGGGGTGGGTGGGTCTTTGTGTTTGGACAGAGGAAGAGCAGAGGACATGGGTCGCACAGATTTGGACCGGATTTTGCGTTTGTAGGTGGTTGGGGGTGGTGGTGGGGGTGTCGCTTGTGGAGGAGGAATAGGGGTGGGGTGTATCGATGACAATGGAGAGACTTCGAGAGGAGAAGCGGGGCGGGAATGTGGAGGGGAATCCATTGCCGATGGGAAGATGGAAAAGATAATGGGGAAAGAAGAAAATCGAAGAAGAGTGAGAATTAGGGCAAATGTAGTGAAAATCGAAATAGAGAAGAAGGTGTGAGAAGAAGTTATGCCGGAATGAGGATTTTGAGAGAGGAAGGGAAGTGAACAGGGTTTATCGGGTTGAAGGTGGGAAAGAAAAAGGAAAAAATTTTGATTTAAATGAGTTATGTAAAAGACTGCATAAGTGAAAAATGATTTATGCATAACCTATGCACTGTTCGGCAGGTATTGAAAGCTTAGGTTAGTGGTCATGCAGTTGTGCATAAGTCATGCACCTTCCTTATGCAAGCTTCAGTGACCCTAGAAATTTTGAGGAGCGAAGTCATGTGGGAGTGCATAAGTTATGCACTCCCCTTATGCATCTCTCGGCAGAAGTGGTTTTTCAGAAAAGCGGGTCATGCAGAAGTGCATAGGTTATGCACTCTGCTCATGCACTGTTCGGCAATTTTTGGAATTTTGGTTGGTGGTCATGCAGATGTGCATAAGCTATGCACTCTGCTTATGCACTCTTCGGTGGGTTTTGAAATTCAGAATCTTTAGTTATGCAGAAGTGCATAAGCTATGCACATTGCTTATGCAGGTCTCGGCAACTTTTGGAATTTTCTGATTTTTGGTCATGCAGAAGTGCATAGGTTATGCATCTTCCTTATGCAACCCTCGGCAAGTTTGATTTTTCTGGGTTTCTGGTCATGCAGAAGTGCATAGGTTATGCACTCTGCTTATGCACCCCTCGGCAGAATTGGAAATTCAGAGTTTTTGGTTATGCAGAAGTGCATAGGTTATGCACTCTGCTTATGCAAACTTTGGCAGAGAGAGAAAATGAAGAATTTGAGGTTATGCAAATGTGCATAGGTCATGCACTCTGCTTATGCAAGTTTCTGGAGATGTGAAATTTGACAAAATTAGGCTATGCAGAGTTGCATAAGCTATGCACTCTCCTTATGCACTTGCAATAAAGGTGAAAAATGGCAAGAATTGTGGTTATGCAGGATTGCATAAGCTATGCAGTTGCTTATGCACAATTTAACAAGATCAAGAATGCAATAGAACATGGATTGCAAGTGTGAAAAATACCCTAGAATGAGGAAATATAATTCCATGAAGCATAAACCATGAGAATTTTTCACCAAAAACACATCAATATATACAAAGTTCATCAAAAATGCATCACACAGGCATGTAGACATTGATCTTACATAAAAGACCTTTGAGAGCTATGCCATTTTGACTCAAATTCTGCAAATCAACATTCAGCACATAAAACTCCATAAAAATCTGCATAAAGTTGCATCTAACCACAAATGAGAAATGAACTCTCCAAGATTTGCCAAGAAAATGCAGCATTTCTGCCTTGTATCCTATAACCCAAAGAAGCTCAAAACTGCAAAAATGACTCACTTACCACCATATTAACATTAAAAGCACAAGTAAAAAAAATACACACCCAACCTCACCAAGAACTTAAGTGATCTGCTGCAGATTTTATTTTTCTGCTCTGCATAAACCAGATAGCAACTTCAGCAGTTCACCAACCTTCCTCCATTTATATACATCCAACCTCACCAAAAATACAAGCCATTTGCTGCAGACACCCTTTTTGCTGCAGATTTCATTTTTTCTCTGCATGAACTAGATTGCAGCTCCTGCACAGATTATGCAGCAAAAACTTATCAGTTCTTTTGAAAGACAAAATTTTTCAAGTTAAGAATTACTTCCCCAACAGTTCACCATCCGTTCTTCATTGAATTACATCTACAAGGGATAAGATTTAACAATGTCAAAAATTGAATTTGGGGAGATTTAAGATAAAACAAAATCAATGAAAATGAAAGTAAATTAGCAAAAGCAAAATAAAAGGACTTGGGATGCCTCCCAAAAGGGCTATTTTATAGTCCTTAGCTGGACTCTTCGTGAATTTCACTGAAAATAGGTGAGGGATTGGAGAGCTTGTAACAGCTTGCTCCTATTATTGGGTCTCCAGTTATGTAATGTTTCAATCTATGCCCATTGACCTTAAAATTCCCAGATTTTTCACTCCAAATTTCAATTGCTCCATAAGGGAAAACCTTAGAAATTGTATATGGACCAGTCCACCTTGACTTGAGTTTTCCAGGGAACAATTTCAATCTTGAGTTAAACAACAAAACTAAATCACCTTCTTTGAATTCCTTTTTCCTCAGATGCTTATCATGCCAAACTTTAGTTCTTTCTTTGTAAATACGGGCACTTTCATAAGCATCCATCCTCAATTCCTCAAGCTCATTAAGTTGTAACAACCTTTTTTCACCAGCTTGCTTAAGATCAAAATTCAAGGTCTGAATGGCCTAATATGCTCTATGTTCTAGCTCCACAGGTAAATGACAAGACTTACCATACACCAACCTAAAGGGAGTAGTTCCTATAGGGGTTTTGTAGGCAGTCCTATATGCCCATAAAGCATCATCTAGTTTAATAGACCAATCTTTCCTAGAATTATTCACTGTTTTCTCCAAAATATGCTTGAGCTCTCTGTTAGAAATTTCAACTTGTCCTGAAGTTTGAGGATGGTATGGGGTAGCTATCTTGTGCACTACACCATACTTCCTCATTAAGCTCTCAAATTGCTTATTACAAAAATGGGAACCCCCATCACTAATTATAGCCCTAGGAGCTCCAAATCTGCTCAAGACAAATTTCTTCAAGAATTTCACTACCACTCTAGCATCATTAGTTGGAGTTGCAATAGCTTCCACCCACTTTGACACATAGTCAACCCCAACTAAGATGTATCTATTACCATATGAAGGAGGGAATGGCCCCATAAAATCTATTCCCCAAACATCAAATAATTCCACTTCAAGAATATTATTTAGGGGCATTTGATCTCTTTTTGACAAATTTCCACTCCTTTGACATTTATCACAATCCAACACAAATTTCCTCACATCCTTAAAAATATTTTGCCAAAATAAACCAGCTTGCAAAATTTTAATATCTGTCTTAGAGATGCCAAAATGACCTCCATAATCAGAAGCATGGCAATGATGCAAAATACTCTGTACCTCCTCTTCAGGAATACATCTTCTAATTAGACCATCACAACATCTCCTAAAGAGTAAAGGATCATCCCATCTATAAAACTTCACCTCATGCAAAAACTTTTTCTTTTGTTGCCATGTCATACCTAGAGGTAAAACTCCACAAGATAGATAATTCACAAAGTCTGCATACCAAGGTAGTTTAGCAACAAGAGAGAAAAGTTGTTCATCCAAGAAAAACTCATCAATAGGGATTTCATCCAATTCTTCACCATCCAATTTCAACCTACTAAGATTATCAGCAACTACATTTTCAGCTCCTTTCTTATCTCTAATCTCCAAATCAAATTCTTGTAACATCAGAATCCACCTAATGAGCCTAGGTTTGGCCTCCTTTTTACGGAGCAAATACCTGATAGCTGCATGATCTGAAAATATAACCACCTTTGAGTCAATAATGTAAGGTCTGAACTTTTCCAATGCAAAGACAATTGCCAAAAATTCCTTTTCAGTTGTTGCATAATTTGTTTGAGCCTCATCCAGTGTTCTACTAGCATAATAAATAGCATAAGCCTTTTTGTCCTTTCTTTGACCAAGAACAGCCCCAATTGCATAGTTGCTAGCATCACACATAATTTCAAAAGGTAGGCTCCAATCGGGTGGTTGCATGATTGGTGCAGTGATAAGAGCTTGCTTCAACCTGCAAAAGGCATCCAAACACTCTTGGTCAAATACAAATGGTGTGTCATTACTTAACAAATTAGACAAAGGTTTAGCTATTTTAGAAAAATCCTTGATAAAGCGTCTGTAGAACCCGGCGTGTCCTAGGAAACTTCGAATTCCCTTGACATTGGTAGGAGGAGCCATCTTCCCTATCACTTCAACTTTGGCTTTATCAACCTCTATTCCTCTGTTAGACACCAAATGTCCAAGCACTATCCCTTCCTGAACCATGAAATGACACTTTTCCCAGTTTAACACAAGGTCAGTATCTGCACATCGCTGCAAAATTTTAGAAAGGTTAGCCAAGCATATATCAAATGAAGATCCATAAACAGAAAAATCGTCCATAAAAACTTCTTCAATGAAATCTGAGAAGATTGCCATCATGCACCTTTGAAAAGTGGCTGGTGCATTACATAACCCAAATGGCATCCTTCTATAAGCAAAGGTTCCATATGGACAAGTAAAAGTGGTTTTCTCTTGATCATTTGGATGGATAGGGATTTGAAAAAAACCTGAATATCCATCTAAATAGCAAAAGTAAGAATGCCTAGCTAGTCTTTCCAACATCTGATCAATGAAGGGAAGTGGAAAATGATCTTTTCTAGTGGCAACATTTAATTTTCTGTAATCTATGCACATTCGCCAACTAGTCACTGTTCTGGTGGGAATTAATTCATTATTTTCATTTTTGACAACTGTCATTCCACCCTTTTTTGGGACAACATGTACTGGGCTCACCCAAGTACTATCTGAGATAGGGTAAATGATCCCTGCATCAAGCAACTTCAAAATTTCCTTTTTAACAACTTCTTTCATATTTGGGTTCAACCTCCTCTGATGTTCAATAGATGGTTTATAATTTTCTTCCAAACTGATTCTATGCATGCAAAAGTGTGGGCTTATTCCCTTAATGTCATCTATGGTGTATCCCAAAACTTTCCTAAATTGTCTCAACACTCTTAACAACTTATCAGCCTCTAATGTACTCAAATTTGCATTTACAATTACTGGATAAGTGTTATTAGTGCCAAGAAATTCATACCTGAGCTGAGAAGGAAGTTGCTTAAGTTCTACCTTAGGTGCATCTTCTTCCTTGAATGATGGTTGCTTAGATTCGACTTTTTTCTTTTGTGTGAGTTGAAAAACTAGAGCAGAAATGAATGGTGGACTTCCCTTTAAGTGTTGAGCATATGCAGCTGCATGAGAGTTGTCATAATCTATGCCTCCTCCATGAACCAAACAATTTTCAAGTGGATCTTCTGGATATTTCTTTCTGAAGTGTTCTTCAACCAGCTCATCAATAATATCAACTCTCAAGCAAGTATCAGCTTCAGAATGATGCTTTTTCATAGTATTATTAATATTGAAAACCAATTGCTCTTCACCAACCCTAAGAGTCAGCTTTTCTCCCTTAACATCAATCAATGCTCCTGCTGTAGCCAGGAAAGGCCTTCCCAAGATGATTGGGATATTAAAATCTTCCTCCATGTCCAAGATGACAAAGTCAACAGGTATGTAGAACTTTCCAACCTTGAGAGGCACATTCTCCAAAATCCCTTCAGGATACTTAATTGATCTGTCAGCTAACTGAAGAGAAATGTGGGTTGGTTTAAGATCTCCCATGTTGAGCTTCTCATAAATGGAAAGGGGCATAAGGCTAACACTAGCCCCTAAATCACATAAAGCTTTTGTAGAACAAGACTCTCCAATGTGGCATGGAATTGAAAAACTCCCTGGATCCTTAAGCTTTGGAGGAAGTTTCCTTTGGAGGATAGCACTACATTCTTCTGTCAAAGCTATAGTTTCATCATCTTCAAGTTTCCTCTTGTTTGAGAGAATTTCTTTCAAGAATTTTGCATAAGAGGGCATTTGTGAAAGAGCATCAACAAAAGGCACATTTATGTAAAGTTTCTTCAAAACTTCTAAGAACTTCCCAAATTGCCTATCAAGCTTGGCTTTGTGAAATCTTTGTGGAAAGGGAAGCTGTGGCTTGTAGGGTTCAGGAGGTATATATTTCTCTTCCTTCTCTTCAATTTCCTCTTTACATTTTACACTCTCTTGTTTTCACTCCCATCAGTTCCTTTTTCATTTTCTCTCTTCTCACTGTTTTCACTCTTCTCATCATTTATAACTTTTCCACTTCTTAAAGTAATAGCTTGACCTTTGCTCTCTTGGATTTTCTGGTTGACTTGGAAGCTTTCCAAAAGACTTGGCACTTGAGGAGGATGCTTGTTGTGCAATCTGGTTTTCCAAAGATACATTGTGTGTTTGCATCTGTTCCACCTTGCTTTCACCTCTCTCATCTCCTCATCATGCTTATTTTGGTTAGCAAGTATCTGTTGTAATAAAGCTTGATGGTGGAATTTCGTTCTTCTTTGTTTTAGTGGAGGGTTCATATTTTTCTACTGAAAATTAGGCAGTGGTTGCCTATTTTGCTGATATGGAACTCCTTGTTGCTGTTGTGGTTGAAAATTCTGATTTTGAACTTGATTTTGCTTATTTCCCCATGAAAAGTTGGGATGATTCCTCCAATTTGGATTGTAAGTTTGAGAATAAGGATTCCCCATTTGCTTGTTTCCATAATTACCAACATATGCTGCTTATTCTCCATAATCTACTCCACAGCTGGTTGTTTCCTCTGCATAAGCCACTTGTTGTGAACTTCCAGCTGATGATGATGAACTAACCAACATACTCAAATCTTCCATCTTCTTAGCAAGGACATTTGTAAGTGCATCAAATTTTGCATTAATCATGTTGAATGGGTCAAGATCATACATTCCAGCAGCTTGCCTCTTTTGAGTTTGAGCTGGTCCTCTTGGACTACTCCAAAGATGAGTGTTCTTTGCAATTTTCTCCAACAGCTCATAAGCTTCATCTTCATGCTTAATAATAAATTCTCCTCCTGTTTGAGCATCAATAATCCCTCTGATTGCAGGAGTGACATTTGTGTAAAAATTCTGATTTATCATCCATTTTGGAATGGCATGATGTGGGCATAATCTCTCTAATTCCTTCCATCTCATCCATGACTCATAGAGAGTTTCATCTTCTCTTGGTCTGAAAGTCATCATTTGATTCCTCGACTCTTGAGTTTTCAGTGGAAAATATTGTGCAAGAAATGCATCAGTGAGTTGCTCCCAATTTGTGATGGAGTTGTGAGGTAAAGAATCAAGCCAATCCAGTGCTCTATCTTTCAAAGAGAATGGGAATAGCTTCAATCTTGCTGCATCATCAGACACTCCAGGTTGTTTTTGCATGTCACAAATCATAGCAAACTTCTTCAGGTGTGTGTGTGGATTTTCAGAAGGATGTCCTCCAAATTGAGAATTTTGAATTATTTGAAGAACTCCAAAATCCATCTTGTAACTATTTGCATCAATCCTTGGTCTTGCTATGCTCTCCCTCAAGTCATCAAAACGAGGAAAATCATGATCCATCATACTTCCCCTAGGCACGTTTGCATTAACAACTTCTTCTCCTTGGGCTTCATTTTCATTGTTTTGACCATTTCCAGCATTACCAACACCAATTCTAATTCTTTCATTAGCCATATCTGCTTCAATTTCAGTTTCTCTCAAAGCTTCCTTCCTTTTTCTGGTTTCTTTCTTGTTGGCCTTACAAAATTTCTCTATTTCAGGATTGAACAATAATGATGTATCACTTGAGCTTCTAGCTCTTCTCATAAAAGATTAAAAGTACCTGAAAAAGAACAAACAAACACAAAAATGAAATGATAACAAAAATAAAACTATAATCAACTAAAATAATCAAGAATTCAATCTTAAACAAACAACTCCCCGGCAACGGCGCCAAAAACTTGATGCGTCCTTACCGCAAGTGCACGGGTCGTACAAGTAGTATAGAAAAATATCGATCCCACGAGGAGTTGTGTTAATGATTGAATTTTCGATATAAAAGTTGACTAAATCGAAGTATCTATGAAATTAAAGAAGTGAATTGATGAGTAATGGAGCGTAAAATCTATATGTGCAAAATCAATATTCTATTTAACAATGTATTGCGTTAAACTAAAATTGCATCAAATTGAAATAAGCGAGTTCAAATATGGCAATATTGAAAATGGCAAGCAATTAAATTCAATTGAAAATTAACAATGGTAAAAAGGTGATTCCGGAGTTCGGGATTTCATATTCGAGCTATTTTGGGATTTTAAATTGGTTATCCAATCTTATGAAACTAATGGGTTTTAAGGAGATTAATTCTTAAATCCTTTGAATTCCCTTTCGAGTGAGACAAAGAGTGCCTTAATCAAACTAATCATACTTTCGTGGAGTTAGAATTAATTAAGACCCATTAAGTTCTTTAATTAATCTGTGAATCCTCTTAATCCTTAGCCTATTTCTAGGTCTAAGTTAATTAAGTCCAATTTCTTGATTATCTATCACAAGGCCTTCTCCTTTCGGTGCTTCAACCATGGATTAAGAACATCACTTAATGGGATCCTACACTAAGCATGTCATTAAGCATACAAGAAATGAATAAAACTCATTAAGACCACAAAATATGGATTACCCAATCAAGATCCACAAAATATCTCAAATATTACAACCCTTACTCCGAATCAAAAGTAAACTACTCACTATCCATAATGCTTACAAGATATGATGAGTTCAAATGGAAATAAAGCTTTAATCTAAGCTAAGAAGTAAGAAATTAAACACTAGAAATGTAGAAAAATATAAGGGAAGAAAGAAATCTGCAAATCTTGGTTGAAAATGGTGTGGAAGGTGAAGGTGACTCTTCAAATTCTGCTCAGCCCCCCTCCTTTTCTTCTTTGCTCCTTGTCTCTCCTTTAAAATGGGAAAATGAGACTATTTATAGCATTTTTCTGACATGGAGCCCTAAAATGGTATGTTCTAGGAGGAATTATTTGAGGGAATCTCCCGACTCATTAATGAACTCTTCATGGGATTTGCATAAGTGGATGCATAAGTTATGCATCCCTTATCTGATTTTACTGGTTCAGGTCACTTATGCGGTGCATGACTTGGTGCATAGGTTATGCACAATCCCGTGAAGGTGCATAAGGAAGGCGAGAATGTGCATAAGCTATGCAGTCTCCTTATGCACATTTCTTTGGTTCTGAACACGATGATCTTTCTCCTTATGCAGATCTGCATAGCTTATGCGGCAAGTTATGCACAGTTTGGTCAATGCATATTTCGGCTTGAAAACCTGTTTTTGACATCTTTTGGCTGTAGGAGACACTCCTCAATGGCAAAATTCTCTTCAGTCCTTCAAAAACACCATTTTTCCTACAAAATAAAGTAAAAATTACAAATTAATGCAAAATTGACAACTATGAAAAACTAACTAATTTACTAATGAAATTAGCTAAAGATAACTAATAATAGAATAAAATGGCTATAAAATTAGACCTAAATGACTATGCAAAATGTATGCATCAGTGGCAAGTACTTCTTCTCAACAGACTCAGGCATGGTTGATGGACAGTGGTGCTACACATCATTTGACTACTGATCTTGAAAATTTGGCAATTCATTCGGAATACACTGGTCCTGAAGAAGTCACCTTAGGTAATGGTTCTAAATTATCTATCTCTCATGTTGGTGCTTCTCATGTTTCTTTAAATAACTGTAAGTTTTCTTTGCGTGATATTCTTTATGTTCCAAATGCTAAGCAAAATCTGTTATCTATCAATTCTTTTGCTAAATCTAACAAGGTTTCCTTGGAATTTTATCCCGACTATTTTTTAATTAAGTATTTGGGAACGAAGGCAACTCTATACAAAGGCAAAAGTGATGGTGGCCTGTATTCTCTATCAACTATGCCCATGCCCTCCACTGCGCAATCTTATTCAGCCTCTCTTTCTACTTGGCATGCACGATTAGGACATGCCAATGCACCAACTATTCGAAAAGCAATAAAATCATATTTAATTTCAAGGTCTTTTAGTCATTCTTTGTGTCAGTCTTGTTCAATTTCAAAGAGTCATAAGTTATCTTTCCCTTTGTCTTCTTGTTCGATGAATGGCCTCTTAGATTTAGTGTGTTTAGATTTATGGGGTCCAGCCCTAGTTGTTTTAAATGATGGTTTTCGATATTATGTTATTTTTTATGATCATTATTCTAAATATACTTGGATTTACTTTTTGCATTTTAAATTTGAAGTTTTGTCTATTTTCAAGCAATTTCGGGTTTTTGTGGAAAAATATTTTGGGAGACCAATAAAAGCCTTTCAAGCTGAGTGGGGCGGTGAATTTCAAGCTTTAACTGAACATCTTCGTGAAAATGGGATCTCTCAACGCATTTCTTATCCATACACACCCGAACAGAATGGTTGTGCTGAACGTAAGCATCAGCATATTGCAGAAACTAGTAGAGCCCTTTTATATCATGCATCTGTGCCACATAAATTCTGGACTAATGCCTTTGATTCAGCTGTCTATGCTATAAACCATATACCTACTCCAGTTTTGCAAAATCAATCACCTTTTGAAAAGTTATTTAATCATAAACTTGATTATAATGCTCTTCAGATTTTTGGTTGCTTGTGCTATCCATGGTTGCACCCACACTCTCAAAATAAATTGTCTCCACGTTATCGTCCTTGTGTTTTTATGGGTTACAGTAAAACTCATAAAGGGTATAAGTGTTTTGATATTCAATCCAATAAATTCTTTGTCTCATGTCACGTTGTATTCGATAAATAAGTGTTTCCATTTGCCAAAACTACTGATGAAGGCACTATTACATCTTCTATTTCTGAGTCTCCGATTTTCGACTTGCCACATTCGGCCATGGTTGGTATGGTTGATAGGTTAAATTCTGCTCCTCCTTCACAGAGTAAGGACTCTGCTTCTGATGCTGTTGGTGTGGGCATGCCTAGTGGCACTTCTAATTCTGTCACTGATCATACAGATGTGGGCACATCTAGTGGCACGCCCACATCGCAATCTGAAGACAATAATATCAACACGGGTACAACGAGTTCAAGTACTGTAAATACAGCAGTGGGCACGTCTAATGGCACAGAGAGTTCATCAGTACCAGATTATACGTCTATGCCTGAGGCTTCTCTTGTTGTTGATTTAGAGCAATATGGTTCTCTACCTGCTACATTGCTTGCTTCAGAATCCCATACAACCCATCAACATGAAATGGTTACTCGTTTTCAAACAGGAAGTTTGAAACCAAAATTTCCAGCTTCTTTTTCTACAACATTGCTTCCTGAAGCTGACCCTATTTCTTATTCTGAAGCAGCCAAGTTTTCTCACTGGTGAGCTGTAATGCAAGAAGAATATAATGCCTTGATGGCAAATGGTACATGGCAGTTGGTACCATCAGATTCGAAGGAAAATGTGGTAGGATGTAAATGGGTTTACAAGATAAAAAGAAGACCAGATGGTTTAGTTGAGCGGTATAAAGCCCGCTTAGTTGCGAAAGGATACATCCAACGTCCTGGTATTGATTTCTCAGATACCTTCAGTCCAGTTATCAAGCCTGCTACTATTCGACTTCTTCTTTCTATTGCTGTTTCTCAAAAATGGAAGGTAACTCAGATTGATATTTCTAATGCTTTTCTCCATGGTTTTTTAGAAGAAGATGTCTATATGTCTCAACCTCCAAGTTTTGTAGATCGTGAAAAAAAGGATCATGTTTGTTTGCTAAAACAGTATCTTTATGGGCTGAAACATGCTCCGAGAATATGGAATAAATGGCTTACAAATGCTCTATATTTGTTCAGTTTTGTTGGGTCCAAGACTGATCCATCGCTTTTTTATTTCTCTCGTGGGGTTGATAAAATTTTTATGTGGTCTATGTTGATGATATACTTGTTCTTGGCTCTAATGATGCCCTTATTATTAAGTTGATTAGTTATCTTCAATAACAACTTGCTTTATGGGATCTTGGACAACTATCTTATTTTCTCGGCATTAAGGCACATTGGACGTCCACTGGTTTGAGGTTAACTTAATGTAAATACATTTCCAACTTATTGCAATGAGCAAAGATGTCCACTTGCAGTCCTGTCAGTACAGCAACTCCTTTTGATAAACTAAGTGCTAAGGATGGGCAACCTTTTTATGATGAAACTTTATTTCAGAGCATTGTGGGTGGTTTACAGTATCTTACTTTTACCCGTCCTGACATTGCCTTTGCTGTTAATAAGGTCTCTCAATTTATGCACTGTCCTACTGATGCACATTGGAGTGCTGTTAACAGAATTTTGCACTATGTTCACGCCACTGCTCATCATGGTCTCTTTCTTAGTCGGCAATCTAATTTTTTATTGCATGGTTATAGTGATGCAGATTGGGGAGGATCCATTGATGATAGAAAGTCTACTACTGGTTTTGCAATTTATTTGGGCTCTAATTTGATTTCATGGGTTTCTCGCAAGCAACGCTTTGTATCTCGGTCCTTTACTGAAGCCGAATATAGAGCCATTGCAACTGCCTTTTCTGAAATAACGTGGCTTCGTTTATTGTTGCATGAGATTGGACTTCCAATTAGTGTGCACCTACTTTATGGTGTGATAATTTGAGTGCCACATATCTGACTGCTAACCCAATTTTTCTTCATCGCACAAAGCATATGGAGATTGATTTTCATTTTGTTCGTGATCAAGTCAAACAAAAATTGCTGTAGGTTAAATATATAAGCTCTCATGATCAACTAGCTGATATTTTTACTAAGCCATTGGCAAAGGATCATTTCGTTTGGTTGCGTGACAAGTTAATTGTTGAGCGTCACCCCGTTCAACTTGTGGGGAAGTGATAAGGAATAGAATTAGAATAGAATTCTAATTATAGTAGTTATTGTATTTTAGGAAGCTGATAGCTGTACATTCCTATTTTGATTAGGAATCTCATGTATAAATACTCTTTACCGATAATAGAAGATTATTGAGCCTTCACATTTTACAATATATATATATTCTTTACATCGTAATTAAAATCAATTTCTCATTCTATTTTTTTTTTCTTGTGTATACCTCTTTGCTTGTATACTCAAGGACATTTTATCTTTAAAATTTATCTTTAGTTTTTAAAAGGGAAAAAGGCCAAAAAAAAAAAAATTCCGACCTTTCTCATTTTTTATAATTATACCCTATCCTTTTTTTTTTTAATCAATTTCACCTTGACCTTTAGAAACCGATTTAACACCCTATGATCATTAGTTTTAGCTGTTAAAGTTAACAATAATTCCACATTAACTAGCCTAATGATGTTTTATAACATCTAATAAGCCTTAATCCTAAAATTAAGTTCACATCATAATAATCTCCCAATCCTAATAATCCCCAAAATCTCTTAACCTAAGGAATCCCTAAACCAAAATTGATGTTTGCTTCTTCTTCCTCCTCTTCCTCCTCCTCGTCGTCCCTAAAACCCATTACTTAATAGCACAACTAGTAGACCTACTTCCACTATTCCATAAGGCTTTATTGTAGTTTCTCTTCTACTTCCTCTATTTGCTTCTTTCCTTCCTCGCCTGTCCAATAGCTCAAAGGTCTTTTTTTCCTTCTCCTCCCCCTCTTCCTCCTCCTCATCCTCAAAACCTATTACTTAATAGCATAACTAATAGACCTACTTCCCTTACTCCATAAGGCTTCACTGTAGTTCCTCTTCTACTTCCTCTGTTTGCTTCTTTCCTTCCTCGCTTCTCCAATAGCTCAAAGGTCTTTTTTGTCCTTATCCTCCTTCTCCTCCTCCTCCACCTTAAAACTACTTAATAGCACAACTAGTAGACCTATTTCCATTATTCCATAAGGCTTCACTGCAGTTCCTCTTTTACTTCCTCTATTTGCTTCTTTCCTTCCTCGCCTCTCCAATAGCTCAAAGGTCTTTTCCCATACATCAATTCCCACAATCACATGCAATTGTTGATTATGCTACGGACCGAGGGTGTTTTGCAAAGGTGAGAGTGACTGAGTTAATTTTCATGTGGCAGTGGGTATATGATAGGTATGAGGGGTGCTAAGGTCTCATACTGGAGATCTGGTGGGCATGTTATGGGCATAACTCAATAAGCTTCTATTAGTGGCATTAGATATTTAGTGATGCCTAGAGGAAAAGGGACTCAAAGGTGGAGTGTTGCACAAGTGTAACATTGCAGGTAGACATGGGCACCAGAAATAGAGCTCTAGAGTAACTTCGGGTATAGCAAGAAATGTGGGGATACGAGATTGGAGTGGGGGAGAGCTCCATCTTCCTCATGCCATCAACCTAGAACCCCAAAACTCCATTATTGAAGGCCATTGTAGCTTTCATGATTAATTTTAGTTATGGCCATAAAATTGTGTCAAGATTTATAAAATTGTTTGAATATCAACTGTTAATGAAGCTCTCTATCATCTTGGAGTCAAGCGATTGAATTCATTCCTCATCAACTTTCTTTGATCTAACCATTAGATCAAGGAGGGAAGAAAGTTACCTCTTTTTCTTGAAACTTGAAGGTGAGAGAATCAAAACTTCAAAGCTTGAATCTACTCTTCCACACTTCTAAATGGAAGAATCCATCTCTAGATCTTCCAAAACTCAAGGAAATCTCTTCAAAGAGTTCCTTGTATGCTCCAGAGTTGAGAGAGAGAGAGAGAGAAAAAAGGAAAAAAGAAAACCCTAAGCATTTTAGCAGTAAAATAAGTTTTGGACCCCTTTTTATACCCTATTTGTTGAGAGACTTTCAGCTACCGAAAGTCTAGCTTTCAGCTACTAGGATCTATTCTGCCCAAAAGAGTGTTTGAGCAGGTTTTGATTAAATAAGGTTAATTAGTTTTAGGGATTATTAGGGTTATAACTTAATTTTGAGATTAGGGATGATTAGATGTTATAAAAGGTGATTAGAGAGGTTGACATGGCATAAATTATTAACTTTAATAGCTAAGACTGACGGCGGGATGCAATTAAATTAGTGTTTTAAATGTTAGTGTGAAATTAATAAACTCCGCCTAAGTAGTTTACGCTTAGCTGGTCCCAAGCCCGGATAAAGGAGGAGGGTTGTGGTAGGTGACAACCGACGTAAAAATTTTGTCACACCTTATGATATGGATTCAAATGATATTAACGTTGGGGCGTCCTCTACTAATGACGCACTACATCGGAGCCCGGGTGTAGTGAGAAATATGCAAGGGTGTAGGGCGTTCACCCAAAGCGACGCGCCATACTGGCGTCCGGGTGTGGTGTTAAGTGAGCAAAGGTTCCCACATCATAGACGGGTGTGGGTAAAGAAGTTAGTCCATAGGATAGATAGTAGAACAGATAGTGGAACAGAATACAAGATAGACATAGAAAACAATAGAAGATATCATAAAAGGAGACCAATTAGGAAGGAACAGAATAGGAGGAGGATCATGGTTGGTACTTGGAATGTAGGATCACTTACAGGAAAATTAATGGAGCTTGTGGATACCTTGGAAAGGAGAAGGGTGAATATTGCTTGCATTCAAGAGACTAAATGGGTAGGAGAGAAAAGCAAGGAAGTGGGTAATTCAAGGTATAAACTGTAGTTTACCGGAAAAGAGAGAAATAAGAACGGAGTAGGCATAATCATAGACAGGACATTGAAAGAAGCTGTAATAGCTGTGAAAAGAGTAGGAGATAGAATTATACTAGTAAAGCTAGTACTAGAAGGAAAAACAATAAATGTAGTTAGTGCTTATGCCCCACAAATAGGACTAAATAATGAGAGTAAACAAAGGTTTTGGGAAGATATGGATGATTTAATGCAAAACATACCGAATGAAGAGAATATTTTCATTGGTGGAGATTTGAATGGACATGTAGGAAGTGATAGGCAAGGCTATGAGAATGTTCATGGAGGTTTTGGTTTTGGCAGTCGAAATGAGGAGGGAAAAAACATCTTGGATTTTGCTATGGCATACGACCTAATACTAGCAAATACCTTTTTTATAAAAAGAGAGTCACATTTAGTGACTTTCAAAAGTGGGCAACATAGAAGCCAAATCGACTTCCTCTTAATTAGGAAGACAAATAGAGCTCTATGCAAGGATTGTAAGGTCATTCCAGGAGAGGCTTTAAAAAGTCAACATCGGTTAGTGGTCTTGGATGTCAAGTTTAGGAACAATTTAAGTAAGGTAAGAAGAAATTGTGTAGCTCAAACAAAGTGGTGAGAGTTCAAAGGAGTAAAGCAAGTGAAGTTTAAAAATGAGCTTCTCGAGTCCAAAGCATGGAAGCTGAATTTGGAGGCCAATGATACGTGGATACATATGGCATCAAAGATTAGAGAAGTAGCTAGAAAAGTACTTGGAGAGTCTAAAGGACATGGACCACTCTCAAAAGAGAGATGGTGGTGGAATGAGGAAGTACAAAAGGCAGTGAAGAGAAAAAGAGAATGATATAAGAAATTACCTAAATGTGATAATAATGAGGCATATGAACAATAAAAGATAGCAAAGAAAGAGGCAAAAAGGCAGTTAGTCAAGCAAGAGCACAGGCCTTTGAAAAGTTATATGAGAAACTTAGAACTAAGGGAGAAAGATATTTATAGATTAGCAAGGAGGAGAGAAAGAAAATGTCAAGATATCAATCAAGTTAGGTGCATTAAGGATAAAGAAGGAAAAGTATTGGTGAAAGATGAGGACATTAAAGAAATATGGAGAAATTATTTTAATGAGTTCTTTAATAATAGTCAAAATGGTAATAGCGTGAATATAGACTATAGAATGATAGAAAAGAATGTGAATTATACTAGAAGGATTAGATCTTTAGAAGTAAAGGAAGCACTTAAGAGAATGAAAGTGGGTAATGCCTGTGGACCCGATGGAATACCAATTGAAGTGTAGAAGTATTTGGGAGATATGGGAGTGGCATGGTTAACTAAATTATTTAATAAGATTCCAAACTCAAAGAAAATGCCTAATGAATGGAGGGGGAGTATTTTAGTACCTATTTTTAAAAATAAAGGAGACATACAGAGTTGCTTGAACTATAGGGGAATTAAACTCATGAGTCGTACTATGAAGTTGTGGGAGAGAGTTGTGGAGCATCGACTACGTCATGATACTTCTATCTCTCTCAATCAATTTGGCTTCATGCCCGATCGTTCAACTATGGAAGCGATCTTTCTCATTAGAAGCTTGATGGAGAAATATAGAAATGTGAAGAAAAATCTACACATGGTTTTTATTGATTTGGAGAAGGCCTATGATAGTGTTCCAAGATATGTCTTACGAAGTGTGTTAGAACAAAAAAGGTTATCTATTAGGTACATACAAGTGTTGAAAGATATGTATGAAGGAGCAACTAATATTGTGCGCACAGTGAGAGGGGACACAAGAGATTTTCCGATCTCAATTGGATTACACCAAGGATCAGCTATAAACCCTTACCTTTTTACATTAGTTTTAGATGAATTGATGAAACATATACAAGAGAGTATTCCTTGGTGCATGATGTTTGCGGATAATATTGTTCTGATAGATGAAACGCGAGAAGGAGTCAATAGAAAGCTAGAGCTTTGGAGAAGTACTCTAGAGCCAAAGGGCTTTAAGTTAAGTAGAACGAAAACAGAATACATGTATTGCAAGTTCAGTGAAGGCCAAACTGGTGATAGAGAAGGAGTTAGTTTGGATGGAGTGGTACTGTCCCAAAGTAATCACTTTAAATATCTCGGCTCAGTCCTTCAAGTAGATGGGGGATGTGAGGAGGATGTTAGTCATAGGATTAAAGCCGGTTGGTTGCAGTGGAGACGTGCCACGGGAGTTTTATGTGATCGCAAGATTCCCAATAAGTTGAAAAGAAAATTTTACCGTGCAGCCATACGACCGGCTATGTTATATGGTAGTGAGTGTTAGGCATTAAAAGAGTCATATGCGTCTAAGATAAGAGTTGCAGAGATGAGAATGTTAAGGTGGATGAGTGGCCATACTAGACTAGATAAAGTCCGTAATGAGAGTATTAGAGAAAAGGTAGGAGAAGTACCAATTGAGGATAAGTTGAGAGAAAGAAGATTAAGGTGGTTTGGTCATTTGAAGCGTAGACATACGAAGGTTCCAGTTAGTTAAGTAGAGCACATTATGTTAGAGGATAGAAAGAAAAAAAAGGGGAAGACCTAAATTGACTTGGAGGAGAGTAGTACAACATGATCTAAAAACATTACAAATTTCTGAAGATTTAACCCAAAATCGTTTAGATTGGAGAAAGTGAATCCATATAGCCAACCCCAAATTTTTTGGATAAAGGCTTAGTTGAGTTGAGTTGAGTTGTAGTGTGAAATTAATAAAAAAAAAATAAGGGTACAATTGTAAAAAATATAAAAAGTTAAGTTTTTTTTTGCCATTTTCTCTTTTTAAAAATATTTAAGAAAAACATAAATTAAACAGTTATAAATTTAATTAGGTGATAAATATGTCTTTTAATTTAAAAAGATTTCTTTTTTTTTTTAAAAAAACCTATAAATGAAAAACAATTAATCCACAAATATCGCATTTTTTTTTCTTCTGTGTGCTTTTCTTGAACACGTGTCGAGCCTTCCCTGAGATAAATATATCATTCCTTCAAATGATAATCGGCTGTGCTCTACATACGCTTTAATTCTTAGCATCATATGATTAAGCAAGAAACAATTGAAATTAATTAAAATGACGAGATTTATTGATAATTTGGATATATATAGTATGTTGATATCCATATTTTCTAAAAAAGACAAGAGACTAGTAATTAATTAAGTCAATTTTTTTAATAGATAAATCACATATATGCACAAGTTAATAATATGAATGAATCGCTTTGAAATCATAGTAATATATATATATATATATATGTGTGTGTGTGTGTGTGTGTAAAGTAGAGTGGTAATATCCTTGTGCTGCCACATAGAATTTTAAAATGATTATATTTATGCCACATAGTAGTATTTAAAGCAATAAAGTTTTCTCCTATATTGCCATATAGGATTCTAATATTATTATATTTATGCCAAGTGGTAATATTAAATTAAATTTATTGCTAATAATTTTTTTTCTTACAATATATGCTAATTATATTAAATTGATATTTATTAAATTTCATATAATATTTATAGAATATTAATTTTCCACAATTTTAATCTTTAGTTTTAATTTAATATGCTATATAACTAGCATAATACCCATGCTATGCATGGGTAATTTATAATTTTTATTTTTTAATTTAATTTTTAATTATATTTTAAATAAAATAAATTATTACTATTAAATTAATTTTAAATTAAAAATTCTCTCTTATTTAATTTAATTTGAATAAATTTTTACCTATCATAATAATAAATTTTTAATTAATTTATGTTATAATTAATTAAAATACCTATTTAATTCTTTTTATGCATTTATTAAGACTAATTTTCATGATTATTTTGTTTAAAATGTAATTAAAGTACTTCATTTAAAAAATAATTTAAATTTCATAAAATTTTTATATTTTATCTCATAATTTATATAAATCGATATTTATTTTTTATAAATTATAGAAAATATATTAAATTAATGAGAAAATAATATTATTTTAAAAATATATAAATATAATATTTTTTGTTATTAATATAATAAAAAATTATCAAATTGCTAATGATGAATTGAATTATTTAATTTTAGTAATAATGAAAATATATAATATTATTATTAATTAAAAATAACATTCTATTATATTATTTTTAAAATTACTACATCTAAATGTAATTTTTTTTTATTAATCACAATTTTTTTATAAAATAATTATTTGACAAAAATAGTTATCACTTTACATAAATTTGTAATATAAAATAAATACATTTCATAAAAGTTATAATTTTAAAATGTCATAATTTTCTATTATTAAAATAAATACTATAAATACATACTATTTTTTGAAAGGCAGATTTCATGATTATAATATTGTAACTTTAATTATTCTTAATCATCTTTATTTGTAGTTAAATTTTCAATGTTATTATATTTGTAATTTATCTTTAAAATTCTACTTCTATATAAAAATATAGTTAAAAGATAATTTATCCACTAAGATATAGATATTTAATTAAAATTTAAAAATAATTTTGATGAAAATTAATTATAATAAAATATAGATAATCAAAATATTAATTATAATTTTATTCGATATATAATTATAATGAAATAAGATATTCAAAGTTTAAGAAATATTAAATAAGAAAATTTAAAAAATTAATAATTAAATAAATATTAATTAGATATATTTAAATAAATAAATAAATTATGAGAATGATAACTAATAACTTTGAAAGAAATAATAAAATATAAAAAATAATTGAGCACATTTAGGTTAAATAAAAATATTTGGTGAAAGAAAAGTGCTTGATGTTTATCAAAAATCTCATATGATACTATATATTGACAAATAAATAAAAATTATTTAAATAAAAAATAATTTATAACTAAATATTATTGAATTGAAAAATGGTAGCAAAAACTTTTAAATTCAATTTTTTAAAAGTAAAATATTTTTTTATTTACTTGGCCATTTCAATTAAATAGTCATAAGTTAGCCATAATGATGATGATGATGATGATGATGATAATAATAATAATAATAAGCATTAATTAATTTTAAGAAATTAAATAAAAAGAATATTAAATTATTAACATAAAAATAATATATAATAATTATAAATAAGTCAAATTTCTATATTTTATTTTTATAACTTTTTATGTAGACTACACTTTTGTCTCTCAAATTTTTTAACAAAGATTTTATAATAAAAAATATAACAATGTAATAAAAATATTTGTTAAAGATATAAAATAATTTAATATTAAATTATATGATAGTTAATTATTAGATCACAAATTAATAATTAATTTTTTTAAACTAATAGCCATCAATGATCTATTATTATTATTATTATTATTATTATTATTATTATTATTATTATTATTATTATTGAGGGTAACATTTGGTAAATAATGTTTTTGTAAAAATGAATATATAAAAAAATAATATAAATAATTTTTAAATATTATATTTAATCATAAAATATCTTAATTTTTAAAAATCAAAATAAAAAAATAATAATTTAAATCATAAATATTAAAGTAATATTAAAAATAATAATAATAATTAATATTTATAAAATAATATAAATAATTTGTAAATATTACATTTAATTACTAAATGTTTTAATTTTTTAAAAAATAGTAATATGAATATAAATGCTAAGGTAATATTATAAATAATAATGATAATTAAAAGATAAATAAAAAAATTAAATAATAATTAATATAAAAGAGAGTATTTATAATTAATTATAAAATTATAAATTAATAGTCAATATTCCTTAAATTAATTGTCATCAATTATCTTATTATTATTATTATTATTATTATTATTATTATTATTATTATTATTATTATTATTACATGTGATAAATAATATTTTATATAAATGATTTATAAAAAAATAATATAAATAATTTTTAAGTATTATATTTAATCATAAAAAGGTCTTAATTTTTTAAAAATCAGATTTTAAAGAAAATAATATTTTAACTAATAAATGTTAAAGTAGTATTATAAATAATAATAATAATAATAATAATAATAATAATAATAATAATTAAAAGAAGAATTAAAAATTAAATAATAATTAGTATTTACAGAATAATATAAATAATTTATAAATATTATATTTAATTACAAAATGTCTTAATTTTAAAAAAAATTAAATTTTAAAATTTAATAATTTAAATCATAAATTTTAATGTTGTATTTTAAATAATAATGATATTTAAAAGATAAATAAAAAAGTAAATAGTAATTAGTGTAAAAGATAATATTTATAGAAAGTGACACCCAACAAATTTTTTAAGAAAAATATTGCATATCATTTTCACGTGAGTACATTCCTACTTTATATATATATATATATATAAAGAATTGTATTTATAAAATTAAATTATATAATAATTATATATTACAATATTCAGGAAGTATAGAAAAATAGTCATCAATAAATTTAATTAAAAATTACCAATTGGTATAAATATAAGAGATTTAAAATTTTACCTCCTCTTGAATTTGTTTTATAAAAATATATACTACTTATTTATCAGAAAGTGAAAATACAACATATATAAAATTAGTATATGTTTTTATTAGGTAAAATTAATAAATTAGTTCAATTAATTCTTAATTTTTCCTTTCTCTAATTAAATTGAACTTTTCAGGTAATAATAATAATAATAATAATAATAATAATAATAATAGCTATTTATTATAGTATTAAAGTTTAATAATTAAATAATTTGTAACTTATATATGCATAATTAAGAAATTAATTACTTAATCATAATTTAAAGGAATTATATAATTAATTAATAAAAAATGAAACATCAAGGGGCAGGTGTGTGTATATATATATATATATATATATATATATATATATATATATATATATATATATAATTTTTTCTAAATAATAATAAAATAATATAATATGATTAATACTAATATTAGTTATTTATTAATTATATTATAAGACCTAGAAGCATTACACATTTCGAGGATTTAACCCAAAATCGTTTAGAGTAGAGAAATTAAATCCATATAGCTAACTCCAAATTTTTTGGATAAAAGCTTAGTTAAGTTGAGTTGAGTATTAATTATACTATAAAGAATATCAAAAAAATAACGAAAATTGAATATTAACATAAATTTCTTATTTTTGATTACTATGAAAATAAAATTTTATTTTATTTTTTCATAATTCTTTATATATATAACATTCAATATATAATTAAAAATATTTTTTATTAAATATGTGTTAAAGTAAAATAAAATCAAGATAAATTAAAATTTATTAAATATATAAAAAAGAGAGAGGGGGTAAATTATTTAACTCTATGTGATAGGATGACAATTTTTATATTCTAATTCTAAATTATTTTATTAATTTTAACATGTATAATTCTTAAATTTTTATAATTAAATGAAATAATAAAAAATTTAAGAATCCTTAAATGAGAAATTTATAAATTTTTGAAATATATTTACTATTTTAAATTAGTTAGCTATAAAAATTATGGTAATAATGGTAATAGTAAAGATATTTAAAAGGAAAGTATTATATGTCATTCCTTTGTAAATACATTCCTAATTTGTATATATATAAAAAGAGGATTGTATTTAGAAAATTAAATTATATAATAATTGTATATTACAACTTTTCGAAAATATAGCAAAATAGTCATCAATAAATTTAATTAAAAATTACCAATGGATATAAATATGATAGATTTAAAATCTTACCTTCTCTTGAATTTGTTTTATAAAAATATGGATCGATTTTTTATCAGAAAGTGAAAATGCAAAACATATAAAATTAGTATATATTTTTATTAGGTAAAATTAATAAATTAGTACAATTAATTCTTAATTTTTCATTTTTCTAATTAAATTGAAATTTTTAAGTATTTATAATAATAATAATAATAACAATAATAATAATAACAATAATAGCTATTTATTATAGTATTAAAGTGTAATAATTAAATAATTTATAACTTACATATGCATAATTAGGAAATTAATAATTTAAAAAAATTGTACAATTAATTAATAAAAAATAAAATTTCAAGTGGGGGCAGGTGTGCAAATATATATGTATGTATGTAATTTTTCTAAATAATCATAAAATAATATAATATGATTAATACTAATATTAGTTATTTATTAATTATACTATAAAGAATATCAAAGAAATAATGAAAATTGAATGTTAACATAAATTTCTTATTTTTCAAATAAAATTTTATTTCATTTTTTCATAATTTATTTTATATATATAACATTCAATAAATAATTAAAAATATATTTTTATTAAATATGTGTTAAAATAAAATAAAATAAAGGTAAATTAAAATTTATTAAATATATAAAAGAGAGAGATGATAAATTATTTAACTTCATGTGATAAGAAGATAAAATATTTAACTCCATATGATAATTTTTATAGTATAATTTTAAATTATTTTATTAATTTTAAGATGTATATTTCTTAAATTTTTATAATTCAATGGAATAATAAAAAAAATTTAAGAATCCTTAAATGAGAAATTTATAAAATTTTGAAATATATCTGTTATTTTTAATTAGTTAGCCATACAAATTATGGTAATAGTAAAGATATTTAAAAGAAAATTAGAATTAAATAAAAATAGAATTAAATACTGAATATACAAGACAATAATTATTTACATTAATTATTATAATTGTTAAATACATATAATAATTTTTATATAGTAAGTGCCACGTTGCAGCACTAAAATTTAGAGTACTACGTGGCAACAGTAAGGAAAAATCTTTATATATATATATATATATATATATATATATATATATATATATATAATTAGTATATGTGGCAAGGCAATAAATTCAATTTAATATTGCCATTTGGTATATTACAACTTTCAGTAAATATAGAAAAATAGTCATCAATAAATATAATTAAAAATTACCAACTGATATAAATATGATAGATTTAAAATCTTACCTCTTCTTAAATTTATTTTTATAAAAATATGGACCACTTTTTTATTAGAAAGTGAAAATACAATATATATAAAATTAATATATATTTTTATTACGTAAAATTAATAAATTAATTCAATTAATTCTTAATTTTTCCTTTCTCTAATTAAGTGGGGGCATGTGTGCATATATATATATATATATATATATATATATATATATATATATATATATATATAATTTTTGTAAATAATAATAAAACAATAGAACATGATTAATATTAATATTGGTTATTTATTAATTATACTATAAAGAATATTAAAAAAATAATGAAAATTGAATATTAACATAAATTTCTTATTTCTTATTACCATGAAAATAAAATTTTATTTATTTTTTCATAATTTATTATATATATATAACATTCAATATATAATTAAAAATATGTTTTAATTAAATATGTGTTAAAATCAAGGTAAATTAAAATTTATTAAATATATAAAAAAGAGAGATGACAAATTATTTAACTCTATGTGATAAAAGGACAAAATATTTAACTCCATGTAATAATTTTTATAGTATAATTCTAAACTATTTTATGAAATTTAAGATCTATAATTCTTAAATTTTTATAATTAAATGAAATAATAAAAAATTTAAGAATCCTTAAATGAAAAATTTATAAATTTTTAAAATATATATGCTATTTTTAATTAGTTAGCCATAAAAATTATGGCAATAATGGTAATAGTAAATATATTTAAAAGGAAATTAGAATTAAATAAAAAATAGAATTAAATACTTAATATAAAAAATAATAATTATTTACATTAATTATTATAATTGTAAAATATAATAATTTTTATATAGTAAATACCACGTGGCAGCATTAAAATTTAGAGTGCCACGTGACAATATTACAGAGAAAACCTCATTACTTTATATATATAAAGATATAAATATATAGTAATATAATTGTTATATGTAGTAATGTAATGAATTCAATTTAATATTGCAATTTGACATTAATGTATTGATTTTATAATCTTATGTGGCAACTTAGGAGAAGACTTGACTGTTTTAAATATAGCCACGTGGCATAGATATGAAGATTTTGGAATCTTATGTGACAGCATCAAGGGAAAACCTGTCTGCTTTATATATATATATATATATAATTGTTATTTAATTTTTAAGTTATAATCCAAATTTAACTTTTTACTATATTTATATATACATACAAAGTAGACAGGTTTTTCCCTTTTGCTGCCATATAGGATTCTAAAATGATTATATTTATGCCATGTGATACTATTTAAAGTAGTTAAATTTTCTTCTGTGCTAAGTGGCAATGTCAAGTGTCAATATTAAATTAAATTTATTGCTAGCAATATTTTCTCCTTCCTACATATGCCAATTATATTAAATTGAATTTATTGCTAGCAATTTTTTCTCTCACCTCATTTGTCAATTTTTTTGATAGTAATTTTTTTCCCTTATTTAATTTTTAAGTTATAATCTAAATTCACTTTTTACTGTCTAAATACACATAAAAATAATCTTCAATATGTCTAAATATACATATTTTCTTTTTTATCAATATCAAAGTTCAATTTCTTGAGTACAAGAAATTAAGAGAATAATATTCTATTCTATGTGATCCAAATTCTATCATTTATTAATTGTAATGATTCTTTAAACTTGAAGTGAATCAAAGAAGTCACCGCAAGCCATGTGCCTTCATTTGGAGGTTGTACCACAAATATATTATTAGATCAGCGCTATAACCTCAAATTTACAAATCAAATACTAGAAAGATTTATCATAAGATTCACCTCAACAAATAAAACATGCCTTTCATAGTATTAAAAGAAAAAACAAATAAATAAATAAAGGCAATCTTTGTTTAACTAGTATTAGAATAGAATGTTCATGCTCTTGCAAAAGAACAAGCTTAAAAAAATAATTTTTTTAGTAAAGAAAGTTTTCTGTATTCTTTAAAAATAAAGTTGAAATATTTTTCTTTTTAGAGAAATTAAGTAGAAACTATAAAGAGTAGCAGAAGAAGTGAGAATTTAGAAAGAACCATAAGACAAATTGTCATTTTAAAGCAAAACACTAATAAAATAAAGGACAAGAAGAAAGGAATGGTAACTGCAAAAAAAATTCTGCTTTGGAGATCTATTTTTTTCAGTATTTTTTCTAAAGAGTTGAAATATATAATTATTATATAACTTCTAAATTTAAATATTTTTATTTTTTTAAATGAAAGGTCAACATTAAATTTTATTTATATTTCCTAAATAGTTTTAAATAAATTTAATTTTCCTTAAAATATCTATTCTAAATTAGAACCAAGAATCAAGGAATTTGAATATTTGTGAGAAATTAATAATTGAATTTTTTTTAAAAGGTGTCTAATTATTAAAGGTTATTTAAAAAAAAAGATCAAAAATAAATTTTATCTATATTTCATAAATAGTTATAATATATAATTATTATATAATCTAATTTTCTAAATATAATTCTTAATTAATATGATATTCCAAATTTAAATAATAAAACATTATTAATTGCTATAATTAAATTTAATTTTCTTTAAAATATCTATTTAAAATTAGAATCAAGAATCATGGAAGACTTAAATTTTTTTTAGAAATTAATGATACAAATTTTCATTAAGTTTAATTTCCTTTAAAATATATGCTTTAAATTAAAATCAAGAATTAGGAGATATTTAAATTCTTATGAGAAGTTAATGGTTAAAATTTTAAAGGTAATTAATCTTTAATTTAAAAAAAAAGAAAGGTCAACATTAAATTTTATTTATATTTTCTAAGTAGTTTTAATTAAATTTAATTTCTTTTAAAATATCTACTCTAAATTAGGACCAAGATTCTTAGTGATTAATATATATATATATATATATATATATATATATAATGAATTATGAAAAAATGAAACGAAATAAAAACTTATTTTCATAGTTATGGCAAATAGGAAATTTATATCAATATTTAATTTTCATTTTTTTATATTTTTTATAGTATATTAATAAATAATTAATATTATTACTCTAGTTAATATTAATTATGTTATATTGTTTTATTATCATTTAGAAAAATTAATTAATGATACAATTTTTTAAATTATGATTAAGTTATTAATTTCTTAATTATGTGTATATAAGTTATAAACTATTTACTTAGTTATTATTTTAATATTGTAATAAGTAGCTATTATTATTATTATTATTATTATTATTATTATTATTATTATTATTATTATTATTATTATTATTATTTAGAAACCTCAATTTAATTAGATATAGGAAAACTCTTTATTTTTTATATATATATAAAGAGGTTATATTTAATAATTATATTAATTAATATACTTAATTATTATCATTACTATTACCATTAATTATTTTTACTATTACTATTATTATCACAATTTTTATGGTTAACTATAATTAAAAATATTAGACATATTTTAATAATTTTATAAATTTCTCATTTAATGATTCTTAAATTTTTAATTATTTAATTTAATTATAAAAATTTTAAAATTATATATATCTTAAAATTAATAAAATAATTTAAAATTATACTGTGAAAGTAATCACATGGAGTTAAATACTTTACTTTCTTTCTCTCTCTCTCTTTTATATATTTAATAATTTTTAATTTACTTTAATATTATTTTATTTTTATTTATCTTATTTTAGTATTCTTTTAATAAAGACATATTTTTAATTGTATATTGAATATTATATAAAATGAATTTTGGAAAAATAAAATAAAATAAAAATTTATTTTTATAGTTATTGTAAACAATAAATTTATATTAATATTCAATTTTCATTATTTTTTTGATATTTTTTATAGTATATTAATGAATAATTAATATTATTAATTTAGTTAATATTAATCATGTTATGTTATAATATTTTATTATTATTTAGAAAAATTAATTATTGATATAATTTCTATAAATTATGATTAAGTTATTAATTCCATAATTATGTATATGTAAGTTACAAATTATATAATTATTACATTTTAATATTATAATAAGTAGCTATTATTATTATTATTATTATTATTATTATTATTATTATTATTATTATTATTATTATTATTATAAATGTCTAGAAAAGCTTAATTTAATTAGAAATAGGAAAAACTAAGAGTTAATCATATTAATTTATTAGTTATACTGAATGAATACACATATGCTAATTTATGTATATTTCATATTTACTTTCTGATAAAGAGGTTGTTTAGATTTTATAAAACAAATTCAAAAAAATATAGAATTTTAAATTTATCACATTCATAGCAAGTAGCAATTTTTAATTAAATTTATTTATAATAAATTTTCTATATTTCTTAAACAGTTATAATATATAATTATTATATAATTTTATTTTTAAATACGATTCTTAATTATTTTGATATTTTAAATTTAAATAATAAAAAAATATTGATTACTAAATATAATTGTCATTTATTACAAGTTTCTTACTTTTTAATTTAAAAAGTCAATGGCAGTTACTTTAAAGGAAAGCTAAATATTTTTGAATACATTTACTGCAATTAAATTTGATATTTAATTGCTAATAATTTGGCAATTCAAGATATTTAATTTTAAAATTTAACTAATATTATAATGATTATTTAATTATTAATACAACTAAAAGTTTAATTTTCTTTAAAATGTCTGCTCTAAATTATAATCAAGCATATTTAAATTTTTGTGAGAAATCAATGATTAACTTTTTTTTAAACATGTCGAATTATTAAAGGTAATATCTATCCATTAATTTTTAATTTTTTAAAAGAGAAAAATCAACATTAAGTATTTTCTGTATTTTTTAAATAGATGTAATATAATTACTAAATATAATTATCACATGTTATTATGTTCCTAATTTTTAATTTAAAAAGTTAATTACAGTAAAATCAAAATTCATATTTGCTTTGAAGAAAAATTAATATTTAAAAGTTTTTTTCTCTCCCTTTTATGCATTTAATAAATTTTAATTTACTTTAATTTTATTTTATTTTTATTATTTTAAAATATTATTATTATTATTATACATGAAGAATAATTTATGGCAATTAAAAAAAAATTATAACTATTAAATTCATTGATTTGAGAATAATTACTAACTTATTTGATTAAAATTTATTGATAATATTTTAAAATTTTAATATTTTAAATAATAATATTAAAATCCTTTTAATTGAAAAATAATATATATATATATATATATATATATATATATATATATATTAACATTCACAGCACAGGTATTCCTCTAGTTACTTATAATTCACTTGTGATTGTTCAGCTTCCTAATAAAGCATCTAAATTCATCTATTTCAAAATATAATTAAAATTTTTAGAAAAAATAATCATGCATCCTATTAATTGTCATGACAAATTAATTATGTCATACAAAACAGGAAAATCAAATTTTCTTTATATTTTGTGTGGTTATTCATATTAAAAAAAACAAGGCATAGGGTGTAAAACATAACTAAGGTCAAGATATATGATAAGAACTTTAAAAAAACAAAAAGAAAGAAAAAGAAACGAAGTGAAAGCAAGCGAAAATGGTACTTTGAGAAGCTGAAGCCACTCTCATCTCATCTCATCTCATCTCATCTCATATCTGACCAGAACTTGTGGCCGTGTCAGCCCTCACTCTCTGATGGGTGAGCCCCAATTGTCCATTCATAACACCACCAGTACTCTTTCTCAACCCTACCCTTTGTAGGCCCCACCCCACCATCACACACCCACATACAAACCCTTTCTCCTCCTCCTACCCCTCCTCCTTTCTCAATTTCTCCTCCACCTCCCACCTCCCGCCACCTCCTGACCATCCACCAGCCAGCCCCGCACCTCCTCCTGCATAAAACACTGGGCACATAAACTACATAGCTAGCATAATTCAATTTTCTTGATGGATAAGAGTGAAAGAGAGACTCACGACTTCATGAACGTGGAGTCCTTCTCTCAGCTACCTTTTATCCGCCCTGCACTCGTCAAAGAAAAGGGCATTCGCCTCTTTGGCATAGAATTCGGAGGCAACGTCGACACTATTGCAGCGGCTGATGAGTCTGCGTCCGCCGAAACCAATGAAGACACTGCAAAAGAAAGCGAAAGTAGTGGAGATAACAATAGAAGATTTGAGTGTCATTACTGTTGTAGAAATTTCCCTACATCTCAAGCTTTGGGTGGCCATCAAAACGCGCACAAAAGAGAACGCCAGCACGCAAAACGGGCTCATCTTCAGTCGGCAATGGTTCACAATAGCCTCTCTGACGCTCATATTTATGGGCTGGTAAATTACAGGATAGGCTCAACTCCTACCCCAACCATGTCTTACCCTTCATGGAATAGCCACGCCAATAGTTCTAGGTTTTATGGTAGCCATGGCTCCTACTCTCAGCAGCCCATCAATGGGAGTCCATTAGGCCTGTTGCGGTTCCCAGCCGCTCACGGTAGTGCTACTCATCATCAAGACCGTTCTGTGCATCCCTTGCCTTTGTTTGCAGGCGAGGAGTTGAAGCCTTCGCAGGTGGGTGGCTCTAGCTCGCAGGGACAGTATGGATACGAGTCAAAGCCAAGCGTGCAAGACCATGTGAGTTTAGATCTTCATCTGTAATTCGATATATAACTTGAACAAAACGAGAAACTGAGATTTTCTTTAGCTGCTAATTAATTAATTAATCTTTTATCATGCAAATGAGACAATTCTAATTAAGAACACCCATTAGCCTTTTCTACTTCATCATCTTCATTATTCTAGCATAATTAATTAATTAATTTTCGTGTACATGACTTTATTCACTTTCTCTTAAAGGTGTAGTTAACTAATTTCATAACAAGAGCTAGCCTTTAAAAAGTGATTATTAACTAATAATATTTGATTTGCTAAAAAAAGTAATTAAAAATTAAGAAGTGTATATTGTCCTATTGTGAAATTTTAAAATATAGTGAGAAAGAACAACCATTGGAGCTTCTTAATATATATGTTCAGTTTTCTGTCTGCCTTCAGAATTCGTCACACGTGTGAGGAATGTGTATATTCAAATTGGGTATCAATTAATAGTGCATGAAGGTTTTGTAGATTAACACGTGTGTACATATCTACCTGTTGCTCAGACGAGGGGAGTGATGAGAAAGGTGTGTGATCCAGTGCAAGTGTTCAAATAACAGAGATGAATAAGATCAGGTGGTGAAAATAAGGTTTTTATGTCTCTTCTGCTGATAAAAATGCTGAAAGAAAATGATATTTCCATGACAGTTGCAGGAACCCACAAATTACTTAATTAAGTGCCAAACTTCAATGTGGGCGCACAAACACTTAACATATATTTTCCTTTTAATTTTTCTCTCTTATACTTCTTGATGGATCAGAAGGAAGACTTGAATTTAATATTTTATCAAATTGATAAATGCACTTAGTATTAGGTTTAATCTACAAGTTCCAAGTAGAAAGATTTTTACATGGGATGCATATATCAGGCGATGAAAGCTTAAATGATTTCATGTAACCATATAACGGATAAATTTTAATCATTAATTATGATGAAAGTCATATGAAATTCACTGTCAATGGCTTTGTACATACAATTCCTGAAGCTAAGAAAATATGTGGCAAAATGAAGATCAGTGATAGAAAACTAATTAATAAACATGTTTTAGAAGAAGGGAAAATCATGTCACGTATAGCTAGGTTTTGAAACATTAGGTGGGACCTGGGATGATAAGCAACAGATCGAAATTAAATATTGTATGAAATGGACATATCGATGATATTAAGGAGGTTAGAATGAAGAGAAAAAAATATGGGGTTAAGTGATATAGAAAGGTGATGATGAAGGAATAGGGAGAGAGAAGGGCATGGGCCAATTCTGTGAACCTGTCGATACTGGACAACTTTTTTTTTCATTATTCCTGAGGTAGTAGTACCAAAGCTTTCAGCAGAAAAAAAGGTTGTACTCATCTGCTGTGCGAGAGACTTGAAAAGTAACATATGAAATGGTATAGTAGTTGTGGAAATTTCAGATTCTTTTTCTTTTCTTCTTTGTTGCTTAATTAAGTTATCCCGAGTATAAATCAACAAATGTTGGATAAGTGGTAAGACTTATTGTATTTTCAAAGAAAAAACTTAAGGTCAATTCTTGAAAATTATATTATTAAAAGTAATAGTTACCAACTTTAAAGCAACCATACATAAAGAAATGCCTGATAAATAAAAAAAAAAGTTCTCCTATATATATGATGCAAATCTGATGAGTTTTGATATATAGATTTTAGGCTGTGATCTTTTACAATTTTTTTTTTTTACTCCTACTACTTCAAGCATTATTATTATGCGGCTTTTTGCCGGGGTAATTCAGTGATAGTACAGCAATTCGTGTCTTTTTCTCTAATCTCACTGTGTATTATAACAGCAAAAAAGGTTAGAATTCCAAAGTTTTATAATTGGCACATTCAATGAGTTTACTAACAAACAACTCAATAATATAAGATTTGTAAGGATTGTGTTATCCATATATCGACTATTGACGTTGGGATTTGTGTTTTGTCCCTCACAAGTTTTTGCAAAAGAAAGTGGGTTCTCGTCTAATTTTTGTGTATAGTTGATTTGGGTAGCTAACATTCTTCCTAACAAGGTAATATATGACAAAAACTGGCATTAATTATTACCTCTGAGCTTGAGCTTGTGCTAAAGCTGCTCAATCATAATGTATTTAATTCCTATTAAAATGCAAGGTGAATATTTTCTGCTTCCCTCTCTTTTGCTTTTTTTGTAATCAAAATTTTATTAATAGACCAGGAAAAACTTCCCTCTCCTTTGCTTGATCCTAGTTAATACATATTAAATTCAGTTTAAATAATCAATGAGCTTTATTGGATTTAAATTCAGTTTAAATTCAGTTCAAAATTTCAATCAACAATGAGGGAGATATTAAATAATAGAAGAGGGATTTTTTCTTTTTAGATCTGTTTTACCATTGGCCTAAGATATAAAAGATATGGTGAGACTTATTTATTAAATATATGAGTCTCACATATTTGTATTTTAATCCATAATGAACTGGATTTATATAAAAATTTCCCCATAAAAGAGAGCTATTATATTTAAAACGATAATGGCAGACTATAATCAATTTACCTAGTTAAAAAGAAAAATTTCTAATAAATATTTTCTTTTGCCTATAAAAAAAAGTTAAAAGAAAAATTGAAATTTTATTAACATCTAACAATAATAATTTTATTGAAGAAAATTTAAATTAAATGAGTGATTTTACTATTACAAATTAAAGTGTAATAATTATATAATAATAGTAAATTCAATTATCATTCCTAAATCAAACCCATAAAAGATTAGGGGCAGAAAAGCTTCAAACTATACGAAGAGGGAAAAATTTTTTTCCACCAATAAAATTTTTTTTGAAATATATGTGATAGAGGGGGAGAGGAAGTGGAAATGGCAAGCAAAAATGTCAACATTTGCTAGCAAATTAAAAATTCAAGTTCTTGGCAATTCGTGTCATGCGTGAATAGATAGGTCAATTCATAGGTTGTTCTCAAGCTCGCCACTTCATGTAAAATAATTGACTAACCATACGTTTTTCTCCTGCAATTCATTTATCTGCCACCTACCATAAGTGATCTAAGAAAACCACTACTCAATCGAGCAGCAGAAAAAGTTTTACTCTACTAAATAATGGATCTAAAGTTAGGGTTGAAAATCGTTATTTATATTTAAATCACAGCTATAAGTAAATAGCTAACAGTTTAAGAAATGATACATTTGCTTTTATTGTTATAGTATAAATCAACAATTTGATTATGTTTTTACAATAGACAAAAGCTATTGTCGTGAATAAGTGTAAATTATTCTTATTGCATCAATTATAATAACAGTTTTGTTAAATTTTTAATACAAATTATCAATTAGTTTGTAATAGTTTTAAACCATTATAAAATCATTGTTTTATATATATATATATATATAGACAATAAATTTATAACTGTTGCAAAAGAACTATGGCCTTAAATCTGATATATGCAGCAGTGAAATTAAATAACACCTGAAATTGTCAGCAGTTTCATTAATTTTTTAACTCGATTTCTTCTCAATTTTAGCTAATTCCTAAGCATGCATTTCCCCACTTGTTCAATTAAAATCAAATTTTCGTATACACTATTTTTATCTGTCGTGTAAAGTTTTTATACAGTAATTAAAAAAATAATTAAATCACCTAAATTATAATAAAATCTCCATAATTTAATTAAATTACTATTTATTTCACTTAATTAATAAAAAAACGAAAGGTGATAAAATGTATTATAGAAAATTATAGAAATTATTATTATTGTGTTTAATAGAGATAATGATAAAATTTTAAAAAAATTAATTAACACATCTTAATTTTTTCAAAATGAAAAATAATTTTAGAAAAAAAAACTTTTGAACAGTAACAAATGAAAGTGGATAGAGGCAGTAATTGAAAATATATCTTCTTGGTTTTGAAAATTTAACCGGCGAAAATTAAATAGTTAGTAATTATTCACTCAAGTTGCCTTCTAATTGTAGCAGGCCTTAATTAGAACTAGCCTGGAGAACTCTGGAGAATAATGTATAGTAATTCCCTGAAGTTGCCTTCCAAAACATGCCTTAGCTAGTATGAGTCATACTCTGAAGAAGAAGAAGAAGCTAAAAACAGGACAGTTTTTTCAATATTTAAATTGCAAAATCACATAATTGCAACTCATTATTTTAACATAATAAGTGATGTTTGTACGAAAGGAAAAAAACTCAGTAATGACAACAATGTAAGAGAGGCATCAGTGTAGAATTACTTGCTAGGTTGCCAGGCCTGCCAGCCACTACTCAATTATTGTACTGAGCATAATTCGATTCAGTTTTGGCATACTAATTAAACACCAAGCTTAATTACACAATCAAGTTTACCCTTTCTAATTCTGAACAACCTTGGTACAAAATTAGTGAAATTGTACGTTAAAGAGATATATTCGATTGTTTTTTTACTTAGCTTTTTTTCCTCTAAGTTGGGTGTTATAACCCTCTAACTTGGGTGTTATAAAAGGCATCTAAATTTAAATCTAAATTTAAAGTACACATATAATCGTATAATCACATAATATAAAAAAGAGAAGAAGAAAAATATAAAATTTACAGTAAGATATATATTCACGAGCAAAATAAGAGAAACAGTTTTACTATGGTAAAAAAAATATAATCACTTAAAACTCTCGAACCTTAAAATTCAGTGTATTTTTCGAATATCTCATAAATATGTCGCAAAGTGCATAATAATATAATATTTCTATTGACTTGTGCCATCCGCTATCACTACAGATATTACTTTTTATTTCAATCAGTTCGCAGAGCAAAACTTTTAAACAGAGTCATAATTCGAGTTCATAAAAATATATTCAAAATTCAAATCACATAAAAAAAAATATTGAGTTTTCGAGAGAGGCCTATTGATCGGGGATTTAATTGAGCATTTTAATTTAATAAAATTATTTACTCATAAAAAAAAAGAGATGTAAGCACATAATCTAATCCTCAATCAACAAACATTAATTAAGACTAACATATGTTATCGGGTTAGTAATTCAATGGTTGAGTAGCTGCACGTATTGTAATGCCAAAATTAAGAATTTAAATTCTAACAATTCTTCTACCTCCATTTAAATTATAAAAGAAATAAAATAATTCAAAAGCGTATCAAAATTTGAAACCCAAAAATCAAAATCGTTAATTATTTATGGTAACCCCAGAACAAGTACTTGTTACAAAAATGAGATTAACATGTTCTTTTGGAGGTATAAATTGTCACAAGTAAGTAGTCAACTAAAAACGACAATAGAAGGACTTGGAGCAACTCTGATAAACTCAATATATATATCTGTGTAAAGGAAGAAGAACTGTTCTCATACAATTCTGCCCCGTGGAAATTCCTAAGTAGTGAGCTTTTATCTAATTTTTGCCTAAAGAGAGGACTAGCTGGTAGAAGATGAGCAGCAGGTTCAACACTGTTATTACGTCTACTTCTGTATCTATTCCGTTTAACTACTGCACAAAGTACCAAAGAAAATTACTCCTTTTACACTGCCACATTGCAGTGAGCTTTTGGTACTAAATGTTAAAACGCACTTAACAAAAAATTTTTTGTATTTAAGGGAAAAAATATTTTCAAAGTATATTAATTAACCTTGGAAATATCAGCTTATAAAAGGGAAAAAAATAGAAAACAGTTGATTTTTTTTTTCTCAAAGGTCAGGCGTTCATTGAACAGCCTTACAAAGGCAAGGACGAATTTACATAGTTTAGTTGAGCCAACCAATTACAGCGGAGGTTAGAGTCATGTAAAAATTTGGTGGCCATTACGTGAGCTGCTTTATTGCAAACTCTATGAACAGCAGAAAAATAGACATATTCACAAGTGGAAGATAACTCTAAAACATCAAGAAGAATTCCATGGACAGCTGTCGGTGATATTCCAGTGCGGAGGCCATCAATTACCACTGAAGAGTCACCTTCCAAGATTACTTTTTGAAGACCAGCAGTAGAGGCTAGCAGCGCAGCTTCTCTAATTGCTAAGCTATCCAAGATCAGAAGGTCTTAAATAGAATTCCATAGTTTACATCTCAAGTCCAGAATTTTTCCGTAATGATCACGCACAATAACTGCAGTTGCTCCTCTATTGTTCTGTTTATCTATTGCAGCATCACAGTTTATCTTATTCACATTCGCTGAGGTGAACACCAAGACGGGAGCCGATGCTAACTGAGATGAATGAGAAGATTCTATTGATATGGTTGATTGAAAATCTTCTTGATATTTTAAAGCACTTGATATAACTTCTTGCCAATTCTGCCTTTTTTTTTTCAAAAATTTCTGCATTTCTACATTTCCAAATTGCCCACAGAATGAAAATTACAAGCTGCTTATGGTAATCACCTTCACATTGCTGAGATAAGAATGAGCACAGTTCCGTCCAGCAATTCATCAAATTCGTAGACTTCAGCTGAAGTGAGTGAAGCCTAATTGGAGAATTGATCCAAATTGCTGCAGCTCTAGGACACGCAAAAAATAGGTGATCTAAGGTTTTTCTTCATCCTCAAAAGTGGTAATCCGGTGCCAGATGCTGAATGAGGCGATGGAGTAAATCATTGCACGGTAATTTCTCTTTAAACAAACTCCACATAAACACCTTCAGTTTATTTGGTAAATGAATTTTCCAGAAACCTTTCCAAAACAAACTATTGCGGGATTGAGTAGATGGGCCAGGACCACCAACATTAGTCGAGATATGAGACAGATGCAGGTTCCTTGCCAACCTATACCCAGATTTAACTGAATAACATCCATGAGAATCAAAATGCCAAAACAAATGATCGTCTCTCTAAGACAGGCTAACTGGAATTGCCAGAATTTGTTCAATGTCTTCTTCATGAAAGTTAGTACAAAGAGTTTGAATATCCGCCAGAATTTGTTCAATGTCTTCTTCATGAAAGTTAGTACAAAGAGTTTGAATATCCCAACTTCTCAAGGTGGTTGAAGAAGTTGAGATACCCAAACTACCTCTTGTTGATGAGTTGGAAGGGCCCATGGTGCAGGAGGAAATAGATTCGGAACCCAACAATCCTTCTTGCAAAGAATTGCACTTCCATCACCCACATTCCATCGAATGCCTTTATTAAGCACTTGTCTTCCCTATAAAATACTTTGCTATCCCCATGAGGGTCTTCTCCCCTGTCTAACCTGCAAAAAAGAAGAATAACAAAGTATTTCCCTTTCAAAACACGGGATAGTAAGGCATTAGGTTTGGTAAGAATTCTCCATCCTTGTTTGGCCAATAAAGCTTGGTTAAAACTCTCCATATCTCGAAAACTCAAACCACCATTCTCCTTTGTCTCACATAAATGATCCCACCCAATCCAATGAAGTTTCCTTTCCTCCTTCTTTTGACCCCACCAAAAATTTGAAATCATTCAATTCATTTTATGACATAAGGAAGAAGGAAAACGAAAGCAAGACATTGCATACATTGGAATTGCTGAAACAACTGATTTGATGAGCACCTTCTTACCCCTTTTTGATAGGAGACGCTCTTTCTAGCCTGCTATTTTCTGAGCCAACTTGTCTATAATGAATTAAAAGGCCCGCTATTTGGATCTAGGGGTATCTACAGGAAGTCCCAAGAAGCGATCTTGCACATTTACATCAGAGATTTGTAAGAGAGCTGCAATTCTTTGCTTCACAGCTAGAGGCGTATTGGAACTAAAAACAATGGTTCACTTTCCAAAAATAATACATTGTCCACCAGCTTTTGAATAATTCTTTAGAACATTTTTTATGGTTGTCGCCTCAGTCATAGTAGCCTTTGAAAAGAAGATCGAATCATCTGCAAACAGTAGGTGGGTGATAGTTGGCCCATATCTGGAAATAGATATACCCTGAAGAGAAGAGTTCTTGATAGCATAAGAGAGACCTTCTGCACAAATCAAGAAGAGATAAGGGGAAACTGGATCTCCTTTTCTGAGGCCCCTGGATGGAGAAATGAAACCTGACTAGTGCCCATTAATCAGAACAGAATATGATACTGTTGACACACATTGCATTATCCAATTAACCCAACAGTTATGAAATCCAAAACACTGCAACATATGGTGCAGAAACTCCCGTTCCACACACTCATAAGCCTTGCTAATATCCAATTTCAGAGCCATACCATTGTTCTGACCTTTCCTCCTTAATTTTAAGCTATGCAAAATTTCATGACTGAGAAGAATATTATTTGAAATCAATCTCCCTTTAGTAAAAGCATTCTGCTCTTCAGAAATGATATCCTTCATAAAGTTTGGAGTCTATTTGTAAGTATCTTGGGAATGATTTTATAGAACGCATTGCTTAGGCCAATTGGTCTTAGATCTTTCATAGAAAGCACTTGTTTAACCTTGGGAATGAGTGTGATAAATGTGTGGTTAACATTTCTAAGCATCCTTCCCCCTTCAAAGAAACCCGACTGGAGACCTTATGTGACATTATTAAAATTACAAGGCCTATGAGTAGAATAAATATTATTGAAATAATCCACTGCAATCTCTTATATGTGTTTAAGATCAGTTTTCCATTCTCCTCGAACATTCAGCAACCCTAAAATATGATTCCTCCTCCTCCTTTGCATCACTTTGGCATGAAAATGAGCGGTCTTTCTATCACCCAATTTAAGCCAGTGGCTCCTAATCTTAATAATGATCTCTTTTTCCAACTCTGTGACTCTATCCGCATCCTATGAAAGCATATTACACTTAGCATTGTCCAAGGCATCTTAAAGATGATTAATATGAGTATAAGAATTGGAAGAATTACCTCGATCCCAGGGCACTAGAGCAGGCCGAGTTGCTTTAAGCTTCAAAAAGGTATTGAACATAGTTGAATCCTCAGACACTGAACTCCAAGTTGAATTAATAATTCCTTCCACCACTGAATTCTGAATCCATCTTGCATCAAAATGAAGTTTCCTTTTAGCTTTAGGCATTTAAGGATATAGAGTAATGAGCAAAGGCCTGTGATCCGATATCCTATCTTCCAAATGATCAACAACTGCATTCGGATATAATAATGACCATGAGTGGTTTGCTAGTAGCCTGTCAATGAGTTCCTAGATATTTTGATTGCCATTTCTTTTATTATTCTAATTAAAGATGGGCCCCCTGTATCCCAAATCAATAAGATTGTTGTCATTAATAAAATTTTGTCAAGCTTCATTGCGAGAATCAAAACCCAGGCAACCGCCTATCTTGTCTCCCATGTGTAGAAAAGCATTAAAATCACCCAATACAATACGTTCATCATTCAAGTATCGAAGATAATGGGAAAGAGAATTAAATTGCATAGCTTGAACATCCATCACACTAGAAAGAGACACACAAACAACATTCCAAATTTTCCTTGATACATCATCAAAAAGAACTATATGGATGAAGAAGTTTGAGTACTTCACTACACTTACATCCAAACTAGTTTTCCAAGCAACACAAAGGCCTTCAGAAGTTCCTACCGGTTCTTCAAAAAACATATCATAAAAGCCACATTGTTGCATTTTCCTCTTAACTACTCTGGAAGAGTTTTTGGTTTCGATAAGAAACACAAAAAGTGGAGAATGTGATGAACATATCCCTTTCAAATTGTGAATTGTTAGGGGGTTCCCCACACCTTAACAATTCCAACTGAGTAGCCTCATTGTTCTTGTTGGGGCCATTTTTGGCTAGCCTTCCCCACCCTATCAGCTTGGTGTTGGTTCACATTTGCCTTCTTTCTTGCTTGACTATTCTATTCTTCAACATTCTTTCTCTTCTGGGCAACCTCTCTAACTGTCCTTTGTTTAGCATATACACATTGCTCATGCAGTCCATGTTGATTAGTCATCCCAGTAACCATTCTTTCTATCTCTTTATTATCCAGTTATTGGATTATTAATGCAGAATTCGACTGTGTCTTAGCACTTGCTTGCCTCCTCCAACTTCTCGCTGTTTTTGCATGAGTACGATTCGATTGTAAGTGATGTTCTTACCTCTCATCAGTTTCACGTTCCTTATTTGGCTTAGTACCTAAAAAATTCCTCTGGACCTGCAGATCAGGGTAACTCAGCATGAAATTTTGCTTCCATGAATTCCAGTGGTTGGGTTTCGAAGACATATCAGACCGTGGGCCTTTCTTAGCTTGCAAATAAGAAGATATTAGAGAGTCAAGATCTGCTACTAAAACCCTTTCCCCTTCTTGTGGATTTTGCATATCTTTCGCTTTAAAACTCTCACGGAAGGATGATTGGGCCTGGCCTTCAGAACATATTTGTGAACAAGTTTGAAAAGATGAGGGAGGGGATTTCGGGCCTTGGTTACTCCCATGGCATTGGATGTAGTCTTCCGGTTTAGATTAGGTTTTACGTTTGGGTTCAACACATGGGCTCTCAAAAGGGTTATATGAGGTAGGGCATGATCGATTGTCAGACTTGGGAAGTGGAACTTCATTTTGTTGTGGCAAAGAGTCAATGACTACACGGAGATGAAAAACCTGAGTCTGAAAATGTTGGATTAGGTAAGGAAATTTTGTGAAGAAGAGTCATGAATTAATGTGGGATTTCCCTATTGAAGATGGGTAATCATGAAACAACTAAGGAATGGAGTTTGTAGGAAATAGGTCTACTGGAGTGAGCGAAGTAAGTATTCAGAGTTCTCTTGGCTCGAGGTATCAGGGTAAGGTTTTGATGTTTCAGAGGTATGGAGCACAGTAAGTGAAACCGCTTTGTTCGGTACTGGTGTGTTATAAAGGTGGTTTTTATTGATGTTCGCAGTATTGGTTTCATGAGGGTGGTTTTGTAAGGTTTTAGTGGTTTCAGGCTCGTTGGCTATGGTTTCCCTTGTTGTACCTTTGTATCAAAAGTTTGGACCAAGATTTAGTTACTGATTTTACTGGTTGTGGTTCTGTGTAAAACAACCATGGTTGGAGTTGGGGGAAGAGGCTGTTTGGTTAAGGTCTCTCAAAACTAAGTGAAGATGATGGCAGTGTAAGGTTCAGAGAGTTAGAGGAAAAACTATTAACGGTCCTCATCTAAAGAGTTTCGTCTTCGGGGAGACAAATCTTTGAGCCATGGCCCATACCTAGTCTTTTTACTCCCTTCAACAGAGTCTCTTCTTGGTTACATGTCTTGCTCATATATCCCAATGATCCACATTTGAAACAAACATCCGGCATCCTTTCATACTTGTAATTTACCTAGTGCACTGTTCCATCTGATTTTTTTTTTCTGTGAAATCTGAGTATGAAAGGTTTGTCAATTTGTATGAGAGCTCTGATTCTAAGCGTGTGGAAGCCCCCTAGGCCCTTCCTAAGAAAAATCAACATCAATGAAACCTCTTAAAAATTCACCAATCGTCTTCGCATTCAGGAGCATCATCTTGTTTGGTGGCAATCCATATATCTGTATCCAAAATGGTGATTCATGAAAAAGATAATTCTTCAAATGCCAAGTTAGACGGCCAATCCCATAAGACTAACAAATTGTTATGAATGATCCATGGCATACATTATGGAATATTAGCAATATCCACCTCATTATTAAAAGAGAAGATATAAGTATTGCTTCCCTTAGATGTAATCGCGAAATCTGCTCGGGTCTACCAAGCATTGGACAGAATAGCCTTAGTGGTTGTGGCACTCTAGTTTTTCCCAGAAATTAGTTTGCCCACTAGAAGTATTCTTTATAATAATTGATCTCGTGCATCGTCTTCTTCCCGCTTTAGAGTTGGCTCATTACATTTAAGATTCTAGGCAAAAGTTATGATCTCTGACATTTCTTTATCTATATCTGCAATGAGAAAAGGTATTGAATGCTAAAACTACTTTTGATAATGAAGAGAGATGAGCTTTGTTTTTGTGGAAGGTTGAGAAGGAAAGTTTCCAATCAAGGATTCTAAGGTTAGGTTAGAATAGCAGGTGAAGAACATAAATCATACAAGAACCCAGTTGGAACATAGTTTAGGGCTAAACCCCAGAGAGAAGAACCCAAATGGCTCACAACAGTTGAGCTTCTTTGTTTGATTTTGTGGTTGCAAGTATCAAAGGAGCAAATAATAAAAAGAATAAAGCATTTACGCTGGGAGCTGAAAGGGTTTTCTTCTTTATTAAAAGGGTTTGTCTTGGGCTGGGTGTTGGGCTGTAATTTTTGGTTTGGGGCTATCCTCCTTTCCCTTTTTTTTTTATTATTTAATAAAAAACTTTGCTAATTAATAAATTTTAATCTAATAGTATTAGAGTTGCCCCCAAAACTAAGATCTCAAGATACGTTTAAGTTATTATTAGAATCAATTATACTAAAAAATAATAATAAAATTCTTGGTACACAGATTAATGAGAGGATGCTTTGGAGTGGACATTATGAGGACAATGCAAATTAATAGTAATCTAGCAAATGAAAAATCAGTCGTTTTCATTTTTCTTCTATTTTGATACTAATTTGGAATAGCAGCTCTCTTCTGATTTCTATAACCACAAATTTAACATTCATTTGGAATTGAAATTTAATTATTTTATAAAAATATTCTTCTAGATATTGTTAAAAAATAAATATTATGTAACTGTATATTTTTAGAATTTTATTTTTAAAACATGTCAATGGAACTTTAAAAAAAAAAAAAATTGTTAAAAGGAGGCGCAAAATGCTCAAAATAACTACACATTACAAATACAGCGATAATAAACTCCACTAGTATCATGCGGTAGCATAGAGAGAAGGCTACTACGAGAATTTTCCAACTAATTAGTACCCATGGTAGTATAGAAAGCAAAATTAGCTACCTAATGTGTATATAAATTAGCTTCTTTACAGATGTGAGACATACAAACTATCCATCAACGAAAATTGATTCAATCGGTAATGTTCAATCAACACTCCCATTAAGTTGAGAATTTGAGTCTTATTAATATAACTTGCCCAAACCCCTATTCCATTCTAGGAGCATATCCCTGTGACCTATCCATACTCATTTTTTTATTTTCATTCCCACAACTAGAGAATCAACATTTCTCTTTTCAACATAAAAATAAAAAAAATATAGGAATGAAAATGATTATCTTGTTAAATGTTAAATATTCAATTTTATCCTTGTACTTATTGGGATGTTTCAATTATTTTATTTTCATAATATTAACTAAGATAAAAATATATGTTTTTAATTATATTTATATAATTAATTAAAATAAAAAATTGAAATTATCATTATAATAATAAAAATCATTATTTGTATATTTCCATATAATTATTTTAAAATAAAAAATTATAATAAAAAATAATATTTTTAAATTTCATAAGTTATTTAAAACTTAAAATTAAAATGAGAAATAATACAATGATTAAAATATAAAAATATTATTTTATATTTTCATACAAATAATTGAAAATAAAAATTATGATTGTAACTAATTTTAATTGTTTAAATTGAAATATGAAAATATTTTTTATTTTCTTGTAATAAAATAAAATTGAAAATTTATAATTAATTATGATTATATATATATATATATATATTAAAAATTTTCATATAATTAGTTAAAATTGAAAAAGAAAAAATATAAAAGATATAAAAAAATAATTTTAGGCTGATTTTTGAAATAAGTTCAATTCCGATTACAAACCAAAGATAAATAAAAATTCACTATTTCGTTTTCAATTCTGCTCAATTCTAATTTCAATACTGAGCTCGATTTCAATGTACGAATGAAATAGGGCCTTAGCTTGTTAGATTAAATGACTGCGATGAAATAAATGTAGCGTAATGAAGAGAAAAGGGACAAGATTGAAAACGCAGCGTACGGGAAGGGCATAACATACAACTTGCTCACTCAATCTAGCTCATTCTCTATAACAACTCATTTGCTTCCATTTCGTATCCTCCTAATTTCAAGGAAACCTCACATACATGTATGGATGAAAGCACAAATTGTTGTAAATTAGTTAGTGGCAATATATAAATATAAAAGAAAATTAGGAGATTCTTTTAAACAAATTGTTTCCAGAATACTTTGAACACTTGTATATAAACAAATATTTTCTCAATGCAAATTCATTCAGCTTATTTCTACAAGATAATAGCTATTTGTTCTTGGTGTCAAAGCACAACCTATGCTGATAAGTTTTTTCGCCCTTTGCTTCAAATTTGAGCAGAATTTCTCTCAGATTTATTTTTCTTTTACCCTTTCAAATATTGCTTTGCTCATTTTTTTTTTCTTCTTAATATGGTTGAACTTGATAACCGATCTGCACCAACCCAAAATGCTGCAACTAAAGATGGTAATCTCCATCTTCAAAACTCAGATAACCCTAGAATGGTGCTGGTTAGTGCTCCCTTTGACTGGGAAGAATTACCTATCATGGAGTAGGTCCATGACAATTGCTTTAAGAGCTAAGGATGAGCTTGGCTTTGTTGATGGAAGCTGTAAAATGCCTGCTGCTATATCTGCAACATTGAACAAATGGAAAAAGGTAGACTGTATAGTAACTTCATGGATTCTGAATTAACTCGCAAAAAAAGTTGGTGGATGCTTTTATCTATGCATCCTCCTCCAAAGATCTTTGGCAAGAAATTAAGGAGAAGTTTGTAGAAAGTAATGACCCTCTTCTCTATCAGCTTAAACAAGAGATAAGCAATTTAACTCAATCAAATATCTCTGTTGTAGTGTATTTTACTAAACTTAAAAGGCTTTGGGATGAATTAGCCTATCTTAAACCTTTGCCTGTGTGTGAATGTGGAGCATCAAAGCTAATAGATGAGATTAATGATGAAGGCAAGCTTATTGTATTTTTAATGGGGTTGAAAGAATCAAATGAGCATGTCAGAAATTAGATCCTTCTAACGGATCCACTGCCCAGTGTAAACATAGCATATTCCATAGTGTTAAAAGTGAATACAAGGAAAGAATTTCATGAAAATACTGCTAATATTTTTAACTCTATTATGGCAGTAAAGAATCAGTTCTAGAAAGAGAAAATTTAGGGCAAGAAGAAGGAATTTGGAAAGAAAGAGTCTAGAACTTGTGATTACTACAACGAAAGTGCACACACAAGGGACACATGTTTCAAATTACATGGATATACTGAATGGTTCTCTGAATACAGATAAAAGAAAGGGAAAGGGAAGAACACCATGGCAGCAAATGTGTTTGATAATGCCCCTGAGAATAAGGGAAAAGCAAATAGCAAGAATGAAGTGACACATGTTGATTGGGCAAGTATGATATAACATGAAATAGCTAAATATATGCAGAATTAGAATCCTATGGTTTATGAGGCTAGTTGTGTCAACTTCACTGGGTTTGCAGGTAAGGACTTCAGTGGCTACTCCTCGATTAGTAGTGGTAAGAGTAAAGGTACATGGATTGTAGATTCAGGTGCCTCAACTCATATGTGTCATGATTTTACTCTTTCTCATAACCTATCAAAATTAAATAACCATAGTATAATTACTCTACTAGATGGGAACTACCAAACCTGTTTTATATGGTGGAACCACAAATACTCACCCCAAACTTCACTTACACAACACACTATACATTCCTAGCTTTAATCACAATCTTCTATCAGTGAGTGCCCTTGCTAAATCCTCTTGTATAATTGTTAATTCTTTTCTGACCACTGTTTCTTGCAGGGCCAAGTGACTAAGGAGGTGGTAGCAAAAGGAGAAATGGGAGGTTTATATATAATAGGTAATAAATCACTCAATAGTGGTTATGGTATCAAATGCATCTCTGACTTTCCAAAAAGTAGTAGTACTGCTACTTCTTATGAACCTATTACCAAAATGAATGAAGCCTATCAAATCTCTATTGCACCTAATTCTTATGAATTATGGCACTTTAGACTTGGGCATATTTCTAGCACAAACCTGTCATTCATTCCCACAATTAAAATCAAGAATAATGATCAACAAGTATGTGAGATATGTCCACTTACCAAACAAAAGAGATTAAGTTTTCAAAAGAGTAAGATTACAAGCAAGTCAATTTTTGAACTCATTCACATTGATTTATGGGGTCCATACCTAGTGCATTTAATTTCTCAAACAAAATATGTTCTCACCATAATTGATGATTTTTCAAGAGTTATCTGGACATATCTTATACGTGACAAAACCAGAGTTTATCATACACTTCTTGAATTTTTTGTCATGATACAAACTCAATTTCAACAACAACTCAAAATGGTGAGAATAGGCAATAGTACAGAATTCATAAACCAAGAGTGCACAAACTTTTCAATCCAAAAGGAATTTTACATCAAAGAACTTATCCTTACTCTCAACAACAAGATGGAGTTATAGAGAGAAAGCACAAGCACTTGTTATAGGTGGCAAGAGCCTTAATGTTTACATCAAAATTGCTAAAACATTTCTAGGGAGACAGTATTTTGACAACAACCCATCTCATAAATAGGATGCCAAGTTCAGTTTTACAATGGAAAACTCCTTATGAAATTTTGTTTGGCAAGAAACCAGATTACAATAAGAAACTAGATTGCAATCATCTCAAAGTCTTTGAATGTTTAGGTTTTGCTACAAATATTAAACCACATAAATATAAATTTAAACAGAGAGCTTTCAAATGTGCCTTCATACGATATGCTTTTGTTTACAAGGCTTATATATGATATGTAAAATAAAGCTATTATTGTATCAAGGGATGTAGTTTTTCATGAAAATTGTTTTCCATATGCTAGTGGAGATGGACATACCACATAGTTTGATGATTCTATTCTACCCATGCCAATTTTTGACACAGAAACACGGTTACCAAATTCCACTCATCCCCTCACATCACCAATTGAAAATAATAATTCTCCATTAACTTCACTACAAACAGAATCCATTCCTGAAATTGAGGTGCCCATAAGGAGAAGTACAAGAGTTTCAAATAGGCCAAAATGATTGAATGATTTTGTTGCACAAGCTATATATGCACCTTCTCAGAAACTTCATTTGCTACAACTTCTGAATGGTCACAAAATCCTGAAGGTATGACAATCTTACCTCCTTAACCTATTTCATTTTCTATACCCCATTATAATCATGATTACATAAGTTATATGGCAAATGTTTCTACATCATGTGAACCTAAATTTTACCACCAAGCTAGGGAGGACAATAACTAGATCCATGCTATGTAATCAGAATTAGAAGCATCGGAGAGAAATAATACTTGGGAAATTACCACTCTTCCAAGGGAAAGAAAGCTATAGCTCCTAGATGGGTGTATAAAATTAAATATAGGCCAGATGGTAATATTGACAAATATAAAGCTAGGTTGGTTGTAAAAGGGTATAATCAGCTATCTGGAATAGATTACCATGAAAGTTTCTCACCAGTAGCTAAACTAGTTACAGTGAGATTATTTTTAGCTATAGCTACAAAGTTTAATTAGCCTATACATCAATTATAAAGGCAACAAAAGGACAAGTATGCAAATTGTTGAAAAGTCTTTATGGCTTGAAATAGGCAAGAAGACAATGGAACAAGGATTTAACAACCAAATTGTAGGCTTTTGGTTTTTAACAATCAGTCTTTAACCATTGTTTATTTACCAAAGGCACTGGGCATGATTTTATCTCACTAATTGTCTATGTAGATGATTTATTAACTGTAGGAGCAAATGAGCAGAGAATTATAGAAGTCAAGCAATTCCTGAACAAACAGCTCACTATCAAAGACCTAGGCTATGTCAAATATTTCCTAGGTCTAAAAATAGCAAGATCAGAGAATGGCATGTTTTTGAATCAATGAAAAGAGATCCTAGACATTCTACAAGACAGGGTTGTAAAATGCAAAAGCTGCTTCATATCCTTTACCTAAAGGATTAAAGCTAGATAATGAAATTGGAGATTTATTGCAAAACCCAAAACAAATACAGAAGACTTGTGGGAAGATTTTTATACCAGGGACTTACCAAACCATATGTCTCTTATGCAACACAATAATTGAGCCAGTTTATGTAAGCTCCTAGAAAACCTCACTGGGATATGACCATGCATGTCTTACGGTATTTGAAAGGATGTCCATCAAAGAGTCTGTTCTTCCCATTAAATAATGACCTTAAGCTTTGAGCTTTCTGCAATGCAGATTGGGATTCTTGTCCTATGTCCCAAAAATTGATCACAGGTTTTTGTGTATTCCTTAGTCCTTCCTTAATTTCTTGGAAGGCAAAGAAAAAATACACCATCAATCGATCTTCAATTGAGGCAGAATGTAGAAGCATGACAACTACAGTATGTGAAATCAAATGGCTTACCCATCTTCTCAATGATTTTGGCTTGCAAACTCCTCTCCCAATTGCTCTACACTATGACAATAAGGTGACAAAACATATAGCTACCAATATGGTGTTCCACGAAAGAACAAAACATCTTGAAATCGACTATCATGTAGTGAGAGATCAACTATCAAAAGGCTTCATTTCTACAGTGCAAGTCCCTTATCACCACCAACTTGCAGATATCTTTACCAAATTGCTTACTTCTATTCTGTTCCAACATCACCTTCTCAAGCTAGGCCTTCAAAATTTATACTCGTCTCCATCTTTGGGAGGGGGGGGGGGGGGGGCGGGGCGGGGGCGCTATGTTAAATTAAATGGCTGCAATGAAAGAAATGTTGCATAATGAAGAGAAAAGAGACAAGATTGAAAATGCAGCACATGGGAAGGGCACAACATACAACTTGCTCACACAATCCAGCTCATTCTCCATAATAACTCATTTGCTCCCACTTCGTCTCTTTTTAATTTCAAAGAAACCTCACATACGTGTATGTATGAAAGCATAGACTACTGTAAATTTAGTTTGTGGCAATATGTAAATACAATAGAAAATTAAGAGATTCTTTTAAATAAATTGTTTCTAGAATATTCTGAACACTTGTATATAAATAGATGTTTTCTCAATGCAAATTCATTCAGGTTATTTCTACAAGATAATAGCTATTTGTTCTTTCCCAAATTAAGAGAGAAAATTGCCACACCATAGATCATTAGAATTGCTTACCAAACCACTGCCCTGCTTAAAAGATCCACTCTATGTTTAATTTGTACCATCCCTAAGGTAAGCTTTCTAATAAACTAAAGTTTCCAACCTGCGAAAGATGGAACCATTTAAAGTAGACATTGGGTAAAAATTTTGAAAATGGAAAGGGCACCATTTTGGAGTTGGCACAAAAAAAAAATCATTGAGACCACTTTGTACTATTAATGGTGACAAAATTAATCGCTGCAATGGTCAAGAGTGTAGAATGAGAAAGAAAATCTTGAAATAGTGCAATTCCAGCCACTTGACATGGAGACATAGTTTGCAAGGCGCAAACCCAATAAATTCAAAGGAATTTCTTCACTTGCATTGTCAATGAGGGCAACATTACTAGGGACCCAAGAATCTAACCATAGCACATGGTGTGTATTTCCAAAAGCATTTAAGAGCACCAAAGAGCCGATCATTGTTGCCACCAAAATCAATATGGAGTAATGTTCATCCCTTAGTGGAGACCCTTATATTGTGATTTATTATGAGTATGTGCATTGAGGCTATGGAGAACCCGATGATGAAAAATTGTATGACTATAAGATATAATTAGAGGCATGGAGCTGAATTATTAATTTCGTGGCATGATTTTGAAAAAAAAATAATAATATATTTTTTGGAAAATTAATTTAATTAAATTTAAATAAAATTTTGTTTTATTTAAATTTAATATAGGTAGTTCTTAAATAGACTTAATTAAGTTTTATTGACCCCATGAGCTTAAGAAAGCCTAGTTAGGAATTTTAAATAGAACTCATTTAATTTATTTTCTGAAAATTAAAATAAGAAAATATCTTTTCTCTCTCTTTCTCTCTCTCCCACACAAACTCTCTCTTCCACTTGGCCCCACTCTCTTCCTCATTCCCTATTGGTGTCGCCCCTTTTCCCTCTCTTCCTATTGGTTGAAAAACCTCACCCATATCCCAATCTCACCCAAATTCCCCAATCCTAGTTGTTTAAGTTATCTGAACCTTATCATTCTAGGACTCCAAACCCTACCACACCTTTTTTCCTCTCACATATAAACTCTCTCTCCCACTCAGCCTCACTCTTTTCCTCACTCCCTATTGGTGCTGGCCCCTCTCTCTTTCTTCCTATTGGTTGAAATCCCTCACCCATATTTCAGTCTCACCCAAATTTTGCAATCCCTATTGTTTAAGTTATCTGAACCTTATCACTCTATGACTCCAAACCCTATCACACCTTTCTCCCAAAACCCTATAAATATCCTACCGGGGTAGAGAAAAGAAAAGAGAGAAGAAAAAAAAGGAAAAAAAAAAAAAAGAGATTCAAAAATATTCATAAAGAGTTATAGAAAATTTTAGAGATATTCAAAACTCTTTTAGTTCTTTCCTGTTTCTTTTCTTTTCTTCAAGAAGATTATCTTGCTAGATTTCTCGAACGTTGATTTTTTGTTATTTTCTTTTCAAGATCTATGCCACATAATATTTAATTCTATATTCTTTGTCTTTTAATTTATCTTGCATATTCATGTGGATCATGTAATCATGTTTAATTTGAGGGGATACACAACTCTGCACATATTTAGTTTTCTATCTCCTAGGTTTTTATTACTTTCCATTATCTTAGGAACCTATAAAAATTTTAAAAATATTATATTCATATTATAAAAGAAATTTTATTAATTTTAGGCTCAAGAATTACTGAAAAAGCTTTTATATTTTGTAAGTTATGGCTATTTGAATTTAGGGTTCCTATAAAACCTAATTAGCAGCATACCTGAATTGTGAAGCTCATATCTCCCTTGTTTATTAATATTTTTTCTCGAATCTAATGTCTAAAATTAATTTTAGAATCTTATGAATATTTTCCAATTAGTTTTGCATTCATATATATTCTAGTTGATGAGTTATGAATTTTACAAAAAAGTAGTGCGATTCTATCACTGGGAAAAGTTACGATTTATGTAGACTATTCGGCTAGGGTTTTGTTTGGTCTATAAATTTTATGATCTTGTATGATATTTCGACTGTCTTCTGTAATTTTTTTTATGATTTTTAGGCATGTCTAACTAATTTTCAAAAATCAGATTCCTTGCTACTATTAATCACTTCATAACTATTTTTTATGAAGTGTTTGAAATATGTTAGAAGACCTAAACCCTTAGGTAGTTGTAACTAATTTGTAACACCCCTTTACCCGATCTACAGTGTAGCCGAGCTAAGAAATGCCACATTATGTGCTGAAGCACCTAATCTTATCCTATTCAATTATAATCAGTTTAATTTTATCATAATTTAATTAAGGATATTTTAAATGGAAACTGTAAGAGCTTCCCCTGTATTATTAATATTTGAAACCTGTTAAAAATATTCATATTGTAAAATCTCAATATATCACATATTCAATCACAACTCATATTTTCATTTCGAATCACATCCATTTCTGCACATAAGTTTTCCCTTGATTACATTCATTTACAAGATGGGTGAATCTATCATACATCTTAAAAATTTAATTACAAACTATATGTTTAATCATAATACATATTATAAAGTACTACTATGGCAAAAAATCTATACCAAAATGATGTGCTGAGGTGACGACAACTACTACTGCAGATCCAACCACAATCCCTGTTCGACGTCTATTGGGTCTTATCGCCTGGACTTGCGAGAAGAGAAACTGTCGCGCTAAGCATTTCTGCTCAGTGGTGCTCTAACATATTGAAAATACCATACACAAAACAAAAATAATTTCATGCTTGTATAAAGTAAGAAAATGCTCATTTAAATATTCATAAATCATTTTAAGAAGAATGTAGAGTCTATAACATCAAATCTTTGTAGTCATTTTACACTATTTTATCATATTGTATTTGGAATTATTATCTTTATGATCACAACAGGAAGCTTTACTCCAGTACTCATAGTAACCAATGACAGGCGGCATATAGATTGGATAGTGAGACTCATGACACTGACCACTTGGTGGCTCTGGTCAGTTTAGCACAGGCTTTCATTCTTGGTACTAACCACTCGGTGTCTCTAACCAATATAACATTGATTTTTATTCTAGATACTGAGCACCCGGTGGCTCTGATCAGTATAGCACTAATTATCATTTTCGGTACTGACCACTCGGTGGCTTTGATCATTAATATACCCACTTAGCCAATCCTATACCCATTGTCTAGGCTCACTTGGCTCATCTTTCATAATTTTCAGATTTGTTGCCTTAGCTTCCTTAATAGATTTGGCCAAGGCAAAGCAGGAATGAGGCCAAACTTTCTTATGAGAATGGTAGATCTATGTCTTATGTTCATTTTAGCTTTAGAATCATTCAATTTACATTTGTGTAGCTTGAGTTATGGCCATTTGCCAAAATTGTTCAGGTGACCAAATCTCAGGTTTTTAGGTCACTTTCAAAATCTAGGCAGATTTTTGGACTTACTTTGTCAAGCAAATTTGGATAGGTTACAGTCATAATTTAGCCTCATGATCTTTATATGAATTGTTCCCCTATGTCTCAAGATTACATAGGTTCAAGAATTACTCAATTTAGAGTTTTATAGAGTGAGTTATGCTCAATTTAGTGTGTATTGTTCCTTTGGTCATTTTTTAAGGTTCTAGAATTTGCATTTCCAGATTCCAGTCCTACTTTAGGCATCTTCCAGTCAGTTTCAAGTCAAGTGTTCTTTATGAAAATGGTTCCTTTATGGCTTAGCTTTTCAACAAGGTAAAATTTACCTCATTTGGACTTATATGTAGTCAGTTATGTTCAAATAAACAGGACAAGTTCAGGGGCACTACTAAACTAATTGCAGGATAGGTTCTGAGCAGTTTTTGGAGCCCAGATTTGAACAAGTTATAATCAAAATGTTGTTTTGTTCTTTAGGAAAGTTATTTCTTTATGTCTTAGCTTTTCAAAAAATCAAGAACCATATCATTTGGGGTTTCCTAGGGTAAGTTATATCCATTTAATCTAGAGTATTCAGGGTGACCTGCATCTAGGTTTCAAGTTTAATGACTCAACTTCTAAAAATTATTTCAAGTATCTACACACAAAATTTGGGTAACTAGTCCTCAAGAAAGTTTTAATATATTGTCTTATCTTTAATTTTCCATTAGTTTCACATCAATTGGAGTTATGTAGCTCAAGTTATGAGTATTTAACTCCACTGGACTCAAGCTGTCTAAATTCAGCACTTAATACACAACATTAATCCACTTAATTTGCTCACCACATCACTAATGATTCTCAATAAATACACATCAAATAATCACAATACAAGCATAATAACATTAATTAGCCTTCATATAAAGAAAACCTTAATTATATAGAAACCCTAACTAACTTAGTAATAACTTCAAAAATCATGAAATTCTTAGCACTAACCTTAGTTTACAAGTCCTAAGCATTCTCAATCCACCCTCACTTCACCAAAGTCCTTGATTGTCCTTCTTGGTCTCCCCAAACCAAAGTTCCTTCTTCCTAATCTTCCAAATTTCCTTGACTTCTTGCTTGCTCTCTTCAAATTTGAGTTTAATTCAAGGATTTCTCCTAGTTTGCTATAAAAATTATGGAGGAATTGATGGATTTTGAAGCTTGGAATGAAGCTTCAATGGTAGATTATAGAGAGAAGGGGATAACAAGAGTAATGGGAGAAAGAAGATAAAATGAAGATAATAATTTTGTCACCTTTCATTGATATTTATATTAATAAAATCTCTAAAGGCAAGATTGTAAATAATTGGAAATTACAAACTTGTAAATAATTGAAAATTTCTAATCATTAGGTTTGACCCATTAATTTAATTATGTTTAATTTTCATAATCTTAATTAATTAAATTAATCCTACTTTATTAACTTAGAAAATCTCATTTTTTATCAATATTGGACCTTTAAATTTAATTGATCAAATTTTACTCTTACCAAGTTTTTGTTCATCTTTTCCATAATACCCGATAAGTCCCTAGCTTTGGTTTTTAATCACTTATTTGAACTTATTTCTTTTAATTTTTTTGACTTATTAATTCATAATAATACTTCGATTAGGTCTCAACTAAGGGTCTCACAGGGTCCTACATGAATTGAAGTAGCAACAAGACCCAAAGTCACTTCCCAGTAGAGTTATCTATCGTTGGGATTTGTGCACGTTTAACTGATTTGTACTCCACTTCTTTTGTTTTTCTTCAACCTTATTTGATCTTTTATTAATTTAATTTATGATTCCTTACTTAAATTTAAGGGTAGTTCCAGACATCTCAGTCATCCGGACATATGTTAGTCACCAGAACAGTAGATATACGGAGCTACCTATAGTGGGGTGTTACATAATTAGGAATCTTAACCTCTTAGGAGGCTAGAGTTAGAATCAATGCGAATTATTATTAGTATTTTCTTATTTTCTTTAAGTTTTCTTTATTTTCTTATTATAAACAAAATTGATAAGTAGCCTTAAGGTAAGTACTAAAGAGAGTATTTACATGGAGCAAAACAGGAGTAAGTCAGGGATATCATTGTCATACTAGAAGAGAATGCCCTTTTTTAAGGATAGCTTGCCCCAATGGCAACTGCATTTATCAACAAGTAGCCCTAAATTTCTAAAATAACTATTGGCATGAAATTGTAATAATAATAGGATTTTTATTTGGTAATTAAACTTAACTTTGTTTTTAATTTAACCGACTTTTGTATATAATTAATTTAAATGAATACTTAATAAATTAAAATTAATCTTTTATAAATCAAACTAACTTTGGCATATAAAATAAAATTAATTTAATACATGATAATTGTAAAATAAATTAGCATGTTAAAAATCTTTATTAGGTTGTGATTGTTTAGGCCTTATGTGATATTAGAATAAATTACACATGTACGTAATTAATTTAGTTTAATTATTCTTAGGGTAACTTATTGAAAAATTAATTAATTAGGTTAAATAGAAACTTAGAGTTGTTTGAAATTGATTTTATTTATAAATTAATTTTAGCCATATGGTAAATATCATTTAAATAATTAGTAACCCTATAGATAGGAATTACTTGTGCATGAAAACTATTTGTAAACAATAATTCTTTTGTGAATTACTTGCATGTGTAGGACTAAAATTATATTTTTAGGATAAAGTTTAATAAAGAAATAATAAACAAGACTTCTAGAAATATTAGTAGAGGACTGGCACTCGAATTAATGAGGTTAGACCAGGCGTAAAGGGTGCCTAACACTTTCCCCTTACATACTATCCTGAACCTAGACATTGGGCTATGGTAATGACGGTTGTGGAAACTCTGCAAGGAGTAAGTTGCTATCTATGACTCTCAAAAGAAACACTGAATATGTCTCAATTATTACCCGAGTGGCAACTCTTGTCTATCTATGCTTTCGTGGCATAAATCCTTAGTACCGTGGTAGTATTATGGGAAGACGATACTTACCAGTGATTCGATTCTATTAGGATTATATGAAGTACATGTCTAGGAAATGCTGTTTAAGGAAGTGATATTTAAATACCATTACGACTCTACAATCTTTCTTGGGCATTACCTGGTGCATTTTATATAATTCTAGTGGATGATATTTTACCTCACGCCTTACTATGATACCCCCCTTCTACAGTTTGACGACTCCACTAGGGAAAATTTAAATATATTCAAAATTCTTTTAGTTCTTTCTTATTTCTTTTCTTTTCTTCAAGAAGATTTTCTTGCAAGATTTCTAGTGGTTACGTAATATTGGGATAGTGAATATGTAAGGGGAAGGTGTTAGGTACTCCTTACGCCTAGTCTAACATCGTTAATTCGAGTGCCAGTCTTTTACTAATATTTCTAGAAGTCTTATTTATTATTCCTCTATTAAACTTTATCCTAAAAATACAATTCTAGCCTTGCACATGCAAGTAATTCACAAAAAGGTTATTATTTACAAACAATTTTCATGCATAAGTAATTCCTATAATTCCTATCTATGAGGTTGCTAATTATTTAAATGTTATTTACCAGATAAATAAAATTAATTTCTTATTGAAAATTTAATTTACAAATAAATTCAATTTCAAACAACCCTAAGTTTTTATTTAACCTAATTAATTATTTTTTCACTAAGTTACCCTAAGGATAATTAAACTAAATTAATTATGTACATGTATAATTAATTCTAATATCATATAAGGCTCAAATAATCACAACCTAATAAATATTTCTATCATGCTGATTTATTTTATAATTACCAAGTATTAAATTAAATTTATTTTATATGCTAAGATTAGTTTAATTTACAAACAAGATTAATTTTAGTTTACTAAGTATTTATTTAAATTAATTACATGTAAAAGTCGATTAAATTAAAAATAAAGTTAATTTTAATTTACTAAATAAAAATCTTATTATTACTAAAACTTAATGTCAATAGTTATTCTAGGAATTTAGGGGCTACTTACTTGTTGGTAATTGCAGTTGCTATTAAGGTAAGCTACACTTAAAAAAGGCCATTATCTTCTAGTATGGCAATAATATGCCTGGCTCGCTCCCATTTAGCTCCACGTAAATGCCCTCTTTGGTATTATCTTAGGGCCACTTACCAATTTTATTTGTAATAAAAAAAAATAAGGAAAACTTAAAGAAAATAAAGGAAGTAAAGAAAATAAGAAAATCAATTCGCATTGGATTCTAACTCTAGTCTCCTAAAGAGTTAAGATTCCCAATTAGTTACAGCTACCTAAGGGTCCAGGTCTTTTAACATATTCAAAACACTTCATAATACTTCTTGAATTAAAAGAACACAGAAAAATAAATCAAATATCAATTGAAAACAAAGAAAATACCAAAACATGCATAAACATACAATTTTCAAATTCTAGCAGATTGATAGTAGCAAGAAATGCACTTTTTGAAAACTAGTTAGACATGCCTAAAAATCATGAAAAAATTACAGAAGACATCCAAGACATCATACAAGATCATAAAATTTATAGACCAAACAAAACTCTAGCCGAATGGTATACACAAATCATAATTTTTTCTAATGATAAAATCACACTACTTTTTTGTAAAATTCATAACTCATCAACTATAATATATATGAATGCAAAACTAATAAAAAGATTCATAAGATTTTGAAATTAATTTTAGACATAGATTCATGCAAAAATATTAACAAACAAGAGAGATATGAGCTTCACAAGTCGGGTATGCTACAAATCGGGTTTTGCGGGAACCCTAACTTCAAACAGCCATAACTTATAAAATACAAAAGCTTTTTTAGTGATTCTTAAGCCTAAAATTAATAAAATTTCGTGCACAATATGAATATAATTTTTTTTTATAATTTTTTAGATTCCTAAGATAATAGAAAGCAATAAAAATATGAGAGATAGAAAACTAAATATGTGTAGAGTTGTATATCCTTTCAAATTAAACATGATTACATGATCAACATGAACATGCAAGATAAATTAAAAGACAAAGAATATAGAATTAAATATTACGTGGCATAGATCTTAAAAAGAAAATAACAAAAACCAACCTTCAAGAAATCTTGGAAGAAAATCTTCTTGAAGAAAGAAAAGAAACAAGAAAGAACTAAAAGAGTTTTGAATATCTCTAAATTTTCTATAGCCCTAAATATCTCTAAATAGCTCTGAATTAAGCTCTAAATAGCTAAATTTTCTAGTGTCTAAAATTAAGTTAGTATTTTCTAGAAAAAGTTACTATTTGACTAGGATTTTGTTTGGTCTATAAATTTTATGATCTTGTATGATGTTTTGGCTATCTTCTATAATTTTTTCATAATTTTTAGGCATGTTTAACAATTTTTCAAAAATCAAATTCCTTACTACTATTAATCTGCCAAAATTTGGGAATTGTATGTTTATGTATGTTCTTGTGTGTTCTTAAGTTCCAATTGATATTTGATCTATTTTTCTGTGTTCTTTTAATTCAAGAAATGATATGAAGTGTTTGGAATATTTTAGAAGACCTGGACCCTTAGGTAGTTATAACTAATTAGAAATTTTAACCCTTTAGGATACTAAAGTTATAATTCAATGCGAATTGTTATTAGTATTTTCTTATTTTCTTTACTTTCTTTATTTTCTTTAAGTTTTCTTTATTTTTTTTATTATAAAAAAAAAATGGTAAGTAGCTTTAAGGTATTTATGTGGAGCAAAATGGGAGTAAGCCAGGAATATCATTGCCATATTAGAAGAGAATGCCCTTTCTTAAGGGTAGCTTGCCCTAATGACAACTACAATTATCAACAAGTAAGCAGCTATAAATTCCTAAAATAACTATTGGCATGAATTATAGTAATAATAGGATTTTTATTTGGTAAATTAAAAATAACTTTATTTTTAATTTAACCAACTTTTGCATGTAATTAATTTAAATTAATACTTGATAAATTAAAATTAATCTTATTTATAAATCAAACTAACTTTAGCATATAAAATAAATTTAATTTAATACTTAATAATTGTAAAATAAATTAGCATGTTAGAAATCTTTATTAGGTTATGATTGTTTGGGCTTTATGTGATATTAGAATAAATTACACATATACATAATTAATTTAGTTTAATTACCTTTAGGGTAACTTGGTGAAAAATTAATTAATTATATTAAATAAAAACCTAGGGTTATTTGAAATTGATTTTATTTGTAAATTAAATTCTCAATAATAAATTAATTTTAGTTATCTAGTAAATATGATTAAAATAATTGGCAACTCCATAGATGGGAATTACTTGTGGATGAAAATTATTTGTAAATAATAACCCTTTTATGAATTACTTGTGCGTGTAAAATTAGAATTACATTTTTAGGATAAAGTTTAATAGAGAAATAATAAAAAAGATTTCTAGAAACATTAATAGAGGACTGACACTCGAATTAACGAGTTTAGACTAGGCATAAGGGCTGCCTAATACCTTCCCCTTAGGTACCCACTATTCCAAACCTAGATATTGGGCTATGATGATGACGGTTGTGGAAACTCTATAAGGAGTAAGTTGTCATCCATGACCCTCAAAAGAAATACTGAATATGCCTCGGTTATTACCCGGGTGGCGACTCCTGTCTATCTATGCCTTCGCGGCATAAATTCTTAATACCGTAGTAGTGTTATGGGAAGAAGGTACTTGCTAGTTGTTCGATTCTATTAGGATTATATGAAGTGCATGTCTAGGAAATACTATCTAAGGAGGTGGTACTTAAGTGACACCATTGTAACTCCACCATCTTTCCTGGGCATTACCTAGTACATTTTCTATAATTCTAGTGGATAATATTTTGCCTCATGCCTTACTATGATACCCCCCTTCCACAGTTTGGCGACTCTACTGGGACTAAATGGATAGTTACTCTAACATGTTTCTATTAGTCTAATATTATTCCTCTATTAAACTTTTTGCATTGCACTACACTATCACACGGATCACCCTTATCCTTTTAGCCTCGCTAGTACTAGCCAAGGAGACCATAGTTGCACTCAAGCTATGACAAATTGGTGAATGCTAACACCCCATGCCCGTACCTTTGAGTATATAAAAGAGCCATAGCTCTAACCATTGTACTTAATGGACAAGCTCTTGCATGGATGACCCTTTTCCTACTCGATAAAACCCTTAAGCCATAGATTTTAGCCCTAGGTACCCCGTATATTTTTATTATGCTAGGTTTATAACCTTACTGTTCAAACTATAAGTTCTAGTGGTAGTTGATATGAACCTAAGCCTATGAATAAACCCAATGTATGTATAGGCCCAACTCAACTCAACTCAACTCAATTAAGCCTTTATCCCAAAAATTTAGGGTAGGTTATATGGATTCGTTTTCTCCACTCTAAATGATTTTGGGTTAAATCCTCAAAAATGTGTAATGCTTCTAGGTCATGTTGTACTACTCTCCTCTAAATCAATTTAGGTCTACCCCTTTTTTTCTTTCTATCCTCTAACCTAATGTGTTCTACTTGTCTAACTAGAGCCTCCGTATATCTATGCTTCACATGACCAAACCACCTCAATCTTCCTTCTCTCAACTTATCCTGAATTGGCACCACTCCTACCTTTTCTCTAATACTCTCATTATGGACTTTATCTAGTCTAGTATGGCCACTCATCCACCTTAACATTCTCATCTCTACAACTCTTATTTTAGACGCATACGACTCCTTCAGTGCCCAACACTAACTACCATATAATATAGCCAGTCGTATGGCTGTACGGTAAAATTTTCCTTTCAACTTATTGGGAATTTTGCGATCACATAAAACTCCCGTGGAAAGTCTCCACTTTAACCATCCGGCTTTAAACCTATGACTAACATCCTCCTCACATCCCTCATCTACTTGAAGGACTGAGCCAAGATGTTTAAAGTGATTACTTTGGGATAGTACCACTCCATCCAAACTAAATCCTTCCCTATCACCAGTTTGGCCTTCACTGAACTTGCAATGCATATATTCTATCTTCGTTCTACTTAACTTAAAGCCCTTTGACTCTAGAGTACTTCTCCAAAGCTTTAGCTTTCTATTAACTCCTTCTCGCATCTCATCTATCAGAACAATATCATCCGCAAACATCATACACTAAGGAATACTCTCTTGTATATGTTTCTTCAATTCATCTAAAACTAATGTAAAAAGGTAAGGACTTCTAGTTGATCCTTGGTATAATCCAATTGAGATCGGAAAATCTCTTGTGTCCCCTCCCACTGTGCGCACAATAGTAGTTGCTCCTTCATACATATTTTCAACACTTGTATATACCTAATAGATACCCTCTTTTGTTCTAACACACGCCATAAGACATCTCTTAGAACACTATCATAATCCTTCTCCAAATCAATAAAAACCATGTTAGATCTTTCTTTATATCTCTATATTTCTCCATCAAGCTTCTAATGAGAAAGATCGCTTCCATAGTTGAACGATTGGGCATGAAGTTAAATTGATTAAGAGAGATAGAAGTATCATGACGTAGTCGATGCTCTACAACTCTCTCCCAAAACTTCATAGTATGGCTCATGAGTTTAATTCCCCTATAGTTTGAGCAACTCTGTATGTCTCCCTTATTTTTAAAAATAAGTACTAAAATACTCCTCCTCCATTCATCAGGCATTTTCTTTGAGTTTAGAATCTTATTAAATAATTTAGTTAACCGTGTCACTCCCATATCTCCCAAACACTTCCACACTTCAATTGATATTCCATCGGGTCCACAGGCTTTACCCACTTGCATTATCTTAAGTGCTTCCTTTACTTCTAAAGATCTAATCCTTCTAGTATAATTCACATTCTTTTCTATTGTTCTATAGTCTATATTCACGCTATTACTATTTTTACTATTATTAAAGAGATCATTAAAATAATTTCTCCATCTTTCTTTAATGTCCTCATCTTTCACCAACACTTTTCCTTCTTTATCCTTAATGCACCTAACTTCATTGAGATCTTGACATTTCCTTTCTCTCCTCCTTGCTAATCTATAAATATCTTTCTCCCATTCTTTAGTTCCAAGTTTGTCATATAACTTTTCAAAGGCTGTGCTCTTGGTTGACAAGCTACCTTTTTTGCCTCTTTCTTTGCTATATTGTACTGTTCATATGCCTCATTATTATCACATTTAGGTAATTTCTTATACCATTCCCTTTTTCTCCTCACTACCTTTTGTACTTCCTCATTCCACCACCATCTCTGAGGGTGGTCCATGTCCTTTAGACTCTCCAAGTACTTTTCTAGCTACTTCTCTAATCTTTGATACCATATGTATCCACATATCATTGGCCTCCATATCCAGCTTCCATGCTTCGGACTCGAGAAGCTCATTTTTGAACTTCACTTGCTTTATTTCTTTGAATTCCCACTACTTTGTTTGAGCTACACTATTTCTTCTGACCTTACTTGAATTGTTCCTAAACTTGACATCTAAAACCACTAATCGATGTTGACTTGTTAAAGCCTCTCCTGAAATAACCTTGCAATTCTTGCATAGAGCTCTATTGGTCTTCTTGGTTAAGAGGAAGTCGATTTGGCTTCTATGTTGCCCACTTTTGAAAGTCACTAAATGTGACTCTCTTTTTATAAAGTAGGTATTTGCTAGTATTAGGTCGTATGCCATAGTAAAATCCAAGATGCTTTTTCACTCCTCATTTCTACTGCCAAAACCAAAACCTCCATGAACATTCTCATAACCTTGCCTATCACTTCCTACATGTCCATTCAAATCTCCACCAATGAAAACATTCTCTTTATTCGGTATGCTTTGCATTAAATCATCCATATCTTCCCAAAATCTTTGTTTACTTTCACTATCTAGTCCTATTTATGGGGCATAAGCAGTAACTACATTTATTGTTTCTACTTCTAGTACTAGATTTACTAGTATAATTTTATCTCCTACTCTTTTCACAGCTATTATAGTGTCTTTCAATGTCCTGTCTATGATTATGCTCACTCTGTTCTTATTTCTCTGCTTTCCAGTAAACTACAGTTTGTACCCTGAATTACCCACTTTCTTGCTTTTCTCTCTACCCATTTAATCTCCTGAATGCAAGCAATATTAACCATTCTCCTTTCCAAGGTATCCACAAGCTCCATTAATTTTCCTGTAAGTGATCTAACATTCCAAGTACTAACCTTGATCCTCCTCCTATCCTGTTCCTTCCTAATTGGTCTCTTTCTATGATATCTTCTATTGTTTTCTATATCTATCTTGTGTTCTGTTTCACTATCTGTTCTACTATCTATCCTATGAACTAACCTCATTAACCACACCCGTCCATGATGTGGGAACCTTTGCTCGCTTAACACCACACCTGGGCGCCAGTATGGCGTGTCGCTTTTGGTTAATGCCCTATACCCTTGTATATTTCTCACTACACCCGGGCTCCGATGTAGCGTGTTGTAAGTAGAGGACGCTCCAACGTTTATATCATTTGAATCCATATCATAAGGTGTGATAAAATTTTTACGCTTGTTGTCACCTACCGCAACCCTCCTCCTTTATCCGGGCATGGGACTGGCTTAGCGCAAACTACTTAAGCGGAGTTGTGTATAGGCCCAAGTCCATTTAAAAACCTGTATTAAACAAGAGGATGCTTACTTATGATTAAACTTTAAGGATACAAATCCTTTATTTGTGAGGGAAGGATCATCCTAGACGACCCCCTATTGGTGTATCGAGTGTACCTGTAACACCCCTATTTGCATAGCCTGGTATGTTTCACTATTCCGGTGACCGGTGTTCGTTCGGATAATTAAGGGGATTAGAACCACATCTAAGACACCTAGAGAAGTCCTGAACATAAATAATTAGTAATTGTCAATTAGTTAAGCATAAATAAGAAAAACAGAACATAAGAAGTTAAATAAGCTGAGAGTCACAGCGATGGGTGACCTTCTCGGGAAGGACTGTTAGGTCGATTTAAACTCAAATTTCAAACCATAAAATATGATGCCGCGGTCCTTAGGACTATTATGAACACAGTGGAAAAGAGAAAATCATAAAAAAGAATTGTTAAGCAGGTCAAATAATTAGGTCAAGGATCCGAAAGAAATATTGAATTATTTGCAAACTGGATCGAACCAGCAAGGGACAATTTGGTTAATTTACCCCTAGAGCTGACTCCTGACCTAATTGTCTAATAAAATCGGAGAAAAAAAAATTTCGGGATCAAGTATTAGATTAAAGAACTAAGGAAAAATAAATAAAAAAAAAGTTGAAAAAGGTTAACTACATCATGCATGACATCATGCATGATGTAATAAATCTAATATTTAAAAAATTGAAAATTGTGGGATAATTATGTATTAAAAGAGCATAAAATAACAAAAAGAAAAGAAAAAAAAATTGGTTTCTTCTTCCATTTCCGTCACCTCTCATCTCTCTCTCATTTTTTCTTCTTCCACCATTGAAGCTCACTTTCAAAGCTTCCTTAACCCAAAAATCAGCCATAAAACTTGTAGATTTCTTAATCTAAGCAACTTAGGAGCAAAAAGAAGAAAAGAATTGAAGATTTGAGAAGAGGAAGTTTTGTCAAAACAAGGTTAGTGATGTTATTCCAAATTTCTCTTTAGATTTATGCTCATGTGCATGAGTTAAACTTAGATATTAATTTAAAATGAAAAGAAAACAATTGTTGGGGGACCAAAGGGAAATTCGGACAGCCTATGTTGGGGTATGATTTGTATGAGTTTGATTGAATTAAAGGTGAACATGAACTTTAATGAGTTGAGTGATTATGTTTATATGTTTTGATTTAGTAAAATGTAACAAAATTAGTGAGTTAGGGTTTTGGACCTAGGGTTTTGGGAGACAAAATTTTGAGAATTAGTCAAATGGTATGTTTAACCTTGTTTGAGCTGAAAAATGGTCATGAATGACCAATTGTGGTATGTTGAAAGTGTTGGAATCAAATAGAAATTTGGATTGGTTATGGACATTCTGTAGACAGCAGGACCAAGGTCCCTTTCAGGGATCAAATTGAAAATTTACCAACCCAATTGGTGTGAGACCAATTGAGAATGAAAATAGACGCAAAATGACACATTTTTCATTTAGGAATCATACCTAGAAAGTGACCATAGCATAGTGAACAAGTTGGCCAAATCCGGATTAGGCAATCTGACCTGTACAAAAAGACCAAATGAGCAGTGTTTGTTCATTTGGCCATATCTTGGGCTAGGCAGGTCCAAATGACCTGAAATTTTATCAGTAGAAAGCTGAGACATAGCCCTACAATTTTCATGAGGAACATAAGTCCAAATTATGCCCTTAACCAAGTTATTTAGCCACCCAAAATTAGTGACCTAACACTGCCAGAATCAGGTTTGGTGCCCAGAAAATCTTGGTTAGACCAAAGCCAGCCGTGTTCAAATGGCTATAACTTGAGCTAAAAAACTTAAAATAGAGTGATTCAAAAAGGGAAATAAAGTTAAGACAATAAGGAACAACTTTTATGAAGAAAACTTAGCCAAATTCTAACAGAAACATAACTAATGGAATAGTGCAAAATAGGACACCAAAACTGAAAATTTGCAATTTTGCCTAAAAGACTTAAGTTTTGAGAAAATAACCAAAATCAACAAGTTAGGTAATCAAAATGTGGTATGTTGGTATAATTGGATTTCCCATACTATTAATCATAAGAAAATCAATATTTTGACTTGAATAGTACCATGAATAGTAACCTCAACATGAAAATTTTCAAGAATGTAAGTTTAAGTATATTGGGGTTAGAAATGAACATATATGAATTAATTATTGAAATTATTGTGAGGTAAAGATACTGAGACACTATAAATTTCGTGTTTCAGCTGAAAAAGACCCGGAAGGTCTAAGGGACTGAGTCAAGGCTTAGAAGAGACTCACGTCAGGTTTGTGCACAATAAATCCTATTTCATCATTTTCTTATTACCGATTTGATTGGGTATGATTTATGAAAATTTAGTGTTAATCATGAATTATGTTGCCACTTTGTGAATGAAACTATGACTTTGGGAATTTATCGGATTTCTCATGAATTATTTGAATAAAATGTTTGAAATTGATTTCGAATTCACACTTAGCATGATAGTGCCGTATGAAGAAACGGAAGCGTGAAAAACACAAGATTATACCATTGAATTCAAAAATTTCACCTAGGGTCACATACACCATGCAAGATTTATTTTTATCTATTTGATTTCAATGATAAACAACATATTAAAACTCTTTTAATATGTTATAAACAACATATTAAAACTCTTTTAATATGTTTTTGGATCTTTATTTGCCATTTAAGATTTTAAAATTAATCAGATTAATTTTAGAACCCTAGATTAAATCAAGAACGATTACACTAACCTCTTGATGTGCTGCAGCGTGTCTGCGCCTCTGAGATTCGTCTTCAGGACACCAGATGTTGTCCCTCTAGCTTGTCCACACCAAGAACACCTATGGCAGCCCTTGAATAGCTTCTAAAGCTTTTTTTATTAATTAGAAAATCAAGTTCTGCCTTTTAAGAGATTAAAGATGTAAACAGGACACTAGAAACAATTTCTAGTGTTCTTAATTCAAGAGATTGATGGCTAATCTCTTTGAATTGATGAGAGATGAAGAGAAATAGCTGGAGAGGCTCAAAATGGCGTGACAAATGAGAGAGGAGGCTGCTGGTTGTGTTTTCTTTTCATAACCACACTTAAATAGCTAGGTTAACACATTAAACCCTAGCCACATGTCACCTTTTGATTAGCTCTAGGTTTAAGTGACCCAATCACATTGTGCCAAGTGTCAAACCTATATTTAATCTTGATTTTAATCATCTTACATGATTAAAAAACATTTGGCAAACTTATGTGTTATGCCATGTGTCACCATCTCATGGTGCCACGTGTCACACTGCAAAATGACCAAAATGCCCCTGTGTCTTAATTTTGAGTTCTTAACCCAAAATAATTATTTTCTTCTTCTAATTAATTTATATCAAATATAAATTAATTAATTAATCTCTATTAATTAATTTCTCATCAATTAAATTCATATTTAAACACTTTAAATATAAATTTAATTTATACTACACATCCAATAATCTAGATTTGGTTTCAAGTCATGCTAGAGACTTTGCAATTTAATTGCAAACCAAATCTATTTAATTAATCAATTAAACTCTTTAATTAATTAATTAAATCATATTTAAATAGGTGATAACTTGTGTATGTGTGTGACTTACTAGGCTCATCACTAATTGGCAATGAGACATGATATCAACTCTTAATATCATCAGAACTCTTTCTTACCATAAATGATTTCTCTAAATCATTTTATGAACCTCATAGACCATGGTTAACACCTAGCATAGCATGCCATGGCCACCCAATTAGTAATAAGGTTTACCTTAAATGAACCTATAATCATATGTTACCATGCACTAGAATCTCTCTGTTACAAAATCCCAATTCAAGCTGGAGTCATGGTTTATGTCAAACTCCATTTGCTATGAATATTATGTTCTCTTTTAATTCCAGTTCTTGATTAAAAGATTTTTCTCATCAGAAACTCTTTTCTGAATAAATCTATCTGTCTGCCAGAACTTGAAACATCAAGAACAATTAAATGAACATAGGATTTTATCTCTATTTACTTAGAGGAACAGATTCCATCTTGATCAACACCTACCTCCATATATAACTAGCAGGAGCCAACACATGCCCATATACCCATACATAGTACAAGTATGAAAGCAGTATCAAACTCAAACTACCTATATACAAGATAACTGTGCTATCTCAGGTCTAAAGATTATATGCACTGATATGATTTATGACAAAACATTGACAAGAGTAAACTCCATGTGCTTGTCATAAGTGTCACTGGTTCGGCCTACTTATCATTTATAAGTGCCTATCATATTTGTTATATGGCATGAGACTCACCATTCCATCTTATTTATATCTCATATAAATAACTTGGGAACAAACATGAATACAATCTTTCTGGATAAGTCATGTCCTTATTATGAAGTATCCTCGATTGTGAACCTATTTATGATACTTTGTGCTAGAAATATTGTCACTCATATTCTTAACAACTTAAGAATAATATTTCTAACAAAATATCAATGGACCTTTTCTATTACACATAAATATATTATGTAAACGGAAAAGTGGAAATGCCTTTTATTATTAAAATATGTACAAGATACATACTAAATGATATGCTCTAGGGCATACTACTAACACCTTATTATTCCTCCTCCATTTATGGGGTTGAGATCGATTATTTTCCTTCCTCTCTGGTTTACCGGTTGAGGTTGTAGATCGGATGAGTACTCATTAGCTAGCTAGCCACCTCCCTCATTGATTTCAATTAGTGGGGTTGTAGATTGCTTTGTCGTGGTGTACAACGCGGCATTGATCGGAAATTTTGTGTCATGGCTTAAGTTGTGTATGAATTGACAATACTATGTTTATTAAATTATTTAACCAAAATTGTGCTATAATGAGTTTTGATAATTTGCGAAATATTTAAATTGTGATTTATTAATAAATGTTATATGTACTGCATTTCAAATTTTTATTGTGTACCACTGAGTATTTTTATACTCAGCGATAGCTTATTTTGCTATCGCAGATAAGGGCAAGGAGAAAGAAGCAGGGTGAGCTGCTGAATTGACAAGGACTTCACTGATCTTTTTGTACGGATATTTGTTTATACCCTTGTAGTTATTTGATATAAATATTGTAATGTTATATGTATTAATATAAAGTTGAGCAGTTGTACAGTAAATTGTAATAATGTTATTTTGGATTTTCTTTTTGTAAATCAAGATCTGTATTTGTAAATTAAGTATTATATGCAATGTGAATGAATTTATGAAGTATTTTGAGATGACAACTTTGGTTGAATTGTGGACTTAAATTAAATTGTGTTGACTTCAGTCCTTTTGGTGGTTGGGAGTTGGAAACAATTATTGGAAGTGTTTTCACAGGTTTTTGAAGAACTGTTTTCTCAAAATACAAATGGCACTCTGCCGAAATTTTTCCAAAATTTGCGGACAAATAAAAATGGACAAAAATTTTTACTAGTTTTGAAACTTCAATTAAATGTTTTTCATTCCTACTAAAATGCTCACCACTTCCAAAAGTAAGAAAATTGTTTTAAAATCTCTTGTAGGGTACTTAATGAGTTATCGGTAGGTGAAGTTCGGTAATTCATTAAGTATTCTACGGGATCATATTATGCCTTACAGAGGGGTAAGATGTGATATATTTTAGTGGTATCAGGGCATGGTTTTGCAAAGAATTTTGACTATGTATGTGAATATTTTCTTTTTAAGTACAACTGCTCAAGTGTCCTTAATTGATACATATGACATATTTACATCATGAATATGCACTAACGGAGGTCAACCTCCTTGTGTTTGATCTCAGGAAGTAGAAATTTTTGGGAAACGGAATGGAAGAGGGAGATCATTCCGTGGAGCAATCTGTCGAGGCTGAGGTCCAAGGGGAAGCCCCAGCACTCCAGAACGTGAGTGGGTTAGCCACTCCAGCACTGCAGTTTTCTGCTCAATTTGCACAGCAAATGGCTACGTTTTTCCAACAAATGGCGAGAAATGTGCCACCTCAAGCTCAGATGCAAGCACCCGCAGCACAACCACAGCCCTCGACTCGGCAATATGAAAAATTAATGAAATTTGGGGCCACCGAGTTTAAGGGCACTGTGGATCCACTGGAGGCAGAACAGTGGTTAGAGAGAATGGAACGGGTTTTTAGAAAGCTGCAGTGTGTAGAAGAGCTGAAGTTCGAGTACTCTGTTTCTCTCTTGCAAGGGGATGCATATGAACGGTGGAAGACCATCTCCCACAGCCTGGTTGATCCACCTGTGCTGACATAGACAGACTTCCTGAGGGAATTCAGGCAGAAGTGGGTCCCTGATGCTTATGTGGATATGAAGTTACAAAAATTCTTGAGCTTGAAGCAAGGAGACAGAATAATAGCAGAGTATGAGCGGGACTTTTCAAGGCTAAGTCATTATGCTGGAAGCTTAGTCTCCACCCCCAGAGACAAATATAAGAGGTTTGAAGCTGGGTTGAGGCCTAGCTTAAGAATGCAAATTGTGGGCTTTCGACATCAGAATTTCTCTGAGTTGATCTCACAGGCCCTGGAACTGGAAAGGATAGAACTAGAAGGGGTCATTAAGTAGGGTACACAAGAGAAAGAGAAGACTGAAAAGGCTATGGGCCCGGCTACTGAGAGTGGTTCTGGGAAGAGGAAACAGTTTGGGGGATCCAGCACTCGTAGATCTGGCAGAGGCAGATATTCTGGCCAAAGACCACCCTGGTCTGGTCAACAGACCCAGCAAGCACCTCGAGGGGCTTTATTAGTCCGACAGTGTGAGACTTGTGGTAGAACACATTGTGGGGTGTGTTTTAAGGCCACAGGTGCATGTTTTAATTGTGGAGGGAGCGGACATTTCGCTAAGGATTGTACTAGTCCCCGCCGATCTGGACCTTCTGCTACATCTGAGGGATCATCCCAAGTCTCTACACCTAGAGGGTCATTGCCAACTGGTCGAGGTAGAGGCAGAGGTAGGGGTCCTGGTAACAATCCTGGAAGTCAAAGCACTGTTTACCAGCCAATACCCAGTGGTGCACCAGTCAGAGTGCATACAATGCATCAGAGGAAGGAGGCTGAAACATCAGACATAGTAGTTGGTATATTCTCCATCCTTGACCAAGATGTATATATGTTGTTTGATCCTGGCTCCACACATTCATATGTTAGTGCTAGTGTGATGTGTTCTATTGCTATTCAGTGTGTACCAATGGTCTATGATGTGCTAGTAACTAGTCTATTAGGCCAGGAGGTTAGGGTCAACAGAATCTATAGAGACTGTCCTTTGGTGATCCAATGACATGTTTTTCTGTCATATTTGATTGAAATGCCCTTCAGAGATTATGATATTATCTTGGGCATGGATTGGTTAGCCAGGTATCATGCAATGATTGACTGTAGACTGAAGACAATCACTTTTGGTCTTCCTCTGTATGGTGATGTGGTAATACATGGGGAGAGGCAGTTACTACCATCAAAATCATTTTGGCTGCACTAGCCAGAAGGATGATCAGAAAGGGGTGTGAAGCATACTTGGCACATGTGATAGACACCCAAGTGGGGAGTCCAGCACTGAGGGACATCCCTATAGTATGTGACTTTCTGGATGTGTTTCCTGATGAATTGCCAGGATTACCTCCAGAAAGAGAGGTGCAGTTTGAAATTGATGTTATGCCTAGTGTGGACCCAATCTCCATAATACCATATAGAATGGTACCAGCAGAACTAAAAGAATTGAAAGTGCAGTTGCAAGAGCTACTTGACAGGCTTCATCCACCCTAGTGTGTCACCTTGGGGAGCGCCAGTGTTGTTTGTAAAGAAGAAGGATGGCACTCTCTGGTTATGCATAGACTATCGGCAGTTGAATAAGGTGAAAATAAAGAACAGATACCCATTACTCCGCATTGATGACTTGTTTGATTAGTTGAGGGGTGCAGCTATGTTCTCCAAAATTGACCTGAGATAAGGTTATTATCAGTTGAAAGTATATGAGCAGAGTATTTCTAAAACTGCCTTTAGAACCCGCTATGGCCATTATGAGTTCTTGGTCATGCCATTTGGGTTAACTAATGCTCCGGTTGCTTTTATGGATTTGATGAACACTATCTTCAGACCATACCTCGATCAGTTTGTAGTTGTGTTTATAGATGATATATTGGTTTATTCGAGGAGTGCAGAAGAGCATGATAGACACCTGCACATTGTACTGCAAACTTTGAGGGAGAAACAACTATATGTCAAATTGTCGAAATGTGAATTTTGGCTGAAGGAGATATCCTTTTTAGGGCACATAGTATCAGCAGAAGGTATTAAGATAGATCATAACAAGATAGAAGTTGTCCTTAATTAGAGACCACCCAGGAATATCATTGAGATTTGCAGTTTTTTGGGGTTAGCTGGATACTACCGCCGATTTGTGAAAGGATTCTCCATGTTGGCATCTCCATTGACCAAGCTTCTTAGGAAAGATGTGAAATTCTTGTGGACGGATAAATGCCAGCAAAGTTTTGATGAATTGAAGAGGTGTTTAACCGACGCTCCAGTCTTGACTTTACTTACACCGGGTAAAGAATATACAGTTTATAGTGATGCTTCTCACAATGGGTTAGGCTGTGTATTGATGTAAGATCGAAATGTCATTGCCTATGCATCACACCAGCTAAAACCGCATGAGAGGAATTATCCAACACATGACTTGGAGCTAGCAACTATTGTGTTCGCTCTTAAGATCTAGAGACACTATTTGTATGGGGAGAAGTGTTACATCTACACAGATCATAAGAGTTTGAAGTATTTGGGGCACCCAGAAAGAGTTGAATTTGAGATAGAGGAGATGGTTAGAGTTGATAAAAGATTATGATTGTCTGATAGACTATCAGCCAGGGAAAGCTAATGTTGTGGCTGACGCCTTAAGTCATAAGACTATGGCAAGTCTACGAGTTACTCCTTTATCTATGGTACATGAGTTGAGATCATTACATGCCAGCTTAGAGATTAATGATGAGGGGCAGACAGCAGTTGCATAGCATGTACAGCCAGTGTTGATTGATCAGATCAGAATGGCTGCTCAGAATGATCAGAAGTATCAGAAGCTTTTAGAAGAAGTCAGACAGGGCAAGAAACCAGAATTCTCAATAAGAGTTGACGGTCTACTTCTACACCAGAGTAAAATGTGTGTTCCTAATGATGTTGATTTGAGGAAGATCATTTTGAAGGAAGCACATGAGTCTCCTTTTGCCATGCACCCTGGTGGCATAAAAATGTATAGAGGGCTAAAGGAGCATTACTGGTGGATGGGTATGAAAAGAGATATGGCAGAATTTGTTTCCAAATGCCTAACTTGTCAGCAAGTGAAGGCAAAGCATCAAGTACTTGCTGGGTTGTTACATCCACTACTAGTACCGGAATAGAAATGGGAGAGAATAACGATAGATTTTGTGATGGGACTTCTGAGGACACAGAAGAGTCATGATGCAGTATGGGTCATTATTAACAGACTGACCAAGTCTGCTCATTTTCTGCCAGTCCGGATGGACTACAGTTTAGAAAGATAGGCCAAGTTATACATTGATGAGATAGTAAGACGGCATGGAGTGCCAGTATCGATTGTGTCAAATAGAGATCCTAGGTTCACTTCTAGATTCTTGAGTAGTCTTCAGAAAGCCCTAGGAACTAGATTGAACTTCAGCACGGCATTCCACCCACAGACAGATGGCTAGTCTAAAAGGGTAATTCAGATCTTGGAGGACATGCTACGGGCTTGTGTGATTGAATTTGAGGGCAGTTAGGACACACGCTTGCCTTTGATTGAGTTTGCTTACAACAACAGCTACCAATCAAGCATTGGGATGCCTCTATATGAAGCTTTGTATGGCAGGAAGTGCAGAACTCCCCTGTGTTGGGATGAAGTAGGAGAAAGGAAGATGATTGGGCCCGAAATTGTTTAGCAAACAGAGAAGAAGATCAGGGTGATCAGAGATCGACTTAAGACTGCATCAAACCGTCAGAAGTCCTATATTGATTTAAAGAGAAGGGATATTGAGTATGCAGTGGGTGAAAAAGTATTCCTTAAGGTTTCCCCTTGGAAGAGGATTGTGAGATTCGGCAGAAAGGGGAAACTAAGTCCTCGTTTTATCGGGCCATATGAGGTTCTAGAAAGAGTGGGTCTTTTGGAATATCGTTTGGCACTACCTCCAGAGTTAGAGAAGATACATAATGTCTTCCATGTGTCTATGTTGAGGAGGTATCGATCAGACCCATCTCATGTACTACCAGTGGAAGAAATTGAAGTAAATCCAGACCTCACATATAAAAAAGAACCCATAGAGATTTTGGCTTATGAGGTGAAGCAGCTACGGAACAAATAGATACCGTTGGTAAAAGTGCTGTGGAACCATCATTCGGGCCAGGAGGCTACTTGGGAATGAGAGGAGGACATGAGGAGACAACACCCACAGCTATTCAGAAATTGATACCAGGTAAAATTTCGAGAAGAAATTTATTTTAAGGGGAGGAGAATTGTAACACCTCTATTTGCATAGCCTGGTATATTTCACTATTTCGGTGACCGGTGTCAATCCGGATAATTAAGGGGATTAGAACCACATCTAAGACACCTAGAGAAGTCCTGAACATAAATAATTAGTAATTGTCAATTAATTAAGCATAAATAAGAAAAACAGAACACAAGAAGTTAAATGAGCTGAGAGTCACAGCGATGGGTGACCTTCTCGGGAAGGACTGCAAGGTCGATTTAAACTCAAATTTTGAAACGTAAAATGTGATGCTACAGTCCTTAGGACTATTGCAAACACAGTGAAAAAGAGAAAATCATGAAAAAGAATTGTTAAGCAGGTCAAATAATTATGTCAGAAATCCGGAAGAAATATCAAATTATTTGTAAACCGGATCGAACCGGTGAGGCGCAATTTGGTCAATTTACCCCTAGAGCTGACTCCTGACCTAATTGTCCAATAAAATCGGAGAAAAGAAAATTTCGGGATCAAGTATTAGATTAAAGAACTAAGGAAAAATAAAAAAAAAAGTTTAATTACATCATGCATGATGCAATAAATCTAATATTTAAAAAATTAAAAATTATGGGATAATTATGTATTAAAAGAGCATAAAATAACAAAAAGAAAAGGAAAAAAAAAATGGTTTCTTCTTCCATTTCCATCACCTCTCATCTCTCTTTCATTTTTTCTTCTTCCACCATTGAAGCTCACTTTCAAAGCTTCCTTAACCCAAAAAAACAGCCATAAAACTTGTAGATTTCTTAATTAAATCTTGTTTTTGGATCTTGCTAAGCAACTTAGGAGCAAAAAGAAGAAAGGAATCGAAAATTTGAGAAGAGGAAGTTTTGTTAAAACAAGGTTAGTGAATTTATTCCAAATTTCTCTTTAGATTTATGCTCATGTGCATGAGTTAAAATTAGATATTAATTTAAAATGAAAAGAAAACAATTGTTGGGGGACCAAAGGGAAATTTGGACAGCCTATGTGGGGGTATGATTTGTATGAGTTTGATTGAATTAAAGGTGAACATGAACTTGAATGAGTTGAGTGATTATGTTTATATGCTTTGATTTAGTAAAATGTAACAAAATTAGTCAGTTAGGTTTTTAGACCTAGGATTTTGGGAGACAAAATTTTGAGAATTAGTCAAATAGTGTGTTTGACCATGTTTGAGCTGAAAAATGATCATTTATGACTAATTGTGGTATGTTGAAAGTGTTGGAATTAAATGGAAATTCAGATTGGTTATGGACATTTTGCAGGCAGCAGGACTAAGGTCCTTTTCAGGGACCAAAACTAAAAATTTACCAACCCAATTGGTTTGAGGCAAATTGGGAATGAAACTAGACGCAAAATGACACATTTTTCATTTAGGAATCATACCTAGAAAGTGACCATAGCATAGTGAACAAGTTGGCCAAATCCGGATTAGGCAATCTGACCTGTACAAAAATGACCAAATATACAGTGTTTGTTCATTTGGCCATATCTTGGGCTAGGCAGGTCCAAATGACTTTAAATTTTACCAGTAGAAAGCTGAGACATAGCCCTACAACTTTTATGAAGAACATAAGTCCAAATTATACCTTTAACCAAGTTATTTAGCCACCCAAAATTAGTGACCTAAAACTACTAGAACCAGGTTTGGTGCCCAGAAAATCTAGGTTAGACCAATCTGGCTAGCCATGTTCAAATGGCTATAACTTGAGGTACAAACTTAAAATGGAATGATTCAAAAAGGGAAATAAATTTAAGACAATAAGGAACAACTTCTATGAAGAAAACTTAGCGAAATTCTAACAGAAACATAACCAATGAAACAGTGCATAACAGGACACCAAAACTGAAAATTTGCAATTTTGCCTAAAAGACTTAAGTTTTGAGAAAACAACCAAAACCAACAAGTTAGGTAATCAAAATATAGTATGTGGGTATAATTGGATTTCTCATACCTATTAAGCATAAGAAAGTCAATATTTTGACTTGAATAGTACCATGAATAGTAACCTCAACATGAAAATTTTCAAGAATGTAAGTTTAAGCATATTGGGGCTAGAAATGAACATATATTAATTATTAGAATTATTATGAGGCAAAGATACTGAGACACTATAAATTTCGTGTTTCAGCTGAAAAAAACCCGGAAGGTCTAAGGGACTAAGTCAAGGCCTAGAGGCGACTCACGTCAGGTTTGTACACAATAAATCTTATTTTATCATTTTCTTATTACTGATTTGATTGGGTATGATTAATGAAAATTTGATGTTAATCATGAATTGTGTTGCCACTTTGTGAATGAAACTATGACTTTGGGAATTTATCAGATTTCTCATGAATTATTTGAATAAAATGTTTGAAATTGATTTCGGATTCACACTTAGCATGACAGTGCCTTATTATTCCTCCTCCATTTATGGGGTTGAGATCGATTATTTTCCTTCCTCTCTGATTTACCGGTTGAGGTTGTAAATCGGATAAGTACTCATTAGCTAGCTAGCCACCTCCCTCATTGATTTCGATTAGTGGGGTTGTAGATTATTTTGTCGTGGTGTACAATGCGGCATTGATCGAAAATTTTGTGTTATGGCTTAAGTTGTGTATGAATTGGCAATACTATGTTTATTAAATTATTTGACCAAAATTGTGCTATAATGAGTTTTGATAATTTATGAAATATTTAAATTGTGATTTATCAATAAATGTTATATGTACTGCATTTCAAATTTTTATTGTGCACCACTGAGTATTTTTATACTCAGCGATAGCTTATTTTGCTGTCGCAGATAAGGGCAAGGAGAAAGCAACAGGGTGAGCTGCTGAATTGACAAGGACTTCATTGATCTTTTTGTACGGGTATTTGTTTATACCCTTGTAGTTATTTGATGTAAATATTGTAATGTCATATGTATTAATATAAAGTTGAGCAGTTGTACAGTAAATTATAATAATGTTATTTTGGATTTTCTTTTTGTAAATTAAGATATGTATTTATAAATTAAGTATTATATACAATGTGAATGAATTTATGAAGTATTTTGAGATGAAAACTTTGGTTGAATTGTGGACTTAAATTGAATTATGTTGACTTGAGTCCTTTTGGTGGTTGGGAGTTGTAGAAATAATTATTGGAAATGTTTTTATAGGTTTTTGAAGAACTGTTTTCTCAAAATACAAACGGTATTCTGTCAAAATTTTTCCAAAATTTGCGGACAAATAAAAATGGACCAAAATTTTTACTAGTTTTGAAACTTCAATTAATTGTTTTTCATTCCTACTAAAATGCTCACCACTTCTAAAAGTAAGAAAATTGTTTTAAAATCCCTTGTAGGGTACTTAATGAGTTATCGGTAGGTGAAGTTCGGTAATTCATTAGGTATTCTACGGGATCATGTTATGCCTTACAAAGGGGTAAGGTGTGACAATACTGTAGGTTACGATAGAATTTTTTTTAACCCTACAAGTAAGAGTTGGAGGTTTAAGGCGGCAAAGATTCAATCTGGAGATGTTCTTTTCATTTTTTATTCAATCTTTGGTTCAATTTTAGTTCAGTTTTTATGGTTTGGTTTTGGTTCAGTTTTGGTTCTATTGGTATGGTTTATTTTTGGTTTTATAAAGGCAAAGGTAAAAAAAAAAAAAGGTCCATTCATGCATTGCATTCATGTACATAGCATGTTTAGGTTAACTCTTAAATCCTTTTTTTTTAGCAAACATAGCCTCAAAACACACCAAAGAGACTTCCGATCAAGTCACTTGGGTTAGGGAAGGGAAGAGACTACCAAGGATTTCACCTGCACTACTTAAGATGGAAGAAACTATGGCAATGCTTGATGAAACCTTGAATGCCAAGATGTTTGAGTTGGAAGAGAAAATTGTTATCAACCTTGGAAAGAGGCCTTGAGGTAGGCCAATTAAGTGGCATTAAAGTTATTGAGATTCAAATTGTATCTCACACCCCAAGGATATTTTCCCTATTCAATTAACCCTTATTCAAAGTTTTCGAGCATCTCAAAGCTTAAGACCTCCTGCAGCTCTTAACCCTCAGACCACTGCCAAATCCACTCCGACCTAGCTATGACATCAACCAATATTGCCAATTCCACCAAACCCATGATCATGACACAGACCAATTGTAACACCCTCCCGGTAGCAACTCCGTACATTTTACTGTTCCGGTGACCGGTGTCGGTCCGGACAGCTAGAACATCCGGAAAAATATTTAAACTAAAGTCAGGAACCATAATTAACTCAAATATTAATAAGAAAAATTTATGAAAAATTTTAGAAATAAAATACAACCAAGTTAAACGAGCCGGTGCCCAAGCGATGGGTAACCAGAGGGAAGTTGCGGTTCTCGCAACGAGGAGCCCTAGACCCGGGGAAAAATTCATAAAATAATTTTTGGGACTCCAGAGAAGGGTCATTGAGGTTCCTATGGCATTAGAATGCCAAGAAAATACCTAGAAAAATTTTTCAATCGGTACAGACAATTTTGACCTGTTAAGCCAAACGGAGGGCATTTTGGTCATTTCGCCTTCAGAGGTGATTTTTGGCCGACTTGTCCAGTTGAGTAAATAATTAATATGACATAAAATATGAATAAACATTACTATAAATTAAATTGGAAATGAGTAGTGGAGGAAAGAAAAGAAAAATACAATATATGCAATTTATGACATCATTGTGATGTCATTTAAAATTGTCCACCAATCACAATTAAGCAACCATTTGACTAACTAATAAAAGAGACTAAATGAAGACCAAAATAACCAAAAATACAGCAGCCATCTCCCTCCCCAAAAGCCAGCCGAAACATGCCCTAGACAACCTCCATTGATTTTTTCAATCAAAGCTTAATTTCTCCCTTTGTTACACCACTAAACCCTAACCCTTTTCATTAAAACTTGACCATATCTCTTGGGGAAGCTTTTGGCAGCCAAGAAGAGGAAAGAAAGTGAAGTTTTGAGTTGGGAAAAATCTGCCTACAAGAGGTTAGTGCATATATACACCTAAAGTTCTTTATTTCTATGTTAAGGGACTTAAACTAAGTAAGGTATTGTAACTAAAATGAAAAAAATTATGTGTATGTATGCCATGCATTTTGGCAGCCCTATTGAAGGAATAGAAATGGAGTGTTTGATGGACTTAGAGTGAACTAGAGCTTAGGTTTAAAGTGTATACATATATATATAGAGAATGAAAGAGTTAATTAGGGAAATTGTGAAAACTTTGAAATTTAGCTAGGGTTTAGGAATGAAAATTTGACTTGGCTTATGAAATGGTTAAAGAACATTTTAATGGTCAATTAGTGACCATTTGAGGTATGTTGACCATAAATTGGACTGAAAAATGGCATGGCAAAGTGGAATGGTAGGCTGCCTAAAGACAGCAGCATGGTGGCTGAGATTCCAGCCCACTTACACAGCCATAACTTTGGCTGTGTAGGTCCAATTGGTGTTTGGCCAATTGGACATGAAACTAGGTTTATAATGGCACATTTTTTCTGAAGAAACCATGCCCAAAAGACCAAAGCAAGAGGACCAAAAGTTGGTCCCAATCTGGATACCCTGCAACAGCACCTGCAGAAATGACCAAATGAATAATAACTGTTCATTTGGCCATAACTCACTGTAGCTATGGTCAATTGACCTGAAATTTTTACAGCAACAAGTTAAGACATAGACAAACAACTTTCATGAAGAAACCTACCCCAAATTATGACCAGAACCTGACCCAAATGGCAGTCACAGTCACTGTTCATGGTACTATAGATTTGGTAACTCTGCAGTTTTGGCAATCCGGCCAGCTGTGGTTTTTGGACCATATCTGGAGCTTCAAAACTCCAAATAGAGTGATTCAAAAAAGGAAATTCAACTAGGCAAAATAAGGAACAACTTTCATGTTTACCATTTCCTCAAATTCCCACTACAACAGGGCCCAATGGAATAGTAAAGTTGGGTCACAAAAACTGAAATTTCTGCCCTCTTAGATTTAAGTTGGGAAATGGTAATGGTGATCAATTCCAACAAGTTTTAAATGCCAAATGTGGTATGTTGGGAGTGCCAAAGTCAATGTACATATTTTCTATCCAAAAGTCAACATTTTTGTTGACCAATGAGGTGAATAGTAACACCAAAACTTGAAATTCACAAATTGAAGAATTTAAAAGTTTCAAATGCCCTAGTATACCTAACAAGATTGGTTTGGATAGTTTGGCATGCCAATAGGGTTCAGTTAGCAGTACTGCACATGGCAATATGCCATTCTGACCTTGTATTGAGCTTTGGCCTTGTGCCTGATGTTATCACAGCTTGTTAGCTGTTCTGTTGCACACCGGGAGATGCATATGTGACCAATGGTGTGACGGCCCGAGGTACTTGATACCCAGTGCCAGTTTACCCGTTATCCAGTCCAGTCATCTAGTGTAGGTTACTTGGGCAACCAAATGAATGAAAGTGGACAAAGATAATGAAATAATGGATACACCAATACCAAACAAAGAAATCATACACATTCTATACATACTTATTTTCTGCTATTTTCTTTTATTATACTATTGCACCACTAAGCATTATTGCTTAGCGCGTTGCTTTTGCCACGCGTAGGTACTGGAGATACAGATCGTGAGCCCAGTAGACCGCAGACTGGGTGAGTCTGTCCGGCAGTTCTGCACAGTGTCCGTGTCACCTCAACTTCTGCAGTGCATTGGTAGGACACTAGGTGTCATTTTGATATTTTGTAGCTAATTTTTACTTTCTCATATGTATTTGAACTTATGTAATGTATTCTGATGTTCATGTAAATAATGAAAGTTATGGCTATGAATGCAAAATTTGAGCATTTATTCATTGTTTGTGTATAAGAAATGGATGTTTGAGAAATAAAAAGGTTATTGAGAACTGAAATTGAGAAATGTTGTGGAGATCTTGATATTAAGACTTTGTTGATGAATTGAAGTTGGGGTTGTTTGGAAATTATTTGGAAGTGTTTTTAACAGGTTCCGAAGAACTATTTTCTCCATTTTTAGCCGGTACTCTGCCGGATTTTCTTTAAAATATCCGGAACCTCAAATAAATTATAATTTCAATAAATGAACTATATTTCACAAATTATATTCAAAACTTTGACAAAAAAAAAAATTAATTAAGGTAAAATAGAGTGTGCCGGTACACCATGTGACATAGCTTACTCGGATACACTGTAGCCGGGTAAGGGGTGTCACACCAATGCTTTTAACTTAAGCATGATATCTAAGACCTAATTGATGCCAAAAAGATAATCGACTCAGAAAGCCAACCAAACACCTGCACCAGCCCTATGCCTAATCAAAATTTCCACCTCTACTAAGTTTCTACATGATCTCTACTACCCAAACCCTGATAGGATTATTGACTTTATCCAACCCATCCAAAAGCCCAATGAAACTCAGTCTATAATGGTTATTGAAATTTGTGATAATTCTAGCTATGATGAGGGTCCTTTGAATGTCTGAACCGATTCTAATGAAGAGGTAGTTGCATTATAACTTGATGGTTCAGTTCCATTAGTGTTTGGTTTTCAAGTTACTAGGATCTATGAAAACTAAATAGATCCAAAAGTGGCTACTGTAAAGAAAGAGATGAAGTTTTTTCCTAGCATAGCCTAGGAAAAAGTATAAATGGCTTGGTGACTTTTCTTGAGATGAAAGGACAGATCACGAGTTATGGTTTAGGCTATGAGCCAATTGAAGAGGAAGAAGAGCCAAAGCCTCCTAAGTTCTTGAAAGAGGGGGCAATTAACTAGACATATGGTTAGGAGTTACCACATGTGAAAGAGCTAGAGCAGAAAATCAGCACCATTAATCTAAAAACTACATGGAAGCCAAGCACTTAAAGCTGCACTCCTAAGTTTGAGTTTGTCTTTTGTAATGCTCATAGTAGTGATACTGATTTTTCCATTTCTGATGTACTTGATGAAGATTTTGAGGCAAAAATTAATAATATGACTAGTCCTTTTGCTTACTTATTTGATGCTTATTCTAATGGGCATATGTATGGCATTCATAATTATTTAGAATATATTTTAGTTAATGCATTAAAATGGATCACTATTAATTTGGGTATTCCAAATAATCCTAAAGACATTAAGTTAGCTGAAGATTTAACCCAAGAAGAAAGAGATAAATTTATAGCCTTATTAACAAAGTACCATGAAGTATTTGCCTAGTCTTATAAAGATATATCGAGAATTGACCGAGACATATCTGAATATGAGGCCTACATTTGTGGCCTAGAAGCATTGATAGTTGTTAGAGCAAAGAAATGAGAGGTAAGTAGAGATTCAATGCTAGTGATCTCTTATATTAAATTTGAATAGGAATTGAAGAAAGGAAAATTGAGGGCATACTTGGAATATATAAAGAAACTATTAGTTAATTTTTTATAAGGTGGCCATGAAGCACATGCCTCGAGCATAGAATCAGATGGCCGATTCCCTAGCCGTACAGGTGTCCCTATAGGAAAAGGTGATCAAAAGTTGACTTATTTAGTTATCCTAATAAGGAATAAAATTTCATGCTATGAAGGATTAGTAGCAGCACATGTAAAACTAGAGGGTGAAGGAAAATAATATGTAGACATAAGGAGGTATATGAAAGTGAGAGAATACCCACAATCAGCCAATAAAAGAGATACTGCAACAATTCATAGATTAGACGCTCAATTTACTTTAGCTTGGGGGCAACTCTACAAACTCTTATGTATGATAGAAAAGTAGGCTGAGCAAATAATGAAAGAAGTACATTCAAGAATGTGTGGTCCCCATATGAATGAAAAGGTTCTAGTTGGGAAAATTCTAAAGTTGGTTATTGCTGGTTTACTATGGAGACTGATTACGTCAAGTTTTTCAAGAAATGCCATGAATGTTAGATCCATGTAAACTTGAACCATCTATCACTAAGTAAGCTCTATAGTATGACTTATTGTGGCCGTTTTCGGTTTGGGCCATAGACATCATTAGGAAGATTTCTTCCACAGCTTCTAATGGCCATAGATTTATAATGGTGGGGAGTACTTCACTATATGGGTTGAGACTGGATTCTGTGCAATAGTGGGTGCTAAGCAAATGAGTAAGTTTGTACAGAAAAATATAATCTGCCAATTTGAAGTACTCCATGAGATAGTCTTAAATAATGGCAGTCAGTTTAAGGGTGATTTTCTAGAGTTAGTTGCAGAATTCAAGATTAAACATCATATGTCTTCAATATATAGGCCACAGAATAATGGAGCAATAGAATCAGCAAACAAGAATGTGAAAACCATTTTGAGAAAAATAATTGAAACTTATAAGGATTGGCCTGAGAAACTCCTGTATGTTCTTTACGGTTATCGCACTATTACAAGAACATCCAAGGGGGCAACCACAATACTTTCAATAATGAAAAGCTATTCAATACAAATTAATCGCTAATAATATATAGCAACAATTTTTCCATCGCTAAAAATAATTTCAATTGCTAATAATATTACTACAATTTATATAAATTAAAATTTTAATATTATTTTAAAAGTATTTGTACTTACACTAAAAATCCTATTATAATTCCATATTCTTAATTTTATAAGTATTATTAATTCATTAAAAATTATTTAGTTTATTACAATAAAATTAATAAACAATATTAAACACCGAATCTCACTTATACTAATTTCTTATTTTAATTATTCTAAATATTCACAAACTTATAATATTAAATTATAAAATTACTATTAAAAATAACTATTTAATTAAATAAAAATTTGTATTTATATCAATATATAAACATAATTCTAATCTTGTTCAATAACAAATATTTATTTGTTATAAAATTGTAGTTATTTAAAAAAAATATTAGTAAAAAATAACTTTTACATTTACACACTCTATTTCCATACAATAAGACTCAAACTTAATTAATTTTGACTTATAATGTGAATTTTTTTTCTTTCTTTACTATATTTTTGTGTCTTTTTCTTCCATCGGAAAAATTTATTATAAGTCTTTAATTTTTTAAAATTTTTATATGTCACAAGTATTATTCTTATGAGGATAATTGCATGTGAATATGATCATTAGGATTTTGTTTTTGTTGCCAATATCAATAAAACTAATATCATTGCAAATTCAATGATATTTAGATAGACTAAGACAGATTGATTTTTTTTTTTTTTAATATTGATGCATCCTATAACATTTGAGATAATTAATATCTTTTTTACATAAAAAATAAATTTTACATGTGATTGCATGATATTTTAATTTTCTTAGTTCTATTTAGTTTAAATGTAGATTAATTATAATTCATTAATATTCTTATGTGTATGAACATATTTTTTTACTTTTAATTTATTAGTCAACATTAGTTAGCTTATTGATTTTGACTATAAGATTATAAGAAAGCGTAATTATATTTTTACATATATTTATGTGAAAAGTTATACTCCTCTCAATATTAATTTTAAGTTGTTATGTTTTAGTTTTTTAAAATAATGAAAACGAGAAGAATATATGAAAAAGAAAATAAGAAAAAAAATAATTTGACTACTTGAGAGGATTAATTATATAACTAACATAAATTAATTAAAGATGCATAATTAAATTTATATTTGTATTTATATTTTAATCTATAATATATTTATAACATATATAGTATAATCTATAATTTATAATGAAAATACAAATTTTATAATGATAATACATTAAAATATAAAAATACATTTTAAAATTATCTTGTTCTCTAATTTTATAAATAATTTTCTTTCACATTAATTTGCTCAAACTATAGGGGAATTAAACTCATGAGCCATACTATGAAGTTGTGGGAGAGAGTTGTGGAGCATCGACTACGTCATGATACTTCTATCTCTCTCAATCAATTTGGTTTCATGCCTGGTCGTTCAACTATGGAAGCGATCTTTCTCATTAGAAGCTTGATGGAGAAATATAGAGATGGGAAGAAAGATCTACACATGGTTTTTATTGATTTGGAGAAGGCTTATGATAGTGTTCCAAGAGAGGTCTTATGGAATGCGTTAGAACAAAAGAGGGTATTTATTAGGTACATACAAGTATTGAAAGATATGTATGAAGGAGCAACTACTATTGTGCGCACAGTGGGAGGGGACACAAGAGATTTTTCGATCTCAATTGGATTACACCAAGGATCAGCCATAAGCCCTTACCTTTTTACATTAGTTTTAGATGAACTGACGAAACATATACAAGAGAGTATTCCTTGGTACATGATGTTTGCGGATGATATTGTTCTGATAGATGAGACACGAGAAGGAGTCAATAGGAAGCTAGAACTTTGGAGAAGTACTCTAGAGTCAAAGGGTTTTAAGTTAAGTAGAACGAAGACAGAATACATGTATTGCAAGTTCAGTGAAGGCCAAACTGGTGATAGGGAAGGAGTTAGTTTGAATGGAGTGGCACTGTCCCAAAGTAATCACTTTAAATATCTAGGCTCAGTCCTTCAAGTAGATGGGGGATGTGAGGAGGATGTTAGTCATAGGATTAAAGCCGGATGGTTGAAGTGGAGACGTGCCACGGGAGTTTTATGTGATCGTAGGATTCCCAATAAATTAAAAGGAAAATTCTACCGCTGACCATACGACCTGGCTATGCTATATGGTAGTGAGTGTTGGGCACTGAAAGAGTCGTATGCATCTAAGATAAGAGTTGCAGAGATGAGAATGTTAAGGTGGATGAGTGGCCATACTAGACTAGATAAAGTCCGTAATGAAAGTATTAGAGAAAAGGTAGGAGTGGTGCCAATTGAAGATAAGTTGAGAGAAGGGAGATTGAGGTGGTTTGGTCATGTGAAGCGTAGACATACGGAGGCTCCAGTTAGACAAGTAGAGCACATTAGGCTAGAGGATAGAAAGAAAAAAAGGGGTAGACCTAAATTGACTTGGAGGAGAGTAGTACAGCATGACTTAGAAGCATTACACATTTCTGAGGATTTAACCCAAAATCGTTCAGAGTGGAAAAAGCGAATCCATATAGCCGACCCCAAATTTTTGGGATAAAGGCTTAGTTGAGTTGAGTTGAGTTGAGTTTTCTTTCACATTAATCTAGCTATATATGCAACCTCATTATACAAATTAATATTATTTTAAATTACAAAAAATATAATATAGGCAAACCAAACTTTTTTTTAAGTAAAATGACAAAGTTTGAATAAATTTAATTCAATGAGCTGATTTGCTTTTTTATTAATTTATTTTAATTTTTAAACATTTTCACCTATTTATATTTTTAAAATTTATTATTATATAATTTTTTATTATTATTACATTTAAGTTTATAATTATGTTAGTATTATATATAACACATAAATTTCATAAAAATATGATCCAATAAAAAATATAATAATTTTAAAGTAATAAATATTTTTTTATTTACATAATTAATTAAAATATACAAATAATATTTTAATTTAAATAATTAAAATAATATTTATAATACTACGATAATATTATATCATATATAAAAAATAAAAAAAAATTATATATAAAAAATTAAATTACATGTATAATGAAAACAATAACGTATAATGCACGTTATGAAAAAACTAGTAAGTGCAAATATCAAAAATGCCCTCAGGAGTTTCCCCGTCTCTTCATCTCCTCTTTCTCTTTCTTTTCGCCCTCATCTCTCTCTATTCATTCCTCTGGCTCCTTTATCTCTTTCCTCCAAATCCTAGCTTAAAATATTTGCCCTCTCTCTCCTTAAAACTTCTCCCTACACTTTCTCAACCTATGTCCTTTCTTTCTCTTTCTCTCTCTAGGGGTAAATAAAGATAAAAAGAGATAAGTGAGTTATGTGCCTCTGTTTGATGAAGGATGAGGGTAGGCAAAGGTAAGTTTTATCTTCTCGTACCCCTTATATCTCTTACACCTCAAGGAACGGTAAAGAGGGGAAGGTGAGTGCTATGATTGTTTTTATTCTATACCTCATAAGTTTACCCTTCCTTTACCTCATCCCAAATATAAAAAATATACACTACATCTCTTTAGTTTTTCATTAATTTAATCTTTCTCAAACATGAATTTTCTTTTCTTTTTTTTTTTAACCCTCCTTACCCTTCCCCCTCTCTACCCTTTCTTACCCTTCCATACTTATCCTTTTCTCACCCCATTCAAATAGACCTTAAATCTATGACCAATGCTTTCTGTTTCCCATCTAGCGAATCCATAAAAATCAAAATTTAATGAAAATTCATAAAAATAATTCTCTATGCCAACATCTAAAATCATAGTAACTTCAATTTAAATTCACAAAGTGAACCTTTGCAGAAAACATATTAGGAACAAATATAGAAATGAAAGGAAAAATTACAATCAAATGAATGAATTCATAAGTATTTCACTGTGGCATTCCTAAGATTAGCTTGCACTGCAAAATTATTAGTATAGCCAAACTTATTTTCACCTTGTTTAGCATATTGAGGTTCTAAGACAAAGAAACAGTTTCACAAAGGAAAAAAAATTATTTTGTTATGTTAGAGTTTTTTTGTTTAAAACATGTTAAATTTAATTTTAAATTAATTTTTAACTTGATAGCAATTTCAATAGTAACGTCTAACCGACCCTTCCAAGTTAGCCCTTATTGATAACATGTGAGGAGGGACAAACTCTTTTGAGTAATATCCAATTAATGTGGGACAACATCTGGTCTAATACGTTTCTAAAAACTTTGCCATTTATATATTATTATTATTATTATCGTTTTGATGAAACTTTTGTTCCCTGTATAATGAAATGGAAATCCAATCATGGGAAGACAAGGGCGACAGATTGTTTTGTCGGAAATGACTTTAGGTGACGAAATTGGATTTATTTGTGGTCAACGATTTGGTACTCAAATTCTTAATTTATTGTAGTGGCATGAAAATTAATCAAGCTTAAGTTTACTTCTAATTATTGTGTTTTGCTTTTTGCACATTATCCTAAAAGATATACAGACTAAACAAGTCACGATAGGTTTTTTTTTTTTATTTTTTTTTTTATAAGAGTTAAAGGAAAATTTTTATCTAAATTAAATTTATTATAAATTCAATACATAATATGTATAATGAAACTCACATTTATGTTTTGAGTCTCTATAAACCAAGTCTAGGTAAAATAAAAAAATAAACCATTACAAGTAAAATCCTTCCTAACTTACAACCCTGCCCTCTAACCTAAACAAACAACTTCATCTGCATCGTGTATATTATTAAATTTTTATATTGAAAAACATAACTAGACTAGAGAAAGCTGAATTTAGTATTATATTTATACCTCAGTATTAAACAAAAAAGAATGAAAATACTAAAAGATTTGTAAATATGGGAGCAAATTAATAATATTCCACATTAGTTTGAGATATGGGTAATGTGCCTCTTATAAGGCCTTAGCATTCCTTTTTCCTTGAGCTAATTTTTGGGGGTGAGTTAGATCTGGTCCATTTTTTAAAGTCAGAGCCTCTTTAACCAATGTTTAGGCCTCCCATATATATTTCAACCTCCGGGTGAGAGCTTGCATTAATATCCCACATTGATTTGGGATAGAGATAATATACCCCTTATAAGGTCTTGACACTCTTCCTCTTAAATTAGAAGGACTTTTTACCGTATGGGTGCATTGGAAAAAAAAAAAAAAAGAATTAACCAAAGAGGGGTAAGTTTGAGAGAATTTACAAAAAGCAGGTGAATTTTGCTGTATTGTCGCCATTTTGTATAGCGTTTCGTATTTAATTTATATTTTTATATTGGGGAGCTACCAATACTTGTGTTTTGACATTAGGACACTACCAATACTAGCGTTTTGGTGATGAGACAGGAAAGAAGTGCAAGCTTTTGGTTTGGGACACCAATAATAATGACATTTTGATGTTTTCCATATGGATGCCAATATAAAAGGCATTTTGCCTCGATATAAAATTCTCCCACTCATTTTTGCTTGGACACCATTTTGAATAGCATCCCAAGCTTAGCACTCGAAATTTATTCTTTTTTATTGTTTATTATTATTATATTATTTTAATTTTAATTTTAGAAATTATTTATTTAAATTTTATAATATGCTATATTATTATATAGATTATTGTATTATATATATATATATATATATATATATATATATATATATATATATATATATTATTTATTATGATATCTTATATATTTATATTTTATTATTATTATTATTATTATCATACCCTTTGGATTTTTTTGCATGGTTGCTAGTGAGATAATGTCCATGTAGCAATAAAAACCCACCTGACCTTGTGCAAAATTTTCAAGTGAATCAAATACTACAAATGAGTTTAACATACTTGATCTTGTGAAGAAAAAGAGGCCTCATAGAAAATTTGTGGCAGCTAAAAAGACAAAAGAGGGAATGCAAAACAGGTGTTGCAAAAAATTTTAATTGTCTTATGTTATATTTTGATTATTGTAATAACTAAACTGTTTTTATAAATAATAGTGTATTATTATGAAGCTCAATATTATATTGATTTATTTTGTTATATTAAAAAAAAATTTTGTCTATAATTGTAGCTCAAAATTGCAGCTTCATAATAATTTTTCCAACATAACAAAATAAATCAATATAATTTTGAAGGAGTGGGATCGCTATAATATAACAGTGCTTAAAATTGTGCAAAGACAAGTCATATACATAGCTCAACAAGACAAAGGAAAGTGGTCATATCTATATAGAAACCATGAACCGCACTAAGCATTCCGCCAATACCTGAGCCAGCCTATTTTAATTACAAATATAAATTTCAAAATTAAATCAACAGTTATACACATAAAAATTGAACTGATAAACTTCTAGCAAAGCACTAGTATCAAAACATAGTTTTAATCCGTTAAAATAGCAAGCCAAAGCAATTCAATCTATAATTATTAGCATTCTTGGCCACAAGTCTAAAATTATTTTTGATGACCTACTAGAAACCATTCATAGGGAATTGTGTACCCAAACCTCATATAAACTTAACAAGTGCAATAATTAAACCATTTTAGACAAGATCACCAAATTAATAAAAGCAGCAATGACACAATGTTTAGTGTGTAGAAATTGTCACAATAACAAATCTCCAAAGAACAACAAAGGTTTAATCCAAAACCTTAAGAAGAAAGAGATAAAAATAAAGCAAATAAGCTTTATTGAAAATTGAAGAAATAATTAAAGTTACAAAATCTGAATATAATAGAGGATATTTATAGGTTTTGATAGTCCTAAACTAATTAGAATAAAATAACTATTATCTAGAAGTTTTAGATAAGTATAAATACAATAGGAAATCTAGATAAAATAGGAAAATAACTAATCCTAATTGAAATTGGATAGCTAATAAATATTTTTATTAAAATAGAAAAATAAAATAAAGTTAATGCTCTGCATCATTCACTCGCACTTGAAAAAAAGACTCGTCTCAAGCTGGCTTCTAGATACTCAAGTGCACAATCAGGTAGGTATGAGTACAAATCAGCCAAATTAAAGGTCTTGGAAATGTTCCCCATCCAATACGGAAGATCAACAGCATATGCATTGTCATTAATCTTCTTAATGGACCTTATTTCCTTTGTTTAAGCTTATGGTGTCCCACAGCAATCCTTGCCTTACTCATAAACACCATGACTTCCTCTTCCACCTCAAATACTTTGAATCTTCTATGTCTATCTATAGCTTTTTTATACTTTGCATTAGCTTTCTCAAGCCTTTTCTTCACGTCCTCTTAAACTGATTGTGCTTGTTCAATAAGATTTCCAGCAGCAACACTCAAACTTGGAACCTTTGGAAGCTTTACCAAGTCTAAGGCATGATTAGAAACCTTAGTGTACATGATAGAGAATGGAGTCCTTCCCATAGCACTATGGACAACATTCTTGTAAGCAAATTCAGCTTGTACTATGGCAAATTCCCATTGCTTTGGTCTATCCTTACAAATGCTTCTTATCAAATTCCCTAAAGTTTTATTCATGACTTCTATTTGACTATCAGCTTGGGGATGCACTATGCTACTAAACTTTAATGAAGAATCAAATAATCTCCACAAAGTCATCCAAAAGTGACTTAAGAACTTGGTGTCACAATTAGATGTGATGGTCTTGGGCACTCCATGCAAGCATATAACCTCCCTAAAGAATAGTTTGGCTATAGAAGTTGCATTTGTTGTCTTCTTGCAAGGTAGAAAATGTGCCATTTTAGAGAACCTCTCAATAACAACAAAAATCGAATCCATACCTCATTGAGTTCGTGGTAAACCCAACACAAAGTCCATCGATAGGTCCTCCCATATGGCATTTGGCATAGGCAAAGGCATGTAAAGGCTTGTATTTTGTGTTGTTCCTTTGCATGTTTGACACAAATAGCATCTAAAAACAATATGAGTCACATCCCTCTTCAATTTAGGCCAATAATATCTACTTTTTACAATTTCAATGGTTTTATCCCTTCCAAGATGTCCTGCTAAGCCACCTCTATAAAAATCCCTAATGGCTTTCTTACGAATACAAGTATGAGGAAGACAAAGTTATCCACCTTTCATGAGATAGCCATCATGCACAAAGTAATCATCATGGGATTGGTTCAACATAAATTTCCTCCATACTTCTTTAAAATCCTCATCATCCACATATAAATCTTTTAAATGCTCAAATCCCTCAATCTCCATACTAAGAGTTTTAATCAAGGCTGCCCTTTGACTTAAAGCATCAGCTCCTACATTTTGTTGCCCTTGTTTGTGAATCAAATTATAGGGAATTTATCCACAAAAGCTAACCACCTAGCATGCATATCATTCATAATATGCTTTTGGCTCTGTAGGAACTTCAATGCTTGGTGATTGGTATAAAGTATAAAATCTTTTGCAATTAAACAGTGCTCCTATGTCTTTAAAGCCCTTACAACTGCATACAATTCTTTATCATAAGTAGACTATTTTCTCCTAAGCTCACTCAACTTCTCACTAAAGAAGGCAATTGGACTTTTTTCTTGGGAAAGCATAATGCCAATTCCCACACCACTAGCGTCACATTCAACTTCAAATAATTTCTCAAAGTTAGGAAAAGCTAGCACAAGTGCTATACATAGCTTCTCTTTAATCAAGGCAAAACTCTTTTCTTGCTCCTCACTCCATTCAAAATGAAAGAAAAATGCACCTTAGGGCCCAATAAGGTTCTTGGTTAGCAATTTTAAAATTTTATAACCCTAAGTTTCATACAACATGTATAAACACTTTATACTATTGCAAAAACACTTAGTTTTGGTCATAAAACTTATTTCTCAATTGCTAACAAGCCTAATTAGCCATTAGGAAACAAAATTCCCAAATTCTAACAAGTTAGGGTTTAGGGAAAAACTCACCCAAATAGGCGCAGAATCAAAATTCCACCTCCAATCCGGGTAGTGAAGGCACTAAGTGTTGGCTCTCTAGCTTTTGCACACAAGCACCTTTGATCAAAGCACCTTGGATCAACAAAACCCCTTGATTCCTCTCCAATATGGTTTGGCCAAGAATAGACAGGAGAAGAAGATGGTTTTTCTTTGTTTCGAGTATGTAGAAGTGATGAGAAACTCTTTCTCAAGGTTTGATTCAAGATAAATAACACTAGTTTCTCTTGAATTTCAAGCAAAGAATGAAGAAGTTCTTCTTTTGGTTATAGAGGAATATGGTTTAGCCAAGGGAAGAGATGGAAAAAGACAACTTTTTTCTTCTTTTATCTCATCTTTTATAGATCAAATTTCTTTAACTAAAATTAATTAACAAGTGTCCATATCTCATTTAACCTTTGAATGAGTTTTCTAATTTCAATTGGTATACTTGTCAACCTTAGTATTTAATTAAAAAAAATTAAATCTTGATTAATTAATATTCATAATAATAATTAATTAACTAATCAATTATTTTTTTCTCCCATTTTTGACCAAGTCAAACTTATCAAATTTTGACCAAGATTAATTCCAAATTAATCAAATTAATTTTCTTCCATAAGTTTGATTATTCAAGTCTATATTTAAATACTTTAAATATTAACTTGAGCACTTTCATTGGTAAATTTAGTTTCAAGTCATGCTAGGGACTTTGTAATATAATTACAAATTAAATTTATTAATTCAATTAATTAATTAAATAATTTAATTAATTAATCAAATTAATTTTGCTTTGATTATATTGCTCTTATGTGTGTGACTTACTAGATTCATTACTAATTGACAATGAGAATAATATTAACTTCTTAATATTATTAGAACCATTCCAAACTTAAAATTAAAATCCCTTTTCATTTAAGTTCTCATAAATTATTGTTAACATCTAGCATAATGTACCATGACTATCCAATCAGTGATGAATTAATCCCCTAATTAATGAATCTTGATCATACATGCCATGCACAAAAATCTCTCCATCACAAAATCTCAATTCCAGCTTGAGTCATGGTTCATGTCAAACTCTTTTACTTATAGTCATATGTCCTCTTTTGATTATAATTGTTGATTAATGAGACTTACTAGTCAGAAATCCTTTTTGGACTAAATCTATCTGTCCTGGCCAGGAACTTAGATTCATCAAGAATAATTAAATAGACATAAGATTTTATCCCTATTTACTTAGGGTAATGGATCCCATCTTGACTAACACCTATCTCCATATATAACTAGTTAGAGCCAACACATGCCCATATACTTATACATAGTACAAGCATGAAAGCAGTATCAAACTCAAATCATCTATATATAAGATAACTATATTATCTTAAGTCAAGGGATTATATGCACTATTATGATCTAGATGACCTAGTATAGACAAAAGTAAACTCCATGTACAAGTCATCTTGTGTCACTGGTTTGGCCTACTTATCTTATAAGTGCCTACCATGTTTGTCATATGGCATGAGACTCACCATTCCATCCCCTTAATATCTCATACTAATCCATGGAAATAAACATAAGTGACAATCATTCTAGATAAGTCATGCCTAATGAAGTATCCTTGATTGCGAACCGAATTTATAATACTTGTACTAGAATGTTCTGTCACTCATATTCTTAACAACTTAAGAATAAAACATCTAATAAGATATTAAAAGACTTTTTCAATTAAATTCAAGCTTTAAATAAAAAAAAAAAAGAATATTTGCCATTAAATGGAAAATGAATGTTTACAAAATACAATACAATGATATGCTCTAGAGCATACTACTAACACAAAATTTCCCTTCTTCAAACTTTCAATAATAGGTGCAACAATGCTACCAAAATGCTTAATAGACCTCTTACAAAAGGTTGCTAGGCCATGGAAACTCCTCACTTTGCTCATCGTCTTAGGGGTAGGCCACTCTTTAATAGGCCTTACCTTCTCTTCATCCACTTTAATCCCTTCCTTACCATAAATCCCAAAAATAAAAAGCTACTAGTTATGAAAATACACCTCTTCAAATTAGCATATAGCCTATTTTCCCTTAACACCTTGAGTACCTCTCAAATATGCCCCCCATATGCTCATTAAGGGACTTACTAAAGATGAGAATATCATTCAAATACACTACTATAAATTTACCAATGAAAAGTCTAAGTACCTAGTTCATTAGCCTCATGAATGTGCTTGGTGTATTGGTTAGCCCAACAAATTCTAATTTAATGATAGCCACTCCTTAGATCGATCTTAGTGAAAATGACCGATTCCTTTAATTGATCAAGCATGTTTTCCAACCAAGGGATTATGAATTTGTACCTAATAGTAATTTGCTAATACCTTGGCTGTCAATGCAGATCCTCCAACTCTCATCCTTTTTTGGTGTTAGTAATATCGGCACTACACAAAGACTCATGCTCGCTTGGATGTGTCCTTTTTGCAATAGCTCCTCTACCTTCTCCCTTAGGATCTCACTTTCTTTAGGGCTCAATATATAATAAAGTAGATTTGGTAGGCTTACACCAGGCACCAAAGCAATATGGTGTTGTATATCCCTCATGGGTGGCAACTTATAGGGTAGTTCGTTGGGAACCACATCATGAAATTCCTCCAATAGGCTTTTCACCTCCACTGGCAATTGCCTTGGCTTCTCCTCTTTCTTTCCTTCCTTACCTTTCATCACCAAAAGATGCACTTGTTTAGTCTCCTTGCACTCGGCTACAAAGTTAGAAGGCTTATTGGTAATTGAGAGAAAATCCCTTTCCTCCACTTTAGAAGCTTTGGTAGGTTTCTTTTCTCCAATTTATATAATAGAGTAAATTTTCCCTTCCTTCTCCAGCTAGCATGCATTTTTTTTACTGAAGTGCTTTACATTAACATCAAACTACCAAGGTCTTTCCAACAAAATATGGTAAGCATCCATGTCAACAATATCACAATAAGTTTCATCAACATACTTACCAATAGAGAAAGGAACTTTACAACAATTATTCATTTGAATTCCTCCAACTTCATTAATCCATCCTATATTATAAGGGTGTTAAGGAGATTTTTTGGATAGCTCTTCGACTGATGATGTTCTCTTAACTCTCACCATTAATGATTAAATCAAAAATTTTCCCATTCAGTGTGCATCAGGTGCGAAAGAGTTTGTTTCTTTATATATTATCTTCTACTTTAGGTGAAAGCATCAATTTTCTCACCATATAAACTCCTTTTTGCTCATATTCTTCCTCAATATCATCCTCACCAGGTCCACAAAATTCTTCTTCCTCATCTTCAGGCTTGCTTTCCACTATATTAACTAATTTTCTCTTGGGATATTCATTGGAGTGATGCCCAACCTCATTGCATCTATAGCACTTACTAGCAGTAGGTTTTGCATAAGGATTAGAAGCTTTAGGTGCATTAGAATTGTTACCTTTGCTATGTCCAATTGTTAGTTCTTTGTTGTTGCTTTTCTCTGCATTGGTGCCACATGAATTGGAAGCTCTTTGTGCTGTTTTCCCTTTCCCCTTTTAGCTGTAAATTTATTATCTCCATACCTTCTAAAAGGCTTTTGCTTTATCACCATCTTAGCTTTCAAGGCTAAGTTTCTAGCCTTTTGAACACTCATTACCATTTGGATGCTAATTTAATCGCTTATTGAAGGCTTTAAAACCCTCAAATACCTTGCAGCTTGTTAACTATCACTCTCAGCTAAGTGATCCCTTGCTGTCAACCTCAAAAATTTTTCAGTATACTCATTGACACTATGAGTTCCTTTTGAGCAATTTTTATAAGATTCAAAGAGGTATTGCTCATAATTAGGAAGTAGGAACCTTCCTCTCAACAATTATTGCATTCTCCTCCATGAATTGACAGGATTACACCCTTCTCACCTTTTAGTTTCTTTCAATCAATCCCACCATATGGAAGCTCCACCTTTCAATTGATAAGCCACTAGTTTGACCTTTCATTCCTCTAGAATTTTAGCATATTTGAAGAAATGATCTACTTCGGTTAACCAATTAAGGAAACCTTCAATATTAAGATCTTCATTAAAGGTAGGGATATCCATCTTCAATTTAAACTCATCAAGTCCTCATTCAATTCTACTGTATCCAGTTGTAGCACATGAGAAGGATCAGGTATGTATTTCCTGAGCATGGAGATGTGAAACACAGGGTGAACATGAGAAAGGCAGGGTGGTAAATCCAACCAATAGGCAACTACTCTGACTCTGTCAGTAACTTCAAAAGGTCCAATATACTGAGGTGCCAACTTGCCCTTCTTTCCAAATCTCATAACTCCCTTCATTGGAGAAACCTTCAAGAATACGTAATCGCCTACTGCAAACTCTACATCCCTCCATCTGGGATCTGCATAACTCTTCTGCCTGCTGAAAGCCGTTTTCAATCGTTCCTTGATTAAAGAAACCATCTCAGAAGTGTATTGCACTAGATCTGCATCATGCACTTTTGCTTCTCCCATATTCATCCAACACAGAGGAGACCTACACTTTCTGCCATACAACGCCTCATAGGGTGCCATCCCAATACTTGAATGATAACTGTTATTGTAGGCAAACTCCACCAAGGGTAGCTGATCATCCCATTGACCTCCAAAATCTAAGACACACATATAGAGCATGTCTTCCAGTGTTTGAATTGTCCTTTCAGACTGCCCATCTGTCTAGGAGTGGAAGGCAGTACCAATGTTTAACTTTGTGCCAAGTGCCTCCTGTAGCTTTCTCCAAAATTGATAAGTGAGCTGGGGCCTTCTGTCAGATATTATGGAAGCAGGAACTCCATGCAATCTGACTATTTCTCGAACATAGAGATTGGCATATTGTACAATAGAATAGGTGGTTTGCACATGCAAGAAATGAGCTATTTTAGTCAAACAATCTATAATTACCCATATCGAATCATATCCCCGTAGGGTACAAGGCAAACCAGTTACAAAATCCATCATGATCATTTGCCACTTCCATTCCAGGATAGGGAGCTCTTGCGGCTTCCCTGATAGCTTCAGGTGTTCAAATTTTACCTTCTGACAAGTCAAACACTTGGACACAAAGTCTGTTATGTCTCTCTTCATGCCATTCTACCAGTAGCTATCTTTCACATCATGGTACATCTTGATGGAGCCTGGGTGGACATTATAGGGTGTATAGTGTGCCTCTTGCATTATCTCATTCTTGAGGTTATCCATGTCGGGCACACATATCCTGGAACCTTGCATAAGAGCGCCATCAATAGCAAATCCAAATTCATATCCTTCACCCTGCTATACTCTTTCTATAATCTTCATCAATTACGGGTCCCTGTGCTGGGAAACTCTGATTCTGTCTCATAGGTTGATGCATACATTTTGCATAATCATTTAGGTTTAATTTCATAACCATTTTTATTTGATTATTAGTCATTTTTAGCTAATTTTATTAGTTAATTAGTTAGTTTTTCATAATTGTCGATTTTGGATTAATTTGTAATTTTTACTTTGTTTTGTAGGAAAAATGGTGTTTTTGAAGGACTAAAGAGAATGTTGCCATTGAGGAGTGTCTTCTACAGCAAAAAGATGTCAAAAACAAGTTTTCAAGCTGAAATATGCATTGACCAAACTGTGCATAACTTGCCGCATAAGCTATGCAGATCTGCATAAGGAGAAAGATCATCGTTTCCCGAACCAAATTAAATGTGCATAAGGAGATCGCATAGCTTATGCACATTCTCGCCTCCTTATGCACATTCACGAAATTGTGCATAACCTATGCACCAAGTCATGCAACCGCATAAGTGACCTGAACCAGCTAAAATCAGATAAGGGATCGCATAACTTATGCAGTCCACTTATGCAGTCCCATGAAGAGTTCATTAATGAGCTGGCAGGAGATTCCCTCAAATAATTCCTCCTAGAACATACCATTTTAGGGCTCCATGTCAGAAAAATGCTATAAATAGTCCCATTTTCTCATTTTAGAGGGGGGGCAAGGAGCAAAGGAAGAAAAGAGGAGGCTAAGCAGAATTTGAGGAGTCATTTCATCTTCCACACCATTTTCAACTAAGATTTGCAGATTTCTTTCTTTCTTTACACTTTTCTACATTTCTAGTGTTTAATTACTTACTTCTTAGCTTAGATTAAAGCTTTATTTCCATTTAAACTCATCATATCTTGTAAGCATTATGAATAGTGAGTAGTTTACTTTTGATTCTGGAGCAAGGGTTGTAATATTTGAGATATTTTGTGGATTTTGATTGGGTAATCCATATTTTGTGGTCTTAATGAGTTTTATTCATTTCTTGTATGCTTAATGACATGCTTAATGTAGGATCCCATTGAGTAATGTTATTAATCCATGGTTGAAGCACCGAAAGGAGAAGGCCTTGTGATAGATAATCAGGAAATTGGACTTAATTAACTTAGACCTAGAAATAGGCTAAGGATTAAGAGGATTTACAGATTAATTAAGGAGCTTAATGGGTCTTAATTAATTCTAACTCCACGAAAGTAGGATTAGTTTGATTAAGGCACTCTTTGTCTCACTCGAAAGGGAATTCAAAGGATTTAAGAATTAATCTCCTTAAAACTCATAAGTTTCATAAGATTGGACAACCAATTTAAAATCCCAGAATAGCTCGAATATGAAATCCCGAACTCCGGAATCAGCTTTTTACCATTGTTAATTTCTAATCGAATTTAATTACTTGCCAATTTAAATATTGCCATATTTGAACTTGCTTATTTCTATTTGATGCAATTTTAGTTTAATTAATACATTGTTGAATAGAATATTAATTTTGCACATTTAGATTTCACACTCCATTACCCATTAATTCATCATTTTAATCTCATAAATACTTCAATTTAGTCAACTTTTATATCGAAAATTCAATCATTAACACAACTCCTCGTGGGATCGATATTTTTCTATACTACTTGTACGACCCGTGCACTTGCGGTTGGGACGCATCAAGTTTTTGGCGCCGTTGCCGGGGATTTGTTTGTTTAAGATTGAATTCTTTATTATTTTAGTTGTTTTTAGTTTTATTTTTATTATCTTTTCATTTTGTGTTTGTTTGTTCTTTTTCAGGTACTTTAATCTTTTATGAGAAGAGCTAGAAGCTCAAGTGACACAACCTTACTGTTTAATCCTGAAATTGAGAAATTTTGTAAGGCCAACAAGAAAGAAACCAGAAGAAGGAAGGAAGCTTCGAGAGAAATTGAATTAGAAGCAAACATGGCTGATGAAAGAATTAGAATTGGTGTTGGTAATGCTGGAAATGGTCAAAACAATGAAAATGAAGCCCAAGGGGAAGAAGTTGTTAATGCAAACGTGCCTAGGGGAAGTATGATGGATCATGCTTTTCCTCGTTTTGATGACTTGAGAGAGAGCATAGCAAGACCAAGGATTGATGCGAACAGTTACAAAATGGATTTTGGAGTTCTTCAAATGATCCAAAACTCTCAATTTGGAGGACATCCTTCTGAAAATCCACACACACACCTGAAGAAGTTTGCTATGATTTGCGACATGCAAAAACAACCTGGAGTGTCTGATGATGCAGCAAGATTGAAGCTATTCCCATTCTCTTTGAAAGATAGAGCATTGGATTGGCTTGATTCTTTACCTCACAACTCCATTACAAATTGGGAGCAACTAACTGATGCATTTCTTGCACAATATTTTCCACCTGGAAAAACTCAAGAGCTGAGGAATCAAATGACATCTTTCAGACCAAGAGAAGATGAAACTCTCTATGAATCATGGATGAGATGGAAGGAATTGGAAAGATTATGCCCACATCATGCCATTCCAAAATGGATGATAAATCAGAATTTCTACACAAATGTCACTCCTGCAATCAGAGGAATTATTGATGCTCAAACAGGAGGAGAATTTATTATAAAGCATGAAGATGAAGCTTATGAGTTATTAGAGAAAATTGCAAAGAATACTCATCTTTGGAGTAGTCCAAGAGGACCAGCTCCAACTCAGAAAAGGCAAGCTGCTGGAATGTATGATCTTGATCCATTCAACATGATTAATGCAAAGTTTGATGCACTTACAAATGTCCTTGCTAAGAAGATGGAAGATTTGAGTATGTTGGTTAGTTCATCATCATCAGCTGGAAGTTCACAACAAGTGGCTTATGCAGAGGAAACAACCAGCTGTGGAGTAGATTATGGAGAACAAGCAGCATATGTTGGTAATTATGGAAACAAGCAAATGGGGAATCCTTATTCTCAAACTTACAATCCAAATTGGAGGAATCATCCCAACTTTTCATGGGGCAATCAGCAAGGTCAAGTTCAAAATCAGAATTTTCAACCACAACAAAGAAAGTCAAGTTCCATATCACAAAATAGGCAACCATTGCCTAATTTTCAGAGAAAAATATGAACCCTCCACCAAAACAAAGAAGAACGAAATTCCACCATCAAGCTTTATTGCAAATGATTCTTGCCAACCAAAATAAGCATGATAAGGAGATGAGAGAGGTGAAAGCAAGGTGGAACAAATGCAAACACACAAATGTATCTTTGGAAAACCAGATTGCACAACAAGCATCTTCCTCAAGTGCCAAATCTTTTGGAAAGCTTCCAAGTCAACCAGAAAATCCAAGAGAGCATTGTCAAGCTATTACTTTAAGAAGTGGTAAAGTTATAAATGATGAGAAGAGTGAAAACAGTGAGAAGAGAGAAAATGAAAAAGGAACTGATGAGAGTGAAAAACAAGAGAGTAAGGAGAAATTTGAAGAAAAAGAAGAGAAGTATATACCTCCTGAGCCCTACAAGCCACAACTTCCCTTTCCACAAAGATTTCACAAAGCCAAGCTTGATAGGCAATTTGGGAAGTTCTTAGAGGTTTTGAAGAAACTTTACATAAATGTGCCTTTTGTTGATGCTCTTTCACAAATGCCCTCTTATGCAAAATTCTTGAAAGAAATTCTCTCAAATAAGAGAAAACTTGAAGATGATGAAACTGTAGCTTTGACAGAAGAATGTAGTGCTATCCTCCAGAGGAAACTTCCTCCAAAGCTTAAGGATCCAGGGAGTTTTTCAATTCCATGCCACATTGGAGAGTCTTGTTCTACAAAAGCTCTATGTGATTTAGGGGCCAGCGTTAGCCTTATGCCCCTTTCTATCTATGAAAAGCTCAACATGGGAGATCTAAAGCCAACCCACATTTCTCTTGATTGGCAGAACAATCAAGTATCCTGAAGGGATTTTGGAGAATGTGCCCCTGAAGGTTGGAAAGTTCTATATACCTATTGACTTTGTCATCTTGGACATGGAGGAAGATTCTAATATTCCAATTATCTTGGGGAGACCCTTTCTAGCTACAGGAGCATTGATTGATGTGAAAGGAGAAAAGCTTACTCTTAGAGTTGGTGAAGAGCGATTAATTTTCAATATCAATAACACTATGAAAAAGCATCATTCAAGTCGATACTTGCTTGAGAGTTGATATTATTGATGAGTGGTTGAAGAACACTTGAAAAAATATCCAGAAGATCCACTTGAAAATTGTTTGGTTCATGGAGGAGGCATAGACTATGACAACCCTCATGTAGCTGCATATACTCAACACTTAGAGGGAAGTCCACCATTCATTTCTGCTCCAGTTTTTCAACTCACACAAAAGGAAAAAGCTGAATTTAAGCAATCATCATTCAAGGAAGAAGATGCACCTAAGGTAGAACTTAAGCAACTTCCTTCTCACTTTCGTATGAATTTCTTGGCACTAATAACACTTATCCAAAGAATTGTAAATGCAAACTTGAGTACTTTAGAGGTGATAAGTCGTTAAGAGTGTTGAGAAAATTTAGGAAAGTTTTGGGATACACCATAGATGACATTAAGGGAATAAGCCCACACTTTTGCATGCATAGAATCGGTTTGGAAGAAAATTGTAAACCATCTATTGAACATCAAAGGAGGTTGAACCCAAATATGAAAGAAGTTGTTAAAAGGAAATTTTGAAGTTGCTTGATGCAGGATCATATATCCCATCTCGCATAAGACTTGGGTGAGCCCAGACATGTTGTCCCAAAAAGGGTGGAATGACAAAGTGGTCAAAAATGAAAATAATGAATTAATTCCCACTAGAACGGTGACTAGTTGGCGAATGTGCATAGATTCTGAGAAAATTAAATGTTGCCACTAGAAAAGATCATTTTCCAGTTCACTTCATTGATCAGATGTTAGAAAGACTGTCTATGCATTATTACTTTTGCTATTTAGATGGATATTCGTGTTTTTTTCAAATAACTATCAAACCAAATGATCAAGAAAACCACTTTTACTTGTCCATATGTAACCTTTGATTATAGTAGGATGCAATTTGTGTTTTGTAATGCACCAGCCACTTTTCAAAGGTGCATGATGGCAATCTTCTCAGATTTCATTGAAGACATAATGGAGGTTTTTATGGACGATTTTTCTGTTTATGGATCTTCATTTGATATATGCTTGGCTAACCTTTCTAAAATTTTGCAACATGTGCGATATCGACCTTGTGTTAAATCGGGAAAAGTGTCATTTCATGGTTCAGGAAGGGATAGTGCTTGGACATTTGGTGTCTAACAGAGGAATAGAGGTTGATAAAGCCAAAGTTGAAGTGATAGAGAAGATGGCTCCTCCTACCAATGTCAAGGGAATTCGAAGTTTCCTAGGACATGCCGGGTTCTCTGACGCTTTATTAAGGATTTTTCTAAAATAGCTAAACCTTTGTCTAATTTGTTAAGTAATGACACACCATTTGAATTTGACCAAGAGTGTTTGGATGCCTTTGCAGTTGAAGCAAGCTCATCATCGCACCAATCATGCAACCACCGATTGGAGCCTACCTTTGAAATTATGTGTGATGCTAGTAACTATGCAATTGGGGCTGTTCTTGGTCAAAGAAAGGACAAAAAGGCTTATGCTATTTATTATGCTAGTAGAACACTGGATGAGGCTCAAACAAATTATGCAACAACTGAAAAGGAATTTTTGGCAATTGTCTTTGCATTGGAAAAGTTCAGACCTTACATTATTGACTCAAAGGTGGTTATATTTTCAGATCATGCACCATCGTGTATTTGCTCAGTAAAGGAGGCCAAACCAAGGCTCATTAGGTGGATTCGATGCTACAAGAGTTTGATTTGGAGATTAGAGATAAGAAGGAGCCAAAATGTAGTTGCTGATAATCTTAGTAGGTTGAAATTGGATGGTGAAGAATTGGATGAAATCCCTATTGATGAGTTTTTCTTGGATGAACAACTTTTCTCTCTTGTTGCTAAACTACCTTGGTATGCAGACTTTGTGAATTATCTATCTTGTGGAATATTACCTCTAGGTATGACATGGCAACAAAAGAAAAAGTTCTTGCATGAAGTAAAGTTTTATAGATGGGATGACCCTTTACTCTTTAGGAGATGTTGTGATGGTTTAATTAGAAGATGTATTCCTGAAGAGGAGGTACAAAGTATTTTGCATCATTGCCATGCTTCTGATTATGGAGGTCATTTTGGAATCTCTAAGACAGCTAGTAAAATTTTGCAAGCTGGTTTCTTTTGGCCAAATCTTTTTAAGGATGTGAGGAAATTTGTGTTGGATTGTGATAAATGTCAAAGGAGTGGAAATTTGTCAAAAAGAGATCAAATGCCCCTAAATAATATTCTTGAAGTGGAATTATTTGATGTTTGGGGAATAGATTTTATGGGGCCATTCCCTCCTTCATATGGTAATAGATACATATTAGTTGGGGTTGACTATGTGTCAAAGTGGGTGGAAGCTATTGCAACTCCAACTAATGATGCTAGAGTGGTAGTAAAATTTTTGAAAAAATTTGTCTTGAGCAGATTTGGAGCTCCTAGGGCTATAATTAGTGATGGGGGTTCCCATTTTTGTAATAAGCAATTTGAGAGCTTAATGAGGAAGTATGGTGTAGTGCACAAGATAGCTACCCCATACCATCCTCAAACTTCAGGACAAGTTGAAATTTCTAACAGAGAGCTCAAGCATATTTTGGAGAAAACAGTGAACAATTCTAGGAAAGATTGGTCTATCAAACTAGATGATGCTTTATGGGCATATAGGACTGCCTACAAAACCCCTATAGGAACTACTCCCTTTAGGTTGGTGTATGGTAAGTCTTGTCATTTACCTGTGGAGCTAGAACATAGAGCATATTGGGCCATTCAAACCTTGAATTTTGATCTTAAGCAAGCTGGTGAGAAAAGGTTGTTACAACTTAATGAGCTTGAGGAATTGAGGATGGATGCTTATGAAAGTGCCGTATTTACAAAGAAAGAACTAAAGTTTGGCATGATAAGCATCCGAGGAAAAAGGAATTCAAAGAAGGTGATTCAGTTTTGTTGTTCAACTCAAGATTGAAATTGTTCCTGGAAAACTCAAGTCAAGGTGGATGGTCCATATAGAGTTTCTAAGGTTTTCCCTTATGGAGCAATAGAAATTTGGAGTGAAAAATCTGGGAATTTTAAGGTCAATGGGCATAGATTGAAGCATTACATAACGGAGACCCAATACTAGGAGCAAGGCTGTTACAAGCTCTCCAATCCCTCACCTCTTTTAATGAAATTCATGAAAAGTCCAGCTAAGGACTATAAATTAGCCCTCTTGGGGGGCATCCCAAGTCCTTTTATTTTGCTTTTGTTGATTTACTTTCATTTTCTTTAATTTTGTTTTTATCTTAAATCTCCACAAATTCAATTTTTGACATTGTTAAATTTTGTCTCTTGTAGATATAATTCAATGAAGAAGGGTGAACTATTGGGAAGTAATTCTTAACTTGACAAATTTAGTCCTTCAAAAGAATCGATAAGCTTTTCTTTGCATAATCTGTGCGGGGAGCCGCAATCTAGTTCATGCAGAGGAAAAATAAAATCTGCGACAAAAAAAGGGTGTCTGCGACCAATGACTAGTATTTTTGATTAGGTTAGATGTATATCAATGGAGAAAGGTTGGTGAAGCTATGAAATTGCTATCCGGTTTATGCGAGCAGAACAATAGAATCTGCAGCAGATTACATGTGTTTTTGGTGAGGTTGGGTGGGTAATTTTCTAATATTTGTGCTTATAATGATATTATGGTGGTAAGTGAGTCATTTTTGCAGTTTTGAGCTTCTTTGGGTTATAGGATACAAGGTAGAAATGCTGCATTTTCTTGGCGAATCTTGGAGAGTTCATTTCTCATTTGTGGTTAGATGCAACTTCATACAAATTTTATGGAGTTTTATGTGCCAAATGTTGATTTGCAGAATTTGAGTCAAAATGGCATAGCTCTCAAAGGTCTTTTATGTAGGATCCATTTTTACATGCTTGTGTGATGCACTTTTGATGAACTTTGAATATATTGATGTGTTTTTGGTGAAAATTTCTCATGGTTTGTGCTTCATAGAATTATATTTCATCATTCCAGGGTATCTTTCACACTTGCAATCCATGTTCTATTGCATTCTTAATTTTGTTGAATGGTGCATAAGCAACTGCATAGCTTATGCAATCCTGCATAACCAAAATTCTTGCCATTTTTCACCTTTATTGCAAGTGCATAAGGAGAGTGCATAGCTTATGCAACTCTGCATAACCTCATTTTGTCAAATTTCATATCTGTCAAAACTTGCATAAGGTGAGTGCATGACTTATGCACAATTGCATAACTTCAAATCCTTCATTTTCTCTCTCTGCCGAAGTTTGCATAAGGAAGGTGCATAAGCTATGCACTTCTGCATAACCAAAAATCCAAAGCTCCAAAAATTGCCGAAGGTTGCATAAGGAAGGTGCATAACCTATGCACTTCTGCATGACCAACAACCCAGAAAAATCAACCTTGCCGAGGGATGCATAAGGAAGGTGCATAGCCTATGCACCTCTGCATAACCAAGATCTCCAAAAAATCAATTCAGCCGAAGAGTGCATAAGCAGAGTGCATAGCCTATGCACTCCTGCATAACCAGAAAACAGAAAATCCCAAAAGTTGCCGAGACCTGCATAAGCAATGTGCATAGCCTATGCACTTCTGCATAACCAAAATTTCTGAATTTCCAAACCTACCGCAGAGTGCATAAGCAGAGTGCATAGCTTATGCACATCTGCATGACCCAAGTTTCAGAAAAATCATTCTTGCCGAGAGATGCATAAGGGGAGTGCATAACTTATGCACTCCCGCATGACTTCGCTCCTCACCATTTCAGGGTCACCGAAACATGCATAAGGACAGTGCATAACCTATGCACTTGTGCATAAGCACTTCTCTGAAAATTAAATCCTTTTGAAACATGTACAAAAGAGTGCACAGGTTATGCATAAATCATTTTCCCCTTATGCAGTCTCCTCAAACCCGATTCACATTCATTTTCGAAAAAAAATTCCCACCACCTCCACTTCCCGACTCTTCACCCCCACGACCGCCCTTCATCCTCCATTTCTTCCGGCATTCTCGCCGTCTCTCTCCCATCTTCTCCACCAGCGCTCTAATCACAAAAACCCTAAATCCCCCTACATTTCCATTTCCCCCTATCTCTTCTCCAATCGACCATGGATTCCCCTCCACATTCCCGCCCCGCCTCTCCTCTTGAAGTCTCTCCATTGTCTTCGATACATCCCCCTTCCAATCCTCCACCACAAACGACACCACCACCACCTCCATCAACCACATACAAACGCAAAATCCGATCCAAATCCGTGCGACCCATGCCCTCTGCTCCTTCTCTGTCCAAACGCAAAGACCCACCCACCCCATTTTCGGAACCACCTCCTAAAAAGCCAAAAGCTCCAGCCTCTACACCTTCTTCCAAAGAAAGGGACGGTTTAGCAACCCCATTTGTATCAAAGCTACCCTGGCCTCTCCCTGATACAATTCAAAAAGCCGCTTTCAAAAGACTCAAGGATAGGAAGGTACAACCCACTAGGTATATATCTGCTGATGCTCTACAATCTCTGGGTTTATTTGACAATGTAGTTGCATTTCTTGACGGTATGGGTTGGACAGAATTTGTGCATAAGCAAGAGGTAGTTTATCCAATTCTAGTTTTGGAGTTTATTTCTTCATTCTCTGCTACCCTCAACTTGCATGATGTAGACCATAAGCCAATTATGACATTTAGATGCTTGGGGCAAAATAGAGAGCTGTCATTGGATCAATTTCATAGCATTTTTGGTTTTGCAATTGATGGGTTCTTTAGAGTGCCACATCTTTGGAGTAGAGGTAGCCAATAAGGGCATCCGAATCTGCCCAATTTTGGAGAATCATAACAAACCAACCCCAAACCTTCTCTGCTGGTAGGTCCAAAACATCCCAAATCCTTGACCCTGCACTTAGGTTTATTCATAGGTTGATGGCTAGCACCATATTGGGCAGAGGGACTAGTTCTGGTGCTATGGGCAAATCTGAACTTTTTATGTTATGGTGTGCATTTCACAAAGTTAAGGTGTCTCCAGTTACTTCTTTTGCGAACATGTCTTGCATATTGCCACCAAATCCATTGGTGACATTGTTTTGGGTGGACTCATCACTTCATAGCCAAGCATTTTGGCTTTAATCCTGCAGAGCACTCAATCCCGAGACTTGAGGACACTTCCTATTTTGATCTTTGCACACTTAACCAAAACAGGGTTCCATTTATCATATTTTGATACTGGCCACCCTGCAGCAGAAACTGAGCCTATTGCACAACCAGAAACCCAACCTTTCACACCAGTCCCACAGCACCCTACTACACCTACCCCACCCCTCGGCCTACTCGGGACACTCCAGCTACCTGCTCGGCCCATTCCTCCTACATTTGAACCTACCTCATCCACACCTCCTCCATTCAACACTAAAGCCTTATTCACCTACCTTGACAGCTTAGTGATGATATCTACTTTGTGGATAGGAAGCTTGTGATGGTCTTGATACACTAAAGGATCGTCATGATCAACTATTTGACCTTGTCATGGAAACCAGGGACAAACAGAAAGAACTGAAGGAAATGGTGAAGCAACTCATGATCTTCCTGGGCATGCCACCCCCACCTCCATCACCTCCTCCTGCACCATCATTTCGACAGTAGCGTGACCACCATTATAGCAACATCCTTGGAAAAAGTAAAAAAAATAGACATAGATTAGTGTTTAGTTTACTTTTGTTCAATCTTGTAGGACCTTTTCTTTGTAAATATGTTCAAACATTTATACTTTGTTTTGGATTTTGTTGATTTGCTCTGAATTAGTTTCTTTTAAATTCTGTTTCTTTTGAAGTTTTATTGAATAGCTATTACATTCGTCTTCTTTGATTTTCATTGCACTTATTGCCTTTTTGTACATATTTGCCCATACTCTGTCTATATTTCCATACTTTTACTGCTGGTTGTACATTTCCCCTTGCCAATTCCCATGCAGCAGTTTTTGTATACACTGCACAGCTATGAATTTCCTCATGCATAACCTTTGCATAGCACAGTGCAACCCTTTACTGCTACTGTGAGCTGCACAGTTGTATTTCCCTTATGCAACTGTCCTGCATAGCCTATGCAACATCTATTGCCTCTTATGCAGCTCCGCATGGCTTATGCTACTTACCTATGCACATGTTCTAGACAGCACTTAACTCTGCATTACCTGTGCAGCTTCTTTTGCATTCCTTTAACTTGAATTCTCATACCATGTTTCTCTTTCTTTTTTTTCTTAATTTTTACAATTCTGGTCAATATTATTTGCTTTGAGTTTTGGATATCTCTTGTTTGAGACATTGAGGACAATGTCCAATTTTGAGTTGGGGGTGCACATTTTGATTTTTAGCTTTATTTTTCACATTTTGAGTATAAGAGCATCTCATCCCATTTCATTTACATATATTGTAAATATTTTACATATACATCCATACATACATATTCATTACACATTTACACACACATTATACATCACTTAGAAATTGTACAAATTGCATACAAATAGACTTCCTCCATTTAGTTCATGCATTACTCATTTTAGGAATCATACACCATGCATTAAAATCTTTTGCCAAATCCCTTGAGTATTGAAAATGTGCCTATGAAAGTGATTTGACTCACCTTTTAGTTGGGTTTGTGGATTGAAAGTTTCCTAAAAGGTGCAAGGTTTTGAAGTGTCTATCCCTTGCCTATATCTTCTTAGCCAAAAAGCCACCCAACTAGTCATTTGGAGATGGAAGTGTTCAGAGGGAATTATTGGATATAAGGTAGTCAAATGATGTCTCACCAATCCTAGAACAAATTTTCTAAACCTTTCAAGGCGAAATACCAGCTTGTACTTGAAAAGAGAGATGATTAGGCATTCTTTGATTTAAACCTTCTCATTTTAAACCTTTGGCCCTTTTTCCTAATTAAAATTGACCTTTGAAAACCCCTTTGAGCCTTTTTATCCCTAATTTTTCTTGAAATCCTTATTGCTACCTAGCCAATGAACCAAACACTCCAACCCTTTTCATGAGAATAATATTGAATATTAGGTACACTTTCTAAAAAATAAAAATAAAAAAAAAGAAAAAATATACAAAAAAAAGGGAGAAGAAGTGCTTGTCATCTTGTAAAAGTGTTAGTATATGTGCTTTTCACTATTGCCATTCAAAATGAAAGAAATCCACCCAAAGTATTAAAAGAAATGAGTTTGGGGGTGGCATTTTTAGGGACAATCATCAAAAGAAAATGCAAAATACAAGTCTAAAGTATCAAAATGTCCCTCCATTTTTATGTGTTTTGTAAACTATGCTAGCACTTGACAATTCTCATTGTGTACTTCTCTCCTCCATATATACAAAAAAAAAAAAAGAAGAAAAAGAAAAAAAATTATAATAAAATAAGAAGTGTACCTTATGTTTAAAAATTGAAAATATTCTCATTCTTTGAATACTTTTTACCCATCTTTCTTCTTAGCCTCATTTTAAACCCCATGGCCTCATTACATCCCTAAAAAGACCTTTGATCTCTTGATAGTACTTGCTACATTAGTGGAGATAGGAGTAGGGAATTTGCCTATGGGATTGGAAAACTATTCATCTATTCATTCAATTCTATCATTCCATGTTGAGATACTTTGGTTATCAATTGTCCTAGAATTCTTTTTGAGCATGACTATCTCTTTTGATTTGTTGGTTTGGGGATTTTGAATGATAATTGACTTGATGGCTAAGCGGTGAAAGCTTGGATAAGCATTAGATTCTTTGCATTTTGAAGGATGGGTATATGGATTCTTTGGTATGGTGAAGGTGTGTTAAGTTACTTTAATAGGTGATTTTCATAGTTCTTTGGATAAGGCACCCCTAAAAATTTTTTGCATTTCATTTTAAAGTTTGCTTGAGGACAAGCAAAAGCTTGAGTTTGGGGGTATTTGATGCATACATTTTGCATAATCATTTAGGTTTAATTTCATAACCATTTTTATTTGATTATTAGTCATTTTTAGCTAATTTTATTAGTTAATTAGTTAGTTTTTCATAATTGTCGATTTTGGATTAATTTGTAATTTTTACTTTGTTTTGTAGGAAAAATGGTGTTTTTGAAGGACTAAAGAGAATTTTGCCATTGAGGAGTGTCTTCTACAGCAAAAAGATGTCAAAAACAAGTTTTCAAGCTGAAATATGCATTGACCAAATCTGCATAACTTGCGCATAAGCTATGCAGATCTGCATAAGGAGAAAGATCAACATTCCAGAACCAAATTAAATGTGCATAAGGAGATCGCATAGCTTATGCACATTCTCCTCCCTTATGCACATTCACGAAATTGTGCATAACCTATGCACTAAGTCATGCAACCGCATAAGTGACCCAGAACCGGTAATCGCATAAGGGACTGCATAACTTATGCAGTCCACTTATGCAGTCCCATGAAGAGTTCATTAATGAGCTGGCAGGAGATTCCCTCAAATAATTCCTCCTAGAACATACCATTTTAGGGCTCCATGTCAGAAAAATGCTATAAATAGTCCCATTTTCTCATTTTAGAGGGGGGGCAAGGAGCAAAGGAAGAAAGGAGGAGGCTAAGCAGAATTTGAGGAGTCATTTCATCTTCCACACCATTTTCAACTAAGATTTGCAGATTTCTTTCTTTCTTTACACTTTTCTACATTTCTAGTGTTTAATTACTTACTTCTTAGCTTAGATTAAAGCTTTATTTCCATTTAAACTCATCATATCTTGTAAGCATTATGAATAGTGAGTAGTTTACTTTTGATTCTGGAGCAAGGGTTGTAATATTTGAGATATTTTGTGGATTTTGATTGGGTAATCCATATTTTGTGGTCTTAATGAGTTTTATTCATTTCTTGTATGCTTAATGACATGCTTAATGTAGGATCCCATTGAGTAATGTTCTTAATCCATGGTTGAAGCACCGAAAGGAGAAGGCCTTGTGATAGATAATCAGGAAATTGGACTTAATTAACTTAGACCTAGAAATAGGCTAAGGATTAAGAGGATTTACAGATTAATTAAGGAGCTTAATGGGTCTTAATTAATTCTAACTCCACAAAAGTAGGATTAGTTTGATTAAGGCACTCTTTGTCTCACTCGAAAGGGAATTCAAAGGATTTAAGAATTAATCTCCTTAAAACTCATAAGTTTCATAAGATTGGACAACCAATTTAAAATCCCAGAATAGCTCGAATATGAAATCCCGAACTCCGGAATCAGCTTTTTACCATTGTTAATTTCTAATCGAATTTAATTACTTGCCAATTTAAATATTGCCATATTTGAACTTGCTTATTTCTATTTGATGCAATTTTAGTTTAATTAATACATTGTTGAATAGAATATTAATTTTGCACATTTAGATTTCACACTCCATTACCCATTAATTCATCATTTTAATCTCATAAATACTTCAATTTAGTCAACTTTTATATCGAAAATTCAATCATTAACACAACTCCTCGTGGGATCGATATTTTTCTATACTACTTGTACGACCCGTGCACTTGCGGTTGGGATGCATCATAGGTCTGGTCTTACTGAAATGTGGGCTAATAATATCCCCTCATTTGAAATATCCAAGATCAGACCATGATCCATTAACCCATGTATTTTCTGTATCAATGGTCTCCTCTTTGCTGATATGTGCGCCAAGCTGCTAAAAGATTTTCTGATCAGAGCATCTGCTACTACATTGGCCTTCTCAGGATGATATTGAATGGTACAATCATAGTCCTTCAGAAGCTCTATCCATCTCCTCTGCCTTAAGTTTAAATCTCTCTGTAGAAAGATGTACTTCAAACTTTTGTGGTCAGTGTATATCTCGCACACTTCACCATACAGGTAGTATCTCCAGATCTTTAGTGCAAAAACTATAGCCGCCATTTCCAAATCATGGGTAGGGTAGTTTTGCTCATGCCTCTTTAGATGCCTTAAAGCATAAGCCACTACTTTCCCATGCTGCATCAAAACACACCCTAAGCCAACTCTGGAGGCATCACAGTATACGGTGTACCCTTCACCACTCATCGGTAATGTCAACACAGGGGCTGTAGTTAGACATTCCTTAAGCTTCTGGAAGCTCTCCTCACAATCATCTGTCCAAATGAACGGAACATTCTTCCAAGTTACCACCTCAATTTTCTTATGATCGACTTGAATACCTTCACTAGAAACCACGTGTTCCAAGAATGAGATGCTTTCTAGCCAAAATTCACATTTTGAAAATTTGGCATATAACTGGTGCTCCCTCAAAGTCTGCAACACCATTCTCAAATGCCACACATGTTCTTCCTCGGTCTGGGAGTATACCAAAATGTCATCTATGAATACGATGACAAAATGGTCCAGAAACAGCCTGAACACCCTATTCATCAAGTCCATGAAGGTCGCTGGTGCATTAGCGAGTCCAAAAGACATCACCAGGAACTCATAATGGCCATATCTAGTCCTGAATGCTGTCTTTGGTATATCCTCATTCCTGATTCTCAACTGATGGTAGCCTGATCATAGGTCTATTTTGGAAAAGAATCTAGCCCCCTGGAGCTGATCAAACAGATCATTGATTCTAGGAAGTGGGTACTTGTTCTTTACAGTTATCTCGTTCAGCTGTCTATAATCAATACATAACCTTAAAGACCCATCTTTCTTTCTCACAAATAGAACAGGAGTACCCCAGGGGGAGGTACTTGGACGGATAAAACCCTTATCCAGAAGCTCTTGTATTTGCTCCTTCAGTTCCTTCAATTCTGCTAGGGCCATTCTGTAAGGCAGCATTGATATGGGGTTTGTGCCCGGCATAATGTCAATGCAGAACTCTGTTTCCCTTTCTGGTGGTAACCCTGGAAACTCCTCAGGGAAGACATCCATAAATTCTCTGACAATATGAATATTCTCGATCCCAGCACTTTCCACGGATGTATCTCTCACTAATGCCAATTATCCCTGACACCCACGCCTCAATATTTTTCTAGCACTAATTACTAACACCAAGTTATATGGAGCCATGCTCCTGTCACCATCAAAGCTAAACTCTTTCACACTAGGTATATGAAAATACACCCTTTTGTTCCTGCAGTCTAAAGTGGTATAATGAGTTGCCATTCAATCCATTCCCAATATTACATCAAAATCCATTACTGGTAGAGAAACCAAGTCTGCTGGGAGGATCCTTCCATCCATTGCCACTAGGCTACCCAGAAAAACCATATCCACGTCTATGTTGTCACTAAGAGGGGTAGCTACAGACAAGGGGCATTCTAAAGTTGTAGAGCTCCTACCCAATCTCATGGTAAAAACGGGGGAGACAAATGAGTGCGTAGCACTCGGATCTATCAAAACACGAGCCTCATAGGAATAGACTAGAAGAATACCGACCACAACTGCATTGGAAGCTTGAGCATCCTAGTGAGTCAAGGTGAAAAGCCAAGCTTGACCCCTACCCTGCATTGCAAAACCCTGAAGTTGACTTCTACCTCCTGACCTGCCTCTAGATCCACGTCCTCCTTGTCCTCAGCCCTGTTGGCCACTGAACTGACTGCCTGCCATACTGGAAGCACCAGGATACAATTGACGAGGAGCATTTGCAATAGAACCCTGTGACCCCATCTGTGGCTCACTGAACATGGGACATTCTCTAGCAAAGTGAACCTGCTGGCCACACCAGAAACATACTCCTGAACCCATCATACAAGGTCCTGAATTCCTCTTCCACACTACGTGTAGGGTGCCAAGGAGGATCCTGAACCAGACCTAGAACTATTGTAATCTGAACTGTGACCACTGCTGGATCCGTACCCTGGTCTGAATCCTTAAGATCTGTGTTTAAAATCACTCTTCTTGTTGTTTCTACTTCTTCCTCTGTAATGACTTTGGCCTCTACCCATATAGGGAACACTTAAAGAACCCTCTGCTCTATTCTTCTTTGCCCTTCCATTGTCATCTCCAGTATAGCTGATTTTAATCTGTCGAGCTCGATCAACTACCATATCGAAAGAATAAGCAGACATCATGGCCAGGTTTGCATACTTCCTATCCAGCTCCTTTAGGAACCTCTTTACCTTCATACTTTCTGTAGCCACTGCTGTGGGGGCATACCTACTCAATTCCAAAAATTCTGTGGCATATTCATCTACGGATCTACCATTTTTCCTTAAGGCCTCAAATGCCCACTGTTTTTGGTCTCTAAAGCTTTTTGGTACAAATCTGTTGATAAACAGTTCCATAAACTGGGTCCAAGATAATCCCTCAATGTGAGGTAGTACGTAGTCTATCATCCACTGCCTTGGCACTAGCCTTAATACATGCTGCACACACTCTATCAATCTCCTGTCAGTTAACTGCAGTTCCACCCCTACTTATTTGCAAGAGTCCAAAAATCAGTAAGCATCATTAGTTACATCATAGATACCAGCCACTAACTTCTTAAAATTAATTATTTATTTGTAAGGTTCTCCTCTTGGTGCGGTGGGCTGTTGTTGTTGTAGAGGGGTGGACCATATATTATGCTATCATATCGATGGTTCTCAGTAATCCGGCTAGGGTAGCTGCCATTGGGTCCATAAGACCCTGGGCCACAAAAGACTATTCCTGAACTGGTAGCGGCTACTCTTCTACTTGAGCAGCTTTAGGTCTCTTGCCCCGCCTCCTAGGGGCAGGCGCCTTATCCTATGCTGACACCTCATGGGACACATCCCGTTTTTGTGCAGTAGCAGCTCTTCTGCTTCTATGTATTTTCCTAAAATTCAGCAGCATTAGCCCACAAAATTCAAAACAGCATGTTACACAGCTCTATAGACTCATATTTACACACAATTATATGAAGCAGAAACTAGAAGCAAAGATGATAATGCAAGGATGAATGTGGATTCTATTCTCCGCATGTGACTCCTATTAGACTCTTCCGGAAACTTTAGACATATATTCTCTATGAATCTGAAGCCTAAGCTCTGATACCATATTTGTCATGACCCAACCTATGGGCAGACCAGCACTAGGTCCTGGGCCAACCTAAAGCCCCTGAGGCTCATAGTAAGCCTGACTAATCCTTAACCCAATCCTAAGGCCCATTTAAGCCCAATTTTAAGAATTCAACCGGACAGAGTCCGGTCATAATATGGACCATACAACGAGGAGTTTTTGACTTGCCCAACCTGTAAACACAATATATAATAATTTGGGGAGCTCAACTCACCCTCCACATACTCATAATGGCATAAAATCAAATGGGAGCTCAGCTCCCTCATCCAATCCAATCATACATGCATTTAATAAGCTTACAGATCCAACATAGCAATTAAAATAGACCCAAATCAAATAAGTACTTCTAACACATGCGAAATTCTAGAAGTTAGTAAAATTATACAGAACATAACAAGTATTAATAGATTGCCAGCGAAGGAGAGAAGCAGGTTAGAACTCAACAAGAAATCTCTTGTATCTTAGAAAAATAAGGTGAATAGGAGTAAGCGTTCGACTCAGAGAGTAAAATATCAATTTTAACTATAATTTCTATAGCTATCTAAAGCTAATGCATCATAAAGAGTGGAATGCAACACCATCATAATTTTCATACAAATCACATCATAACAGCAAAAAGGCAATTTGAAGCACTCACACACCTAATAATGTTCAAACAGTACATATATGGGAGCTGATATCTTATACAGCTCTCTTAATCTAACCTCTGCCAGCGAGTTTCTCTCAAGCCGGACTTTCACTTGATAAACCAAATGTAGGGGCTAGCGAGATCATATCGAGCTGTGCCTACCCTGACTTATCCATAAAAGGATCGAGTCCCATAGAGTCAAGCTCTAGCCACGTCTACCCGTCCTATCCATAACCAATACCACACACCACACGCACACTGCTCTAAATTACCATAAAACAACATCCATAGCATATCATCAATTAAGAATACAATATAAAAATGTGTCTAGTGTTTAACTATATAGATACATATTTATAAATGATGCATGGGCATGCCTGAACATATAATAATAGTGAAATTATAATTAAAATCAATATTTTACTCATAGACTTAAACCGAGGTCACTACGGCGGCTGAGCAGAGGAGGAAGGCTATCCCGGCTCACTTGATAATTTTATTATAATTATTTAATATATTTGACTCAATACAAGTTTAGAAAAGGTCCAAAGACACCATAAGTCGTGCCGAAAATCTGACAAAGTCTCCCCTATACCTAGGACCTACCCAACCTGAAAAAGGGTTCAAAAAATACTTCTATATTTGCAAGTCACACAACCACAACTCAATCACATCACATGGCCCCTCCTGAGCCCATCTAAACAGTCAACAACCACAATTTGAAAAGTTACAATTTAGTCCCTATAATTAACCCTTTTGCAAAAACTGACCAAATGAGCTCTAAAAATTCTAAAACTTTGCCTCGCGCTCCTTAGCAATATTATTAAGCTAATACAAAAGGAATTATAATTTTCTAACCTACCACGAATATTTTATAGATTTTTAATCGAAATCAGGCACTAGATAATTAAGAAAAATGAGGTTTCGGGTTTACCCATGCTAATTCCAACCCTTGGGACACGTCCGGGACGTCGAAAAACGATGGGGTAGCCTATAACCTCGACCCAATTCTAAAGCTTTTTCAGTAGCCTGCCTGCCCGGCCTAACATTGCAGACCCTAGTAACTATTGAATTTCCGCGAAACGAATGTACCTACGCGAAGCCCATAATACGGGGTTAGTACATAATTTTTACAAAATTTATTAAGCTCATTTAATGTCCAGAAAAATATTACGAAGTTCCATGGGACCCACTAGAAAACAGTGTCGAAAAAATTTGAAGTTAGTATTGCCGTGAAGCTCTCATCGAGGGGAGCACTCCGGTACTCTCAGATTTTTCTTGTGGTTCACGGTTTGCGAGAAATCTAGCTTAAAAATCAAAATGGGCTAAAACTTTCCGGATAAAAATTGGACAAACGTCATAATGGATTTTTGAATTCTTGGTGTCTATGGAAAGCTCTCGAGGTATAAATGGGTTTTGGGATAAGACCCGATCCAATCGGTGGCCGGATCAGCTGAAATCGGCCCGGGAAGACAAAACGGTACGCTGCAAGTAGGGGAGTTTTTGGGGCGATTTTCCGAGGGCCTGGAGCTTTAGTCGGTGGCGGGAAGGGTCCGTGGAGGCATGCCGGTGAGCTGGGGAGGGAGGGGTGGCGGTGGGGTGTCAAGGGAGGAGAGAGGAGAAAGAAAATGGAGAGGGAAGAGAGAGAGTTGGGGACGCACGGAGAAGATGAGGAGAAAAGGAAGAGAGCCGATCTGATTCAACCGGTCTGACCCGGTCCGGTTTGATTAAGCCAGTCCGATTCAATATACCAAAATTGAATTTTTGCTCTGCCTTGGGACAAAAAATGAGACCCAAAAATTTCGAAAAAATTTCATAAAATTTAGAAAAATTTATAGAGTCTAAATATATTTTAGTTTTGTCACATGGTCTTTAAATTAATTTTTAAAAATATCAAAGTTTCACATTTTCAAAAAATCAACCCGATTTCTAAAATTCGAAAAATTTCAAATAATTTTTCAAAATTTAAATAAAATAAAATATTAATATTTACCCATAAAATAATTAATTTAAAAATTAGGGATGTTACATTAATCTTTATCTAATACCCTCATGACTCTAGTCATTTATTTGAGTCTTAGTTTAATGTTTACTATTTTATGGTGTTGTCAAAGGACTATGAAAGATTCAATCTAGAGGGACATTCCTAGAAAAGCAAGTTAAATAAAGGTCGAGAATATCGTGAAAAGAGAAAGATCATTGGAATTGTCACATTAGTATATGTTCATAGGTCAACCAATTATGTTTATATTTGTGATATAAATATAATTATGAACTCAGTATATATGAATGAGATCAGAAGAGATTTGAATGTGATAAATAATCTAGGATGTTGCATACTATATCTACTCTAAACTCTATCAATCGAGATGCTATATTATCTTAATAAGTATATAGCAACCGAACTTTCGAAGTATACTATTTGTGAAGTATGAAATTGCATAATTTGAAATGAGAGTTGATCCATCATGTGTGATTGACAGATGTTGGAAAATGATTTAGGTCACCTATGTGGATCAACTCGGATCCATTAGACTTAAAATAAATACCAAAAGCAACCGCATGAAAAATCATGTATATTGCCAGAATGTGACAAAATCCAAAAGTCATATAAATTGCCAAAATATGGTAAAATCCAAAAGTTAGGCACATTTGTTAAGAGATGTAATTACATAAAGAGATGCAACTCTTCTTAATAGTTACATACATGAAGTGATACAATTTTTTGCCAGAAGGTTGGCACACTTTGAATAAGTATATATATAAGAGCCTTACAAGTCTTTTGTAATGAGTAACAAAAGGATAAATAAGTGTGCATTTGTGTGTGTGCAAGCTTGGGCGAGTCTACTATTCAAAGTTTACCCACACCAGAGCTCTTATGCTTCGAAATTAATAATAATAATAATTATTATTATTATTATTATATGAAAATTAAAAATTAAATTAATAATATATATCCATATAATACATGTATAAAAATATTTTTACATTTTAATAAAATTATTAAAATTTAAAAAAATTATTTAAAAAAATTTGACTTATCTATTTTTTTAAATATTCTAAATTTTATAAATAAGAAAAATATTTTTTCAAAAAATATTTTTTACAAATTAAATAGAGCTTGAAATACATAAAAAAATATAACTAAATTGGAGAAAGCTGAATTTAATATTATATTTATACCTCAATATTAAAAAAAAAAAGGAATGAAAATACTAAAAGATTTGTAAATGAAAATACTAAAAGATTTGTAAATGCGGGAGCAATTAAATCCCTGGTTATGTTACGTAAATATTATTCATGGTCATGGAAAATCAAGCATTTAAATTAAGTCCCACTTCTGCAAATTCCAAAAGCTTGGCAATGGAATCTTTCAAACGGTGCTAAAGAAACCCCTACACAATATTGCAAAGTTATTTGGTATTTAGTGCTTTTGGGTTCTTCTGGCTGTCATTTTCATCGCTAAAGATGAAAAATATGCCTTTCAAGTTCTTTTATTATTAAACAGATAATTAATTACTAAGGCAATGTCTTTTCTTTTTGAATTCGGATTTTTATTCAAATTTTTCTCTCTATCTTTATAAGATGGCTTAATTTTTTCATATAATTTAAGAAAATATATATAACTTATATATAATTAAAATAATAAATTTTATTTATTTTTTTAAATATACTCTTCATTGTTCATATTATTCTATTAACAATTAAATAAACTAATATATATAGTAAAAAAAAATCAAATAAGCATCTACAGTTTCAGTCAAGAATTAAATAAACTCAAAATCAAGTTTTGAGTCAAATAAACTCTATATTTTTTAATTAAGTCTAGATAAGTTCACATTTAATAAAATATTATTTTTTAATAAAAAATATTATTTTTTATTTTTAAATAATAAAATTTAAAAAAATAATTTTAATATTAAAAAATTTTTATTCACTATGTTTTTCAATTTTTTTCTTAAAATTTTATTTTAATTAAAACTAATAAATAATTTTTAATATTTAAAAATAGAAAACATAATATTTATTAAGTGTGGACTTATTTAACATTAATAAAAAGGAGCTTATTTGGGCCAGTGATGGAGCCAAAACTTTTAGTCAGTGTGTACTTATAAAATATTTAAATAAAATTATTTTTTATTTACAAAATAGTGTCATTAGTAAATAAATAAATATATTTTTAATAAAATATGTCAAGTTTTTAATTTTTTAAATTTTATTTTGAAATGAAACATAAAATATTCCATTATATCATTCATTATATTTCATAAAAAAATCGATAAAAAATAATTATATATTTATTTTATAATATTTTTAATTGTATTAAATATTTATATTAATAATTAATTATTAATTAATTAAAATACATATGTAATTTATTCATATTAAATATGATTTTTTTTATACTTTAGCTCATACACAATAATTGGGTAATCGTTAAATATAACAATCTCATTAAAGATTTTCATATTATTTATTCAGTAAATAATTAAATAATTACAAAACTTTAATATATTCTAATCAAATTTTGACTCTTATATATCAAATGATTGGGAAAATTTTTCAATAAAAATATTGATTAAAATTTAGTAAGAGCATTAAGAAAAACAATATATATATATATATATATATATATAAGGAATTTTAATGAAAATTATTAATATTAAAAAAAAAAAAGGTTTCTGTGGAGTCAATTGACCCACTGGTGGAGCTATAACTCCATACTTGATTTGGCTCAAAACTAATCTTGGACTTATTTGATTTTCTAAGGAAAGTATAATGACTTATAAAATTTTTTTTCAATAAATATATTATCATTTTAAAAAATAAAATATCTATAATTTAAGGAAAAAAAAAAACCTATTTTGTAAGGGCAGCAAGAACAAGATGCTTACTATACCAAAATCATTATGATAAATTAACCTTATAATTAAACAAATCAAAGCAGTAATGGCTATGGGGACCAAAAGCAAAACCGAAATAAACATCAGCTAGCAATCCCTATCACGTCTTCCCCTTTAGACCTGCCCGGTCCATCATGACTTATGCAAATATTTATTATTTATTTATTTATTTTGTCATTTTTTACTTCTTAATTGACAAATTATACCTACCATGGAACTTTTATACGTATACTCACACATACAGACACCCAGTAGCAGTTTCTTGGTACAAGAAAACAAATAAACACTAGCCTTAAGAAAATGAAAGAAATGACAATGAAAACACTCACTCAATAATGGAACACATACACGTTATACTCCACCACTGCATCCCCAGTTTTCAGGTCAATTTCACGAGTCTTTGCCTGAGCGTAGCCACGAGCAAACCGGAAAAGTCCGCTTCCACCCACGATCGGCATCTCTCTGACTCCGGAAAATACACTGTTCCTTCCTAAAACACTAAGGTTGCTACCGTTGTATTTCCCTTCCGTGAAAGCGAAGTTCAAGACCATTAAAAAACTGAGTTCTGTTTGTGATGCTGACGCGTACATCCCTTGTGCTTTTCCTACAAGTTTGGAACTGCGGAGGGGCTCAACGGTCAAGGGGTCGTCCATCATTGTCAGCAGTCCAAATGCCGATAAGTAGGTCTTAGTCGTAGCTGCTTCGGCAACTGGAACGGCAGTAGCGTTTCGCCCGCTAACTATGTCGTGGAAGTAGAAGCGAAGGTGGGTTAGTTTCTCTTTCTTGAGGCCTAGTGACGCCGGAGATAAGATTCTTGAAAAACTATTAGATTTTGCTGCAGCAAGAGTTGAAAAGAGCAGAAAAATGAAGAAAAAGAGGGGATGAAAAAAGGATTTTGAAAGGGTATTGGCCATAGTAATAGAAAGAGCTAGCAATCGGCTCTTGGCGGAGCTTTTGAGGAGAAGGAAACGAAAACACAAGCTTTAATTATTAGGTTTTCTGGCTTAGTTGTGAGCCTGTTCCTGAGTGCGACCAGTCTTTGTCTATTTATTTCTAAGCCCGTGAGGCTGTGGTCACACTCCGCCCATTAATTTGTACATTTCTCCGCAAGAAAATTATACAAAATACGAATTCTCATTCGTCAGGGCTAAAAAATTTAAGCGGCCCCATTAAATACTGCAACTCAAATTAAAGCAAAAATATTGAGGATTTTTTTTATATATTTATTATGAATTTAAAATATATTTATATTTTAAATTTATGATAAATAAAAATTTTTTAAATATTAAAAATGATATTATGTTAATATTTTTTTATAAAATTAAATATATTAATATTTAAATGCTAACGATGCAAAATTATAAATTTTGACATGTAACAAATAATTTTTCAAGTTCTCTATAATAAAAGCATTAAATAATACTCTTGTTAAATTTATATTAAACACACCCGATTAAAATTCCTCCATATTATGCCATATACACAAAAAGTATCATCATGATTTTAATGTTTTAGCATTCCAAGGGAAAAGAAGAGCGTAGCAGTTGATGCATGGTAGGGACCAGTTAGGTATTAAAAGCAAAGAATAATTAACTTTACCATGCGAGAAAAAAATAAAAAATAAAAAAAGCTTTAGCTTTTTATTTTATAGTGGAAAGAAAATCAGAAATAACCCCCAAAGTCAAGGATCAATTATTTATATATTTTTTTTAAATTTAATTTATTATAAATTTAAAATATAAAATATATAATAAAATTTATTTATTAAATATATAAATTTTATATAATTATATTTTAAATTTATTATTAATTTTATATATATATATATATATATAATTTTGCTAACTTATGAGTTAAAATTAGCTCTTTAATAGACAGATTAGAAGAGAAAGAGTATAAATAATATACATTTAATCACAAAATCAAGTCAGGTTAAACTCTGAGATGAAATTATTATACAAAACAATTAATGTATTCATGCTGCTGTTCTTTACTGGAAATTTTTTTCATCTATTTTAAATAAATTTTTTCTTCCAATTAATGTAAATTTGAGTTGAGAAAAAAAAATATATTCATTGATATGTAATTTTATTATGAAGATTTGTCATGCACTATAAATTAACATGTTCAAATATTTTAATTTTTATTAAATTTTGTAATTTTAAATATAATTTAATATTATTAAATTAAAATTCATAGATGATCTTATTATTTTCAAAGTGTGACGAAAATACAGTAGACTTGAGGGTGGTTCTACAAGTTGAGAAGAAGGAAGGGAACACTCAAAACTCAAAAGGCATCATTGCAGTTCTTTTGTGTCAAAGAAATATTCCATTTTTTCAAAGCTTTACGCTTCTTTTGTGTCAAAGAAATATTCCAATTTTTCAAAACTTGTCTACCATTTGGCATCATATTTCAAATGCCAAAAATGCTTAAGTATGATGTAATCTTTGTTTATATTTTGTAAAATTATATTTTCTATTATTTATTGAAATATTAAAAAATTTGAAAATTTATTGTTTACAAAAAAGATAATTATTTCAACTCATTAATTGTTCTTTTGTTTATGATTAATTAAATTATTTTTTATAAAAATTATTTTAATTAATTTTATTATATTAATTTAATTATGAAGTTTAATTAATTATTTATCAATTATTTTGGCGGTTATTTATTGGAGGTTAACAATTAATAGAAGTTACTTGCTAGTGGGGAATTACGGAGGTCATCAGTTAGTAGGAGTTACTTCCTGTGGAGGAAGCGATAAGCAGTTACTAGTAGTGGATAGAGACTGCCATATGTGCAAGACCTGAAGTGGTGAAAGTTCTGAAGTTTTATAACATCAGTTAGATGAAATTATAAGTAGTCATTGCAGCGTTACGGGAAGAACCCAAACCAGCCAACCAATCAACCAACTAATCAATCAACCCATCAGTTCAATAATAAACTCCAGTAATTTATATATTTTTATTTTATCTGTCATTTATTTTTTCAAACTCTACATTTAATTTTCAAGTTTTGTATTCAATTTTTAAGCAATAAATACAATTTCTCTTAACTCTTCATCCAATTTGTTATGAGATTTTGATGAAATTGCGTTCAATGTAATTAAGTTCTCGCAACAACCGTTTGTTCAAAGTTGAAAACAACTTTATTATATATATATATATATATATATATATATATATATATATATATATATATATATAATGATCTAATATGAAAAAAGTGAATGAAAATAATTTATTATGAATTAGTCTTTGTGATATCAATCATTTATAGAGAATGTGTGTATAAGATATATAGCTTAGCATATATTAATAAAATTAACATGGTTCTGTTAATGGGTGTATTGTTCTTATTCTCTGTGTGTGTATTTTCAGTCAAAATAACTAAAATTGTACTTGTATGTGGTAATGTTGCTATGGAAATTCTAGATATTTGGTTTGCTCCTAATGACTAGACCTTAAGTCACTTGAGAACATGAAAACAAGTGAGGGCTGGTGGCCAACATGTAGCCACTCCAACACTCAAATCAGTAAAGGAAGTTAACTAAGAAAATGGGGGAATATAATTAATTTTGCAGAGAGTTTGTTAACATATCTTATCCTGAGCCTCAGATTTGTGTATATAGGGATTGGGATGGTAATTACTCGTAATTTCGGCTAGATCTTTGCCACTTCCTTGTTTAGGTTATAATGAAACATACCTTAATTGTTATGCTTAATCTTAGTCATGATCTATGGCATAATCTTTAGTCATTCCAATCTCAAAAGACACCAATCTCCTTATTGATAGACATCTATCCAATCTCCCAAAGTAAATCATTTCCATGACAGATCGCCCAAGAGATCATCCTTGAGCTCGGATCCAACAAGTGTTCGGACCTGAACTCATTAGGATTGATTTCTTAGCTCCTCTACATCATTACCCGTGGCCCCCCACCCCAACCCAAAGTCTAAATGTTTAGGTTCAGAAAAGGACTATAATGCCTCGAAACCTGGTGTGAATTGATGACGCCCTCTTTAGAAACCTCAAAGGTCATGTCACTACTATTAGCATTCAAGGAGAAATTTTGGTATCTTTTCAAAATTTGTGGCATTTAATGTTACATCCCTATATTAATGATGCCATGAAAAGAATCTCCTTGTGATTCTTACTTCCTTCTGGTTCTTTTAGGTTTTTTTTTACCAGTGAGAATTTCCTTTCCACTGTGACACTGACAAAGCCTTCTTCATAAAAAATGATAAGTATAATGTGTTTCATTTTTATATTCCCTACTTTTCTCTTTTCTCTTTTCTCTTTTACTGTCTCTCTTAAAAAATGAGTGATATAGATAGTCAAGAAATGGTGAGCACTCCGTCAATCTAGTATTCACAGAGTTCTAATGAGAATATGGCAATAAGTTCTGATGAGAGGGATGTAGGGACTAGTGGTGGTCCTAACTTGGCCATGAATCTGTCAGTACTGATCCTTGCTAAGTCTATCGATCCAAGTGAGACAAAAATTGATAAGCCGAGAAAAGAATCACTTCCTGTGGATGAGGTTCCATCTATCCTACTTTTGGTTGATCTGTGCCAAATAAGCAAAGAATTTCATCTTTTGACTAATTAATTTGAGTTGATTAGGTGCCATGGAGATTTTCGAGCCGATCATGATTTCGAGGAAAGAGATCAAGTTATTGTATATAAGGAGCAACTAAAAACCAGCCTGTGATTCCCTTTAGAATAATTTTACATATATGTGCTAAACTATCATTGCATTTGTGTGTCTCAGTTTCATCTAAACTCGTAGCGGACATTATTAGCCTTCTATGGTCTCTGCAAAGCTAAAAATCTGATCCCAATGGCTAAAATTTTTGCCACCCTTCATCACCTTAGGAGAAGGAAAAATGAAGAGCATTGGTTTTTTTAAACTAAGTCGAATTGCTGGCTTTTTACGAAACTCCCATCTTCCTTGAAAAATTGGAAAGACAAATTTTTTATCCTTCAGAGCAAAGATCCTCATGGTTTCGAGGGCATTCTCAAGAGTTGGAACTACTTCACTGAGAGGCATCCAAGGGAGATTTTCCTAAACTAAAAAGAGGATGCAGTGGTGTCCGAGCTGAAGAATCAAGTGAATACTTGTTTGTACTTAAATGCCACTGTTGTGAATGCCAAACTTAAGTGGTGGTTAGCCAATGTTGTGGCCGGAGAGAATACTTCCCATCAGCTTGCCGATCTTAAACTCGAAAAGGTAATATCTTAGTCTTGCACTCTTGATTCAGTCCATCTCACTAACTTCTTTTTCTGTATAAGTATGGCTGGAACTGAGGCTGATAAAGCTAAAAAAAGAGAAAAAGAGAGCTTGCTAAATGAGTTATTTAGAGGAAAGAGGTGGCATCGCACGCCACCACTGCTACTGCAAAGACTAGGGGACAACCTCCTTCTCAGAGAGCCTGAGCTGATGATCCAATCTCACTTGCTCCTACCCAAAATGAACCCACTGATCTTGGATCTCCTCCGATCTTGGGACGACCTCTGGCCCAACCATCTGTCTCAACTGCTTTGGGGGGTGGTTTTTCTGAGCAATTGACCTCAAGGGGGGCCCAAGTTCTAACCCAGTCTCTGGAAAGGAATCATTCTGTGAAATGGAGCATAAACTTGGCTAAAGTTACAATTGTGACCCTATGCCTTCCAAAAGATCATCTTTAAATGGGACCAAAAAGCATTGAAGACCTCCTAAATTATTCTATGAGCCTGCAGCTGGAATCGATCACTACCCAGCATATAGTTAAAGAGAAGGTGAACTTTTTGAGACAGGAGATATTAAAAGCTATTGGAGAAGTAAAAAACTTGAAGAGTCACTTGTCTAACGCAGGTGCCAGGGTGTAAAAACTAAAGGAGAAGGTCAAGTCATCTGAGGAACTGGTTGAGCAACTAAAGAAAGAGCTTGAAGATGTGAAAGAGAGCCAAGCTACCCAGCTGGCTAAACTGAAAAATGAACTTAAGGCCAAGGATGATGAGATGATCAATAAAGAGGCGAATGCCTATGTATAAGCTCATAATGATCTCCTTGCAGAGATGTTGAAATAGTATCCCAATGATGATTTTACCTAGCTTGAGAAGCTTGCCCTTGGTGCCGGTGTAAAGAGTAAGGCTAATAAGGATAAGGCTGGGGAGTCTCATAGTCTAAATGCAATGGATCCAGCTATTAGGGATCCCTCTTATGCCTAAATTTGTAAAAGTTTATGAAAATTTAATGAAGTTTTCCTTCTTTTTCTTTTTTATTATACTTTCTTATCTTTATTTGTCAAACTAACATAGCAATCATCCAATCTCGAGAATTATAGTTTTGACACCGTGAACTTAAAACTTCATAATCTATTTTTGATCTTTAAAAGTGACTATCTGATCACAATAATGCAAATTAGAGTTACTGTCCTATCTTGTCCAAACTCTTCAAACTGAGCACTGCTTTTGCTTATTTGATGAGCATTTAGTTTTAACTACTTCTAATCTTAAAAAATGATTATTCAATCACCATAATGTGAACTAGCTTCAATCTGATCTTGTCCAAAGACTCCAAACTAAACACCATTTAAGCTTTGCCTTTTTTATAAGTGGCTAGTTTTAACTCTTTCTAACCTCTCTAAAAATTTTCGCACTTTCAAGTTTTGCATTGGTCCTGATTGATTTTGAGGTTTTAAGTGCCTCAAACTTTAGAGTACCTTTTGGAGGAAGTTTGATTAGCGCTGAAGGGATCTTTGAGTACCTAGAAAATCTGAATGCATTGAAAGAAGTCCTTTTATGTCTTAAATAGGTCTTTGGGTGCCTCGAAAGAGGTATTTGGTTGCCTCGAATGAGGTTTTTGTGCCTCGAATGAGGTCTTAATGCCTCAATGAGATCTTAGTGCCTGGGATGAGATCTTGGTGCCTCAGATGAGGTCTTAGTGCCTTGGATAGGGGTCTTAGTGCCTCAGATGAGATTTTGGTGCCTTAGATGAGGTCTTTATGCCTCAGATGAGGTCTTGGTGCCTCGAATAGTGTTTTTTGTTGTCAAATTTGCTCAATTTTGAACATTCATCTTATTGATAATACTTTTTCAAGTTACAAATGTTCTAGGCCCACGAGAGCTTGCCACCACTTGGATAGGCAATTTTATAAGCTTTAGGACAGATTACTTTTGAGATCACGTACTAAGCTTCCCAATTGCTTCCCAACTTGCTGGATCTAGACAACCTCCTAAAACATCCAATCTTTTCATTACTAGATTGCCAACCACAAAGAATCGGTGTCTCACCTTTTAGTTGTACATACTTGCCATCCTTTATCGATACTCAGCCATTCTTATGAAAGCTCGTTCCTTTAAAATTTCTATTTGATCTAGATTGAATCTGAGATCTTTGTTATTCATTACTGTTTTTGGCTTCTCAACTTGGGAATTTAGAACTCTAATTTCGACAGGGATCACAGTTTCAAAGCCATAAGCAAGAGAGAATGGAGTTTCGCTAGTTATCAATCTGGAAGTTGTTCGAAAAGCCTATAGTATGTATGGAAGCTCTTCTGGCCATCTACCTTTGCCTTGTCCATTCTTGTTTTGAACCCATTCAAGATAGTTTGGTTAGTTACCTCCATCATACCATTGGTCTATGGATGATATGTTGAAGTGAACCTAAGATTGATGCCCCATTCCACACAAAAGCTTCTAAACTTGTGTCCTTTGAATTAAGTTCCATTGTTAGTGATAATGATTTTAGGAATAACACTGCGATAAAAGATGTTTTTTTTAACAAAGGATATAGCTTTATCGGTTGTGATGAGTTGTGTTGCCTCGGCCTCAAGCCACTTGGTAAAGTGATTGATGGCCATAATAACATGTTGTTAATATCCCAAAGCTTTAGGAAATGTTCCTAATATATCGATTCTCCATTAATAGAATGGCCAAGAACTCTTGATTGCTGATAGTTTTTCTACTAGAGTTCGAGGGATGAAACCATCCTCCTAACATTTCCTGTATCGCTAAATCAAGTTTTTAGCACCGTCCACTATTGTGGGCTAGAAATATCCTTACCAAAATGCTTTTTTGGCAATCGTCCTAGCTCTTTCATGACTTTCGCATAGACGTTCCTGAATGTCGACCAGGATTTCTACCCTTTTTTCTGGTGGGATGCATATGAGCCATGGTTGCATGAAGGATTTTGTATAGAGCCATCCATTAAGGACATTGTATTTGAATGACTTTTGCACTATCTTCTTTTACCTCTAGTGGGTCATTGAGTAGAGATCCATACTCTAGGTAGTTGAAAATTGGAGACATCTAGGCTGAACCAATGTCGATTGGGAGAACTTTCTCCTAATCTATTGTTGGTTGATTTATTTCTTCCAAGTGGATTGGCTAAGAAAGGAGCTACTCTCTTACTGCTACCATTTTGTCAGGGCATTGGCATTGCAATTCTCCCCTCTAAGGACCTCTTTGCTGATGCTTAGGGCTATTAGTAGAGCTTCATATTTAGCTACGTTGTTTGTGGCTCAGAAATTTAAGCAGGCCACGTACTTGAGTTTGATATCGTAGGGCCCCTCCATTATAATTTCGATGCCTGACCCGTTGGCTCCCACTGCTTCATCAACCCAGACATTCTATGTTGTCTTATGCTCTATTTGTACCTCTGGGACTAATGTTAGCTCTGCCATAAAATCAGCCAAAACATATGCTTTTAATGTTGTTCAAGGGATATACTTGATGTCATAGGCTCCCAAGATTACTAGCCAAGTTGCAAGACACCCAGATGTGTCCAGCCTCTATAAAATCTTCCTCAGTGGATAGTTTGTGCTACCTCAATAGTGTGAGATTCAAAGTATGGTTTGAGTTTTGTGGTTGCTAAGAGAATTGCAAAAGTTAGTTTCTCTAAAGCTAGAAAATTTATTTTGGCAGCTTTTAGGACTTGAGTTATATAATAAATCGGCCGTTGTTATATGTCCTCCTCTTTGACTAAGACCGAACCCATTGTTTCCTTAGTAATTGTAAGATAAAGATATAGGACTTCGCCTTGTCTAGGCAAGTTTGATAAAGAAGGGTTAGTTAATAATTTTTTTAACTCATCAAATGCTAATTGCCAGTCTTCACCCCATTTGAAACTTTTTCATGCTTTGAGTGCTTTGTAGAATGGTAAACACTTTATTGCTGAGCAGGACATGAATTGTCCCAGAGTAGTTATCCTTCCATTCAATCTTTAGATCTCTTTGATATTCTTAGAGGTTGCATTTCCATGATAGCACTAATTTTCTTAGGGTTAGCCTCTATTCCTCTTTTTGAAATTAGATATCCCAAAAAATTTTTGGCTTTTACCCGAAAGTGCACTTTTTCAAGTTGAGTTTCATTCCAACCTTATCTAGGATGTCAAATGCCTCTGCAATGTCCTTTGCATGGTCTTCTAATCTTTTTCTCTTTATGATCATATCGTCCACATAGCCTATCAGAGATTCAAACATTTTGCTCACCAGCCTTTGGTAAGTGGCACCTGTATTTTTCAAACCAAACGGCATTACATTATAACAATAAACTCCAAAATCAATTATAAATGTTATTTTTTCCTCATCCTCTAAGTTCATCTTGATTTAGTGATATCCAAAGATGGCATCGACCAAAGAGCAAACCAAGTGTCCTACTGTGGAGTCGACTAACTTGTTGGTCATGGGTAAAGGATAATGATCTTTCAGGCATGCTTTATTGAGATCAATAAAATCAATTCACATTCTCCACTTGCCATTTGATTTTTTTCACCAAGACTATGTTTGCCAACCATGTTGGATACTTAACCTCTCTTATGAGTCCTACTTCTCATAACTTCTAGATCTCCTCTGTGATGATCTGTTACCTATCAACGATAATTTTTCTTTTTTTTTTTTTTTAATGTTGAACTAGTTTGATATTTGGATCAATTGTTAAGGCTGTGAACCATGAAGGCTGGGCATCTGCTTTTAACCTCTTCCAAACTCCATACAAAAGTGGCCAATCTCTTGGCTAGAATTTTAATTAACTTTTCCTTATCCAATCCCTAAAGTGCAGTGCTAATCCTGACTTTCTTTCTAGAGTCATGCTTGATATCTTCTATCTGATCTGCTAGCTCTAGAGAGACACTACTTTTTAGCTTTTCTAAGAGATTGATTGGTAAAGTAACCTTACCTGCTACCTTGATGATTGATTGTAACATTCCTTAGCTGATTTCTAGCTTCTTCTCACCACAGTAATTCCTCTTGGAGTTGGGAGTTTCAAGCATAAATAATCCATGTTAATTAAAATGTTATTACCATTCAAGATCAATCATCCTAAGATCATGTTGTATGATAATGGGATATGCACTACAATGAACTCAACATAAATAGATCACTTGAATTCTTCATCACCAAGGATCATTGTCAGGTTTGTGGTTCAAGCTACTGGTACAGTTTTGTCTCTGAGGCCAACCAAAGTAAACATTATCTTAGTGAGATCGGCTCTCTTTAATTCGAGATTTTCATAGACCTCCAAGGTGTTCAAGTTTACCGAGCTCCCTGTATCAACAAGGACTCTCTGAACCATGTATTTGTTCAACAAAATATTTATTATTAGAGGGTCAAAATGAGGTCTCTTAATATTTTCATACTCTATAGGCTTGAAAGTGATAGAATATTTGCATAAGGGTTACCTATTGATAAAGAACACATTTTCTGAGCCAACTACTTTTGCTACTCTTTTACCCTTTTCTTTGTGACCGTCAAGGCCTCCTGCTATAACATTGATGATGCCAACTAGTTCCTATAGATTGATTTTTTCTTGATTTTTGTTTCTTGACCTTTCCTCTCTCCTTTCTGTTCAATTGTCCTTGGTGAATCTCTTTAGGTTCCCTTCCCGAATGAGTCTCTCAACCTTGTCCTTGAGTTGCCTACACTCATCTATCATATGACTATGATCATCATGAAATCAATAGTATTTTTTCCTGCCTCTTTGGTTGGCAATTTTTTATTTCATTTCTCGTAGCCACGTGATCTCTTAACCATTCTTTTGTATCCACATTAATACCTAAGCTCTAAATTATGTCAAAGGTGTATAGTTATTGTACTGATCTCTCCAAGGAGCTTCCCAATCTTGTCCATAAGATCTCCAATCACTACTTCTCTTTTCATTCCTCCTCTCCGAACTCTGCACCATATGTCTTTTTTCCTTTGAGGATGTTCTCTCATCATCCAACCTGATGTGTTTCTGTGTTTTTTCCATTAATTGTTTGTAATCCCATGATGAGTTTTTTATGAGAGAATCCATGAATTTAATATTTTTGGATCCCTTTTCCATTGCCTTGCGAGTAGTCTCACGGTTGAGTTTCTTTATTTGTATGGCCTCTGCATTGAACCTGGACACATGATCCCTGAGAGATTCTCCTTCCGACTGTCGGATCTTGCCTAGATCGGATGATAATTTCTTAGGTGGAATGTAACTAATAAATTTCTGTTTAAATGAGCTCACCAATTGTTCGAAGCTCTCTATTGATCCAACTAGTAATATCTGGTACCACTTCTGTTCTAGCCCAGTTAGAGTCATCGGGAAAACCTTGCACAAAATGAAATTATTAATATTTTATAAAAGCATAGTTATGAAAAAGTTTGCTAGATATCTTCTGGGATTGGAGGTTCCGTCATATTTGTCCAAAACTAGTAGTTTAAATTTTAGTGGAAAATTTTCTGATAGGATTTCATCACTTAAAGGTGAGTCATCGCCCATCCGATAATCGTCATCCTAAGGATTTTTTCTGGAACTTTTTTATTGCCCGAACAATTTTCCGGCTTAAGGCACTTTGCTCAAAATCTGAACCCTTATCATTTAAGTGCTCTCTTTTTGCCCTGCCTTTGCTATTTCCTAATTTTGCTTCTCTAACTGGATCTCCAGACGGTATTATGACTATGGGAGGTGGAGGCAGGGGTGGTGGCATTGCCAGGGCAACTGGCATGCTACTCTTTGTGCTTTTTTCATATTCTTTTTCCAATGATTCCAGCATGGCCCCCATCTCTTTAATTTTTAGGATCATTGAGTTAGGGTCAGAAGCACCTATCGGTTGAATTCTCTAAATCGGAGTGCCTACATGCAAGTCTCTTGTATTTGGTAGAGTACCCATGTTGTCACCTAAGATGCCTGAAGGTATTTTTTCAAAATTTCAACCTATGTCAACCATTAGATGTGATATGAACAAGAACAAAAAATTCCAAAAAAGATCACGAAAACATGATAAAAAGAAATATTAAAGAAAACAATCGTTGGCGTTTCCCATAAACGACGCCAACTGATGTTGCCATGGATCTTTTGGATATTTAGTTTGCTCCTAATGACTAGACCTCAAGTCACCTGAGAACAAGAAAACAAGTAAGGGCTGGTAGCCAGCACATAGCCGCTCCAACGCTTAAGTCAGTAAAGGAAGTTGACTAAGAAAATGAGGGAATATAATTGACTTTGTAGATAGTTTATTAACGTACCTTGTCCTGAGTCTTAAATCTATTTATATAAGGATTGGGATGGTAATTATCCATAATCTTGGCTAGATCTTTGCTATTTCCTTATTTAGGTTATAATGGAATAAATCTTAATTGTTATGCTTAATCTTAGCTGTGATCTATGACATGATCTCCGGTCATTTCAATCTCAAAAGACGTTGATCTCCTTATTGATAGACATTTATCCGATCTTGAAAAGTAGATCATTTCCATGATAGATCGCTCGAGAGATCATCCTTAAGCTCGGATCCAACAAGTGCTCAGACTTAAACTTGGTTGATCTAAATTCATCGAGATCAGTTTCTTGGCTCCTTTATATCATGTGATATGGTACTGTATGCTAGTTTTGGATGTTACAATGCATGAGGGGTTGATCGTTCGAAATCTCACATCGTTTATAGAGAGTATATGTATAAAATATATAGCTTATATCTTGCGATGTATATATTATGTAAGTGTTTTCTTAAAAAAAAAAAAAATTTATGAGTTCTTATTTATGGTCAATTGTAAGTAATATAAACATGATATTGAGCGTGATTAATTAATTAATTAATTAATTTTTTCTTTTATTATTTATATATGATTAAAAAATATTTTTGATTAATAATTTTTTCTAACTAATTACTCTAAATATTAAAAAATAAGAAAAGTATTTTTCATAAAACAAATAAAAGCCCATAAAAGATTAATTAAATTAATTAAGCAACTTAAGAGTTTTTTTACTCCATAAGTTATTAATCGAATTAATTTAAAAATAAACATAACTATAATTAAAACTATATATTGAACCAAAATTAAATAATAAAATTTGGTTCAATAGTTTTTAAATGATTTTTTTTATATTTTATTGAACATTTACCGTTCAACAAAAAAAAAACTTTTTTAATTGAATTTATATTTTATATAAGAATATTTATATAAAAATATTTTAAAGTATGATTTAACTATTTTATTTATTTTAGTTTTTGAATTTGGACATAAATTCTACAAAACCATTTAATTTTAAAAATCAAATCAAATTAAATTTAAGTAAAAACTTACCAAATTAAAATTATAATTGACTCAATCTAAATTAAATAATATTTACCTCTAATTAACCAATGAGCTAGAATTTAATGTTATTGGAATCATCTTTAAAATTATAAAATCTTAAATTCTAATTATAATTAGAGTGTATTAAAAAAAAATTCTCTCAATATATATATATATATATATATATATATATATATATATATATATATATATATATATATATATATATATATATATATATATATATATATTCTTTCTAGAGGAATGACTTTCAAATTTGACAAATCAATTGAAGACTTAACTTTATTCCTTACCTACCCATGCCACTTAACTTTCCATGGAGAGAAAAAAAAAAAAAAAATCTATGTATTTTTAGTCAAGGGTAAATAAGGTCAAAATCAAGTTTTGAATTAAATAAATTCCTTTGATATTTAAGTAAAGCTAAATAAATTCACACATAATAAAGTATTATTTTTTAATAATAAAATATTATTATTTTTAATTTTTAAAAAATAAAATATTTAAAATAATAATTTTATTATTAAACAATTTTTAACACCATGTTTTTAAATTTTTTTAAAATTTTATTTTAATTAAAAGTAATAAAAAAATTTTAATATTTAAAATTAGGAAAAATAATATTTTTATTATTAAAAAAATATTTTATTAAATGTAGATTTACTTGGTCTTATTACAAAGTACATTAACATATTTGACCTTAAACTTAATTTTAGGTATATTTGAAATTCTTGTTAAAATATAAAGATTTATTTAGACTTTTTCCAAAAAAAAAAAAAAAAAATTGCCCCACACACTTAGATTAGTGAGAAACCAGAGATGCTGGCTCCACTTGCATAGTGGAGAGTTGGAAGGTCTCGTGCTCCAAGAATGCAAATCTATTGGACATTTGAGTTTCTTTGTTATTTTTTGTTTCCTATTTTTTAAAATAATAGATTATAAAGATTTATATTTTAATTTTTTATATTTTGATGTGTGAATCTTTGAAACATTTTTTAATGAAAAAAATTATTAATTAGATTTATTTCAGTAATATAAAAATTATTTTCAGAACAAATTTGAATCAGAATTTAATTAAAATAAAAAAAAAATTCTCTAAACTTTAAGGCTGTCTGCATTATGATTTACGAGTCTTCGATCTAAAGTCATTTGCTGCAAAATAATTTTAGAAAACACATTTAAACTGTGTTTCAATTAGTTTTCTTTATGTAAAAATTAAAAAAAAAAGTATAAATTGAATTAAAAATAGTTCGTTAAAATCAATACGTAGTTGGATCAGTGGCGTGAAATTGATTCTTAAATAAATTTTACCTATATAATTAAAAATTCAAATTTTAAAATCACAACAAAAATTTTATTTGAAAATCACTCCCAATCTAAACAGGAATATCAAGTAGCTAAAAAGAAAAAAAATCCTCAAAGAAGTAATTAGCAGTCTTGTTGTGGAAAGTAATTGGCATCATACACAGCTTTTCATGATTGACGTGAAGATGTTTGGTGGCATCCACAAATTCAGACTATCTTAAAATCATAAAGTCAATCTTCAATTTGAAACTATATATCAAATCTTTATAAATAAAATAAAACATTAACAAATATCGACATTTATTTAAACTTATAATTAGAGTTTAAAATCAACTAATATTAATAATATAATATTATTATTTTTTATTATAATATTTATTATTTACTTATTATAATATAATATTTAATAATAAAAATATTTAATTGTAGAGTTCTGTTGTAAAAAAGAATATAATAGTAATATTAAATAAAAATAAATTAATTAATCATCTAAAAAAAGCCTAATTAACACTATTCTTATGCAGTAAGTTTAGTATATAAAAATAATATATATGCAAATTATTTTAAAATATTTTTAATTATTAAAAAATAATGACTAAATAATTAAAAAGAAAAAACCTTTATAAGTTTTCTTTTTCAATTTTAGTATTAACCTTTTAATTTTATCAATTTAATTTCAAATTTTCACATTAGATTCAATTTTACCTTTAGCTTAATTTTATGATTTAACAGATAAAAATAATTCAAATATTTGCCAAGACTACTAATATTAGTCAATTATTTTATTTTTTTAGCAATTATTTTCAAATAAATTAAATAAAAATATATAAAATTAACTGAATAAAATACTTATTGTTTTGAAAGTTATAATTAGATTTATTTTAGTTATATTATTTATTAATATTTTATGTTTGAAAATTTGAATTTTTTTTATTTATTAGACATTAAATTCGAGATAAATTGATGAAAACATGTGAATTAATAGAAAGAGAGAGAAAAAAAAATAAAATAAAGATAACTATATTAGATATATAAAATAGGAAGTTTCTTAAAATTAATGGAAACATTAAAATTATTGGATAAATTAATAAAATTAAACAGATTAACTAAAGCTGATAATATATAAATGAAACAAAAAATTGAATAATTTTGTCACAAGCTTAATTGTTTTTAATTGAATTCATTTCTAAAATTAAAAATAATCTGAAAAGTTTATGATTAAATTGATAAAATTAAAAGTTTTGATTAAAATTAATAGTTGCCATAAATGTTTTTATTTTTTTTTTCCTTTATCATTTAGCCAAAAATAAATTAATTATATTATAATTACATCATAATTTCAAAGAAAAGTAAATTTAATATCTATTACATATAAATCAAATATACTAACAACTCAAAATAGATATTATGAAAATGCTGATAGGTATTATTTTTTTAATATTTTTAAATAATAATAATTATTATTATTATTATAATATAACAAAAAATAATAATGTTAATCAAAATATTATTATTTTAAAGTAGTGTATAGAAAAATAAAAGGTGAAAGAAATTAATAATGTTAAAATAAGTTGATAATTTATTATTATATATTATATTTTTTCAGATGAAAGTATGATATTTCAATAATATAATATTAATATACAAATTAAAAATCATTTTATCATAAAATAAAATGATTTAAAATTTTAAATAAATACATAAAAATCTAAGAATTTAATTAATAAAATAAAACATTTTAATAAATATTTGAAAAAACTCAAGCATTCTTTTTAGCATAAAAGATTCAATTAATTAAAAATTAAAAAAAAATTATTTGATAACACGTCAAAAGATTTCAAGATATATCATATAAAAATTAAAAATAAAGTTAAACCATTATCTCTAACGAGTCAAGCTAATATTTTCAGTTAATCCCTGTTTTTAGTTTTAATAATAAAATAAAAAAAAAATAAAGACACCAAAAACAAGAAACCGTATGATGATAAAATTATGAAATCACTGTTGTTAAAATAATGAATTACACTTTATTATATATAAAATTATTTCAATAATAATAATAATTATTATTATTATTATTATTAAGAAATTTAAAAGTAATTAAAATTGAAATTCGAAAAATATGAATTGGTATAATAATAATAATAATAATAATAATAATAATTAAAAGAGTAGTTGTGTTGGCTGGTATTCAAGAGATGGAGTGGGGGGGAGTAACTATATAATAATAATAATAATAATAATAATAATAATAATACTTCTAGGGTTTTATTTCCTCATTTCCGTCTTTATCCTTCACAGCTACCACCACACAGAGCAAGGGGGCGAGTGAAAATGCCGGCGGGTCATGGTCTTCGTTCTCGAACTCGGGATTTGTTCTCAAGGCCCTTCAGGAAGAAGGGTTACATTCCTTTGACAACCTATCTCAGGACCTATAAGATTGGTGATTATGTCGATATCAAGGTGAACGGCGCCGTCCACAAGGGTATGCCTCACAAGTTCTATCATGGTCGCACCGGTCGTGTCTGGAACGTTACCAAGCGTGCTGTTGGCGTTGAGGTCAACAAGCAGGTATACATCAATATAAATCTGTGGAAAATGTTGTGTAGTTTTCTGATTTGGTGTTTTTAGGTTCCTGAAATCGTTGAAATATTGGGTTAATATTTGAGAACATGCTTATCAATTGGTTCTGGTTAGCTGATTTATTGTGGGTTTTAAGTGTCATTTTGAATGGTGTATGTTTGCTAGATTATGCATTTCAGTTCCTGTAATTGTTTAGTGGTTCAGATATCTTTCTTGTTCTCATTTTTTCTGAGTGAAGGTAATAATTAATATGTTAGACTCTTAATTATTTTAATCATGTTGCTGATGATGGTACCGGTGATCCTGAGATGTGCTTGAATGTATTTGTGCTTGCTATTTGTATTGACTGTTGGTAGTTGTTGGATCTTGGATTTGGGCGTTTACTTCGATTTTCTGCACTTTGTTTGGTATTATTTAACTGTTTATGATTACAGGTTGAGATAATACTATTAGGGGAGAAGAGGGCTGTTGAATCCTTTACTTCATGCACTACTCTACCAGTGAGATTATTATTATGGGTGTTCGAATTATCCAGCCACTGATGCAATTGGCTGCATTTGGTTATAGTTTTATGGTTTAATTGGTCTTCTAAGCATTTGGTTATAGTTTTATGGTTTAATTGGTCTTCTAACTTATTATTGTTGTCTTGTTTTATCTATCATATCTAATGCCAATTTAACTGATAGTTAGCTTCGCGATGATGCCTAAGACTTGAGAGCAATTAAGTAAATGGATTTATGTTTTAAGTTGTTATAACTGAGTCCTCATTTAACCTCCTCTGTTACTCTGTGTACTCTTTGTTGCCAGCTCTGAATAATAATGATGGATATTGTTTGCATGTTATAGGTAGGTAACCGAATCATAAGAAAGAGGATTCATGTGCGGGTGGAGCATTTGCAGCCTTCAAGGTGCACAGAGGAATTCCGTCTAAGGAAGAAGAAGAATGATGAACTGAAGGCCCAGGCAAAGGCAAGAGGTGAGGTCATTAGCACAAAGAGGCAGCCAGAAGGCCCTAAACCTGGTTTCATGGTTGAGGGTACACAGTTGGAAACTGTTACGCCCATCCCATATGATGTTGTTAACGATCTCAAGGGTGGTTACTAGGTCTACAATTTCTAGGTTTTTTTCATGCTGTTTGGTTTGTGTTGCCAACTTTTGTTGACTGGATTAGTTTATTCATATGAGCCTCAACTACTGTCAGTTTTGAAGAGGTATTTGGAGATTTATGCATATCCAAAGATGCATGGTTTATTTCATTTCCTCTTTAGATATAATGGGAGTTTTTCTATTCAAATTTGCATATTTCCTTTTCAAAGATTTCTTATAGTTCACATTCCATTAACAGTTTTTAAATCAAATGTCATTCTTTAATTATAGTCACTCTAGATTTTTGCGTAACATGGGTGGCTTTGGAGTAGAGGGAAGTTTTTAAGATTTTGAAATTTTGATTCTAATACTCTGAAAATATTGTATCTGTTTGTTTGTAATGCTCATTAGCAGAGTGCAAGGAAGATATAACAATGAGTTTGTGAAATTACTTGTGCATCAAACTGTTCAAGGTAATTCCTTGATGAATTTTGAACATCATTATGTCTTTTTTGGTCATTCTGAAAGATCATTAGAAAATAGTCTATGGAATTCCCCTGACAAAATTGTTTACTTCGAAAATTAAAGAAATAATCTTGCAAGATTACTGTAGGCTCTCCTTGTCCTTTTGGACCTTGCAAGAAAGGAATAGTCTTTAGGCCAACTGGCAACGTCGTACTGTTGCGGTAAAGTGGCCTACTTCCCTAATGTCTCCTATTAAACAGAAGCATTGGCCCAGAGTTTCATGCTCCCAGCCCATAGTAGTGTACAGATTTCTTTTGTAAGCAAACAAGAATATGAATCTACGCTTGTGTGAACAGTTTGAACTGCTTGATCAATATTTTGTTAATGCTGGTATGCCAGTGCCAAAGAAATTTTCTATGAATTATGTGGTCGGTTTAATGTCCTAAGAAAGTTAATGAGGAAAGATCTTGGTGAGCTAGCTAATCGACACATATTTGCATTGGTGGCACATTTTCCTCAGTTATTTTGTTGTTGTCTCAATGAAGTTGCTTCACCTTCTGCATGGGAAAAAGAAATTCCAAAAGAAAGTCAGTACAAAGAAAAGAATATATGCTCAACAGCTGAAGAAAAGGAGCTTAATTATGACAAGTACTACAGAAGTGACTTGGGGATCTAAGATACAGTTTATTCCCTTGTTGAAAATATTCACTTGTGTAATTTATTTGTACTGGGAATCTCTTTATTTATGAAAAGAAAGCTCAGTTGGGCCTTATAAGCAAAGAGGAGAAACTAACTTTTGGAGGACTCTGCTCCAACCAAGAGGAAGAAGCTGAGTCTGTTTAGGTCACCAAGTTGAGGTTGAAGATGAGGCTATTCTATGTTCTCTTGTCTATTCTGCTCCTCCTTATTTCAGGTTCTTCTCTTGGAATCAGATATGCAATTCTATATATCAATTACATATATTTTTTCTTTGCTTTTTTAGCTCTCTCTCCTCCCCAAATACACACATACATTGCTGAAGCAAAATATATCTTTGGTTTCTAAAGAATGTCATTTAGCTGTGCATTAGTTGTTTTTTCTCAGATATTTAATCTCATTTGGACAATAAATTTTAATTTAGCTTTTGGGTAAGATCAATTTTATCCTGACAAAAGAATTTCTTGGAAACAGCTGAGTTCACCCAATCTCTAGCAGTTCGCAGGGCTCATGCAGTGAGGATACCAGAACACACATGCCATAAAAAGCTAAACATCAACACTTGTAACTTGCAGAAATGCAATGAAGAATGTGCCAAAGAACCACTAGGTGTGGGAGATTGCAGAAATACGTTATGTTTTTGCACATACTATTGTAAACAACCTCCATTCTAACACAATCCCATTTGGCTTTGGCCGAGTCTATCTTCTTCTGGGGATTATGTCCAATGACTGCCCATTTGGGGTAATGAGATTACAGCTTTTGTATAACCCTAATATATTTTGGTAGAAAGTCATTTAAATATTTTAATTTTACTCTTTTGCCATCCAATTTCTCTTTTTGCGAATATATAATAGGGTGGTAAATTATGGGGTCAGTTTATATTCCAGTAATTTGAATTAGGATTATTTTATGTTATGACTAATTGTAGTTTTTCATCAACTTATTCTATAAAAAAGATTTTAGGTCAGATTTATTTTAAATTGTGAATTATAAATTGTTTCGGATCAATAATTTTAATTTTTCAAAAGAATTTAATTTTTTGATTGAAATTTAAATTATTTGAATTAATTTAGAAGCTATTTATAAGTTAGTTAAATCAGTTTATAAATTTTAAAAATAAGTTTAGCTGCTTGTTTATAATATTTTTTAGATTTATAAACTAAAAAAATAAATTGGGAATTGACTTTTCATTTTAATGTTTATAAACATTATGTTGTAAATTAATTTGATAAAGTATTTTATCATATTACTTTTATTTAATTTTTAAAATTTTACAACACGTTTCATTTAATATTATTTTAATCATTTTAATAATAAATATATTTATAAATTATTGTTTTACTAAGCATATCTATTATTTAAGTGTTTATAAATAAATTTTTATAAATTAGTCTAAACACTCTCTATAATGACATTTTCGAATATAGTCATATCAATTGATAAGTTGATATTTAAATTATTATAAATTTTGTGTGAATTAAAAAGGATTATAAATAGTTTTTAAATGAAAAATTTATCCAACCTCATAAAAATAATAAGTATATAATTACAGCTAAAGAATGAGACTATTTAAGAATATGGCATTAAATTCTAATAACAATCATACATTTCAATATATAAAAAAAAAATTCTTATCTCCATTTATTTCAAGGAAAATATTATATTTTCTACATTTTCTGTCATTTAAAGTACTTAGATAAATTGATATTTTCCTGATCAAAGAAAAAATTAAATCATTTTTTAATTTTTGAAAATATTTGTACATGTATGAAATAAATACATACTATTAATTTAACATTATAATCAAATAATGAAAAATATCTTTATAAAAAATATTTTTTATATACAAATTATTTTCTATGAAATAAATGGAGTCTTAATAATAAGTTAAAATTTTTTTTAATCTATGATTGTAATATTGAACCAAATTGTATATACTAGTTTTTTTCAAAATGTGTAATGCACGTTTTCTATACTTATGTATCCATAATTTTAATATTTTTATACAAGTTTTTTTATTGTTTTTTTATATAATATATGTAACACCCCTAATTTTTAAATTTATTATTTTATAGATAAATATTAATATTTTATTTTATTTAAATTTTAGGACATTATTTGAAATTTTTCGGGTTTTAGAAATCGGGTTCGATTTTTCAAAAATATAAAATTTGATGATTTTTAAAAATTAATTTAAAGACGACGTGGTAAAACTAAAAATATATTTGGAGTCTACGAATTTTTCTGAGTTTTCTAAAATTTTTTCAGAATTTTTGGGTCTCGTTTTCGGTCCCAAGGCAGAGTAAAAAATTCAAAATTTTGTATCTTGAATCAAACTGGCCGAATCGAACTGGACCGGATTGGACCGGTCGAATCAGACTGGCTTCTTCTTCCTTTTACTTTCTCCCCGAGCGCGTCCCAACCTCCCTTCCTTCCCTTCCCGTTTTCTCTCTCCTCCCTCACCCCCAGGCCGCGCCGCCGCCTCCCCAGCCACCCCACCTCGCCGGCGCGCCGCCCCAACACCTCCCCACAGCCGGCGGACACTCCAGGCAGCCGAAAAACGGGCGCAAACGCCACCCCTGAGCACGCGTGACGCTTCGTCTTCCCGGCCGATCCGGCCACCGATTGGGTCGGGTCTTGTGTCAAACAACATCTACACCTCGAGAGCTTTCTATAGACACCAAGATCACCAAAATCTATCTAGCGGTTTGTCTAATTTTTTTTGAGAAGTTTTAGCCTATTTTGACTAGATTTCTCGCAAACCGTGAACCCCACGAGAAAACCGAGAGTACCAGAGCGCTCCACTCGTTGAGAGCTTCGCGACAGTATAAATTTTGAAATTTTTCGACACCATTTTTCGGTGGGTCCCACGAAACTTTGTAGTATTTTTCCGAGCATTAAATGAGCTTAGAAAATTTCGTAAAAATTTTATACTAACCCCCGTGTTGTGGGCTTCGTGTAGGTATCTTCAATTCATGGAAATTCGACAGTTGTCCAGGTCTGTGAATTTTCGGCTAGACAGATCGGCTGTCGAAAAAGTCTTCGAATTGGATCGAGATTTTAGCTACCCCACCATTGTTAGATGTCCCGAGCGCGTCCTTAGAGTCGGAATCGACATAGGTAAACCCGAACCTTGTTTTTTCATAATTTTATAGTACTTAAATGGGATTAAAAATCCATAAAATATTCGTGGTAGCTCAGAAAATTATGATTCTTTTTGCAATAGCCTAGTAATATTGCTAAGGACTGCGGGGCAAAGTTTTAGAATTTTTAGAGCTTATTTAGGCAGTTTTTGCAAAAAATGATCAATTATAAGGACTAAACTGTAAATTTACATACTGTGATTGAGGATTGTATGGATAGGCCCAGGAGGGGCTGTGTGATGTGATTGAGTTATGAGTGTGTGATTTGTGAATATAGAAGTGCGTTTTGAGCCCTTTTGCAGGTTGGGTAGGTCCTAGGTATAAGGGAGACTCTGTCGGATTTTGAGCATGACTTAGGACGTCTTTGATCTTTTTCTTAGTTTGTGTTGAGTCAAATTTATTAAATGATTGTAATAAAATTGTCAGATGAGTCGGGACAGCCTTCTTCCTTCGCCCAGCCGCCACAGTAACTACTGTCAAGTTTGTGAGTAAAATATTAATTTTAATTGTAATTTTGATATTATTATATGTTCAAGCATGCTCATGCATCACTTATATGTATATATATATGTAGTTAAACTCTATGCACATTTTATGTTGCATTCACAACTGTTAAAGTGCCATGTATGTTGTTGTGGTAATTTGGAGTAGTGTGCGTGCGTTGGCATGCGTGTGATGTGGTGTTGGCTATGGATAGGATGGGTAGACACGGCTTGAGATCTTCGTTGGGACCCGGTTCTTCGGGGTAGTCACGGCTTGAGTTCTTCGCTGGGACCCCGTGTAACACCTCGTTTGCATAGCCTGGTAGATTTCACTGTTCCGGTGACCGGTGTCGGTCCGGATAATTAAGGGGATTAGAACCACACTTAAGACAACTAGATAAACCATAAACACAAATAATTAGTAATGTTCAATTAGTTAAGTATAAATAAGAAAAATAGAACATAAGAGGTTAAACGAGCCGAGAGTCACAGCGATGGGTGACCTTCTCGGGAAGGACTGCGAAGTCATTTTAAACTCAAATTTCGAACCGTAAAATGTGACGCTGCGGTCCTTAGGACCCTTATGAACATAGTGGAAAAGAGAAAATCACGAAAAAGAACTGTTAAGCCAGTCAAATAACTAGGTCAGGGAGCCGAAAGAAATATGGAATTATTTGCAAACCGGGATGAACCGGCGAGGGGCAATTTGGTCAATTGACCCCGAGAGCTGACTCCTGACCTAACTGTCAAATAAAATCGGAGAAAAGAAAATTTCGGAATCGAGAATTAAATTAAAGAACTAATAGAAAAATAAAGGAAAAAGAAAAGGAAATGAAATATGACTTATAACATCATCTAAATGACATCATACATGATGTCAAAAATATAATTTATTTTATTAAAGTTGACTAAGTCAAAATTTAAGATAATTAGAGTTAAAAACAAATAAAAAAGAAATTGTTGGGTTGTCTTCTTCATTTGGCCGAAATCCTCCCTCTCTCTTCCCTCTCTCTTATTTCATTTTCTACCATTGATAAGCCTCACCAAGCTTTTGAAACCCTAAACTAAACATGCTTCCCATAAAATTCTCCACCTAAACTTCATTCTTGCATCTTGAAGAGTATAGAGGAAGCATAAGAAAGCAAGAAGAAGAAGAAAGAAGAAGAACAAAAAGTGAAGATCAAAGGCTTCACCTAAGGTTGGTATTCTAACCTTCAATTTCTATTTTAAGTGCATGCTTGTTACTTAAATGAGCTTAGAATTCATTAAATGAAATGAAAATATGGGGGAAGGACTATTATTGAATTTTCGGCTAGCTTGAAGGGAGTATGAATTGCATGAATTTAATGGGTTTGAATGAGTTTAGAAACCTTACTTAGTTGAATGATTAGCATTAAAACCATTAAATGTAGTTAAGTGCATGAGATCAATGAGTTAGGGTTTGAATGTTAGGGTTTGTGAACCAAATTTTGGAGAAATGCTTAAATGATGACTTTGGTCTATTGTGAGATGAAAAATGGTCAATAATGACCAAAAGAGATGTGTGGAAATTGTGAGAATGAAAGTTAAATTCGTAGGGCAAATGGTCATGCTGCTGGCAGCATGACCAAGCCAACTTTGAAGGACCAAAACGGAAATTTTACAAGTCCAATTGATATGCCACCAATTGGGGATGAAAATAGACATAAAATGACACAATTTTCATTAAGGAACCATGCCCAAAAACTGACCAAAACTTAGTGAACCAATTGACCAAAGTTGGTTAAGTGCAGGCTGTCACTGCACAAACTGACTAAATGAACAGTATTTGTTCATTTAGTCATAACTCGAGCTAGGAAGGTCAAAATGACCTGAAATTTTACCAGTAATTAGATAAGATATAGATCTAAAACTTTTATGAAGAACACCAACTCAAATTATGCCGTTAACCTAATCAAATTATTGAGCAAAGTTGAGTTACTGAACCTGCAAAACTGCAGAATTGCCATTTGAACAGTAAAGTTTCAATGGTTATAACTCTCTCTAGAAAACTCCGATTTAGGTGAATCTTGAACCGATGGAAACCTAAGACACAGTAGAATATTTCGTATGAAGGAAATTAGACCAAATTACGGACTTAACTTGATCAAATTATTGAACGAAGTTGGATCAAAAATCTGTCAGAACCAAAATTGCAACATGAATAGTGCACGTGAACAGTAACTGTATTTTGGCTATAACTTGAGCTAAAAAACTCCAATTGGGGTGATTCAAAAAGGAGAATAAACTTAAGACAATGGGGAACATTTTCTATGAAGAAAGTTTTGCCAAATTCCAACAATAAAGTGACCAATGGAACAGTGCAACTTAGGACTCCAAAACTGAAATTTACCAAATTTGCCTAAAAGACTTAGGATTTGAGTAAACAACCAAAACCAATAAGTTTAGTGACCAAAATGTGGTATGTGGATGAAGTTGGAATTCCCATACCTATTAAGCCTTAGAAAATCAACAAATTGACTTGAATAGTGTAGTGAATAGTAACTCGAAGCACAAAATTTTAAGAACGTCGAGTTTAGCAAGTTAGAGCTAGGTAAAAATGAGGCTAAATTTATTTTGGATTTATGTTAAGTTCTAGTACTGAAACATTGTAAAATTGTGTATTTCAGTTGAAAAGAATATCGGGAAGGAACCCGAGGAATCGAGTCGAGGCTAAGGGGCTACTCGCTTGAGGTTTGTGCACAACATCACTATGCTTTAAAATGTAGTGATAAAGTGAATGAAATATGTATTTTACATTTGCTTTGAATTGTTGAAAATTTATTTGTGACATTAGTTATGTTGTTTTGACTTAAATTGTTGAAAGTTATTGTGTATATTTGAAATGACAATGTTTAGCAAATTGTTAAGATAAATTTTGAAACCACAGTGTCATGACCATATATTTGAACACCTCACTAGCATGACTAGTGGGGGTAATTAGTTTCGAATTTTGATTCCTTCTCTGGAGAAGTGTTGAGGTGTGCCAGTAGAAGAGGATGTGAATGGATATCCATATATTTGAGCTAGCTAGCCTTGTGATGTGATTTCTCTTTAGCCTCTGGCTATTGAGATTCTATTTGTTTCGAATGGCATGATCTAACTATGGGTTTTATGAAATGTGTTTTGATACTTCGAAATGAACGTGATTTGCATTAAAATCTCATAATTCATGTTTTGTGTTTAATGCTCATGTTTAGTCAAATTTTTGAATAAATGTGATTTTATTTTTGTATAAAGATTATTTTAGTATGTTGTGCACCACTGAGTCCTAGTACTCAGCGATAGCTTTTATTGCTGTCGCAGATACAGAGACTAGAGGAGCAGCAGACTGAGCTGCTAAAGATTGAGGATCATTCAGCCTAAAGTCTTCGGGTATAATTTATACCCTAATTGTAAATATTTCTTTTGATGTATATATTGCACATAAATGTATGGACATGTAAAAATGAGTCTTGAGCAGTTATATAAAATTTGTATAAAGTTGTAATATATATATTGTAGTTTGAAATTCTCTTAATGTAAATTTTGTAATGATCTATTTAAATTGTTTTGTTTCTAATGAAATATGAATGGAACTATTTTATTTAATTTGAATGAAATGATTGTTAGTATTTGATGATCATTGGATACTGGATTTGAAATGGAAAGTTGATAAATGTGTTGAGAACTTGATTGAGATTGCGTATGAAATTGAAGCAGTTGTTGAGAAAATTTTTAGAAGTGCTTTTTACAGGTATTTAAAGAACTGTTTTCTCAAAATACAGAGGGAACTCTGTCAAAATTTTTATAAAATTTGCGGAAAAATAAAATAGGCTAAAATTTCCAACTAGCTTTCAACTTAATTACATGTTTAAAATACTTATTAGAAATGCTCACCACTTATCAAAAATAAGAAAATTGTTTTAAAATCCCTTGTAGGGTACTTAATGAGTTATCGGTAGGTGAAGTTCGGTAGTTCATTAGGTATTCTACGGGATCATGTTATGCCTTACAGAGGGGTAAGGTGTGACATGTTTTAGTGGTATCAGAGCAAGTTTTTGAAGTATGTTTTAAATTGTGAATTTATATCTTTTCTTTATTAAGTACAACGGCTCAATGTCCATAATTGTTACATACAGTGCATTACATCATGAATATGAACTAACAGAGGGAAATCTCCATGTGTTACTTGTTCAGGAGATACCCTACTCCAGACTGTTATGGAAGAAGGGGATCGCTCAGTTGAGCAGTCTGTTGAAGCTGAGGCACAAGGGGAAGCCCCAGCTTTACCGAATGTTAGTGGGTCAGTAGCACCAGCCCCGCAAATGCCGCAGTTTCCTGCACAGTTTGCACAGCAGATGGCGGCAATGTTTCAACAAATGGCTGGGGGTATGCCTGTTCAAACTCCACCACAACCACCTGTGGCACAACCATTGCCTCCAGCCAGACAGTATGACAAGTTATTGAAGTATGGGGCTGCAGAATTCAAGGGTACAGTGGACCCTTTAGAGGCAGAGCAATGGCTTGAAAGAATGGACAGAGTATTTAAGAAGCTGCACTGCCAAGATGAGTTGAAGTTTGAGTATTCTGTGTCGCCATCGCAAGGGATGCATATGATTGGTGGAAGACCATCCCCACGGCTTGGTGAACCACGATCTTGACACAGGATGACTTCATCGAGAGTTCGAGCAAATACATCCCAGATGCATATATTGATCAGAAGTTACAAGAGTTTCTAAGTTTAAAACAAGGAAACCGATCAGTGGCAGAGTATGAGAGGGAGTTCTCCCGCCTGAGTCACTATGCGGGAAGTCTCCTTACTACCAGCAAGGCAAGATGCAAGAGATTTGAGACGGGTTTGAAGCCCAGCATAAGAATGCAAGTTGTGGGATTTCGACACAGTAATTTTTCAGAAATTATGTCTCAAGCACTTGAGCTGGAGAGAATTGAATCAGAAGTAACCCCAGTGAAAGAAAAATCAGAGAAAGCTGAGAAATCAGAAAAAGACAAGAGGGAAAAGTCGGAGCCGAGTTACGTGGTACCTGGAAAGAAAAAGAAGTATAGTGGACCCAGCAGGGGTCGAGGTGGAAGATTTGGTAGAGGCAGATTTTTACGGACAAAGACCCCTAGGTGCAGTCAAGATCGGCAGGGGTTCACATTCTGCCCGCCCCTGTGAGACTTGTGGCAAGATTCATGGAGGGGAATGCTACTGGGCCATTGGAGCCTGCTTTAACTATGGAGGCAAGGGTCATTTAGCAAGAGACTGCACTAGTGCTCTGTCTTCGAGATATGGTCCATCTCCTACTACTGCCGAGGGATCTATTCAGAGTCCTGCTCCCAGAGGTTCACATTATGTTAGCAGAGGAAGAGGCAGAGGTAGAGGCACTGCTTCAGGCAGTCAGGGCATAGTTGGTCAGTCGGGACAAGGAAGTGCTTCAACCAGAATCTACACAATGAGACGGCGAGAAGAGGCTGAGACTTCTGATGTGGTAGCTGGTACATTCTCTATCTCTGATCAAGAAGTATTTGTGTTGTTTGATCCGGGTTCAACCCATTCATATGTTAGTGCTAGCATAATTAGTTCACTTGCTGTTCCATGTGTGCAAATGGATTTTGAAGTGCTAGTAACTAGTCCATTAGGACAAGAGGTCCGGGTCAACAAAATTTATAGAGACTGTCCTTTGGTGATCCAAGGACATATTTTCCTGTCAGACTTGATTGAAATGCCCTTCAGAGAGTATGATATCATCTTGGGCATGGATTGGTTAGCCAGGCATCACGCCATGATTGACTGTAGACTGAAGATAGTCACTTTTGGTCTCCCTTTGTACGGTGATGTGGTAATACATGGGGAGAGGCATTTACTGCCATCAAACATCATTTCAACTGCATTAGCAAGAAGGATGATCAGAAAGGGGTGTGAAGCATACTTGGCACATGTGATAGACACCCAAGTGGGGAGTCCAGCACTAAGGGACATCCCTACTGTATGTGACTTTCCAGATGTGTTTCCTGATGATTTGTCAGGATTACCTCCAGAAAGAGAGGTGTAGTTTGAGATTGATGTTATGCCTGGTGTGGACCCAATCTCCATAACACCATATAGAATGGCACCTGCAGAATTAAAAGAGGTGAAAGTACAATTGCAAGAGTTGCTTGATAAGGGCTTTATCAGCCCTAGTGTGTCACCTTGGGGAGCGCCAGTGTTGTTTGTAAAGAAGAAGGATGGCACTCTCCGGTTATGCATTGATTATCGGCAGTTGAATAAGGTGACAATAAAGAACAGATATCCATTGCCCCGTATTGATGACTTATTTGATTAGTTGAGGGGTGCAGCTGTGTTCTTCAAAATTGACCTGAGATCAGGTTATTATCAGCTGAAAGTACAAGAGCAGAGTATTCCTAAAACTGCCTTCAGAACCCGCTATGGCCATTATGAGTTTTTGGTTATGCCATTCGGGTTAACTAATGCTTCGGCTGCTTTTATGGATCTGATGAACACTATCTTCAGACCATACCTCGACCAGTTTGTTGTGGTATTTATAGATGATATATTGGTCTATTCGAGGAATGCAGAAGTGCATGAAAGACATCTGCGGATTGTACTGCAGACTTTGAGAGAGAAACAACTATATGCCAAATTGTCCAAGTGTGAATTTTGGCTGAAAGAAATATCTTTCTTGGGGCATGTAGTATCAGAAGAGGGCATCAAGGTAGATCCAAGTAAGATTGAAGCTGTCCTTAATTGGAGGTCACCCAGAAATGTCACAGAAATTCGTAGTTTTCTGGGTTTAGCTGGATACTACCGTAGATTTGTGAAGGGATTCTCCATGTTGGCATCTCCATTGACCAAGCTGCTTAGAAAAGATGTAAAATTTCAGTGGACGGACAAATGCCAGCAAAGTTTTGATGAATTGAAGAGATGTTTGACTGAAGCTCCAGTCCTGACTTTACCTACCCCGGGTAAAGAATATACAATATATAGTGATGCTTCTCACAATGGGTTAGGCTATGTATTGATGCAAGATCGAAATGTCATTGCCTATGCATCACGCCAGCTAAAACCGCATGAGAGGAATTATCCGACACATGATTTGGAGCTTGCAGCTATTGTGTTTGCTCTTAAGATCTGGAGACATTATTTGTATGGGGAGAAGTGCTACATCTACACAGATCATAAGAGTTTGAAGTATTTGGGCACCCAGAAAGAGCTGAACTTGAGATAGAGGAGATGGTTAGAGTTGATAAAAGACTATGATTGTCTGATAGACTATCGGCCAGGGAAAGCTAATGTTGTGGCTGATGCCTTAAGTCGCAAGACTATGGCAAGTCTACGGATTACTCCTTTGTCTTTGGTACATGAGTTGAGATCATTACATGCCAGCTTAGAGATTAATGATGATGGGCAGACAGCAGTTGCATGGCATGTACAGCCAGTGTTGATTGATCAGATTAGAATGGCTACTCAAAATGATCAGAAGTATCAGAAGTTGATGGAAGAAGTCCGACAAGGCAAGAAACCAGAATTCTCAATCAGAGATGATGGTCTACTGCTACACCAGGGCAGAATGTGTGTTCCTAATGATGTTGATTTGAGGCAGATCATTTTGAAGGAAGCACATGAGTCTCCTTTTGCCATGCACCCTGGTGGCACAAAAATGTATAGAGGGCTAAAGGAGCATTACTAGTGAATGGGTTTAAAAAGAGATGTGGCAGAGTTTGTATCCAAATGCCTGACTTGTCAGCAAGTAAAGGCAGAGCATCAAGTACCAACTGGGTTGTTACATCCACTGCTAGTGCCAGAATGGAAATGGGAGAGAATAACGATGGATTTTGTGATGGGACTTCTGAGGACACAGAAGAGTCATGATACAGTATGGGGCATTGTTGACAGACTGACCAAGTCTGCTCATTTTCTGCCAGTTCGGATGGACTACAGTTTAGAAAGATTGGCCAAGGTATACATCGATGAGATTGTGAGACTGCATGGAGTGCCAGTATCCATTGTGTCAGACAGAGATCCTAGGTTCACTTCTAGATTCTGGGGTAGTCTTCAGAGAGCCCTAGGAACTAGATTGAACTTCAGTACGGCATTCCACCCACAGACAGATGGCCAGTCTGAGAGGGCAATTCAGATCTTGGAGGACATGCTACGGGCTTATGTGATTGAATTTGAAGGCAGTTGGGATACACACTTGCCTTTGATTGAGTTTGCTTACAACAACAGCTACCAATCAAGCATTGGAATGCCTCCATATGAAGCTTTGTATGGCAGAAAATGTAGAACCCCATTGTGTTGGGATGACGTGGGTGAAAGAAAGATGATTGGACCCGAAATTGTTCAGCAAACTGAAGAGAAAATCAGGGTGATCCGAGATCAACTTAAGAGTGCATCAGACCGTCAGAAGTCCTATATTGATTTGAAAAGAAGGGATATTCAGTATGCAGTGGGTGAGAAAGTTTTCCTCAAGGTTTCTCCTTGGAAGAGAATTATGAGATTCGGTAGAAAGGGGAAACTGAGTCCTCGTTTTATTAGGCCATATGAGGTTTTGGAAAGAGTGGGTCCTTTGGCATATCGGTTGGCACTACCTCCAGAGTTGGAAAAGATACATAATGTCTTCCATGTGTCTATGTTGAGGAGGTATCGATCAGACCCATCTCATGTATTACCAGTAGAGGAAATTGAAGTAAATCCAGACCTCACATATGAAGAAGAACCCATAGAGATTCTGGCTTATGAGGTGAAGCAGCTATGAAACAAGCAGATACCGTTGGTAAAAGTGCTGAGGAACCATCATTCGGGCCAGGAGGCTACTTGGGAACAAGAGGAGGACATGAGGAGACAACACCCACAGCTGTTCAGAGATTGATACCAGGTAAAATTTCGAGACGAAATTTATTTTAAGGGGGGGGAGAATTGTAACACCCCGTTTGCATAGCCTGGTAGATTTCACTGTTCCGGTGACCGGTGTCGGTCCGGATAATTAAGGGGATTAGAACCACACCTAAGACAACTAGATAAACCATAAATACAAATAATTAGTAATGTTCAATTAGTTAAGTATAAATAAGAAAAACAGAATATAAGAGGTTAAATGAGCCGAGAGTCACAGCGATGGGTGACCTTCTCGGGAAGGACTGTGCAGTCATTTTAAACTCAAATTTCGAACTGTAAAATGTGACGCTGCTATCCTTAGGACTCTTATGAACATAGTGGAAAAGAGAAAATCACGAAAAAGAACTGTTAAGCCAATCAAATAATTAGGTCAGAGAGCCAGAAGAAATATGGAATTATTTGCAAACCGGGATGAACCGGAGAGGGGCAATTTGGTCAATTGACCCCGAGAGCTGACTCCTGACCTAACTGTCAAATAAAATCGGAGAAAAGAAAATTTCGAAATCGAGAATTAAATTAAAGAACTAATAGAAAAATAAAGGAAAAAGAAAAGGAAATGAAATATGACTTATAACATCATCTAAATGACATCATACATGATGTCAAAAATATAATTTATTTTATTAAAGTTGACTAAGTCAAAATTTAAGATAATTAGAGTTAAAAACAAATAAAAAAGAAATTGTTGGGTTGTCTTCTTCATTTGGCCGAAATCCTCTCTCTCTCTCTTCCCTCTCTCTTATTTCATTTTCTACCATTGATAAGCCTCACCAAGCTTTTGAAACCCTAAACTAAACATGCTTCCCCTAAAATTCTCCACTTAAACTTCATTCTTGCATCTTGAAGAGTATAGAGGAAGCATAAGAAAGCAAGAAGAAGAAGAAAGAAGAAGAACAAAAAGTGAAGATCAAAGGCTTCACCTAAGGTTGGTATTCTAACCTTCAATTTCTATTTTAAGTGCATGCTTGTTACTTAAATGAGCTTAGAATTCATTAAATGAAATGAAAATATGGGGGAAGGACTATTATTGAATTTTCGGCCAGCTTGAAGGGAGTATGAATTGCATGAATTTAATGGGTTTGAATGAGTTTAGAAACCTTACTTAGTTGAATGATTAGCATTAAAACCATTAAATGTAGTTAAATGCATTAGGGTTTGTGAAACAAATTTTGGAGAAATGCTTAAATGATGACTTTGGTCTATTGTGAGATGAAAAATGGTCAATAATGACCAAAAGAGATGTGTGGAAATTGTGAGAATGAAAGTTAAATTCGTAGGGCAAATGGTCATGCTGCTGGCAGCATGACCAAGCCAACTTTGAAGGACCAAAACGGAAATTTTATAAGTCCAATTGATATGCCACCAATTGGCGATGAAAATAGATATAAAATGACACAATTTTCATTAAGGAACCATGCCCAAAAACTGACCAAAACCTAGTGAACCAATTGACCAAATTTGGTTAAGTGCAGGCTGTCACTGCACAAACTGACCAAATGAACAGTATTTGTTCATTTGGTCATAACTCGAGCTAAAAATGTCAAAATGACCTGAAATTTTACCAGTAATTAGATAAGATATAAATCTAAAACTTTCATGAAGAACACCAACCCAAATTATGCCGTTAACCTAATCAAATTATTGAGCAAAGTTGAGTTACTGAACCTGCAAAACTGCAGAATTGCCATTTGAACAATAAAGTTTCAATGGCTATAACTCTCTCTAGAAAACTCCGATTTAGGTGAATCTTGAACCGATGGAAACCTAAGACACAATTGAACATTTTGTATGAAGGAAATTAGACCAAATTACCGACTTAACTTGACCAAATTATTGAACGAAGTTGGATCAAACATCTGCCAGAACCAAAATTGCAGCATGAGCGATTGCACATGAACGATGAATCGTATTTTGGCTATAACTTGAGCTAAAAAACTCCAATTGGGGTGATTCAAAAAGGAGAATAAACTTAAGACAATGGGGAACATTTTCTATGAAGAAAGTTTTGCCAAATTCCAACAATAAAGTGACTAATGGAACAGTGCAACTTAGGACTCCAAAACTGAAATTTACCAAATTTGCCTAAAAGACTTAGGATTTGAGTAAACAACCAAAACCAATAAGTTTAGTGACCAAAATGTGGTATGTGGGTGAAGTTGGAATTCCCATACCTATTAAGCCTTAGAAAGTCAACAAATTGACTTGAATAGTGTAGTGAATAGTAACCCGAAGCACAAAATTTAAAGAACGTCGAGTTTAGCAAGTTAGAGCTAGGTAAAAATGAGGCTAAATTTATTTTGGATTTATGTTAAGTTCTAGTACTTAAACATTGTAAAATTGTGTGTTTCAGTTGAAAAGAATATCGGGAAGGAACCCGAGGAACCGAGTCGAGGCTAAGGGGCGACTCGCTTGAGGTTTGTGCACAACATCACTATGCTTTAAAATGTAGTGATAAAGTGAATGAAATATGTATTTTACATTTGCTTTGAATTGTTGAAAATTTATTTGTGACATTAGTTATGTTGTTTTGACTTAAATTGTTGAAAGTTATTGTGTATATTTGAAATGACAATGTTTAGCAAATTGTTAAGATAAATTTTGAAACCACAGTGTCATAACCATATATTTGAACACCTCACTAGCATGACTAGTGGGGGTAATTAGTTTCGAATTTTGATTCCTTCTCTGGAGAAGTGTTGAGGTGTGCCAGTAGAAGAGGATGTGAATGGATATCCATATATTTGAGCTAGCTAGCCTTGTGATGTGATTTCCCTTTAGCCTCTGGCTATTGAGATTCTATTTGTTTCGAATGGCATGATCTAACTGTGGGTTTTATGAAATGTGTTTTGATACTTCGAAATGAACGTGGTTTGCATTAAAATCTCATAATTCATGTTTTGTGTTTAATGCTCATGTTTAGTCAAATTTTTGAATAAATGTGATTTTATTTTTGCATAAAGATTATTTTAGTATGTTGTGCACCACTGAGTCCTAGTACTCAGCGATAGCTTTTATTGCTGTCGCAGATACAGAGACTAGAGGAGCAGCAGACTGAGCTGCTAAAGATTGAGGATCATTCAGCCTAAAGTCTTCGGGTATAATTTATACCCTAATTGTAAATATTTCTTTTGATGTATATATTGCACATAAATGTATGGACATGTAAAAATGAGTCTTGAGCAGTTGTATAAAATTTGTATAAAGTTGTAATATATATATTGTAGTTTGAAATTCTCTTAATGTAAATTTTGTAATGATCTATTTAAATTGTTTTGTTTCTAATGAAATATGAATGGAACTATTTTATTTAATTTGAATGAAATGATTGTTAGTATTTGATGATCATTGGATACTGGATTTGAAATGGAAAGTTGATAAATGTGTTGAGAACTTGATTGAGATTGCGTATGAAATTGAAGTAGTTGTTGAGCAAATTTTTAGAAGTGCTTTTTACAGGTATTTGAAGAACTGTTTTCTCAAAATACAGAGGGAACTCTGTCAAAATTTTTATAAAATTTACGGAAAAATAAAATGGGCTAAAATTTCCAACTAGCTTTCAACTTAATTACATGTTTAAAATACTTATTAGAAATGCTCACCACTTATCAAAAATAAGAAAATTGTTTTAAAATCCCTTGTAGGGTACTTAATGAGTTATCGGTAGGTGAAGTTCGGTAGTTCATTAGGTATTCTACGGGATCATGTTATGCCTTACAGAGGGGTAAGGTGTGACACCCCGATTTGGTTTATTAAGCGAAAGTCCTGCTTGAGTTCTTCGCTGGCACAGGTTGGATTTAAGAGAGTTGTATAGGGGATCAACTCCCATATATTTATGATTTGACATTACTGGGTGTGTGAGTGCTCCAAATTACCTTTTTGCTGTTATGATGTGAAAATATTGCTGATGTTGCATTTCACTCTACAGAGTGCATTAGCTTTAGATAGTTATAGAGATTATAGTTAAAAGTAATATTTTACTCTCTGAGTCTAACGCTCACTCCTGTTCAATATTTTTCTAGGCCATAGGAGGATATTTTTAAGGTTCACCTGCTTTTCTCCCTCGCAGGTTGTTTATTAATGTTTGTATAAACCTGTTAACTCTTAGAATTTCCGCATGTGTTAGAAGTATTTATTTAATTTGGGTCTATAATATAATTATCATGTTGGACCTGTAAACGTATTATTATATGTATATTTGATGGAATGGATGAGGGAGCTGAGCTCCCATTTATTTTTATGACATTGAGTATATGGAGGGTGAGCTGAGCTCCCCAATTGATTATATATTGTGTTTACAGGTCAAGTGAGTCAAAAACTCCCCGTTGAAATTTCCACTTTATGACCGGACTCTGTGCGGTTGAATTTTTGAAATTGGGCCCAAATGGGCCTTAGAGTTGGGTTAAGGAATAGTTAGGCTTACTACGGGCCTCGGGGGCTTTAGGCTGGCCTAGGTCCTAGTGCCGGTTCGGCCCATAGGTTGGGTCGTGACAATATAATACTATTATAATATATTTGTTATTATACTTATAATATAATAATTTTTTGTTTTTTCATGATGTGTATGTTATATGTGCATTTATAATTTTTAGATTAAATTAATGAAAATGAAAGAATATCAATGAAAATAAAAAATTATAGAATTGAAATTTATTATAAAAAAAATTTATTAGTATAATATAATTTTATAATTAGTATTTTATAAATATATAAATTTAACTATTTGTTATTTTGTTTATTCATATATTTTTGTGTTAAATTTCTTCATTAATGAAATATTGAGTTTATAAGACTAATTAGCTTTTAACATTTTAAAATTTTTTATAAAACATATATAATTGGAGTGAAAATTTTAAATTTTTTTCAATCCTATTCAATAATTTATAGATATAATAGTAAAATAAATTCAATTTAATGTTAATATTTTTTATTTTTAGTTATTTTCAATTTGATTTTTTTATTTTATTTGTTAAAATTAATTGTGAACACGTATATTAATAAATATTAATATTAATAATTTTTATTTGATATATAACATTTTACATAATTTCACATTTGACAAAAACTTTAAAATAAGATTGATAAACTTATTAATATTAATAAATTAATAACTAAAAATTTCTTTTTATTTAAAAATAAAAATCTATGTTAATAGAATACAAAAAAAATACTAATATTAGTATATTATTATTTTTAATTGAAAAAATCTATGTTAATCAAACTGTGGTTTACTGGAAAGGAGAGAAACAAGAATGGAGTGGCATAATCATAGACAGAATATTGAAAGATGTTATAATAGCTGTGAAAAGAGTAGGAGATAGAATTATACTAATAAAGCTAGTACTAGAAGGAGAAATAATAAATGTAGTTAGTATTATGCCCCACAAATAGGACTAGATAGTGAGAGTAAATAAAGATTTTGGGAAGATATGGATGATCTAATGCAAATCATATCGAATGAAGAGAATGTTTTCATCGGTGGAGATTTGATGGAAATGTAGGAAGTGATAGGCAAGATCATGAGAATGTTCATGGAGGTTTTGGTTTTGGCAGCCGAAATGAGGAGGAAAAAAGTATCTTGGATTTTGCTATGACATACGACCTAATAATAACAAATATCTACTTTATAAAAAGAGAGTCACATTTAGTGACTTTCAAAAGTGGGCAACATAGAAGCCAAATTGACTTCCTCTTAACTAGAAAGACAAGTATAGCTCTATGCAAGGATTGCAAGGTCATTCCAGGAGAGTCTTTAATAAGTCAACATCAGTTAGTGGTTTTGGATGTCAAGTTTAAGAACAACTCAAGTAAGGTTAAAAGAAATAGTGTAGCTAGAACAAATTGGTGGGAGTTCAAAGGAGTAAAGCAAGTGAAGTTCAAAAATGAGCTTCTCAAGTCTGAAGCATAGAAGTTGGATATGAAGGCCAATGGTATGTGGATACAGATGGCATCAAAGATTAGAGAAGTAGCTAGAAAAGTACTTGTAGAGTCTAAAGGACATGGACTACCCTCAAAAGAGAGATGGCGGTGGAATGAGGAAGTACAAAAGACAGTGTAGAGAAAGAGGGAATAGTATAAGAAATTACCTAAGTGTGATAATAATGAGGCATATGAACAGTACAAGATAGCAAAGAAAGAGGCAAAAAAGGCAATTAGTCAAGCAAGAGCGCTGGCCTTTGAAAAGTTATATGAGAAACTTGGAACTAAAGAAAGGGAGAAAGATATTTATAGATTAGCAAGAAGGAGAAAAAAGAAATATCAAGATCTCAATCAAGTTAGGTGCATTAAAGATAAAAAAGGAAAAATGTTAGTGAAAGATGTGGACATTAAATAAAGATGGAGAAATTATTTTGATAATCTCTTTAATGATAGTCAAAATGGTAATAACGTGAATATAGACTACAGAGCAATAAAAAAGAATGTGAATTATACTAAAAGGATTAGATATTTAGAAGTAAAGAAAGCACTTAAGAGAATGGAAGTGGGTAAAGCCTGTAGACCAGATGGAATACCAATTGACGTGTGGAAGTGTTTAGGAGATATGGGAGTGGCATGGTTAACTAAATTATTTAATAAGATTCTAAACTTAAAGAAAATGTCTGATGAATGGAGGAAGAGTATTTTAGTATCTATTTTTAAAAATAAGAGAGACATATAGAGTTGCTCAAACTATAGGGAAATTAAACTCATGAGCCATACTATGAAGTTGTGGGAGAGAGTTGTGGAACATCGATTACGTCATGATACTTTTATCTCTCTCAATCAATTTGGCTTCATGTCCAGTCGTTCAACTATGGAAGCGATCTTTCTCATTAGAAGCTTGATAGAGAAATATAGAGATGTGAAGAAAGATCTACGCATGCTTTTTATCAATTTAGAAAAGGCTTATGATAGTGTTCCAAGAGATGTCTTGTGGAGAGTGTTAGAACAAAAGAGGGTATCTATTAGGTACATACAAGTCTTGAAAGATATGTATGAAGGCGCAACTACTATTGTGTGCACAGTGGGAGGGGACACAAGAGATTTTCCTATCTCAGTTGGATTACACCAAGGTTCAACTGTAAGCCCTTACCTTTTTACATTAGTTTTAGATAAATTGAAGAAACATATACAAGAGAGTATCCCTTGGTGCATGATGTTTGCGGATGATATAGTTCTGATAGATGAGACGCGAGAAGAAGTTATTAAAAAGCTAAAGCTTTAGAGAAGCACTCTAGAGTTAAAGGGCTTTAAGTTAAGTAGAACGAAGACAGAATACATACATTGCAAGTTCAGTGAAGGGCAAACTAGTGATAGGGAAGGAGTTAATTTGGATGGAGTGGTACTGTCCCAAAATAATCACTTTAAATATCTCGACTCAGTCCTTCAAGTAGATGGGGGATGTGATGAGGATGTTAGTTATAGGATTAAAGCCGGATGGTTGAAGTGGAGACGTGCCACGAGAGTTTTATGTGATCGCAAGATTCTCAATAAGTTGAAAGAAAAATTTTACCGTACAGCCATACGACCGGCCATGTTATATGTTAGTAAGTGTTGGACACTGAAGGAGTCGTATGTGTCTAAGATAAGAGTTCCGGAGATGAGAATGTTAAGGTGGATGAGTGGTCATATTAGACTAGATAAAATCCGTAATAAGAGTATTAGAGAAAATGTAGGAGTGGTGCCAATTGAGGATAAGTTGAGAGAAGGAAGATTGAGGTGGTTTGGTCATATGAAGCGTAGACATATGGAGGTTCCAGTTAGACACGTAGAGCACATTAGGTTAGATGATAGAAAAAAAAGAAGGGGTTAACCTAAATTGACTTGGAGGAAAGTAGTACAACATAACCTAAAAGTATTACACATTTCTAAGGATTTAAACCAAAATCCTTTAGAGTGGAGAAAGAGAATCCATATAGCCGACCCCAAATTTTTGGGATAAAAGCTTAGTTGAGTTGAGTTGAGTTGAAAAAATCTACGTTAATAGAATAAAAAAAATACTAATATTAGTATATTATTATTTTTAATTGAAATCATTATGGTAAAAAATATATACCCAATTCTTCAATTTATAATAAAATATTTTGTCAAATTAATTTATAACGTATTTTTAAATTAAACTTTTTATAATTATTTTTCTAAAATAAATATCAAATTTTAATAGAGAAAGTTGTTAAATTCAAAAAAATAAAAATTCTATTAAATGATATAAAACTTATATTCATATAAAAGTTGAAATCTTTTCATATCAAATATCAATTAGTGTTTACATTTAAATATAAATTTATTAAATTAAACACTATTTACCAAATTAGGATATCATTATAGTATTAAAAAAAATTATTATGTTTTTTTCATATGTACACACATTAGTGCTTTTAAATTTTTAATAATATACCATTTCAAAATTAAAAAAAAATTTAATATTATAAATTTTAGTCATCCTATTAATTATATTAATCTTCTTATTACATTTAATTTTTTAAATAATATATATTTATTTTGTTTTATATGCGTAATTATATATTTTTAAAAAAATTTAAATTCATGTAGTTTTATTATATAATATGCATTATGATTAAATATTTTTGTATAAATCAATGAATATTAATTTTTTTAATATTTTTCAGTTGTTGCATATATATATATATATATAAAGCTTATCAATAAATGTATTAACTTATTTATTAATGTAATAATTAAGAATTTTAAAAATATATCTATAATTAAAAGTATAAATTTATTTTACATGAAATATATTTTAATGAACTCATAAGAAATTAAATGAAAATAAAATTTAAAAAATTAATAAAAGAATTCATATATTTGATTGACAAAAATTATTTTTTTTCTTGTTCTTTTATGCAAATTTAAATATTATTGTATTAATTTTTTTCTTAAATAATTATAATTAATATAGAGATAAAAATTCATTAACATTCATTAAAAATGTTATTCATATAAATAAAATACTTTATTTTTTAAATAATATAAATTATAAAAATATTTTCACAAAATTTTATTTTAAATTATATTATAATAAAAATTTAATTAAGTAGAATTTAAATACAAGTAGAAATAAGAATTTTAGATTTATATAAACTATAAAATTATATAGATAATTAAAGTCATAAAAATTTTAAATTTATATAAATTTTAAAATTAAATTAAATAACAAAAAATATAATTATAAATACCATAAATAATGAAGGGCAATTTTGGTAAAATCAATATTTCTCCTTCCTTCACACATTTATATATGATATAGATATAGAATATATAGATTTTCAATTGCTTAGATTTTCTTAGCAACCAAGCATAGATTATTTTGGCTCTGTATAGTAAATTTTTAGTTTTTTTTTATTAAGTTGGCTACATTAATAAAAATATAGAGATAGTTTAAAGAATTAGATTTCTTTTTATTATAAATTTTGAGAAAATTTCATATATTATATATTATAGTATTCTAATTAAATTAGGATTTTTATATTTAAATATAAAATTTTATGATATCGTGTTGAAATTTTATTAGCATTATAATAAGATTATTAAAAGACAGTGTATAACTAATACACTTTTTGAAGAAAAGAAAAATGTTAACAAAGACTTGTATAAGTTAAGAATACTTATAAATTAAAATACATTAATTAAATTTTTTTTTTGTTATAAAAGTTTTATAATTAAAAATTTAATTTTATAATTATAAGTAAAACTCAAATCTAAGTATGAATAAGGATGTGGAAGTTAAATTAAATCAGGATATATAAATAATTAGGCTTAATATAAATAATTGTAATTAAGAATTTTATGATATAAATAATTTAATAAATAATTAAATAGTAATAATATTATAATTATTAAACGTATTTTAGAGGAAATAATTATTAATTATTGTAAATAAATTATATTTTTAAAATGTATTTATGTTTATAAACTTAAAATAGAATTTAAATGAAAAAATATTTTTATCAATAACTTAATTAATTTTTTTTAATTTTTTAATATCTTTTTTAACGATTTCTTATTTTTTATTTTATTTTTGGATATCATAAAAAATTAAAAAGAATCATACCTATTTTAAAATTACTTTTAGTTTTTAATATTTAATTAAATTTATTTTTTATTAGTATAATTAATTTTAAATAACATAACTAGTTAAATTTAATCATTCAGCACTAAATTACTATGGCTTTTTGGGTAAATCCAATATTCCCATTTCCAACATTGATATATTATATAGATTATAGAATATTTATATTTTTTATTTTTATATAGATTATAGAATATTTTTATTTTTTACTTATTAATTTTTTTATTTTAATTAATTATTTTTTATAAAATTTTATATTAATTTAAATTAAGTGTAAGTAAGATTAAAAATTTTAATATAATCTCTAAAATTAATAATTTAAATTTATACAAATAACAAAATTAATTTAACTAATAAAAATATAATTGTAATTAATTTAAAGAATAAATGACATTTTTTGACAAAACTAATGTTCTCGTTTTCCACATTTATATATAGTGTAGATTATGTGAAAATATAAGTAAACTTATTTTTTAGCATAAAGATAATAATTTAAGTCTTAAACTTTAATTGGCAAATTTGTTATACTTATGTATTTTTATTTAAATTCATTAAAATTTTTCACCTTTAATGTATGTAAAAATTATATTATTTCAAAATTATGAAAATAAATTTCTTAAAAATTTCTCAAATGAAGCAGTGATATTTTTATTGTGGTAAAATAATAATTTTGAAACATTGCAAAGTAAAAGAAAAAAAAAAGAATTTTTAAACGTCCAAATTATTGAATAAAATCAATTAAGTTTATTGATAAAATTAATCGAAGTCTTTAAAATTGAAAATATAATTTTAATTGAATTTCATAAATCAGTCGAAACTATTAAAATTAAAATTATTGAAATAATTTTAATTAAAAAAATATATATTTTTTGTAATTAGATCAATTTAATATTATCGCTTTCTATGAGGCATGTAAAAGTAAATACTATGGTTTTTTTTTTTGTCTTTCATTGATAATTAAATATTTTAATTAAAATTTATTTAATGAATTTCAATAAATTTTTTAAATATTATTATGAATTAGTGTTAGAATAATAATTATTATTAAAATTTTATATTGCCATATTAAAATAAAATTTTATACTAATAGTGGTTGATACGAGCAATAAAAAACTCTTATCTCTTAAGTAAGATCGATTATTCGAATCTTTATGAATAGAAAAAATCCTAATTAATTTAGTAAGTGAGGAGATACTTACGATTTACTTAAAAAAAAGCTTTATAATATAATTTTTGGTATTTTCTAAAGTGATAATTTATTATTATTTTTTTTATTTCAGTTACTAAACATTTTGAATTTTATATTTCTTTTAGTTCGAATAATAATATATAGATTTTAATAAAATATGATTGAAAATTTTTAGATATAGATTATTTTTTAACCATTATTTATGGGTTTTACTTTTTAGTTGGATTAAATAATTATTTAATAAAAATCATGAAAATTAAAATAGAATTTATGACCTATATAATATTATTTTTATTAATTCAAATATATAATTAAAAAATTAAAAAATTGATTTACATAAAAATTGACTAGTGATATATTAAAATAATTGATTGAGATTTATTAAATATAAGCTACATACTAACTTATTTTCTCTTTCTAACTTTTTGATAAAAATTTTGTCATATTAAAAAAATTTTATCATATTAAATTATTTTATTATCAATATTTATATGATTTTTTTAATTATTTTATTAATTTTTTATAATATAATTATATAAAAAATAATAATTATGAATCATCAAAATCCTAAATTTTATATTATAAATATCTAACTAATTTATCATATATACATGTTATATTTATTTTATTCACCTATATATTTAAAGAAACATATAAATTTATTAAATAAATTAATTAATAAGATATTAGAGAAAATTAATTATTATCTATATTATCTGTAATATATATAAAAATAAGAAGAGGAATTATCTAAACCATTAAGATATTTCAAGAGATTAATTTTCATGATATTTTCTTTTAACCTTGTTTAGTTTTTTTTTTATTAATAATCTAATTATATTTTATAAAATATAAATAACAAATTTATAATATTAGTATATAGACTTTTTAGTAGATTAGTATTCCTAATGATCTAATTATATTTTATAAATATAAATAACATATTTATAATATTAGTGTATATACTTTCTATTAGATTAATATTTTTAAATTTTATTTAATTATAATTTTTATTAATTAATTAATTAATACTTTTATAGTGATTAAATTAAATAATTATATTAAATACATAAAAATATTTTTACCCATTTAAAAGTTCACCCTTATTCATGATAAAAAAAAAGTGACATTAATTATTAATGGTTGATTAAAAAAATCCAATTACACCAAATTATTTTTCATTGGGCCAAACAAATTGAACAAATCAGAAAAAGCCCAATTTCATTAAAACCCTAATCCACAATCCAAAAGCATCTATAATTTCCTTCTAGGGTTTTTTTCCTTCTAATCCTTCCCCACACCTTAGAACCACGAAGAGCCAGAGGGCGAGTGAAAATGCCGGCCGGCCATGGTCTTCGTTCTCGAACTCGCGATTTGTTCTCTAGGCCCTTCAGGAAGAAGGGTTACATTCCTTTGACCACATATCTTAGGACCTATAAGATTGGTGATTATGTAGATATCAAGGTGAACGGCGCCGTCCACAAGGGTATGCCTCACAAGTTCTACCATGGCCGCACCGGTCGTGTATGGAACGTCACCAAGCGTGCTGTTGGCGTTGAGGTCAACAAGCAGGTATACATCAATCTATGGAAAATGTTGTGTAGTTTTCTGATTTTGTGTTTTTAGGTTCCTGAAATCAATTAAATATTGAGTTATTCAGTATCTTTCTAGCTTCTATGTATATATTTAATTTGTGAGAACATGCTTATCAATTGGGTTTGGGTGAACTGATTTATTCTGGGTTTTAATTGTCATTTTGAATGTTGTTTGATTGCTAGATTATCCATTTCAGGTCCTGTAAATATGTAGTGGTTCAGATATCTGTCTTTTTCTCCTTTTTCTGAGTAATATAATAATTAATATGTGAGAATCTGATTATTATAATCATGTTTTTGATGATGGCACCGGTGATTATGAGATCTGCTTGAATGTATTTGTGCTTGCTGTTTGTATTGGGTGTTGGTATCCGTTTGGATCTTGGATGTGGTCTTATATAACTATTTATGATTACAGCTTGAGATAATGCTAATATTATGGGTGTTCGTATTATTCAGCCATTGATGCAATTGGCTGCATTTGGTTATCTATGGTTTTTATGGTTTATTTGGTTTTGTTTTTTATCTATCATATCTAATGCCAATTTAATTGATATAGTGACTTTGTGATGTTGCGTTGGGGTTCTTCTAAGACTTGTATTACAGAGTAAACAGTTGAGAGAAATGTGAATCTCATATGTTGCAATCAATGAGTAAAGTGTTTATATGCACCCAAGAGAAGAGTGCCTGGCTGTATTATAGCTGAGCTGGCAAAACTATAAGAATAAAATAAATAACAAACTAGACTAATTTTTCTTAATTAGCTTCTCTGCTGCAACTCTTTCTAAGCTCTTCCTGTTGCTTTGATTGATAACTTGGAAGCAACTAAGTAAATTATTTATGTTTTAAGTTGTTATAACCAGTTATCATTTAACCTCCTCTGTTTCTTAGGTACTTTTTGTTGCCAGTTCTGAATAATAATGATGGATATCTGTGAATAATACTGATGGATATTGTTTGCATATTATAGGTGGGCAATAGAATTATTAGGAAGAGGATTCATGTGCGGGTGGAGCATTTGCAGCCTTCAAGATGCACAGAGGAATTCCGTCTAAGGAAGAAGAAAAATGATTCACTGAAGGCAGAGGCAAAAGCTAGAGGTGAGGTCATTAGCACAAAGAGGCAGCCAGAAGGCCCTAAACCTGGTTTCATGGTCGAGGGTGCACAGTTGGAAACTGTTACACCCATCCCGTATGATGTTGTTAACGATCTCAAGGGTGGTTACTAGGTCTACAATTTCTAGGTTTTGTTCATGCTGTTTGGTTTGTTTTGCAAACTTTTTTTGACCGGATTAGCTTATTCATGAGTATTTAAAGTACGGTAGTTTTTAAGAGGTATTTCAAGATTTATGCATCTGCAAAGGTGCTTCATTTCATTTCCTCATAGATATAATGGGAGTTTTTCTATTCAAATTTATATGTTTGGTCATAAATGAGTTCTCATAGTTCATATTCCATTCACGGTTATTAAATGTCATTCCTTAGTCTTTCTAAATTCTAGCATAACATGGGTAGGCTTTGGAGCAGAAAGAATTTGAAATTTTGATTTAAATAGTCTATGAAATTGTTTTATCTCAGTATCTGGTTGTTTATGATGGACATCAGCAGAGTGCAAGAAAGACCTAAAAATGAATTTGTGAAATTAATTGTGCATCAAGCTGTTCAAGCTAAATCCTGGATGAATTTTGAACATCATTATATCTTTGTCTTCATTCTTAAAGATTATTAGAAAATAGTCTATGTAATTCCCCTAGCAAAATTGGCTATTTTGAAAATTGAAGAAATAATTGTGCAAGATTATTGTTGGCTCTCCTTGTCCTTTCAGACCTTGCAGCAAGATTATTGTTGGGTATACTCTCTATTGGCCAAACGGCTATGTGGTACTGTTGCGGTAAATTGACCTGCAAGCCTAATTTCTCCTGTAAAACTGCCAGAGCGGTTGTTGCTGCAATTGATTACATATATTTTGATTACACATGGTTACGTGAAGCACTGACCCAAAGCTTCATGGTCTCGGCTAATAGTGTACAGATTTCTTTTGTAAGCAAACAAAGAAGGATATGAAGCTGGGCTTGTGTAGAGTTTCAACAGCTGAAGTAAAGGAGCTTAATTATGACAAGTGCTAAAGAGGTGACTTGGGGGATCCAAGATACAATTTATTCTCTGGTTGAAATAATTCATTTGTCACTGATTTGTACTGGGAACCTCGTTATTTATGAAAAGAAAGCTCAGTTGTGCTTTACAAGCAAGAGAAGAGACTAATAGTTGGAAGGCTATAAAACACTCTAAATTTTTAAATTTTATTCAATAAAATCTTTTTAATTTTTAGTAGAAAGTTTATAAGTAATATATTAATGTGAACAATTCACAATAATGGTGACTTGGATATTCCCAACTGCAAATGCAATTGAAGCGATTTATAAAAGTTTGAGTGCAGATTTCATTCCAGTTCCTTGGTTTAATTAAGTTGGAGCACTGTGTTTGGCAAGTTCCTTCATCACAATTTCAATTTCCTGGAATTTCATCATGGCATATTTCTTGTGCTTCTCCATTGGGCACAACCATCAAGGAAAGTAGCTTCAATTTATAATTATAATTATAGAAACAAATTAATCATTTACAATTAAACACCCAACAAAACAAATTAATTTCTGGGGTGAATAAACAAACCTAGAAAACAAATTAAATTTTATTACAAATAATTGAATATTGTTTATTTATAAATAAATATGATTAAAATTTTGCACACATATATTTATTCACACATTTATAGATAAATAAATACAATAAATATAAATATTTTTGTGTCTATACATATATTGTGCTTATAATTTTATTATGGCCCCTTCAGAATTAGCTCCGCCAATGGATGCAGTAATTAAACATTAATCACAAATCCAATTGCAGAAGCAAGCATCGGCATTGCAATTGGAATACCATCTGGTTCCTCCATGCCTCTGACGACATTGTTTCTTGCAATCTTCAGGATTACAAAGTACTCGAGACAAAACTTCTTCGCATATAGTTCTGTCATCTGCTTGAAGTACCATCGATGAAGCTGCAAAAGAATCATGCATAGATGATATACAATTATTCGCTGATGATTTTCTTACGTATAATATAAGTTTTTTGAGATTTTTTCCCCAAAGTTTTACCAATGAGCTTTAGTGCAGTTATCTCTAAAATATTAAGGTTATGTAAGATACAAACTTTAATCAAAGTCCAATCAATCAAATAAATAAATAGAGGAATGAATCAATGAACAAACTGTAACCTGAGAAAATGAGGACCAAGATGAAGAAACGAGTGAAGGAAGCCATCTCTAGCCTGCAGAATTATAAGCAATTTGTTTTTACTTGATTAACTTGTTAAGAGTCCTGAATGTAGGTGGTATTTATATATAAGGGTGAAGGCACATGAGAAGCCAACTTACACCTTATTTTTAACAAATGCAGCTGTTAGGATAACCATGGTTAACATCTCATCACCATCTCTGTTTTATCTTTGTACCAAGTTTCTGTTAGTGAGTATAATAAATAGGAATTTGTTTGTGGTCTTTTTTGGGTGATTTCCTCCACAAAATATGTCCATTTTTAGGAATTGTGTTTCTCTTGATGTGCATTTCATTTTAATATTACACTAATCCTAGTTATAAAAATTATATTTATAATTAATATCTAAGCTTGCTTTTTGAATCAAGTGTTCATTTTTACTTAATATTTTTTCACAAGTTGTAGAATGAACATTTTTCTTTCTGTAAGAGTTTAACATTTCACTAGTCCGGTTATAGTTCACTCAAAATGGTGAACACGAACACAAATTGTGAATCCCAAGATTTTGGTCCGGTTCAAGTCTTGGTCCTTATTTAATCTGGTTCAAATCTAACGGTTTATATTTTTTTTAGATTTTTTTAATTTTTTAAATGAAAAAAAGGCGATTTGGCACGAAACAATCCAGTTCTATTCCGATTCGAGTCAAAGATGGGTTTGGTCAATTCTGATTTGATTTTGATCTGATTTATAGTTTAAAAAGAGTGAAGTTTACTACGATTACTTAAATTATTTGCTCACTTACTCTTATTATGACTCTAAACAAAATTGCTATATAAATTTATGAAAAATAAAAATAAGAAAAAAAGTTCAAAAAAAATCATTAAAATTAAAAATAAAAAATTAAATCTCGAATTGCAACACTGTTCACATGCATGGTAACACAGTGACTAATTAATATAGGCTCTCTTACACCAGTTTAAATGAATAAATTTATGTAGTTAAGGGGAGAGTCTTAATTAAATAATTTAATTTCAACATTAAAAAATTTATCCTACAACTTAATTACATTTCTGTATTTATTGAGAAATTTTAATTTAATTATTTTTAATTTTTTATTCAATTTAGCATAAAAGTTTTGATTTAAATTCAATTTAGCCTAAAAATCAATAAAATCAAGAAATTAAGCTTTTTAATTTTTGAACTTAAATAAAAAAATAAAAAATTTAATCTGAAAATCAAAAAATTAAACTTTTTAATTTTTAAATTAAATAAAAAAAATTTAGCCCATGAATTTTAATTTCTATGCTAAATTGATCTTAAATTTAAAGTTTTGGATTAAATTGAAAAAAAATTGAAAATGAGTTAAATTAAACGTTTTCAATAAATTCAGAGTTAAATTGAATATTGTACCAATGAAATTTTTATGCGAAAATAAAATTGTATTTAAAAAATATTTTAAACTTATTTTTAAATATTCACATAAATATATAATTTATTTAATTTAATTGCAGTATTTATATTAATTAAAATTATATTCTATTTAAATTAAATAACATTTCGTTAAAATCCTCTATGAATAAATGATATGCGGTGTATACTTTACATTATCATTCCTACTTTTCTATAAGTTATATTTTATTTAATTTTATGTTGGCCTATAGTTTGAATTATAGGGTTGAAGAGGCATAAGAAACCTAAGTAGATTCTAGGCCTGTTTGGCATCATTGTTAGAATTGTTGTTGAGAAAATTATTTTTTTAAATATATTAATTAGAGAGTATTAAAAAATAATTTAAAATTTAATTTAATAAATTTTAATCATAAAAATATTAAAGTAATAAAATAACTTTTTTAAATTATTTTTTTAATAATATTTAAAATATTATTTTTATTCAGAAAAATAATTTCGAGCCTTACAAGCGCTCAATTTTTAGCAAATTGTACAAGGGGATACCAATTTGTGGTTTCTGTTAGTGAGTGTAATAAAAGTTATTGTTAGAAACTAGTGTAGTTTGAGTTCTTCTCCAAATGTAACAAAACTCATATAAATTTCAAATATTTATTTATAATTTCATTATATTTGAGAGAATTAATTTTCATTTATTAATTAAGGTTTTATTTATTTATTTCACAGAAAATAATTTATATATAGAAAATGCTTTTCATAAAAAATATTTTCTAAAAACATATTTTTTATAAAAATATTTTCAATTATTTGATTGTAATGTTAAACTAATGATAAAGTTTATATCATGTATGTATAAATGTTTTCACATTTTAATAAAAATATCAAAGTTTAAAAAACAAAAAATAACTTTCTCTTTTGAAAAGAGAAAATTATTTTCTTTAAAAAAGACATAATTTTTTCTTTGATTAGAAAAATATTTTTCGATTAATATTTTTTTTAATGCATCAAATACCAAAAAATACAAAAAATATTTTTCAAGAAAGTATTTTCCGTAAAGAACCTAACTTTAAAATATAATTACCTTTACTTTATTTTGTCACGACCCAATCTATGGGTTAGACTAGCACGAGGACCTGGACCCTCTTAAAGGCCCCGAGACTCATAGTAAGCCTAACTATTCCTTAACCCAATCCTAAGGCCCATTTTAAGCCTAATTTCAAGAAATCAATCAGACAGTGTCCGACCATAACATGGACCATCCAACGGGGAGTTTTTGACTCACCGGACCTGTAAGCACAACATATATAATAATTTAGGGAGGTCAGCTCACCCTCCACATTCCCATAACAATACTAATTTAAATGGGAGCTCAGCTCCCTCATTCAACCCAATGATCATCCATGTATGCTCATATATCATGCTTATAATTCCAGTTAATACATACATAACAGATCCAAATGAATACATCACTAATAATAATAATACATGCGGAGTTCTAGATCAGAATAAAAGAACAAAATACAATTAATTGTCGATAGTAGACCTGCAAAGAAGAAAGCAGGTTAAACTCAATAAAGGACCTCCTGTATCCTGGGAAAAATAGGTGAACAGGAGTGAGCGTTCGACTTAGAGAGTAAAATACCGATTTTAAGTATAATTTCTATAGCTATCTAAAGCTAATGCATAATAAAGACTGGAATACAACACCTTCATAGTTTTCATACACATCACATCATAAACAATAAAAGGATAATTTAGAGCACTCACACACCTGTATAATATTCAAATAATACATATATGGAAACTGATCCCCTATACAGCTCTCTTAATCCAATCTCTGCTAGCGAGTACATCTCAAGCTAAACTTTCACTTAATAGACCAAATGCGGGGACTAGCGAGATCATCTGGAGCCGTGCCTATCTCGACTTATCCAAAAAAGGATCGGTCCCAGTGAGTCAAGCTCCAGCCACGTCTACCCGTCCTGTCCATATCCAATGTCACATACCACACGCACGCCAACACACATATAGTGCTCCAAATTATCATAAAACAACATCCATAATATTTCATCAAATAAAGATGCAATATAAGATGTGTCTAGTATTTAACTACATAAATATATATTTATAAGTGATGCATGGGCATGCCTGGATATATAATAATATTGAAATTATAATTAAAATCAATATTTCACTCACAATACTTTAAAGGTCACTGCGGTGGCTGGATGGAGGAAAAAGGCTGTCCCAGTTTACCTAAACAATATACTAAAATTTATCAGTAAATGACTTAAAACAAAGCTTTAAAGAATCAAAAGACAGCCCTAAGATTTTGCTGAAAATCCAGCAGAGTTTCCCCTACACTTAGGGCTTGCCCAACCCGGCAAATTGATCCAAATGACACTTCTAAGCCACACATCCCACATCAATATCATATCCACATCATATGGCCCCTCCTAGGCCCTCTAAAGCAGTCAATAACCACAATTTTAAAAAATTAACTTTTAATCCCTGAAATTAACTTTTTGCCAAAAATCACTCAAACAAGCTCTCAAAATTCTAAAATCTTGCTCCATGGTCTTTAGTAATATTACAAAGCTAACACAAAAGGAATTATAATTTTTTAGCTACTCACGAATATTTTATAGATTTTTAATCTGAACCCGAAACTAAATAATTAAAGAAACTTAGAGTTCGGGCTTACCTACATCAATTTTGATGCTTGAGACGTGTCTGGGACGCCTTAAAATGATGGGGTAGCGTATAACTTTGACTCGGTTCTGAAGCAGCTTCGGTCGCCTATCTGTCCGGCCTAAAAATGCAGATCCGATTGATAATCGAATTTTCATGAAAAGAAGTACCTATGCGAAGCCCATAACACGGGGGTTAGTACGTAATTTTTACGGAATTTATTAAGCTCATTTAGAGCTTGAAAAAATACTATGAAGTTTCGTAGGGCCCATCGAAAAACGGTATTGAAAAATTTTAAAATTTATATTGTCGCAAAGCTCTCATTGAATGGAGCGCGTTGGTGGTCTCGAATTACCGATCCAATGGTCTGATTGCCGGAACTCTCACTGAAAAGTTACAAAACGACGATTTTCTCTCTCTTTACTGGCACCGAAAACAACCACAAAATCTGGCGAGGCTAGTCTCATATGAAAGAGCTCTCCACCAGGAGTCCATAGCCGCTGGAATCAATCTAATCGGACGTCGGGATCGCAGGATATGAATGTTCAAAGTTTAGGACCCTTTTTTTTTTTTCTCTCTCTCTCTCTCTCTCTCTCTCTCTCTCTCTCTCCACTGCTGGCCGGATTCTGGACTGCTGCCACCACTAGTGATGTCACCGGTGAGTGTAGAGCAGCTAGGGAGGTCACCAGTCGATGGTTGGTGGCTCGCCGAAGAATGAAGAAAAGGAGAGAGGAAGTGTGGAGGAAGAGAGGGAAAAGGTGGGGGAGGGGAGGTGGGGGGGGTGTTTCTCCCGATTTTTGTTTTAATTTTTTTTTCATTTCTTTTTTTTTTTCTTTTTCTTTTTTTATTAAATTATATTTATAATATATAATAATAATATATATAAAATAATATTTTTGGTATAATTTAATAAGTTTAAAATTCTTTTCAATTGGGTTCTAAATACAATTTTGTGTATAATTAGACAAAAAAAATAAATATAGTAATAATAATTATTATAATATTTTTAAAATTAATAATAATTTAATCAAATTATATTATGATAATTGATTTAATATTAATGTATAAAACAAACCATTTTAATTAAAATTGGATTATTTAATAATTATAAATTAAGTAGATACTATTAAATTAATATTTTAATACCATATAAAAATATAAAATTTATATTTTAAAATTCGGGTTATTACATATTTAATTTTTATGATTTAATTACAAAAATATTAAATAGTTAATAATATTTAAATTCTATATTATAAAAATTAAATTATATTAAAATGCCATTAAAATATAACTTTTCTGAATGATAGAATATAAATATTAATAATATTAAATATAAGAAAATAATTAAAGGCTTCCATTGATGATTTTCTGAATTCCACTTTCTAATTATATTAGAATGCCATTAAAAGATAACTTTTTCAAATTATTGAATAACAATACTATATAATAATACTAGATATAAGAAAATGTTTTATAGGATTCCATTGATAATTTTTTTAATTCCAAATACATATATATATTTATCAGTACATCTATCTGTCTATTTTAATTAAGAGGATAAATTATATGAATTTCTACAACATAGATTTGAAATTAATTTGTTATGAAATAAATAAATGATTACTATAATAATATTTCATTAAAAATTTTTATTTTATATTGTAATATAATATAATAAATTAATTAAAGAAAGAAAAATAAATTAAATTAAATTGTACATTATATGAAAATTTATTAATTTTATAAATAATATATAAAATCATATATTATTTTATTTATTAACATATGCGCTTATTATTTATATTTGTCACATATTATAATAAAGTAATAATTAACCAAACAATCGCCCTAGAGCAAAAGGCCATAAAAAATAAAATTAAAAACACTATGAATTTCAATCCAAATTTAATATTAATTTTTTTAAAAAAATAAAGTTGCGAATTTTTTATTAGAAATAATTGAATTTTTGATCGTTTATTTAATTCTTTTTTATAAAAATTGATATTTTTAAACAAGTTACGAATTTTTATTAGAAAATGTGAATTTTTTTTATTTTATAAGTTAAATATTTTTTTATAAAATTTTATTTTGGATAGCTTAGTTAATATTTTATATGGGTATTTTTATTACTAAAATTAAACAAAAAAATCGCATGTTGGCATAAAATTTTAAGTTTCAAACGGTTTATGAGTTAACATAATAAGATGAAATTACAAAATTATTGTCTACGTATTGAATTTATATGTACTGGAAACAACAAAAGCTAACCCCTTCCCCTCCAAAAAAAAAAAAAAAAAAAAAAGAATTTAAGTTTAATTTTTAGATAAAGCATTATTGAGAAGGGTAGTCACGAATTCTAAAGAGATTAAACTTTTATAAATAATAAAACGAGCAAAGGGAATATCCTAATAATTAAAAAAAAAAAAACTCAAAGAAAAAGAAAATAATTTCTAGGGTGAATAAAAAACTTGGGAAAACAAGTACTGACAAAGAAGGAGCTCCCATTAGCCATATTATCAATATTTTTTTTTGCTTGGAGATATGGTGTAAATAAAATCTCTACAATTGATTGATAGATTTGTCACCTAACTAAAGGGTTTTAATTAGTAAAAAATTTTTCACATGAATTTTAGGATTTTAGTTGAAGAAGACCAAGGCAATCTCTCAGTATTTCTGAAAAATCTACAGAACAGGGAACATACCTTTTTTTGCTTCTACATGGGATTTTTTCCCAGACATATATAATGGGAAATAACATTTGAAACTCAAAATTTAAGGAAAGACTGAGTCAATTAATGATTCCAAACAAGAAAGGTATAAATTTACTGAGGAAAATAATCAAACTCCATTTTTTATAAATATATTATTCTTCATATACAATTAATTCAATTAATTCCCTTCTTTCTTTTTCATCGGCTCATTAGAAGATGAAGGGTAAATTTTAATTAGTTTAATATTTTTTTAATTAAAATTTAAAAATATAAGATGGAAAAATTGAAATGATATCCTTTAACCCCAATTAAAATAATTAAAAAAAAACAACTCAATAATAAAATATTGAAGGGAACGCTTGGACAATCCGAATTGGAAGTATTTCAGCTTAATAAATTTATTTTCTTTGTTTTATTTTGTATTATTGAATATTAGAAGCAGCACAATGAACTTGTGGACATACAGAAACCAAAAACTAATCACAAATCCAATAGCAGAAGCAAGCATCGGCATTGCAATTGGAATGCCATCTGGTCCCTCCATGCCTCTGATGGCACTGTTGGATGCAATCATCAGGGTTGCACAGTACTCGAGATAAAACTTCTTCGCATATATCATGTGCTTGCAGTACCATTGATGAAGCTGCAAAAGAATCATGTATAGATAATTAGCATAAACAGATGCATTCTTAATTATCTTAATTACTTAACATAAGAGTATTCACTGTTAATTTTCTCGTATATCTCATAATTTTCAGTGAATTTTTTTCTTAAAATTTTACCACTATGATTTAAAGAGTACTGAAATTATCTCGAAAATGAAGAGATCTTTAATCTTATTTCAATTAGAGAAATGGATAAACGAACAAACTGTAACCTGAGAAAATGAGGACCAAGATGAAGAAATAAGTGAAGGAAGCCATTTCTACCCTGCAGAAATCTTCTTTGTTTCTTAGCCTAAAGAGTGAAACCGTATGAATGGTGGGATGGACACCGGCTGGAGAGGTGCATTTATAGTTTTAGGGTTAGGGTTCATGTAGGCACATGCATTATCATTGATTACGTTGACAAGTTGATATACTTTTCACATAATTATTTATTAATTATTATTTAATTTTGAGAACATTCAATAAAACTCTTAAAAATACTTTAATTGCCTATGTTGCATTATTTTATTTTATTTTTATTTTTTTCCTTCTTCAAATATATATGCTTATTATTTTCACACAACAATTAATTAAAAAAAAATCCCCATTAAGAAATTACTTAACTATTTTTTTAATTATTTTTCCTTCCTTAATTATGTTAATGACTACCCATTTTAATAGAAATTCCCTCAATTAACTTAGCTGATATTCTTTTCTTCCTTAATTAATTGATTGGTTAGTTTTCAATTATATTAATAGGAGATTTGTTAACTAATTTATAGCCTAATTAGTAGAAATGATTATCTTTAATTAATTTTATATGCAAATATAATTATATAAAAAAATGTTTTCTAATTATTATGTCTTACCTATATTAATAGAAAAATCGATTTCCTGCATATATGCTTAATTAAGGATTATTATATATGATAATTAACTTGATATTAATTTTCCTTCTCAAAAGATAATTAAAAGCTAAACAAGATTCTATTTTCTTTATTTCACATAGTCATAGTTAATATCACTTTCGACTTCTTTATAAATTTAGAGCATACTATTTTGATTAATATAATAACTAAGAAATAAAAGGAAATCAGCTAAGAATTAGTAGAGAAATTTCCTATTAAAATGGGTGAAATTAATTATTAATTAAGGAAAAGAAAATCCAAAATTAATTAAAATTTTGTTGAGTAATTTCCTATAAATGTAAATGGAGATTTTTTTCATTAATTATTGTGTAAAATAAATTAAAATTATTGGTAGCCATATGCATTCTCTCTCTCTCTCTCTCTCTCTCTCTCTCTCTATATATATATATATATATATATATGTATACAAAGAAGGGTATTCTCATAATATTTCAATGTGACACATTCCCTGAAGAACTTGCCATATATTATCCTTCATAAATAATTTTTTTTTTATACTAATTATTATTTAATTCTTTTTTATTTCTCTTTAAAATATCATTATTATTTACATTACTACTTTATTTTTATGATTTTAATTATTATTTTCTTTAAAATTTAATTTTTAAAACTTAAGGTCCTTTTGTGATTAAATGCAACATTAAAAAATTATTTATATTATTTTTTTGAAATTTATTTATGCAAAAATATTATTTATCACATGTCGCTCTTTATAATAATAATAATAATTTAAAATAAAAAATAATTTAAAAGATGATAATAATAATAATAATAATAATAATAATAATAATAATAATAATAATAATAATAATAATATAAAAGGTCACTGATATCTATTAATTTGTGATCTCACATTCTTAAAATTAATACATATTAACTACCTCCACGTGTCTTAATATGGAAATCTATAATAATTAGATATAGCGGTTTGCTTCCCTATATTTCTAAAAATAGCAAATGCATGGTTATTATTAATGTTTTGTTTTATATTAAACTTTTTAATTATATTTTATATACTTTTAGTATTTATACTTAAATATATTTTAAAATTAATTTACGCATATTAATTAAATTTTTCTTTGAATAGTTTTAAAAAAATAAACATTAAATTTTTGTATTGAGTGAAAATAATGATAATAAATGGTACTAATAAATCATAAATTTAATAATATTTAAGAAATGTATTTTCTCAAATTGTTTTTTTTTGTAGATTTAAATTTTATGCTTTGTATAATAATTAATAATTTATTTTATATATTTATTTTTAATTAATTTATTATTTAAGTATATTAACATATTTAAATGTATTTAATATGTATTAATTATTTTATGCATTTCTCATGTCCATCAAGTGTTCCACATCTTCATGCTTAGGAAGTACATTCTTGATCCTTCTCATGTGCTGCAACCAGATACAGTGGAGTTAGATTAGGATTTAACCTCCGAGGAGTAGCCCATTGCCATAGTGTACCATCAGATAAGACAGTTTCAGTCAAAATAGATCCCTATGATTAAAATTTTGTAGAGGAGCCAATCAGTGAAGGAATGCACTTGGGAATCAGAGCGGGGCATGCGCAGCAAATATCCGTATTTGTTATATATGTAATCCTGTACCTTATTCTGCCTTTTGTAAAATTCGAGGATAAATTCTCTGTAAAGGGGGAAGAATATAACATCCTAAATTTTTAAATAATTATTTTATATATAAATTATAATATTTTATTTTATTAAATATTACGAAAATTAAATTGAAATTTGTTTGGATTTTTGAAATTGGATTTGATTTTCTTAAGATAATAAATTTCATCTATTTTTAAAAATTAATTTAAAGACCACATGGTAAATTTAAAAATATATTTGGACTCCATAAATTTTTCTAAATTTTTTGTGATGCCCCTTACCCGTCTACTGTATAGCCGAGCAAGAAGTGCCACATTCGGTGTCGGAGCACCCTATCTTGTTTTATCATATCTATTGTAAACTTTTGATGTCATTTAAAACATGTATTCTATGTGTAGAATTTTTTTTTTTTGACTTATTTCTATGGAGACCCAGACAGAGCCTCCCCTGTTTTATTAGCATCTGGCAAGTTCCACTAATCACCTGTTAACATGTCCATATTCATTTTACACATTTCCATATCATATTCTCGTGTATCATATCATTTACAATTATTTATGAGATCTAAAAATGAAGTATCATCTATTGCATTCATATAGAAATTCATAGATAATAAATTACAAGTTTTCATTTCAATCTCAAAGTTTAATTACAAGTCCAAAATGAAATACATCATGACTAGACATAATGAACCAAAATACTAGTCTATACATGGGCCCTACCAAAATACAAAAGACTGGTGAGGTGACTCGACAAGGCGCACTGGTCGAGCTCTGTCACAGCACTCATCGGTGCCGCACTGATGGGACTGATCTCCAGTACCTATGCAATGGAAAACTAACGCGCTAAGCATAACGCTTAGTGGTGCATAATTTATAATAACAATAATTTAACAATTGAAATAATATTTGCAAATCATAATTCCTGGATCTTTTACTTTTTATTGCTCTGTGGAAGCAATTAACATTATCGGGATCTTTTATGATTACTTATTGTATTTTAAGTCTTAATTAATTTTTATCAGTGCCCAATAAACCTATAACAAATTATAAAAAATGGATACACGGGTGTATACTGGTTAGACAGCCATATGTCTATCCAGTATACGTCTGTCAGGCACAAAGCCAGCTGTCGGGCACGAGACCCACTGTCAGGCTTGTAAAGCCGAAAATAAAGTAGGCACAATGGCTAGTAAGTAGGCATATAGCCTGTAGAACAATCATACCAGAAATATTTTGTCAGTTCATGATTTTGTTGGTAGGCAGTACTGCTATCTATAGTCCCTAATTGGTATACCAATTTATCTAAACTAAATAAATAAGTCTAGGTATACTATGGGCAAATAAACATTTTTAATTATTTTAGCACTATTCACTGTTACTATTTTCTGGTACTGTTCATTGGTACCATTAATTTCATATTAATAGGACATTAATCCCAATTTACATATTCATATCATTTTTAATATTTAATTATCCTTATGAGTATTTTAATTATCATATATAGCATTTTTCCCATGAACCTTTCTTTAGGTTCATTTTGATGTATTATCTTTATCTAGGAATTTGATTAGGTTAGGATGTCTATTTGGTCACACTTCCTTCATAATAAATTCTCCTCTATGTTGAAACTTGAATTTCAGTTTTTGAATCACTGAATTTGGGGTTATAAAACTCAAGTTATGGTCAAAATACCATAACTGGTCCCTTTGCCTCTAAGCTGTCCAAAATTTACAATTTCTGGTCAATAAAATTTGACCAGTCATTTGATCATTTTATGGTCATTTTTAGACTTAGGTTCCTTCACAAGATATGTTCCTCTATGTCTTAGGGACTCCCAGATACAATTTCATAATTTTTCAAGCTTGGTATAGTGAGTTATAGTCAGTGTATTAACCTAGACTCTCAGTCCTATAAGGGCAATAGCCAACTTCAGGGCAATATATTTGACCCTCTTTTTAGGGTCTTTACACTTAGAATTTGGCAAAGGTGTCTAAATCAATGTTGTAGCCCTAAGTATCATGTTTCCATTGATGAAATTTTAGGTCATTTGGACCAGTATAGAGAGAGTTATGACCAAATGAACACGTACTGTTCATTTGGTCATTTTTTGGGTTGGCAGTTTTAGTTACTCAATTTGTGCTAATAATTTGATTTGGTTAAAAGCAAAAATGGGTCAAGTGGTCTTCATGAAAAGTGTAGCCATATGTCTAAGCTTTCCATTGATGTAATTTTAGGTCATTTGGACCAGTATAGAGAGAGTTATGACCAAATGAACACGTACTGTTCATTTGGTCATTTTTTGGGTTTCAATGTTTGGTCATCTAGGTTTGGGCAGAGAATTGGTCATGATTTTGGCAAAATTTGGGCATGGTGTCTACATGAAAAATGGGCTATTTTGAGTCTATTTTCACCTCCAATTAGCCTCATACCAATTAGAGTCACACATTTTCAGTTATGGGTCAATAAACCCACTGGACTTATTGAGTCCAAACCTGTAGAAAATTAAACACTTCCAATATCTCAATTCTTTCAACTTCCTTACTTCAATTTGCATGTAATACACTTCTATAAGCAACAATTTCAACTCAATAGGTCAATTTCAACATTTACACCAAGTCCTCAAGCATTTACACAAACCATAGTTTTCAAAGTTTTAAATTTTCACAAACACTACACAATCAAACACCCAAACATTTCAACTCATCACACATTCTCATGGAACCATTTTTCATCACTTAAAAGCAATAAACTTCAAGTTCCATGGCTGCCAAAAATTCAAGGGTTCTTTCCTTTAGATTTTCTTTTTGTTTTAATGATATTTATGCTTGGCTAAATATGCTTTTCATGTTTAATAAAGAGAAGAAGAGGGATTAGTGCATTAACCTCTTGTGACCCACTTCAAACTTTAACCTTTCTTCTTCTTATGGGTATCTAAAGCTTCCTTATGGTGTGGGCTAAATTTTTTGTGAAGTGAGCTATGGGTTTTGATGGGTAAATGAGGGAGGAATCAAGCTCAAAGCTTGAGCAAAAATGGTGGAAAAGAACACCATGGCAGCCAGCTCAAAAAGAGAAAGAGAAAAGGAAGAAGAAGACTTGGTTGGTGGGATTTGTCTTTTTGTATCTATTTATGTACATATTTTTATTGTACCTTATTTTTATTTTATGTCATAAGCCTTTTTCATTTTTTTTCTTTTCTTTTCTTTTCTTTTCCTAATTCAATTTCATAAACTTATAATTTTAATTTATTTTAATTATTTTAATTCTCTCAATTTTTAATTTGATATTTAAATCAAAATTCACCTCTATGGGTGAAATGACCAAAATACCCTTCGGTGTGCTTATCAGGTTATTATTATTATATATATATTTTTTGTACCAATTAATAAATTCTCTAAATTTTATTTTATTTTCTCTAAATTTTCTTTAACATCTTTAATGTCATTTTTACCTAAATAAACCTTTAATTAGTCCCAAAATTATTTTTCTATATTTTCTTAACAATTATTCCTTCAATTTATGTCTCCTCACTATAGTTTAAGTGTAGTTCCAAACAGTCTGACTGTCCGAACAGACATTAGTAGTCGGAACAGTAGAATGTACGGACTACCTACGGTGAGGGTGTTACATTTTTTGTAATTTTTTCAAAATTTTTGGGTCTCATTTTGGGTCCTAAGACAGAGTAAAAATTTAATTTTGGGTACCTTAAACTGAACCGGCCTAGTTGAACTAAATCAGATTGGGGCGGTACATTGAATCAAACCAGCCATTTTTCCTTTTTCTTCCTCCCTCAAGTGTCGACTTGGCACCTCCCCTTCCCTCTTCATTTTCTCTCTCCTCTCTCCTCTACACCGTCGGCCACCACCTCCCCCTCCTCCTCAGCTTGCCAGCGCACCACCAGCAACCATCCCCACCGTTTACCGCTGCCCTAGGATACCGAAAAATCGAGTTGAAGTCCTTCCTATACGCAACATGACTCTTCGACTTCCAAGGTCGATTCCAGCCAATCTGGCCACCAATTAGATCGGGTTTAGTCCCAATCACCTTCTACACTTCGAGAGCTTTCTAAAGACACCAAGAACACGAATTTTCATCGAGCAATTTGTCCGATTCAAGCCCGAAAAAGCCCATTTTGTCTTTTGGGCTAGATTTCTCCCAAATCCAGAAACCCACGAAGATTCTGAGAGTACCAGCATGCTTTACTCAGCGAGAGCTTTGCAGTGATATAAATTTCAAAATTTTCTGATACTGAAAATTCGATGGGTCCCACAAACTTCACAGTATTTTTTCTAGCCTTTAATGAGTTTATTTAATTTCATAAAAATTATATTCTAACTCCTAGTGTTGTGAGCTTCGTATAGGTACCTTCATTTGGCAGAAGTTTCACTAGCGACCAGATCTGCATTTTCGGGTCGGACAGATGAGCTGCTAGAGCCACTTTAGAAATGGGTTGAAATTATAGTCCTTTCCACCATTTTCAGACGCACCGGACGTGTTCCAGGTATCAGAATTGGTATAGGTAAACCCAAACTTTGAGTTTTTCATTTTTGCCTAATACTGAATTTAGAATAAAATCCATAAAATATTCGTGGGTGACTAAAAAATTATAATTTTTTTTACAATAGCCTTATAATATTATTAAGGACAGTAGGACAAAATTTTAGAATTTTTAAAGCTTATTTGAATGATTTTTGCAGAATGTCAGTTTTAGGAACTATAATTGAATTTTCTGAGTATGTGAGTTTTGACTGGTTTGGAGGACCCAAGAAGGGCCAGATGATGTTGTTGAGATGTGAATTTGAGACTTGTGAATTTAGAAGTGTGATTTGAATTACTTTGCAAGTTGGGCAGGTCCTAGGTATAGGGGAAACTCTACCAGACTTTCGGCATAAGTTAGGCTGCCTTTTGACTCTTTAAAGTATTATTTTGAGTTAAATCTGATAACTTTATAATATAATTATTTAGGTGATCAGGGTCATCCATCCTCCTCCACTCAGCTGCTACAGTGATTCCCAGTGTATTGTGAGTATATATTAATTTTATTTATAATTTCAATATTATTATACATACAAGGCCTGCTCATACATTCACTTATAATTATATGTATATAGCTATTATAGGCATGCTTTGTGTTGTATTATTATTTGATAAAATTAATGTGAGTGTCGCCTTAGAGTAATTTAGAGTTGTGTGCATGTGTCGACGTGTGTCAGGTGTGGTACTAGATATGGGTAGGACAGACAGATCAGCTTGAGCTAGTCTCACTTGGGGCCTAGTCCTTTTTGTGATAAGTTGGGGTGAGTACGGCTTTGAGTTAATCTCACTAATCCTCGCATTTGGATTATAAAAAGAAAGTTCAGCTCAAGTTGATCTCACTGGCAGAGGTTGGAATTAACAGAGCTATGTAGGGGATTAGCTCCTATATATATATATATATATATATATATATATATATATATATATATATATATATTTGATTGATGTGATATACGGGTGTGTGAGGGTTCTAAATTATTCTTTGTACGAATATTGTTTGAACTTGGTTAAATGTGTTGATATTGTTAGTAGTATCCCCTAGAGCATATCATTTTGTATGTATCTAGTATATATTTTATTAATAAAAGACAATTTCACTTTTCTGTTTCCATAATATATTTATATGTAATAGAAAAGGTCCATTGATATTTTGTTAGAAATTCTATTCTTAAGTTATTAAGAATATGAGTGACAGTATTTCCAACACAAAGTATCATAAATTGGTTCACAATCGAGGATACTTCACAAAGGACATGACTTATCCAGAAAGATTGTAATCATATTTGTTCCCAAGGTATTTATATTAGAAATAAATAAGATGGAGTGGTGAGTCTCATGCCACATAATAAACATGATAGGCAATTACACATGATAAGTATGCCGAACCAGTGACGCTTATGACAAGCACATGGAGTTTACTCTTATCAATGTATTGTCATATATCATATTAGTGCATATAATCTTTAGACCTAAGATAACACAGTTATCTTGTATATAGGTGGTTTGAATTTGATACTGCTTTCATACTTGTACTGTGTATGGGTATATGGGCATGTGTTGGCTCCTGCTAGTTATATATGGAGATAGGTGTTGATCAAGATGGAATCCGTAACCCTAAGTAAATAGGGATTAAATTTTATATTCATTTAATTGTTCTTGATGTTTCAAGTTCCTGGCCAGGACAGACAGATTTAGTTAGAAAAGAGTTTCTGACAAGAAAATCTAATTAATCAAGAATTGGAATTAAAAGAGAACATAATGTTCATAGCAAATAGGGTTTAACATTAACCATGACTCTAGCTCGAATTAAGATTTTGTAACGGAGAGATTCTAGTGTATGGTAACATATGATTATAGGTTCATTTAAGGTACTCCTTGTTACTGATTGGGTGGCCATGGCACGCTATGCTAGGTGTCAACCATGGTCTATGAGATGCCTAAAATGATTTAGAGAAATCATTTATGGTAAGAAAGAGTATTAATGATATTAAGAGTTAATATCATATCTCATTACCAATTAGTTATGAGCCTAGTGAGTCACACACATACATAAGTTAATCACCAAGTAAAATGTGATTTAATTAATTAATTAAAGAGTTTAATTAATTAATTAAATAGGTTTGGTTTGCAATGAGATTGCAAAGTCCCTAGCATGGCTTGAAACCAAATCTAGGTTATTGGATGTATAGTATAAGTTAAATTTATATTTAAAGTATTTAAATATGAATTTAATTATGAGAAATTAATTAATGGAGATTAATTAATTAATTTATATTTGATATAAATTGATTAGAAGAGCAGAAATAATGATTTCACATGGTGACATGTGGCACCATAAGATGGTGACATGTGGCACCATATAAGCTTGCCATTTGTCTTCCTATCATGCAAGATGATCAAAGTCAAGATTAAGTCTAGCTTTGACACTTGGCTTAATGAAATTAAGTCAATTAAAAATAAGATGCAATCTAATGGTGATATGTGACAAAGGGATTAAGTGATTATTTGACCTAATTATAAAAGGGAAAGAAAGAAGAAATAAACATATTATTCTTCCTTCTCTAAAAGCGGCGGCAGCCCATTCTCCCCCTCTCCTCTTCTTGCTTTCTCATCAATTCAAAGAGAATCACTCCATTCCCTTTGAATTAAAATTGCTAGGAATTATTTCTAGTATCCTATACACACATATAACCTCTCTAAAAGAAAAACCTTAAATAATAATTGGTTGGCAAAGGCTTGAGAAGCAAAATTGGGGGCTGCCATTGGTGATCTTAGTGTGGACAAGCTAGAGGGACAACACTTGGGATCCTAGGAGCTTCTTAAAGGTGTCAATTGTATCCATAGTGCACCAAGAGGTTAGTGCTCAAATTCCTCTTTCAAACTAGGGTTTAATTGAATTACTTTGTTAATTCACAATCTTAAATGGCAAATAAAGATCCTAACACATATTAAAAGTGTTTTAATATGCAATTGAGCTGTAAAACCCTTATGTTCAGTAGTGCGTTCTACTGTTCCGGTGACCAGTGTTGTCCGGACAGCTAGGATGCCTAGAACTACACTTAGATATGGGTGAGGAGACATAAAATAATGAAATACAAGAAAAGAAAATACAAGAAAAATAAAGGAAAAATAATAGCAATGAAATGTAACCAAGTTAAACGAGCCGAAAACCATAGCGATGGGTGACCGCACCAGGAAATTGCGGCGTAGACCGTTAACTAGCCCTGGACCGCGGGGAACCCTGAAAAATATTTTTAAGACTTAAATAAACATCTATTGAAGTATAAATGTCATTAGAAATATCAAAGAAAAATTAATTAATTAGTACAAAGAAAAACGAGAAATCGAGAAAATGACAAAGCTCGGTGTTACCGAAAAATCGGGAATGCAATCCGAATAGGGGCATTGTGGTCATTTGACAACCTGAGATGCCTTTTGACCTAAATGTCCATTAAAAATAAATGATATTACACTTGGAAAATGTCATGAAAAATTAAAGTGGTGGTACATAATCTAAATAGTAAAAGATATGAGGAAAATGTGGGAAATTGGAAACTTTGGATTAAACAAATCATAAACTCACCTTAGTGCTCCACTAACATCACCTAAGTGGACTTGTAATCAGCCTTTGGACAGAAAATTCTGTCATCTTCAACCTTGGGACATCCAGCCGAAATCAATATTGAGAGAAAACTCCATAGCCGTCCATGGTGAGAGCTCCATGCAACCTTAGTTAAGTCACCATCTCCACTAGGTTCCTTCATTAACTTTGCTCCTCACCTTGCAAAGAAGAGTTTGATAGCAATTTTAAGAAGTTTAGTGAGGTTTTGATTAAGCTTCAAAAGTGGTAAGTGAATGTTTTCAATTCTTGTTTCATTAAAAGTGTAACCAAGGTTGTGGGTAGTTGATTTATGGAAGAATTTTTTATGTTTGATGATTGAATGTATCACACCTTACCCCTCTGTAAGGCATAACATGATCCCGTAGAATACTTAATGAACTACCGAACTTCACCTACCAATAACTCATTAAGTAGCCTACAAGGGATTTTAAAACAATTTTCTTACTTTTATAAGTAGTGAGCATTTTCTATTATGTATTAAAATCATTTAATTAAAGTTGAAAACTAGTTAAAATTTTTTTAGCCCATTTTATTTTTCCTTAAATTTTATAAAAATTTCGGCAGAGTGCCGTCTGTATTTTGAGAAAACAGTTCTTTAAATACCTGTAAAAAGCACTTTCAATAATTTGTCTCAACAACTTCTTCAAATTCACAATCATCCCAATCAATTTCAACATCATTTATCAATCTCCAAAAATTCAAATCCACAATTTCCAATATTCAACAATCATCAAAATACCATTAATTAATTTCATTCAATTTAAAACAAAATACTTCCATTCATATTTCATTAAAGATAAAACAATTTATATACATCATTATAAAAATTTACATTAAGAGAAATTCAAACTAAAATTTATTGCAAACTTTATACAAACTGCTCAAGACCAGTTTTACATGTCCATACATTTACATACATTACATACATCAAAATGAATTTTTATAGTTAGGATATTAAATATACACGATAACTTCAAGCAGATAGCTCCTCAATCCTCAGCAGCTCAATCTGCTGCTCTTCTAGTCTCTAAATCTGCAACAGCAATAATAGCCATCGCTGAGTACTAGGACTCAGTGGTGTACAACATACTAAAATAAACTTTATGTGGACTTTAAATCACATTTATTCAAAATTTAAATTGAACATGAGATATCAATACAAAACATGATTTACAAGATTTTAGTTCAAACAATTTCATTTCGAAGTATCAAAACCAATTTCATAAAACCCACAGTTATGTCATGCCATTCGAAACAAATATAATCTCAATAGCCAGAGGCTAAGGAGAAGCCACATCACAAGGCTAGCTAGCTCAAATATATGGATATCCATTCAATTTCTTCTTCTACTGGCACACACCTCAACACTTCAGCCAGAGAAGGAATCAAAATTCGAAACTGATTACCTCCACTAGTCATGCTAGTGAGGTATTTAAATATATGGTCATGACACTGTGGTTTCAAAACTTATCTTAACAATTTGCTAAACATTGCCATTTCAAATATACACAAATAACTTTCAACAATTTAAATCAAAAGCATAATAAATATTTCATCACAATGATGTCACAATTTAATATTTGAAATTATTCAAAACAATATGCAGAAGAAAATTTACAGAAATTCTACGTTGTGCACAAACCTTATATGAGTCACCTTTTAGCCTTGACTCGACACCTCGGGTTCTTTCCCGATGTTCTTTTCCACTGAAACACACAGTTTCATAGTGTTTCAGTATCATAACTTAGCATAAATAAAAAAAATTGCTAAACATTGCCATTTCAAATATACACAAATAACTTTCAACAATTTAAATCAAAAGCATAATAAATATTTCATCACAATGATGTCACAATTTAATATTTGAAATTATTCAAAACAATATGCAGAAGAAAATTTACAGAAATTCTACGTTGTGCACAAACCTTATATGAGTCACCTTTTAGCCTTGACTCGACACCTCGGGTTCTTTCCCGATGTTCTTTTCCACTGAAACACACAGTTTCATAGTGTTTCAGTATCATAACTTAGCATAAATAAAAAAAAAATATAAATTCACTTTTACCTAGCTCTAATGTGCTAAACTTGATGTTTTTTAAAATTTGTGTTTTGGGGTTACTATTCACAATACTATTCAAGTCAATTTGTTGACTTTCTAAGGCTTAATAAGTATGGGAATCCCAACTTCACCCACATACCACATTTTGGTTACTAAATTTGTTGGTTTTGGTTGTTTACTCAAATTCTAAGTCTTTTAGGCAACTTTGCAAATTTTCAGTTTTGGTGTCTTAAGTTGCACTATCCCATTGGTCATTTTTCTGTTAGAATTTGGCAAAACTTTCTTCATAGAAAATGTTCCCTATTGTCTTAACTTTATTCTCCTTTTTGAATCACTCCATTTGGAGTTTTGTAGCTCAAGTTATAGCCATTTGAATCATGGCTGCCGGATTGGACTTAACCCAGATTTCTGGGCACCAAACTGGTTCTGGCAGTTTTAGGTCACCAAATTTGGGTGGCCAAATGACTTGGTTAATGGCATAATTTGGGTTTGTGTTCTTCATAAAAGTTTTAGGTCTATATCTCAGCTGTCCACTGGTAAAATTTCAGGTCATTTAGACATGCCAAGCCCAAGTTATGGCCAAACATTTGGTCATTTTTGTACAGGTCAGACTGCATAAATCCGGATTTGGTCAATTTGTTCACTAGGTTTTGGTCACTTTTTGGGCATTATTCCTAAATGAAAATTGTGTCATTTTGTGTCTATTTTTATTCCCAATTGGTGTGTTGGACTTGTAAATTTTCAATTTTGGTCCCTCAAAGGGACCTTGGTCCTGCTGCCTACAACATGACCCAAAGCAACCCAATTTTGTATTTGGTTCCAACACTTCTAACATACTCCAATTGGTCACAAATGACCATTTCTCACCTCAAAAAAGGTCAACACACCATTTAACACATTCTCACATTTTTGTCTCCAAAACCCTAGATGCCAAAACCCTAGTTCATGCCATTTGTTGCATTTAGCTAATTAAACACCTATAAACATGCTTCCTTAACCCATTCAAGCTTACCTACTCTACTAATTCAATCAAAACACATGTATACACCATCAAACCCTAGCTGGCTGAAATTCAACTTTGTCCCTTAACACTTGTTTTCATTTCATTTTAAGCTTATTTCCAAGTTCATTCAATCATAAACACATGTATTAAACTCAAAATTCCAAAGTAAATAGCTTACCTCAACTTTGAAGTTCAATAACCCAATTTCTTCTTTCTTTTCTTCTTTCTTTCTTGCTCAATCTCCTCTTCTAGTTGTCAAAACAAGTTTTAACTATGGTGAGTAATTTTTTTATGGTGAGGTTTTTAGTTTCTCAAGCTCAAAGATGAGCTTTAATGGTGATTTGGTGAGGGAGAGTTGAAAGAGGAATATGGGGCGGCAAGGATGAGGAAGATGACTCTTGTTTTGTTTTTTTTTTTTTTCTTTTCTTTTCTTTTATCAAATTTAACCTCTTGAAAGACCACCAAAAATTATCCAAAAATTAATTTTTTATTATTATGTTTATTGCATCATGCATGATGTCATGCATGATGTCATCACCTTTTTCACATTTTTCTTTCTTTTTTTTTATTTATTTTTCAATTAGTTCTTTAATTTAATTTCCTATTCCGAAATTTTCTTTTCTCTGATTTTATTTGACAGTTAGGTCAGGAGTCAGCTCTCGGGGTCAATTGACCAAATTGCTCCTCGCCGGTTCGACCCGGTTTGTAAATAATTCAATATAAATTCCGGATCCCTGACCTAATTATTTGACTGGCTTAACAATTCTTTTTCGTGATTTTCTCTTTTCCACTGTGTTCGCAATAGTCCTAAGGACCGCAGTCTCACATTTTACGGTTTGAAATTTGAGTTTAAATCGACCTCGCAGTCCTTCCCGAGAAGGTCACCCATCGCTGTGACTCTTGACTCATTTAACTTCTTATGTTCTGTTTTTTTTATTTATACTTAACTAATTGACAATTACTAATTATTTGTGTTCAGGGCTTATTTAGTTATCTTAAGTGTGGTTCTAATCCCATTAATTATCCGGACCGACACCGGTCACCGGAATAGTGAAATATACCAGGCTATACAATTAGGGGTGTTACAAAATGGTGATACACCATTTTGGCAGCCATGGAAATTCAGTATATTTAGCTTATTTTCACTTGTAAATGGTTGTTTAAGATGTTGATGTAAATGTTTATGTGTATAAGAATGATTTAGACAAGGTATACTAAGTGTATGTGTAATGGTGCAATTGGTTTTGGAAGCTTAAAAGCAAATTTGAAGGAGGTGTGTTCATGAGGTGATTCGGCAACCTTAAAGTGTAGTTTAAAATATGTTGTTTCATGGTTTAGTTTATTGAATTATGTTGTTATTGATGGCAGCATGTATATGTGTATAATGGTTTGGAATTGGGCATGTAAATGGGGTATGTTCATGTAGTTAAATGGTATAAATGGACTTTGAAAAATTCTGTGTTATAGTGTGCATATTGAAAATGGTTACAAGCTGTCCAAAATGACCAAAATGTGTTGTTAAATCTGTTAATGGTAAGGTACAAACCAGAATTGGCATAAAGGAAGTAATTTGGTAAGTGTTGAATGTGTAATTGGTATGTGATGAAGAGTGTATAATAGGGTAGTGTATGTTTTGGCTTAGAACCTTAAGTGTGTGACTCCAATTGGTATGAGATCAATTGGAGGTAAAACTAGGCACAAAATATGCTAACTTTCATAGAGGAAGCTTACCTAAATTCTGCCTAGAAGGTGACTTGAAAAATGACCAAATCCAGATTAGTGACTTGAAAGCCTGAAAATTGACCAGTTGGGCAGTAGTTAGTGTTTTGACCATAACTCACTCAAAGCAGGTCCAAATGACCTGAAATTTTTACCATGAATAGTTTAGACATATATCTACAATTCTTATGAAGACACAAAAGCCCAGAAATGGCCAGAACCAAGCCAAATAGCTTGTACAATTTCAGGTACCAAAACTGGCCGAAGTGAAAATGACCTAAGCCAAATAGCTTGTACAAGTTCAAGAATTTTCTCGCCTGAGCCATTATGCAGTAAGTCTACTTTCTACCAGTAGGGAGAGATGTAAGAGGTTTGAAATCGGCTTAAAGCCCAGTATCAGATTGCAAGTGGTCAGATTCAAACATAACAACTTCTCTGAGCTTATTTCTCAAGCACTAGAATTAGAAAGAATTGAATCTGAAGTGGCCCCTAAGAAAAAGAAATCAGAGAAGACAGAAAAAAAGGGAAAGTCAAGAGAAACGAGTTCGGTGGTCCCTCTTGGAAGAGGAAGAACCATGGGGGACCCAGCAGGGGTGGTAAGAAGTCTGGTAGGGGAAGATATTCAGGACAGAAACCTCCTCCATCTGGTCAGCAGAGTACCAGAAGTTTCTACCCTCCCCGCCAATGTGAAACTTGTAGTAGAAGCCATGGTGGTCTATGCTATACGGCCATAGGAGCCTGTTATAACTGTGGAGGCACAGGACACTTTGCCAAGGACTGCACCAGTGCCCATAGAGTTGGGCCACCTCCTACTACTGCTGAAGGATCAGTTCAGAATCCTGTCACTAGAGGTTCACAACCACCTAGCAGAGGTAGAGGCAGGGGTAGAGGTAGTCCAGCAGGCAGCCAAGGCACAGTGAATCAATCAGAGCAAGGTAGTGCTCCAGTCAGAGTCTACACAATGAGACAGAGAGAAGAGGCTGAGACATCTGACATTGTAGCTAGTACCTTCTCAACTTTTAATCAAGATGTGTTTGTGTTATTTGATCCGGGTTCTACCCATTCCTATGTGAGTACTAGCATCATTGATTGCATTGTTGTTCCGTGTGTGAAAATGGACTTTGAGGTGCTAGTAACAAGTCCGCTAGGACAAGAGGTCAGGGTCAATAGAATGTATAGGGATTATCCTTTGGTGATCCAAGGACATACTTTCTGTCTGATCTCATTGAAATGCCCTTTAGAAATTATGATATCATCTTGGGCATGGATTGGTTAGCCAGGCATCACGCCATGATTGACTGTAGACTGTAGACTGAAGACAATCACTTTTGGTCTCCCTCAGTACTGTGATGTGGTAATACATGGGGAGAGGCAGCTATTGCCATCAAACATCATTTCGGCTGCACTAGCTAGAAAAATGATCAGAAAGGGGTGTGAAGCATACTTGGCACATGTGGTAGACACCCAAGTGGGGAGCCCAGCATTGAGGGACATCCCTACAGTATATGACTTTCCAGATGTGTTTCTGATGAATTGCCAGGATTACCTCCAGAAAGAGAGGTGCAGTTTGAGATTAATGTTATGCCTGGTGTGGATCCAATCTCCATAACACCATACAGAATGGCACCAGCAGAGTTGAAGGAGTTGAAGGTACAGTTGCAAGAACTAGTAGAAAAGGGCTTCATTCGCCCTAGTGTGTCACCTTAGGGAGCGCTAGTATTGTTTGTTAAGAAGAAAGATGGCACTCTCCGCTTATGTATTGACTACCGGTAGTTGAATAAGGTGACAATAAAGAACAGATATCCATTACCTCGCATTGATAATCTGTTTGATCAGTTGAAGGATGCAGCTGTATTCTTCAAAATTGATTTGCGATCTGGTTATTATCAGTTGAAAGTGCAAGAGTAGAGTATTCCAAAAACTGCTTTCAGAACTCGATATGGCCACTATGAGTTTCTGGTAATGCCATTTGGGTTAACAAATGCTCCAGCTGCTTTTATGGATCTGATGAACACTATCTTCAGACCATACCTCGACCAATTTGTGATAGTGTTTATTGATGATATTTTGATATATTCGAGGAATGCAGAGGAGCATGACAGACATCTGCAAATTGTACTGTAGACTTTAAGAGAGAAACAACTATACGCCAAATTGTCGAAATGTGAATTTTGGCTGAAAGAAATCTCTTTCTTAGGACATGTTGTGTCAGCTGAAGAGATCAAGGTAGATTCTAGCAAGGTAGAAGCTATCCTTAATTGGAAGCCACCCAAGAATATCACAGAAATTCGCAGTTTTTTGGGTTTAGCTGGATATTATTGCCGGTTTGTGAAAGGATTTTCTATGTTAGCTTCTCCACTGACCAAGCTACTTCAGAAAGATGTAAAATTTCAGTGGACTGATAAATGCCAGCAGAGTTTTGATGAGTTAAAGAGGTGTTTGACTGAAGCTCCAGTCCTTACTTTACCTACACCGGGTTAGGAATATACAGTTTATAGTGATGCTTCTCACAATGGGTTAGGCTGTTTACTGATGCAAGATCATAATGTCATTGCTTATGCATCACGCCAGCTGAAACCGCATGAGAGGAACTACCTGACACATGATTTGGAGCTTGCAACTATTTTTTTTACTCTGAAGATCTGGAGACACTATTTGTATGGGGAGAAATGCTACATTTACACAGATCACAAGAGCTTGAAGTACTTAGGCACCCAAAAGGAATTGAACTTGAGGCAGAGGAGATGGTTAGAACTGATTAAAGACTATTATTGCTTAATAGACTATCAGCCAGGGAAAGCAAATGTGGTGGCTGATGCCTTAAGTCACAAGACTATAGCAAGTCTTAGAGTTTCTCCTTTGTCCATGGTACATGAGTTGAAAGTACAGCATGCCAGTTTGGAGATTGATGATGAGGGACAAACAGTAGTTGCATAGCATGTACAACTAGTGTTAATTGATCAGATCAGAATGGCTGCTCAGAATGATGAAAAATATCAGAAGCTACTGAAAGAAGTTCAGCAGGGCAAGAAACCTGAATTTTCTGTGAGAGATGATGGTTTACTACTATATCAGGGCAGAATGAGCATTCCTAATGATGTGAAATTGAGACAAATCATCATGAAGGAAGCACATGAGTCTCCTTTTGCTATGCACCTTGGTGGAACTTAAATGTACAGAGGGCTGAAAGAGCATTACTGGTGGATGGGTATGAAGAGGGATGTAGCTGATTTTGTCTCCAAATGCCTAACTTGTCAGCAAGTGAAGGTAGAATATCAAGTACCAGCAGTATTGTTACATCCATTGCCAGTACCAGAGTGGAAATGGGAACAGATAACTATGGATTTTGTGATGGGACTTTCAAGAACACAGAATAGTCATGATGCAGTATGGGTTATAATTGATAGACTAACCAAGTCTGCTCACTTTTTGCCAGTCCGGATGGACTATAGTTTGGAGAGATTGGCTAGATTGTACATAAATGAGATTGTAAAACTGCATGGAGTGCCAGTATCAATTGTATCAGACAGAGATCCTAGGTTCACTTCTAGATTATAGGGTAGTCTTCAGAGAGCCCTAGGAACTAGATTGAACTTCAGCACAGCATTCCACCCACAGACAGATGGCCAGTCTGATAGGGTAATTCAGATATTGGAGGATATGCTACGGGCTTGTGTGATTGAGTTTGAAGGTAGTTGGGATACACACTTGCCTTTGATTGAGTTTGCTTATAACAACAGCTACCAATCAAGCTTTGGGATGCCTCCATATAAAGCTTTGTATGGCAGAAAGTGCAGAACTCCCCTATGTTGGGATGAAGTAAGTGAAAGAAAGATACTTGGGCTAAAAATTGTTCAGCAGACAGAGGAAAAGATCAGATTGATCAGAGATCGACTCAAGGCTGCATCAGACCGTCAGAAGTCCTATGTTGATCTGAAGAGAAGAGATATTGAATATGCAGTGGGTGATAAGGTATTCCTTAAAGTTTCTCCTTGGAAGAGGATTATGAGATTTGGCAGAAAGGGGAAATTGAGTCCTCGTTTCATCGGACCATATGAGGTTCTGGAAAGAGTGGGTCCTTTGGCATATCAGTTAGCATTACCTCCAGAGCTAGAAAGGATACACAGTGTCTTCCATGTGTCCATGTTAAAGAGGTGCAGATCTGACCCATCTCATGTACTATCAGTTGAAGAGATTGAGGTAAATAATCCAGACCTCTCATATGAGGAAGAACCCATAGAAATTCTGGCATATGAGGTGAAGCAGCTGAGGAACAAACAGATACACCTGGTTAAAGTGCTGTGGAACCATTATTCAGGCCAGGAAGCTACTTGGGAACGTGAAGAGGATATGAGGAGACAGCACCCACAGCTGTTCAGAAACTGATGCCAGGTAAAATTTCGAGACGAAATTTATTTTAAGGGGGAGAGAATTGTAACACCCCTATGTTCGGTAGTGCGTTCTACTGTTTCGGTGACCAGTGTTGTCCGGACAGCTAGGATGCCTAGAAGTACACTTAGATATGGGTGAGGAGACATAAAATAATGAAATACAAGAAAAGAAAATACAAGAAAAACAAAGGAAAAATAATAGCAATGAAATGTAACTAAGTTAAACGAGCCGAAAACCATAGCGATGGGTGACCGCACCGGGAAGTTACGGCGTGGATTGTTGACTAGCCCTGGACCGCGGGCAACCCTGAAAAATATTTTTAAGACTTAAATAAACATCTATTGAAGTATAAATTTCATTAGAAATATCAAAAAAAAAATCAATTAATTAGTACAAAGAAAAACAAGAAATCGAGAAAACGACAAAACTCGATGTTACCGAAAAATCGGGAATGCAACCCGAATAGGGGCATTATGGTCATTTGACACCCCGAGATGCCTTTTGACCTAAATTTCCATTAAAAATAAATGATATTACACTTGGAAAATGTCATAAAAAATTAAAGTGGTGGTACATAATCTAAATAGTAAAAGATATGAGGAAAATGTGGGAAATTGAAAACTTTGGATTAAACAAATCATAAACTCACCTTAGTGCTCCACTAACATCACCTAAGTGGACTTGCAATCAGCCTTTGGATAGAAAATTTTGTCATCTTCAACCTTGGGACATCCAGCCAAAATCAACATTGAGAGAAAACTCCATAGCCGTCCATGGTGAGAGCTCTATGCAACCTTGGTTAAGTCACCATCTCCACTAGGTTCCTTCATTAACTTTGCTCCTCACCTTGTAAGGAAGAGTTTGATAGCAATTTTAAGAATTTTAGTGAGGTTTTGATCAAGCTTCAAAAGTGGTAAGTGAGTGTTTTCAATTCTTGTTTCATTAAAAGTGTAAGCAAGGTTGTGGGTAGTTGATTTATGGAAGAATTTTTTATGTTTGATGATTGAATGGTGATACACCATTTCGGCAGCCATGGAAATTCAGTATATTTAGCTTGTTTTCACTTGTACGAAATCAACATTGAGAGAAAACTCCATAGCCGTCCATGGTGAGAGCTCTATGCAACCTTGGTTAAGTCACCATCTCCACTAGGTTCCTTCATTAACTTTGCTCCTCACCTTGTAAGGAAGAGTTTGATAGCAATTTTAAGAATTTTAGTGAGGTTTTGATCAAGCTTCAAAAGTGGTAAGTGAGTGTTTTCAATTCTTGTTTCATTAAAAGTGTAAGCAAGGTTGTGGGTAGTTGATTTATGGAAGAATTTTTTATGTTTGATGATTGAATGGTGATACACCATTTCGGCAGCCATGGAAATTCAGTATATTTAGCTTGTTTTCACTTGTAAATGGTTGTTTAAGATGTTGATGTAAATGTTTATGTGTATAGGAATGATTTAGACAAGGTATACTAAGTGTATGTGTAATGGTACAATTGGTTTTAGAAGCTTGAAAGCAAATTTGAAGGAGGTGTGTTCATGAGGTGATTTGGAAACCTTAAAGTGTAGTTTAAAATATGTTGTTTCATGGTTTGGTTTATTGAATTATGTTGTTATTGATGGCAGCATGTATATGTGTATAATGGTTTGGAATTGGGTAAGTAAATGGGGTATGTTCATGTGGTTAAATGGTGTAAATGGACTTTGAAAAATTCTGTGTTATAGTGTGCATATTGAGAATAGTTACAAGCTGTCCAAAATGACCAAAATGTGTTGTTAAATGTGTTAATGGTAAGGTACAAACTAGAATTGGCATGAAGGAAGTAATTTGGTAAGTGTTGAATGTGTAATTGGTATGTGATGAAGAGTGTGTAATAGGGCAGTGTATGTTTTGGCTTAGAACCTTAAGTGTGTGACTCCAATTGGTATGAGACCAATTGGAGGTGAAATTAGGCACAAAATATGCCAACTTTCATGAGGGAAGCTTGCCTAAATTCTGCCTAGAAGGTGACTTGAAAAATAACCAAATCCGGATTAGTGACTTGAAAGCCTAAAAATTGACCATTTGAGCAGTAGTTAGTTTTTTGACCATAACTCACTCAAAACAGGTCCAAATGACCTAAAATTTTTACCATGAATAGTTTAGACATATATCTACAATTCTTATGAAGACACTAAAGCCCAAAAATGGCCAAAACCAAGCCAAATAGCTTGCACAAGTTCAGGTACCAAAACTGGCCGAAGTGAAAATGACCTAAAAATGACCTAAGCCAACCATTTTGGTGCATTCTGTCCAGCATTGGTAAATTGACCATAACTTGGTCTACACAACTCAGAATGACCTGAAATTTTGCCCCCCGTGCAATAAGACATAGACCTACAAGTTTGTAGTTTGGACCGAAACCCGAAAATCGAGGAAACTAGGTCATTCGACTAGGTCAAATTAGTATACCGAAATCCGACAAATTGCAATAAAATGCAATATACTTGAAAATGAATTTGGTAACATGTACCAACACTAAAAGACTATAAAATGTGATATATTGATAACATTAAAACTTATTCCCCTAGAGTGCATTAAAGGTCGACATTAAAGGTTGACTACTAAAGACAATAGAATTCAATAAATTAATTATTAAGCTTTGTTGTTAGAGACAGTTTAAATGAGTACTGAAACACTTCAAATTGTGTGTTTTAGTTAGCAAAGACTCAAGGAAGGGGAAAGAAATACTGAGTCAGGGCCAAGAGACATTTATCAGAGGTTTGTGCACAACAGTTATTTCTTTTGACTTTTCAATTGAAATAAATTATGAGAATTTTATATGTTATTATTTTGAATTGTGAAAAATTGTTTGAATGGAAATTTGATGGATACTTATTGTTTGAAAATATTGCAATTGGTTTGAAACCGCAGCTATCATGTATATTTGATTGAATTCCTCGCTAGCTTGTCTAGTGGGACGAATTGACTTTGAATTCCCTCTCTGGCTGAAGTGTTGAGGTGTGTACCTGTTGAGGACGAATAGAATGAGTACTCATATTATTGCTAGCTAGCTATGTTGTTCCTCATTAGCCATCGGCTTTTGAGACGAATTGGACTTTGGAACATGATTAAGCTGTGTGTATGATTTATTGATATTTATTGTCATATTGTGAAATGGAGTTTAAATTCCTTATGACATTCACTGTCTTTTAAATTTAACTATGGTTTTAAGTATCCACTATTTATACAACTTATGATTTATGATTTAAAGTTGCATTTTGTTAATGTTGTGCACCACTGAGACAATGGCTCAGCGATAGCTTTTCATTGCTGTCGCAGGTAGGCTGACTGACAGGGCAGCAGACTAGGCTGCTAGTGCTACATTGAGAGTTCATCGGGTATATTGAGTATACCATATTTTGTATTTTGTATTGTAATGTATGTTCACTGTATGTATATATTGTTCTTCGTTTTGAGCAGTTGTAAATTAAAATTGTACATTAAAATTATACATTGAAGTTGAAAACTAAATTTGTAAATTATTTTAGCTTGTAAATATTGTGATATATTTCTTTTATCTCAGCTTTTGAAAACACAGAAAAATTATTGTGGATTTGAGTTGGCAAATGTTGAGAAACTTATTGTGTTGATTGGATATTGGAGTTTGGGGATTGAACAAAATATTGGAAGTGCTTTTTACAGGTTTTCGAAGAACTATTTTATTCAAAATACAGATGGCACTCTGCCAAAATTTTTACAGAAATTATTAATATTTCAAATGTGTTATCTGGTTTCACTTCGGTTAAAAATTTTTAACACCTGTAAATAGTGCTCACCACTGTAAAAAGAAGTAAGAAAAAGTTTAAAATCCCTTGTAGTATATTTAATGGGTTATCAGTAGACGAAGTTTGGTAATTCATTAGGTATACTACGGGATCATGTTACGCCTTACAGAGGGGTAGGGTGTGACATGAGCATTGAAATTAATTAGGCATATAAGAGATGTGGCATGATGCATGAAACCCTAGAAGAAAAATTTTAAAATTCAATGCTCCAATGCACCAATTACCATGCTTCCGCTCTTTCAATTGGTATCAGAGCCACTATATTTACCATTTAGATTATTTATGAGATTTAATTGTGTGATTTGATCAAATTTGGATTGATCTAAAGCTGTTTGGGTGTTCATGTGTAGCGGCATCAATGTGATGGTGGTCAAAGAGGTGGCGGCATGGTTGTGAATCACACTCTAAGGGTGTGCTTAATGTATGCGCATGGTTTTGGGCTTCTTTATACAATTGTTGTATATCTTAAGGCCCATAATTAGGCCCATACCTAATTAATTTGTTTAATTAGGAATTTTAATCATACAATTAATTATTAAAAAATATTTTCAAGGCATTAAATTTGGAAAGGGTTTCTAAATTTAAATTTATTTGAATAAGATTCAAATATGAATTTTTTAGTTGAATATGTGATATTTAATTTAATTTTTTAGTATGTATATTTTATTTAATTGTTAAATTTTAATATACATGATGGATGATCATGGACAATAAAAGACCAATGTGATTGGATTTATTTCTTTTATTTTTCTTTGGGTTGTAAAATAATTAATTTTATTTTAGTGGCATGTATTATAAATGTTGTAATAATTTGGATTATAATTTCATTTATTTGAGGACTTTAAAGTCCATATTCTTGTAAATTCGCCTTGGTATGCGAAGAATTATAATGTAATTGGATTGCAAGAAGATCAAGGAGGTCAAGAGCATTGGTGGAACCAGTGAGAGGAAATCAAGATCAAGTATTGATTATGTACTCCTTCAACAACTCTTATAAAATGAATGAATGACCCTTAGAAAGTCCATGATCATACCATATTATTTGTTTATCCATGTATGCATGAGATGTATGGGAATGTATGCAAGTATATGATATATGCATGCCAATTGGATAATGTGCAAATTGGGACCATAATAGTAATTAAACCGACCACTAAATCTTTCAAACAAATGATTAAGTTGGAAATGGTATAATTAAAGTAATTATATCATGGTCCTCCATTGAGGCAATTATTTTAAGAAATTTTAAATACTTGCATGTGATGCATTTAATTTAAGACATTTTCTTAAAGATAATTGTTAAGCATGAGATGTTGTAAATATGTAAATAATTGATGGCCAATAATGGATATGCCTAAGGACATTAAAATTATTTGCATGTTCACTGGCTCAATGGGATCTACTTAACTAATGCAAGATAAATCAATAATGGATGTGTCTGAGATTCTGAGCATTAGGAGCTAGATAAATGATTGAACCTCACATGAGATGGGATGGGCAAGGAGTTTCTCACTTATAGTTTATTGTAATTCCAATAATGGATGTGCCTGAGGATGATCAATAAGACTATAAGAATTCAATCACCCACTAGAAATTCATCCAACTAGGATTTTCGTTTCCTACTTTGGAAGTGTAGGATTTGCCAAGTTAGTGGGAGGACCAATTTGATTAAAAGACCATAATCATTTTGGTTAATTACTTGATACATTTACTAATTAATCTAGTTATTTTCTGTAGTTAATTTTCTGACAATAATGAGCACACAACAACCACCATCATCCAATATCTTTGCGAGCATACTTTATCACAATAGGTTGATGGGACCTAATCTTTCTGATTGGCTAAGAAATTTAAAACTTGTCCTGAACCTAGAACATATTGGATATGTTCTAGACTCAAAGGTTTGTGGTCCCTTACCTCCAGAGGCCACTCAAGAGGAACTAGATATTTTGGACAAGTGGAAGGAGCATGATATGAGAGCCAAATATTACATGCTTGCTTCTATGAGTAATGAGTTATAGAAGCAACATGAAAATATGCAGAATGCAAGTGAGATCCTCCTTCACCTACAAGAGTTGTATGGTGAGCATAGCAGGAATGCTAGGTATGAGATATTTAGACACCTATTCCGCATGAGGATGTCTGAGAGACAAAATATAGGAGATCATGTCCACAAGATGATTTGGCTTATTGAGAAGTTGAAACATCTTGACTTTCACATGGATTTCCAACTGCAGACGGATTTGATCATTCAGTCCCTGCCTGAGTCATTTGAAAATTTTGTGACAAATTTCTATACGACTAAGTAAGAATGCACTCTGGTTGGGTTGCTTAACATGCTAGTTATTGCCCAAAAGAATATGCCAAGCAATAAAGGAAAAGAGGTGGCTTTGATTGCATCTTCTTCTTATGTTGGAAAGTCCAAAAAGAAGAAGGGCAATAAGAATAAGAAACCTCAAATTCCTGGACCTTCCAAGAAGATAGCCAAACAGAAGGGCAAGACCGAAGCTGACAAAGGCAAGGGAAAGTGTTTCCATTGCCAGAAGGATGGGCACTGGAAAAGTAACTGCCCAGAGTATCTTGCTTCTCTGAAGGACAAGAAGGATAAACCTTCAGAAGGTATGTTTGTGTCTTGTTCTGATGATACTCATAGTTCATCTACAGCTTGGGTTTTAGATATTGGTGTTAGTTCTCACATTGCTTATGATATGCAGGAACTAACAAGTAGTAGCAGCTTGCAGTCACGAGATGTTAGACTCTGGATTGGCAATGGCTTAACTGTTAAAGCTTTAGCCATAGGATCTAAATCTTCATATATGTGTGGACATATTTTGTATTTAAATAATGTTTGCCATGCACCTGATGCTTTTAAGAACATCATTTCTATTTCTAGTTTGACTAGAAATGGTTATGAATTTCAGTTCACAAATGATGTTTGCAATATTTATTTTGGAAATAAATATGTTGGCTCGGGCTATATGCATGATGGATTTTATTACCTTTACTGATGATAAATCAAGGTTTGGATATTTGTATTTGATAAAATACAAACATGAATCCTTTGAAAAGTTTAAAGAATCTTGACTGCTCAGGGGTGGTTTTTCTGGGCAACTGACCTCGAGGGAAGCCCAAGTTCTGACCAAGTCTCTGGAAAGGAACCTATCTATGAAAGGGAACATAGACTTGGCTAAAGTTACAGTTGTTACCCTATGACTTTCAAAAGATCACCTTCAAATGGGACCAAAAAGCATTGAGGATCTCCTGAGTTATTCTATGAGCTTGCAGCCGAAATCGATCACTACCCAGCATATGGTCAAAGAGAATGTGAACTTCTTGAGATAGGAGATATTGAAAGCTGTTGGAGAAGCAAAAAACTTAAAGAGTCACTTGTCTAACGCAGGTGTTAGGGTGCAAGAACTGGAGGAGAAGGTCAAGTCATCTGAGGAACTAGCTGGCCAACTAAAGAAAGAGCTTGAAGATGTGAAAGAGAGCCAAGCTGTTGAGTTGACTAAACTGAAGAATGAGCTTAAGGCCAAGGATGACAAGATGATCGATAAAAAGGCAAATACCTATGTCTAAGCTTATAGCGATCTCCTTGTCGAGATGTTGAAACAGTATCCCAATGATGACTTTACTTGGCTTGAGAAGCTTGCCCCTGGTGTTAGTGTAAATAGTGAGGCTGAAGGGGATAAGGCTGGGGAGGCTCATAGTGTAAATGCGATGGATCCAACTATTAAGGTTCCCTCTGCTGCATAAATTTGTAAAACTTTATGAAAATTTAATGAAGTTTTCCTTCTTTTTCTTCTTTGTTATACTTACTTATCTTTATTTCTCGAATTGACATAGCGATCATCCGATCTCAAGGATTATAGTTTTGACACGGCGAACTTAAAACTTTATAATATATTTTCCATCTTTAAGAGTGACTATGTAATCACAATAATGCAAAATAAAGTTACTACCCTATCTTGTCCAAACTCTCTAAACTGAGCACTACTTTTGTTTATTTGATAAGCATATAGTTTTAACTATTTCTAATATTAAAAAAATGATTATTCAATCACCATAATGAGAACCAACTTCAATCCAATCTTGTCTGAACACTCCAAATTGAACACTATTTAAGCTTGGCCTTTTTGATAAGTGGCTAGTTTTAACTCTTTCTGACCTCTTTAGAAATTTTCATACTTTTAAGTTTTGGGTCGATCCTGATTGATTTCAAGGTTTTAACTGCCTCGAACTTCAGAGTACCTTTTGGAGGAAGTTTGAGTGCCTCTGAAGGGATCTTTGACTGCCTAAAAGATCTGAATGCCTTGAAAGTAAGTACCTTGGTGTCTCGAAGAGGTCTTTGGCTGCCTTAAGAGAGGTTTTTGGGTGCCTCGAATGAGGTCTTGGTGCCTCAATGAGATCTTGGTGCCTCAGATGAGGTCTTAGTGCCTCGGATGAGATCTTGGTGCCTCAAATGAGGTTTTAGTGCCTCAAATGAGGTCTTGGTGCCTCAGATGAGGTCTTTGCGCCTTAGATGAGGTCTTGGTGCCTCAAATAGGGTCTTTTATGGTCAAATTTGTTGAATTTCGAACATTCATCTTATTGATAATATTTCTTTAAGTTACAAATGTTCTAGGCCCACGAGAGCTCACCACCACTTGGATAAACAATTTTATAAGCTTCAGGATAAATTACTTTTGGATCACATACTGGCCTTCCCAATTGCTTCCTAACTTATCAGATCTAGCCAACCTCCTAAAATGTCCAATCTTTTCATTACTAGATTGCCAAACACAAAGGATCAGTGCCTCACCTTTTGGTTATATATGCTTGCCATCCTTTATTGATACTCAGTCATCCTTATGAAAGCTGATTCCCTTAAAATTTTGATTTAATCTAGATAGAATCTGAGGTCTTCGTCATTCATTACTATTTTCGAGGGTTCTCAGCTTAGGAATTTAGAACTTTGATTTCAGTAGGGATCACAGCCTCAGAGCCACAAGCAAGAGAGATTTCACCAGTTGCTGATCTGGAAGTTGTTCAGAAAGCCCATAGTACGTGTGGAAGCTCTTCTAGCCATTTACCTTTTGCCTTGTGCAATCTAAACCACTTTAGGATAGTTTGGTTAGCTACCTCCATCATGCCATTGGTCTATGGATGATACGTTGAAGTGAACCTGAGATCGATGCCCCACTCCGCACAAAAGTTTCTAAACTTGTGTCCTTCAAAGTGAGTTCCATTGTCAATGATAATGATTTTAGGAATAACATTGCAAAAAAAGATGTTTTGTTTAACAAAGTATATAACTTTATCAGTTGTGATGAGCTGTGTTGCCTCGGCCTTAGGCCATTTTGTCACACCTTACCCCTTTGTAAGGTATGACATGTTCTCATAGCATATCTAATAAATTATCGAACTACGTCTCCCAATAATCTATTAAATATACTATAAGGAATTTTAAACAAATCCATTTGTAATTTAAGTGAAAATAAGGGTGAAAGAGTTATTAAAATGCCTTTAGATTAGGTACATACCATACAATTCATTTAGAATTTCTTTAGTAGTTTTAAAATTTTTACAAAAATTTCGGTAGAATGACAGCTAAAAATGGAATAAACAGTTCTTCAAAACCTGTTAAAAATAATTTATTAAATTGTTTATCCACAAATCAATTCAATCAAACTCATTTCATTCAACCACACCAAACATTGGTGATTATCACATATATAAATCAAAAAGGGAACTTAATTACAAATTTACAAACTCAAGGATAAACAAATATTATTACAAATCCATTTGTACAGCTGCTCATTTGTCTATTAGATGCATATGAATTAAATTACATCTAAAAAAGAATTTACAAGGGTATAAATAATATGCCCGAAAATGATCCAAAATGGCTTTAATCATGGCTACTAGCAGCTCACTCTGCTGTTTTGCCCTTCTCCTTATCTGCGACAACATAAACAAGTCATTGTTGAGTATTATACTCAGTGGTGCATAACTAAAATTTTTAAAATACTAGAATAAGAAAATTCTAACAAAACATAGCAATAAACTTGATATATTTGTAAATTCACCACAATTCCATGAAACCAGAAATCACAACTTTAATAATTGTAAATCATTTATTTCAATCACATTTATCCTAAATATTCACAATTTAGAGATGTTGCTAATAATTCACACAATTAGGAACATGACACAAAATTTTCTATCAATGTTGTGTTGTACACCATGACAAAGCAATCTCACCCCAACAACTAAGGCTAAAGGGGGACACAAAGGCTAGCTAGCTATATAAGTACTCATCCAATCTCACCTCAGTTGGCAAGCCAGAGAGGGACATAATCAATCTAACCCCACTAATTATTATGAATGGGGGACAACATAATCAATCTCACCCCATTGATCATTATAAATGGGAGACACAATTATAATTGCTATGCTAATTGTGGTTTCAAAACAAGTTCATAAATTTCCTTCTAGAGAATTGTATTACAATTTATAATAACACATGTTATTTATCAAATTTCTGTATAGGGTTGGCAACACATAATTTCATTTACACATTAAAAGTCCTCAACATACAAAGGAAAGTTCAAAATTCATTCACAATAGTTCAATGCAATCAATTTCAAATTGGAAAATCAAGCAAGGGTTTAGTTGTGCACAAACCTTTATTGTGTCTCTTCTTCCCTTAGCTCACTTCTCCTTGTCCTTTGAGGTTTCTTTCTCCACTAAAAATACAAAATGGAGATGTCTTAATACTTAATTCAACTAACACTAATAGCTAATTAATTAAATGCCTAATGAATGGCTAAGTCACTCAAGCAATTTCAAGAAATTTTGGTTCTGGATAGTACTAGACTCTGAGGTTTGAATCTAAATTCAACATAGTTCCTATTCAAATTTGGTGAAGTGATCTTAATGAAAGTTATTTCTTTATGTGTTAAGTTTTGTTTCCAATTTGAATCACTCAATTTGGAGTTATGTAGCTCTATTTATGGTCAATTTACCAAGTGCTGGTCCAGTGACCAATACTGTTCCAGAATAAGACAAATTCTGGAACTCAACTTGGTCAAGCTAATTGAACTAGTTATGTTCATAATTTGGCTTGGTGTTCTCCATATGAGTTGTTCCCCTGTGTATCATGGCTACATAGGTTCAAGAATTTCTAAATTTGAGGTTTTATAGGGTGAGTTATGGTAATTTAATTAACCTGGACTCATAACCCTACAACTCCATAATTCTAGGTTTCAAATCAGGTTTTGCAATTCACATTTGAGGTCCTTACTCTCAGAATTTGAGTAAGGTTTCTAAACAAAAGTTGTAGCCCTAAGTCTTAGGTTTTTAGATGATTTTGACTCATCTCATTTGGAATTTTTTAGTGAAAGTCATGGTCTAATTACTGTCCTGGGGTCAAATAGCTAAATTGGTTCCAATGTAGGAATTCCAGATTGGGAAGTCCTGAATTGTCCTAACAATTTTCCTAAGTTCTTTTAGGATCTGGGTGCTGGCCAAAACATCAAAGTTGTAGTTTTGGGTCTTATGAATATTTTGGTTTTTAAATTACTGCATTTGCAGTTTTGTAGCCCAAGTTATGGCTTTTTTGCCAAAACTGGTCGGATGGCCATTTGTCCAGGATTTCTAGGTTAAGTTTGGTTCTGGCAGATTTGAGGGACTAAATTGGCCTAGCAATTTGATTGAGTTAGGGTCAGAATTAGAGTTCCTGATCCTCATGAAAAATGTTCTACTATGTCTAAGATTTTCATAGGTTCAAAAATCAGGTCATTTGGAGCTTTCTACAATGAGTTATGCCTATTTGAATATTTACTGTTCATTTGGTTAATTTTGGTCAGTCCAGAACACCAATTCCGGATTCAAGCAAATTTTAGACCAACTTATGGTCAGTTTTTAAGCAAGATTTCTTCATGAAATTTGTGGCTTTAGGTATTAAGTTTCATCTCCAATTAGCCTTGTAACACCCCAAATTTTATTATTTATGAGTATTTTTGATATTTTAATTTTATTTAAATTTTAGGAATTTTTTTGAGATTTTTCGGATTTTAAAAATCGGGTTCGATTTTCCGAAAATATAAACTTTGATGATTTTTAAAAATTAATTTAAAGACCACGTGGCAAAACTAAAAATATATTTGGAGTCTACGTATTTTTCTGAGTTTTACGGAATTTTTTGAATTTTGGACCTCGTTTTGGTCCCGAGCAGTAAAAATTCTAAATTTTGTATTTCAAATCTAACCTGCCGAATCGAACCGGACTGATCGGACCAGTCTAATCGAACCGGCCCCCTTTCCTTTTTCTTCTCCCGCGCGTCGTCCCTCTCTTTTCTCTTTCTTTCTCTCTCCTCCTCCCCTGCGCTGCCGCTCCGATTCCAACCATCCGATCCGGCCACCGATTGGCCCGGGTCTTGTGTCTAAAATCATCTACTCGGCGAGAGCTTTCCATAGACACCAAGAACGCCAAATCCATCGAGCGGTTTGTCCGATTTTTGCTCGGGAAGATTTTAGCCCATTTCGACTTTTGGGCTAGATTTCTAAACCGTGAATCCCACGAGAAACCGAGGCCACCGACGCTCCATTCGCCGAGAGCTTCGCAATGACATAAATTTTGAATTTTTCCGACACCGCTTTTGGTGGGTCCCACGGAACCGCGGTGTAATTTCGAGCATTAAATGAGCTTAGAAAATTCTGAAAAATTTATGTGCTAACCCCCGTGTTATGGGCTTCATGTAGGTATCCTCGATTTACGGAAATTCGGACGATTGACAGTGCGCAAATTTGGGCGAATGGACCGTGGCCGAAAAGTCTCGGGTGGGCGAGGTTTTGGCTAGCCCCATTGTCGACGTCGAGCGTCCCGAAGTCAGAATCGGCAAAGGTAAACCCGAACCTAGTTTTTACGTAATTTTCTAGTGCTTAAATAGGATTAAAAATCCATAAAATATTCGTGGTAGCTTAGAAAATTACGATTCTTTTTGCAATAGCTTAGTAATATTGCTAAGGACCGCGGGCAAAGTTTTACAATTTTTAGAGCTTGTTAGGGCACTTGTTGCAACAATGATCAATAATCACGACTAAATTGAAATTGAGCGTATTGTTATGGATGAATGATTTGATGGCCCCACCAGGGGCTGGGTGATATGATTGAACTGTTGATGTATGGATTGTGAGCATAGAAGTGCTTTTAGCCCTTTGCAGTTGGGTAGGTCCTAGGTATAGGGAGACTCACGGATTTTCTGACGACTTAGGACGTAATTGGTCTTTTTCTTTATTTGTATTGAGTCAGTTGTATTAAATAAATGTAATATGATTGTCAGTGAGCCGGACATGACCTTCTTCCTCCGCCCGCCACGGTAATTTGTCGTCAAGTCCGTGAGTAAAATATTAATTTTAATTATAATTTCGATATTATTATATGTTCGGATGCCCATGCATCACTTATATGCATATATTTGTGTAGTTAAACTCTAGGCACGATTTATGTTGCATTCATAACTGTTGATGTGTCATGGATGTTGTTGTGGTAATTTGGAGCAGTGTGCGTGCGTTGGCGTGTGTGTGATATGGTGTGGACTATGGATAGGGCCAGGCGATCCACGGCTTGAGTAATTCGGGACCCAATCCTTCGAGGGGTAGTCACGGCTTGAGTAATTGGGACCCTCGATTTGGTTATTAAGTGGAAGTCCGAGCTTGAGTAATTCGCCGCACCGTGTTGGATTTAAGAGAGTGTATAGGGATCGGCTCCCATATGTTATGATTGATACTACAGGTGTGTGAGTGCTCCAAATTACCTTTTGATGTTATGATGTGAAAATGTTGTGTATGTTGCATTTCACTCTCTGAGTTACATTAGTTTGAGATAGTTATAGAGATTATAGTTAAGATTGATATTTTACTCTCGAGTCGAACGCTCACTCTGTTCAAAAATTTTTACAGGCCACAGAGGATATTTTGTTAAGGTTAACTGCCTTTTTACCTCGCAGTTGTTTATCAATGTTGTGTAATTTTAATTACTCCTAGAATTTCGCATGTGTTAGCGATATTTATTTGAATTTGGTCGTAATATTTTTATCATGTTGGACCTGTAAACTTAAATATGTTATGCATGTTGATGGATTGGATGAGGGAGCTGAGCTCCCATTTATTTTATGTTGATGAGTATGTGGAGGGTGAGCTGAGCTCCCCAATTGAGTATTTATTGTGTTTACAGGTCGGGTGAGTAAAAAACTCCCCGTTGGAAAGTCCATTTTATGGCCGGACTCTGTCCGTTTGTTTTCTTGAAATTGGGCCCAAATGGGCCTTAGAGTTGGGTTAATGAATAGTTAAGGCTTACTACGGGCCTCGGGCTTTAGGGTGGCCTGTGTCCTAGTCTTGTCCGCCCATAGGTTGGGTCGTGACAATTGTGGTTTCAGAGCTTAGGCTCCTTATTCATATGGAAAAATTATCTAAGTGTTGGGAAGAGTCTACTAGGAGTCACATGCTGAGTATAGGATTACATTTCGTCTTTTCCTGTAATTCTTTATTTCTAGATTCTACGTTATACCTCGGGAAATATAAGATTACCTCAGTTAGTGTCTTGATTTTCGTGGAGTACACAGAAATGTGAAATAGAGTTAGTAGACATGTGAGATCTATCATGAGGATACGTACTCCAAGAAATGTTATATTTTTGTCAGTATGGGTTTAAATGGTGTGCCCATTTCGTGTAAGACACGAGTACATAAAAGTGAGTCTTAAAAATACAGTTGCCTAGATAAGGATGAGGATACCACTCTTGCGGTCATCGGTAGATGACCCAATGTAATAAGTTTGTGATAATAGAAGATTCAGGAGAGATAAGAAATTAGGAGACCTAGTCTGTCAGGACGTATCGTAGTAACTATACAATGTTCTCGATGTCTGCTCTGTAAGCTGCAGATTACAGTATCGACATGAGATTATTGTGTAGAGCTGCGTGCATCCCATGGTGCTACATAATGAGGGTGTTTGAGTTGGCTTTTGTTTTGATAAAGTTATGCTAGAAAAGAGTTCTATATCTGAAGATGAGTTTGGAACTACTGTTTAAGAGTCTAGGGTTAGAATATTGAAAGGTCACGGTTGGGTGATAACTAGAGTCGGTGACTCGATTACTGACATGAGCTAGAGTTACATCAAGAGTTGCCATCGGACTGCAGGTTTCGGACTAGTTTCAAAGTAAAGGTGACACTTATAGAGTGAGAATAGTATATCTTGTGTGTATCAGTATGGAATAAAGTATAACTCTACTACCTAGAGAAGGTCGAAACTATGAATTGATGATTTATAGAGCTATGATATGATAAAAGAGTCATTAACTTGACATGGTTCTGGCAAGGTGGTAGATGTAGTACCTTTGTTGCAAGTTAGGATATAGTCCTATCTTTTCGTAATGGATCAAGGTTATTACGATAATGATGACTTATGGAATAGTGTCCCAGATGGGACTGTAGAGTGTGGTAGAGAGTAGTTGGCTCGGGTATCCTGGAGAGGATACAAGTTCCATTATAGGAATCATATATAATCAGATCACGATGGATGTAAATCCTTTGAATTGGATATGACGTTTGGGTGCTCGAAATCTTAAGTTTTGGAATTGAGTAAACATGGAAAATAATAATAATAATAAAAATAATAATAAATAAAATTACTGCAGAATCAGTTCTCGAGGTAGTTAGAGGTTCGTTATGAATGTCAGACAAACATTTTTAGTGTGATCAACAGAATCACTTTGTAGTGAAGCAATAACGACAGGACAATAGTAGGGGTAGAACGAAAAGTGACAAGTCTGGATGGTTATAAATCACTAGAAAGTTCAAGGATCAAACTAATGACCATAGATAAGATTAGAATTAGTGTTGGAAGAATCTATTAGTAAGAGAAATCTTTCAGGAATCAACAAAAGTTAAGGCACAATATAAACGATGATGGATATGAATCAGAGGTCGAGTATAAGTAAAGTTAATAAATTATAAAATATTATGTCAAGAAGGAAAATGGTACGGTAAAGGGTTCATGCAGATGATACCTTATAGGTAGAGCATAATTGTGCTAGGAGATGATGAAATTTGGAGAGAAAGACCAAGAAACTTAGGTGAAACGTTATAATATGACAATCGGGTGTAGTTGAATATAAGAGGATATTTTCTTTCTTTTCAAGTTTAGCTTGTGCTTTTGGTTCTAGAAGGTTATATAAGGAACAAAAACTGAGTCAAGGAGACCTAGTTATTGAGAGTTTAGTAGGCACAAATTCATACATAATTTCCTGATATGAGAATGACAGTAAGTGCATACCTAGTATTAAGTATGAAAGGACGAACAGAGTAATGACAGGAGTTAAATTGAGTTAGCTACTAAGGCTTGCAACTGTTTTAAACTATGAGCTGGAGGAAGTACTATTTATGGTTGAGATTCAATAGATGAAATTGTTGCTGATGGGTAATTTGAGGTTGAAGTTTAGAAAGCTATGAGCAGTATATATGATTATATTAAGGAGAATGAACACGTGAAGTATCTTGTTTGGAATTAAGGCATGACACATATTTCCTACAGTCGTGTTAGTTCAGATGGAACTTATAGTTTATGGGGCTCATATTCATCCAGGATAAGCAATTTCCTACTAAGGCTGGTAGGGAATGATAATATTCTGATAGTTAAGTTGGGAAAAGGGGGATACAAGGAAAATTTTCTATGGTTAATTACAAGTGTTACATAAGGTGAAGAATGTGCTGATAGGAGTAAATCGTAAGGTTAGAATTCCTGAAGTAATAGAACTAGTAATCAAGATAAGACTAAGAAACAAAATGAAAGTTAAAGTTGATGATGGGATAGACATCTTTGAAGGAAAATGTGTAAGGATGAGATAGGACTAAAAATTAAGGAATAAGTACAGCAGGTTGAAAAGATATCAACAATACTAAAAAATAGGAAAAGGGAAGTGGATAAGATCCAAAGGACAGGAAGAGAGCTCAATAGAGTCGGTTATAATGATGAGGATAAGGAGTGTCTAACCATCGCCCGTGTTAACACTACCTATGAGCGGTGAAGGATACACCGTGTCGTGACGCCTTGAGTTGGCCTAGGGTGTGTTTTGATGCGGAATGGAAAAGTAGTGGCTTATGCTTCAAGGCAGCTGAAGAGGCATGAGCAGAACTATCCCACCCATGATTTGGAAATGGCGGCTGTAGTCTTTGCACTAAAAATCTGGAGACACTACCTATATGGTGAAGTGTGCGAGATATACACCGACTATAAGAGTTTGAAGTACATCTTCCAACAGAGGGATTTAAACTTGAGACAGAGGGATTTAAACTTGAGACAGAGGAGATGGATGGAGCTTCTGGAAGACTATGATTGCACCATCCAGTACCACCCTGAGAAGGCCAATGTAGTAGCAGATGCTTTAAGCAGAAAATCTTCTGGCAGTTTGGCACACATTTCAGCAGAGAAGAAACCGTTGATTCAGAAAGTACATGAGTTGATGGATCAAGGTTTAATCCTAGATCTTTCAGATGAGGGGGTCTTGTTGGCTCATTTTTCAGTGAGGCCAGACTTGCGAGATAGAGTTAGATTTCCCAACACAGAGACTAACAATTGATGAAGATCATAAAAAGAGTACAGCAGGGTGAAGGTGGTGAGTTTGGATTTGCCAATGATGGCGCCCTAGTGCAAGGTTTTAGGATATGTGTGCCCAATGTGGACAACCTCAGAAATGAAATCATGCGAGAGGCACACTATACAGCATGCAGTGTCCACCTGTGTTCCACCAAGATGTACCATGATGTGAGAGATAGCTATTGGTGGAATGGCATGAAGAGAGGCATAGCAGACTTTGTGTCCAAGTGCTTGACTTGTCAGAAGGTGAAGTTTGAACACGAGACCGTCGTGAAGTTGCAAGAGCTCCTATCCCGTAATGGAAGTGGGAAATGATTTCTATGGATTTTGTGACTGGTTGCCTCGTACCACGCGAGGATATGATTCGATATGGGTAATTGTAGACCGCCTAACCAAATCGGCTCACTTCTTGCTGTGAAGACTACATATTCTGTGGCACGATGCGCCCGCTCTACATTCGAGAAATAGTCGATTGCATGGAGTTCCGCCCATAATATCTCGAGAGGGCCCCGATTCACTTCTCGGTTTTGGAGAAAGTTGCAGGAGGCACTTGGCACACGCTGAACTTCAAGACGGCTTTCCACCTCGCAGACGGACGGTCAGAAGGACAATCCAAACATCGAAGACATGCTTCGCATGAGTGTCTTGGATTTTAGGGGTCAATGGGATGGCACCCTATGAGGCATTATATGGAAGAAAGTGTAGGTCTCCTCTGTGTTGGACAGAAATGGGGGAAGCGAAAGTGCATGATGTAGACCTAGTGCAGTACACTTCAGAGGTAGTTCCTTTAATCGAGGAACGAGGGCGACTTTCAAGAGGCGGTAAGAGTTATGCACCCAGACGGAGGGATGTGGAGTTTGCGATGGCGACTATGTATTCTGAAGGTTTCTCCAATGAAGGGAGTCATGAGATTTGGAAAGAAGGGCAAGTTGGCACCTCGGTATATCGGACCTTTTGAGGTTCTTGATAGAGTGGAGCGATTGCCCTAGGTTGGAGCTACCACCCAACCTTTCTCACATTCATCCCGTGTTTCACATCTCCATGCTCAGGAAATACATTCCTGATCCTTCTCATGTACTACAGTCGGATGTAATAGAACTAAAGGAGAACTTGACATTTGAGGAGCAACCTGTAGCCATAGTGGACTACCAAGTGAGATAGCTGAGATCCAAACAGATCCCTATGGTTAAGGTTTTGTGGAGGAGTCAGTCAGTGGAAGAGTGCACCTGGGAGTCAGAGCGGGACATGCGTAGCAAGTACCCTTACTTGTTCAATGCATAATCATGTGTTTTATTCTGCCTTGTGTAAAAATTCGAGGCGAATTTTTACGTAAGGGGAAGAATGTAACACCCCAAATTTTATTATTTATGAGTATTTTTGATATTTTAATTTTATTTAAATTTTAGGAATTTTTTTGAGATTTTTCGGATTTTAAAAATCGGGTTCGATTTTCCGAAAATATAAACTTTGATGATTTTTAAAAATTAATTTAAAGACCACGTGGCAAAACTAAAAATATATTTGGAGTCTACGTATTTTTACGAGTTTCTGAAATTTTTTGAATTTTGGACCTCGTTTTGGTCCCGGGCGAGTAAAAATTCAAAATTTTGTATTCGAATCGAACGGCGAATCGAACGGACCGGATCGGACCGATCGAATCGAACCGGCTCCCTTTCCTTTTTCTTCTCCGCGTCGTCCCTCTCTTTTCTCTTTCTTTCTCTCTCCTCCCCTCCCTGCGCTGTCGCTCCGATTTCTCGGCCAAATCCGGTCGATCCGACCGATTGGACTGGTCTTGTGTCTAAAATCATCTACTCGTGAGCTTTCCATAGACACCAAGAACGCCGAAATCCATCGAGCGGTTTGTCCGATTTTTGCTCGGGAAGATTTTAGCCCATTTCGACTTTTGGGCTAGATTTCTCGGCCGTGAATCCACGAGGAAACCGAGGCCACCAAAGACGCTCCATTCGTCGAGCTTCAGCGACATAAATTTCGAATTTTTCGACACCGTTTTTGGTGGGTCCCACGGAACTTGCGATGTAATTTCGAGCATTAAATGAGCTTAGAAAATACTGAAAAATTTATGTGAAAACCCCCGTGTTATGGGCTTCATGTAGGTATCCTCGATTCGCGGAAAATCGGCGATTGACCGGTTCGCAAATTTGGGCATGACACGTGGACCTAAAAGTCTCGGGTGGGCGAGGTTTTGGCTAGCCCCATTGTCGACGTCGTGCGCGTCCGAAGTCGGAATCGGCAAAGGTAAACCCGAACCTAGTTTTTACGTAATTTTCTAGTGCTTAAATAGGATTAAAAATCCATAAAATATTCGTGGTAGCTTAGAAAATTACGATTCTTTTTGCAATAGCTTAGTAATATTGCTAAGGACCATGGGCAAAGTTTTATAATTTTTAGAGCTTGTTTGGGCAGTTTTTGCAAAAATGATCAATAATAAGGACTAAATTGAAATTTTGCGTATTGTGATGGATGAATGATTTGATGGGCCCAGGAGGGGCTGTGTGATATGATTGAACTGTTGATGTATGGATTGTGAGCATAGAAGTGCATTTTTAGCCCTTTTGCAGGTTGGGTAGGTCCTAGGTATAGGGGAGACTCTGCCGGATTTTCGGCACGACTTAGGACGTAATTGGTCTTTTTCTTTATTTGTATTGAGTCAGATTGTATTAAATAAATGTAATATGATTGTCAGGTGAGCCGGGACAGCCTTCTTCCTCTGCCCAGCCGCCACAGTAATTTGTCGTCAAGTCTGTGAGTAAAATATTAATTTTAATTATAATTTCGATATTATTATATGTTCAGCATGCCCATGCATCACTTATATGCATATATTTATGTAGTTAAACTCTAGGCACGATTTATGTTGCATTCATAACTGTTGATGTGCCATGGATGTTGTTGTGGTAATTTGGAGCAGTGTGCGTGCGTTGGCGTGCATGTGATATGGTGTGGACTATGGATAGGGCCAGGCGATCCACGGCTTGAGTAATTTGGGACCCGATCCTTCGAGGGTAGTCACGGCTTGAGTAATTATTTGGGACCCTCGATTTGGTTATTAAGTGGAAGTCCGAGCTTGAGTAATTCACGCACCGTGTTGGATTTAAGAGAGCTGTATAGGGGATCAGCTCCCATATGTTATGATTGATACTACAGGGTGTGTGAGTGCTCCAAATTACCTTTTTGATGTTATGATGTGAAAATGTTGTGTATGTTGCATTTCACTCTACATGTTGCATTAGTTTCAGATAGTTATAGAGATTATAGTTAAGATTGATATTTTAATCTCTGAGTCGAACGCTCACTCTGTTCAAAATTTTTACAGGCCACAGGAGGATATTTTGTTCTGGGTTAACCTGCCTTTTTACCTCGCAGGTTGTTTATCAATATTGTGTAATTTTAATTACTCCTAGAATTTCCGCATGTGTTAGCAGTATTTATTTGAATTTGGTCTGTAATATTTTTATCATGTTGGACCTGTAAACTTAAATATGTTATGCATGTTGATGGATTGGATGAGGGAGCTGAGCTCCCATTTATTTTATGTTGATGAGTATGTGGAGGGTGAGCTGAGCTCCCCAATTGAGTATTTATTGTGTTTACAGGTCGGGTGAGTCAAAAACTCCCCGTTGGAAAGTCCATTTTATGGCCGGACTCTGTCCGTTTGTTTTCTTGAAATTGGGCCCAAATGGGCCTTAGAGTTGGGTTAATGAATAGTTAAGGCTTACTACGGGCCTCGGGGGCTTTAGGCTGGCCCAGGTCCTAGTGCCGGTCCGGCCCATAGGTTGGGTCGTGACAAGCCTCATACCAATTGGAGCTGTCTAGTTCTACTTATAACCATGAAAGCATACTAGACTCAGAGGTCTAGAATTTCCAGCAACCCAACAACCACTCATCCATCAATTCCATTCCATAATTCATATCAATTCTCAATCCAAAACATACCAAATGACCATAATTAAGCATAATAAACATCAATTGGTCAACATTTTACAAAACCCTAATTCTCACCAAACCCTAATTCCCAACTTCACAATTCATGCAAATCTCAACTCACAAATCTTATATCCAATCTTAACTAAGGTAAAATTCATGCTCAATTTAAATGGAACAAATCAAAACCCTAAGGTCCATGGTTGGCTGAAATTTCTACCTCCTCTTACAACATGATTTCTCTTATTTTTCTATGTTATTTCCTCATGCTTAACTTGAATTCAACCAATTATACTAGAATGAAAGTTTAGAAGTTACTTACCTAATTTGATCCTCTTTCAACTTTCCAAAGCTTTTCAATTTTCCCCTTTCTTTCGCTTTCAATCTTTCTACCAAGGCTAAATAATAAGACTTTACTTTAGTGGCTATGAAATTTGTGAAGTAAAATTTGAGTTTAAGGAGCTCAAAGTAATCATCAATGGAGGAATTGAAAAGAAAAGAGAGAGAGCGAAGATAGGTGAGCCGGCTGGATTTTTGGGGAAGAAGATGATTTGTTACTTTTTAATTTTGGTCTTATTTTATGTTATAATTATCCCCACATTTTCATAATTTAAAATTATAAATTTAATTGGGTCATGCTTACCTCATGCTTATGTCATAAATCATTAAAAATTAATATTTTTCATTTCTTGATTTTCTTTTCCATACGTATTTCTTTATATTTTTAAGTACTTATAATTATTTTAATCTCATACATTGTAATGAACATGTAGGCTAAAAGAAACATCTAGGAGTGAATTAACCAAAATGCTCCTCATCGGTTCTAATTCATCTTTTAATATCACCCGATAACTTCTTGAGTTCCGATTCCCTTGTCTGAGCTTATTTTCTTTTCTTTTCCGTGATTTTCTAATTCCCAATAGTTTCACAATTATCCCTTGACCTAGGGTGTTATGGGGTCCTACACGAATTTAGGGCAGCAACTAAACTCACAGTCGCTTCCCTGATCGATCACCCATCGCTGGGACCTCGGCTCATTTAACCGATTAGGCTTTATTTTTCTTATTTCCATTTCACCTTCATGTGATTTCTATTGATTTTTATTTATGGCTTTTCTGGATGACTTAGATATGGTTCTAAATATCCTAACTATCCGAATAAACACTGGTCACTGGAACAGTAGAATGCACAGACTACTTAACAAGAGGGTGTTACACATTTGGTAAAGTGATCGATGGCCATAATAACATATTGTCAATATCCCGAAGCTTTAGGAAATGTTCCTAATACATCGATTCCCCATTAATAGAATGGCCAAGAACTCTCGATTGTTGATAATTTTTTTGCTAGAGTTTGAGGGATGAAACTGTGCTCCTGACATTTCTTGCATCACTGAACTAAGGTTTTAGCATTATCCACTACTATGGGCTAGAAATATCCTTGCCAAAATGCTTTTTTGGCAATCATCCTAGCTCCTTCATGACTTTGGCATAGACCCTTGTGAATGTCGATTAGGTCTTCTACCCCTTTTTCGGGTGGGATGCATTTGAGCCATGGTTGCATGAAGGATTTTTTTATAGAGCCATCCATCGAGTACATTATATCTAAATGATTTTTGTACTATCTTCTTTACCTCCAGTAGGTCATTGGGTAGAGATCCATACTCTAGTTAGTTGAAAATTAGAGACATCTAGGTTGAACCAACATCAATTAGGAGAACTTCCTCCTAATCTATTATTGCCTGATTTATTTCTGTGGATCTGCTAAGAGAGGTGCTGCTCTCCTGCTGCTGCCATTTTTTCAGGGCATTGGCATTGCAGTTCTCCCCTCTAGGGACCTCTTTACTGATCCTTAGGGCTATTAGTAGAGCTTCATATTCGGCTACATTGTTTGTGGCTCGAGAATTTAAGTGTGCCACATACTTAAGTTTGATGTCATGGGGGCCCTCCATTTTAATTCCAATGCTTGACCTGTCACACCTTACCCCACTATAAGATATGACATGATCCCATAGCATACCAAATAAATTACAGAACTTTGCCTACCGATAATCTATTAAATATACTACAAGGGATTTTGAACAATTCCATTTAATTTTAAGGGTAAAATGATGATAAAAGAATTATTAAAGTGTCTTTGAGTTAGGTATATGTCATAAAATTTACTTAGAAATAATTTAGCATTTTTAAAATTTTACAAAAATTTTGTGTGGTGACGGCTAAAACTACATAAAACCAATTCTTTTAAACTTGTTGAAAATCACCTGTAACAATTATTATACATAATTTTAAAATCACCTCATAATCAAGAATTTTTTTTCTCATTCAACATCAAGAAATGATATTATTTAATCAATCACAATTTAAAAGAAATTTTAACATTTGCATTCATTGGAATTAAAGGAATAAATATTACAAAAATTTATATTTAAATACAGTCTCAAAATAATATTACAAACTTCTTATATAACTGCTCAACTATCTTAACATATGTACAAATAGCTACAATTACATCAAAATGACTTTATAAGGGTATACTTACAATATACCCATATTCAAGTCCACACACTGCTCCAATGTCTCTCCAAGTAAGCCCACTCAACTACCCCTTCTTTTCCTTTACCTGTGACAGCATACAGAGCTATCGCTGAGTGATGAACTCAGTGGTGCACAACTAATGATTTAACACTCAGTAGGAACACAATTTATCAAATCATAATACTGTATTTGTGGAATTCATATTCACCATGAGCTATGACAACAACACAATATTTCTTAATCAAAATCAAATCATTTAATCACATTTTATTTTAAACAATCATAAAATAAAAGTTTTCAATCACATTTTGAATCAAAGTATTTACGTTTCAAGGGTGTTGCCAACATTCACACAGTTCAGAGCATGACACAAAATTTCCAATCAATGTCGTGTTGTACACCACAACAAAGCCAAGACGTCCCAATAACCAAAGGCTAAAGGGGAACACAAAGGCTAGCTAGCATATATCAATACTCATGTAACATCCTCACTTTAGCTAGTCCATACAGTCTTTTGTTCAGGCGACCAATGTCAGTCTGGGCAGCTAGAATATTTGAAATTATAAATAGACTAGAGTGAGGAGTTATAAATAAACCAAATAATTCTCATAAAAATCAAGGAAAATTTTTAGGAACGAAATACACTAAGGTTAAACGAGCCGAAACCCCAGTGATGAGTAACCCGAAGGGGAAGTGACGGCGAAGGCCGTTAGCAACCCTAAACCCAGGGAAAACTTCATAAAATAATTTTTGGGACCTTAGGGAAGGATTATTGGGGTTCCCATGACAATAGAATGTTAAGAAAATACAAGGAAAATTTAATCAATCGGTACACACAATTTTGGCTCGTTAAGCTAAACGGAGGGCATTTTGGTCATTTCGTCTTCAGAGATGATTTTTGACCAACTTGTACATTTATGTAAGTGAATTATATAACATAAAATATAAACAAATATTGATGAAAAATTATTTAAAAATGAATAGGAAAGGAAAGGAAAGAAAAAGAAAGTAAATTGGATTTATTACCTAATGCTTATGTAAGCATGAGGTAATTAATTCCTTTGACCAATCAAATTTATGAAACACAATTAAAATACATAAAAGAGGACAGAAATCTGGAACAAACCAACAGCCCTCTCCCTTCTTCAAAACGTCACCCATGCTCTCCCTCACTCCTCCATTAACAAGCTTCCAAACCTTCATTTTCCCTAGTTTTCTTTCAACAAAAACCCTAAGTGTCAACAAAAAACATTGATATTTCATCTTGGTGAATCTTTTGGGAGCAAAAAGAAGTGTAAAAGAAGAACTCTTGCAAGTTTGAATTTCTCTCCATTAGAGGTTAGTGACTTAACTTGTTTTTCTCTTTCAATTTATGTTGGAGCAGTATGATTGAGCTTAAATTTACAAAGAAATTTAATAAATAACATGTGTATGCCCATCTTACATTTTTGGCAACCTTGGATGTGGTAAAGTTTTGAGGATTTCATGGAACTAGAAATAGTAGTATGGCTGCCTTAACATTAGTCTCTTAAGTGAAATGATGAAATGCAAGTTAAATGCATGATTGGAGATATTAGGGTTAGGGTTTAAGCATGAACTTGAGACCTTGATCATGTAATGGTGAAAGTAAGTTTTAATGGTCAATTATTGACCATTTGGAGGTGTGTGAATCAGAAATGAAGTGGTTTGTGTAGTGGGAATTGAGGTTAGTGTGGCTGCCCTTGGTGACCTGCAGGACTGGGCATGAGTCTAGCAGGTTTGGGCAGCAATAACTAGAGTTGTAGAGGTTCAATTGGTGCAAGGCCAATTGGATATGAAACTAGACACATAATGGCACAACTTTGGTGAATAAACCATGCCCATAATACCAAACCAAGTTGACCTAAAGATTGCCCTAATCTGGGTGACCTACATTCTGCCTGGGCAAAATAACCAAATGAACAATGTTTATTCATTTGGTCATAACTCAGTGTAGAAAGGTCCAATTGACCTGAAATTTTACCAGCAATAAGCTGAGATATAGACCTACAACTTTCATGAAGAAACCTAAAACAAATTATGACCATAACATATTCAAAAAGTGACCTGCAATCACTACTCAAAATACTGTAGATTTGGTCAGTCCAGAAAATCTGGAAAATTTGTAATCCGGCCAGTTGTTGTTTTTGAGCCATAACTTGAGCTACAAAACTCCAAATAGAGTGATTCAAAAAAAGAAATGTAACTAGACACAATAAGGAACAACTTTCATGTTGACAACTTTGCCAAATTCCTACTACAAAAATGACTAATGGAATAGTAAATACAAAGCTTGAAATCTGAAAATTTTAAACAATTAACATTAAGCTTAGAAATGGTATTGGCAATCAATACCAACAATTTTAGAATGCAAAATGTGGTATGTTGGGAATATTAAAACCAATGTACCTATTGTCCATGTAAAAGTCAATATTTTTGTTGACTAATGAATTGAATAGTAACACCTAAACTTGAATTTCAAGAATTGTATAATTTAAGAGTGTAACATGCCCTAGTATACCTAGCAATATTGGTTTGGATAGGTTGGCATGCCAATAGAGTTCTGTTAGCAGTACTACATATGGCTTCTTGCCATTCTGTATTTTATGGCCTCACGTGCCATTCTGTGACATAATAGCCTTTGGCTATGTTGATTGAGTTGTTATACTTGGGTTTTATCCCTGATAATTATTACAGCTTATTAGTCGCTCACACACCGGGAGACACAATGTGACCGATGGTGTGATGGTCTGAGGTACTTAGTACCCAGTGCCAGTTTACCCGTTTATCCAGTCCAGTCGACTAGTAGGGGTTACTCGGGCAATGATAATAAATCTTATCAAATTTTAATCGAATAATACTACAATAAATATCAGAAATTAAGTCTACCAGAGATGTAAATATACATTCTGCATACTTACTTTATTTTAGTTATTTTATTTTATATTGTCACCACTAAGCAGGTACTGGAGACATAGCTGGGGAGCCCAGCAGACATCAGACCGGGTGAACTTTCAGAGCTGCATACTGAGTCCAGAGTCACCTCACATCTGCAATGCACTTGGTAGAACATTAGGACTTTGGGTGGCATTTTGTATTTTGCATTTTGTATTAGTTTTGATTGTAATTACAAACTCTTGAACTTATGTGATAATGTAAAGATATGAAATTTCATGTTATTGAAATTTTCTGTATATTATGTTGAAAAATGAAATGTTGAGAAATATTCATGGATGTGCTTCAAGTGATGATGTGAACAGAAAAATTCTAAAAATAGTGTTGAGATTTTGAGATTGAGTTGAGATGTGTGTATAATGGAGTTCTGGATTTGAAAATTATATTAGAAGTGTCTTTTAAACAGGTTCAGAAGAACCGTTTTTCCAATTTATAGCCGGCACTCTGCCGGATTTTCTATAAAATTTGCGAAAAAATTCAGATTAATCAAAATTATAGATAAATGAGTTTAAAAAGGGTAACTTGTAATGGAAATGTGAATTGGTGCTCCGACACACTGTGTGGCATATCTTGCTCGACTACACTGTAGACGAGTAAGGGGTGTCACAACTCATCCAAGACATCCTCACCTGACAAGCCAGAAAGGGAAACTCAACCCCACAAATGGGAGAGAAACAAATTAATTTAAATACCACGTGGCAAAACTAAAAATATATTTGGATTCTACAAATTTTTCTGAGTTTTCTAGAATTTTTTCAAAATTTTTGGGCCCCGTTTTTGGTCCCAAGGCAGAATAAAAATTCAAAATTTTATATCCTGAATCGAACCGGCCAAATCGAACCAGACCGGATCGGACCGGTCGAATCAGACCGGCCTCCCTCCTTCTTTTCTTCTCTTCCCCGCGCGTCCTGACCCTCCTTCCTCTATCTCCTATTTTCTCTCTCCTCCTTCCTCCCCAGGCCACATCGCCGCCACCCAGCCTTCCCCACCTCGCCAGCGCACCGCCCCAGTGCCTCCCCATGGCCGGCCGACGCTTCAAGACGCCAGAAAATGTGCGTGAAGACTCACCTGCGCACGCCTGCTGCTTCAACTTCCCAGCCAGAATCCTGCCGATCCGGCCACCGATTGGGCCAGGTCTTGTATTAAACACCATCTACACCTCGAGAGCTTTCCATAGACACCAAGAACACCAAAATCCATCGAGCGGTTTTCCCAATTTTTGTCCAGGAAGTTTTAGCCCATTTCGAATTTTGGGCTAGATTTCTCGCAAACCGTGAATCCCACGAGAAAACCGAGAGTACCAGAGCGCTCCACTCGTCGAAAGCTTCACGGCAATATAATGAGGAATACAAATCAAATTCCCATGTCCACTGTGATTTCAAAACATATTCAAAATAATTTCCATTCAACAAAATGCATTTACAAATCAATAAACACATTTAGTTGTTACAAATTCATATACATGGTGGGCAACACATCAAGTTCTCAAAATTACTTCAAAACATATTCAAAACCAGCCCACCTCCTTGCTACAATGAAATTAAGGGCTAATATCCGCCTTTTCATAATATAAAATCATTTCACAATTCAAAATCTTCAAAACAATGCAATTAATTTTTAAATACATAAAAGAAATCATATTTAAATCATATAAACTCCATTCAATACATTTGTAGTGTTAAAACAAAAGAAAAGTTTAGTTGTGCACAATCCTTTTTATACTTCTCTTGACTTAGCTCAACTTTTTCCTTCCTTAGAAGACTCCTTTTCTACTGAAAACATACAATTGGAATGTCTCAATACTCATCCCAATCATCACCAATAACTAATCAAATAAATGCCTAATGAATCCCTAAATTAACTATGGAAGTTAAATGAATTTTGGGTTCTGAACAGGTTAGAAGCCTCACTGTAGAACCCAATTTCAACCTAATTTCAGTCCTTATTTGCTAAGGTAGTCTTCATGAAAATTGTTCCTTTATGTGTTAGGTTTAATATTCAATTTTAATCATTTAATTTTAAGTTCTATAGCTCAAGTTATGATTAAATTACTAAGTACTGCTCCAAGGTACTAAACACTATCCTTTTCCAGTTTTCCAGAATTTTACCAAATTTATATCTAATATCTGAGCACATTAGGCTTAGAATTAGCATTAGGTCCCTGAAATGATGTTTTAGGCCTTTGTCTTAGGTTTCCAAATCATTTTGAATCACTTCAATTGGAGTTTTGTAGAGGAAGTTATGGCCTAATAACCATTCAGAGGTCACAATGCAATTTTATTGAAGTGCAGGATTTCCAGATTTGACATTCCTGACTTACCCAACATTTCCTCTACTTTTCCCTAAGAACTGGGTTTAGGTCCAAACATGACATTTGTAGTTCTATGTATTATGAGTATTTTGGCTTTAGAATCACCTGTTTTGCATTTATATAGCTCCAGTTATGGCCATTTTTTCAAAACTGGTCGGACGCCGAATCCTTCACATTTTCCAGGTTCAGTCCAGAATCAGGGTAGATTTGCTAGACTAATTTTGTCTAGCAATTTGATTAAGTTAGGTCATAATTTGGTTTCATGGTCTTCATAAGAATTGTTCCCTATGTCTTAGGTTTCCATTGGTTCAAGAATCAATTAATTTAGAGTTTCCTAGAGTGAGTTATGCCTAATTGAATAAGTATTGTTCATATGGTCATTTTCTCCAGGTCCAGAATTGCAATTCTAGATTCAAGCCTTAATTAGGGTAATTGATGGTCATTTTTTGGGCAGGGGTTCTTCATGAAAGTTTTAGCCCTATGTCTTATGTTTCATTTTCAATTGGTTTTACACCAATTGGAGTTGTATAACTCAACTTATGAGCATTTAAACCTCCTGGAAGTGTCCAAAATTCCAGCACAATGATCACACTTCTATATTATTAATTCTTTTCACCAACCAACACCATTTCTCATCTATACACATTCAATTGGTCATTATATAACAATAAGAACATCAATTACACTTCATATCACCAAAACCCTAATTTCTCCAAAACCCTAATTTCACAACTTCTCAATTTCATGCAATTCCATGTAACCTCAACATGCAAATCATATAAACATCTCTACACAAGCTTGAATTCAAGTTCAATTCAATTCAATTAAAATACACAAAACCCTAATCTCTCATGGCTGGCCAAAATTTCATGTCCTCATAACATGCCATATTCTTCAATTTCTCATGTCAAATTCCCATAATTAAACTTAAATTAAGTGATTACACAACTATTTAACTTAGAAGGAAACTTACCTCACTTGACAAATTTTCAATCTCCCAAAGTCTTCAATTTCTTGGATTTATTTTGCTTCCAATCTTCCTACCAAGGTCCAAGATCAGGCTTTTGTTCTAGTAACTATGGAATTTAGGGAGAGAATTCAAGGTTCCTAGTAGCTTGAATGAGCAACAATGGAGGGAGAAATGATGGAAGCTTGGCCAGCCAAATGAAGGAGAAGCAGAAGAATAGATAAGCTTGAATTAATTTTTTTCGACTTCTAATATAAATATCCTATATATTTTAATTAAATTTTAATTTTAATAATTATTATTTTTATAACAATTTCATTATTACCTTATATGTCCTACTTAATTTTTCCTACACATTTCATAAATTTTAATTCCTTTTCAATGTTTTAATCTCACTTATTTTATTTGACATTTAGGTCAAAAGTCAACTCTATGAGTGAATTGACTAAAATGCCCTTCATCGGATTATAGTTTATCTCTTTCCATAATATCCGATGGGTCCTTAGGTTATGATTCACTTAATTGTACTTCTTCCATTTTTATTTCTTTGATTTTCAAATTTCCAATAATGTCTAAATTAATCCTTGATTTAGGACTCTATAGAGTTCTATAGAAGTTTAGGATAGCAATTGATCTTACAGTCACTTCCCGTGCAGGTCACCCATCGTCGGGATCTAAGCTCATTTAACCAATTTGTACTTCATTTCTCTTATTTTTATCCAATCTCATTTAATCTTTATTAATTTAATTTATGACTTTTCTATGTGATTTAAGTATGGTTCCAATTATTCTAGCCGTCCGAATAGACATTAGTCACCGGAACAGTAGAATGTACGGAACTATCTAATATGAGGGTGTTACATGACCCATTGGCTCCCATTGCTCCATCAACCCAGACATTCCAAGTTGTCTTCTGCTCTATTTCTACCTCTGGGACTAGTGTTAGCTCTACCCTAAAATCAACCAAAACCTATGCTTTTAATGTTGTTCGAGGGACATACCTAATGTCCTAGGCTCCCAAGATTACTGACTAAGTTGCAAGACACCTAGATGTGTCCGGCCTCTATAAAATCTTCCTCAGTGGATAGTTTGTGCTACCTCTATATTATGCGATTCAAAGTATGGTTTGAGTTTTGTGGCTGCTGAGAGAACTATAAAAGTTAGTTCCTCTAAAGTTGGAAAATTTAGTTTGGCGGCTTTTAGGACTTGACTTATGTAGGAAATCAACCGCTGTTGCCTGTCCTCATCTTTGACCAAGACCGAACCCATTGTTTCTTTGGTAACTGCAAGATAAAGATACAGGATCTCGCCTTGTCTAGGCAAGTTCGATAAAGGAGGGTTAGTCAAAATATTTTTCAACTCATCGAATGCTAATTGCTAGTCTTCCCCCCATTTGAAACTTTTTCGTGCTTTGTAAAATGGTAAACACTTTGTTGCTGAGCAGGACATGAATTGTCCCAGAGTAGTTATCCTTCCATTCAATCTTTGGATCTCTTTGATATTCTTTGGAGGTTGCATTTCCATGATAGTTATCCTTCCATTATATTTTATTTAAATTAAATAACATTTCGTTAAAATCCTCTATGAATTAATGATATGCGATGTATACTTTGCATATCATTCCTAGTTTTCTATAAGTTATATTTTATTTAATTTTATGTTGGCCTATTTGTTCTATTTCCTTATTTTTATTTTTCACAAACTAAATTTGACTTTTTTAAAAAATAATATATTAAATAAATTAATAGAAAATAAATAAAATTAAGAATATATTATAAATTTAAAATTGTTTATATTTATTAGTTAGAATTTAAAAGTTTTAGAATTAAAATAGAATTTTTTTTATATATATTGAATTATTTTTAAAACAGTATTATAATAAGATTAAAATTTTGATTTTTAGTTTTTAAAGAATGTATATTGTATGTGTATTAAATATTTTTTTTCCATAATATCTTATTATTTTATTTATATAAAATTTAATATTAAAATAAAATTAATTAAAATATAAATATTAATTTTATTACTTTATTCTACGAATAAAAAGTATTTAATTCCTGAAAATTATTATATTTTTTATGTCATTTTTTACAAAAAAAAAAAATTATCTACATATATATGTAGAATATAAATAAATGATGTTAAAATTTTAATTTTTTAAAATTAATTTTAGTAATATACTATAATAATATTAATAATTATTTAGTAAATTAATTTTTGAAAACTGTAAATTATTTCTTCAATGCACCTTATAAACGGACGCTTATATTTTCTTATTGTTCTACATAGTATTTGATTACTTTTTTGGCATTAAGTTTTGTTTTTTCTTAATTCAGCGTGAAGGTTATTTTTAATTAATTATATTAATGATATCATTGTAATATTTATTCTACATGACATGTAATTTTTTTTTTTTTATGTATTTGTATTTATATCTTATTGTGACAAACACGAACACATTGATTACTATTAAACTGAATTAATATATCACTAAACAAAAAATTGGATGGGAGCAAATTTTTTGGTAAGGGCATTTTAGTCATAAAAAATTATTACATAAATTTTTGCCATAAAAATTATTTTCTAAAAAAATATTTTTTATGAAAATATTTTTTATTATTTAATTGAAATATTAAACTAATATATATAAATGTTTTTATATTTTAATAAAATTATCAGAATTTATAAAATAACTTTTTTTTTTAAATAATTTTTTCAAAAAAATGATTTAATTTTTTCTTTAATCAAAAAAATATTTTTCGTTAATTGAAATTAAGTATTTCAAACAGTAAAATATATAAATATATATATATGTTTTCTACCAAAAAAAAAACCCAAGCTCAAAGTAATTTTCTTTCCCCCAAAAGTTTAAATTAATCTCAGATTATAAATTGTTATGCATGACTATTAGTTAGTGCTGGCCAACTGCTGTATGTACCGGTTTTGATCGAAATTGGAGATTTCGATTTTAAAATTTAAAAGATTATAATTGAAATTGCAGAATTCTTTTTTTTTTTTTAATCTGGTCTTAATTTGATTTCTATTTTAATTAAATTTAATGATTAATTTTTTTTAAAAAAAATTATTTTAAAAATAAAAATTTAATTTTAAATCAAAATCAAACTAAATAGATAAATTTCAATTTGATTTGAAATCAATTTTGAGTAATTTCGGTTTTGAACCGGATCATAATAATAGGGTCTAGATATAATGAAGGTGGACCTTAAAGAACAAACCATTTGTATCAATATTTATTTACAAAGAAAAAAAGAATTATTTATTTAAATCGCTAACCCATGAATTCCAATTCTAATCCAATAATAAGAATTTTTTTTTAATTATTCCACAATTAGAATTTAATGAACAATGGGGCAGGTATATGTTTACACTTGGTAACACCAGATCAGAATAATTTATAATTTATAATTTATTAATGTAGGAAGAAATAGGGAAAAAAATAAAGCAATTCAATATATATAAAAAAATTAAAAATTGGTTAGTGCATGATAGTTTATTTATAATTTTTATAATAGAATTTAATTTTAAATGATTTTATATTGTCCATGAATTTTTATAATAAAATAAAATTTTAATAAAATTAAATGAATACTAAGAAAAATTTAAAAATTGAAATAAATATTAACGAAATATCAAATATTTTCATTGACAACTAATTTCAAATAATGAGATAATTAAATGTGATGCCAACATTTTGATAACTTATCCCCACATTTTAATTTTAATGGTTTTAATTATAGTAGTTTCAATATAGATAGGATCTTTAATTTTAATCAGATTCTTTCTCTTGAGACTTTAAGTCATACGTCCTCTAAATCTCAATTTACAAATGATAAGAGCACTAAGATGTGTTAATTGGAATTTAGAGTTTGAATGTATTATAACTTGCATAAAACATAGCCCTAAAAAAAAATAAAAATAGAAAAATATAATAAAATAATATATAAATTTCTAAATTCTATATAATAGAATAATTTGTATATTAGATAATAATATTTACTATAAATAACAATATTATTTGATATAGAATATAAATATAGAATATAGAATAATAATATAATACATAATAATTTTTGAAATTAAAATTAAAATAATAGAAAATTAAAATAATAAAAAAATTCATTGAACAGCAAATAAAAGTATGAAAATAATTATTAAAAAATATAAATTAATATAAAAAATAGTATTAATAATATTTTACAAAGTAATAATAATTATATAGAAAGAATTACTATTTAATAAGAAATAATTATTAATTAGAAGATCAATCTCTTCATAGAAATATAATTCATCTTATATATGCTACGACAATACCATTATCAGGAAATAACTATTAGCTAAATCTAATTCATCTTAAATCTAAAACACAAATATGTTAATTTCATCTATTTTATATGTAGGTCTCATTATATATCTTTTTTTTTTTAATTTATGATAGACCAAATTTAGAAAACAATTTTCCTAATTAACATGTTAATTTCTTTATAAAATGTTCTATGTAACAGCATTAAAGAAAAATACGTTTTGTTTTATATCTATAGATATATAGAGTAAGAACATGGCCAACTGCAAAGGCAAGTGTAGCGATTTGTATAAGTTTGAGAGCAGACTCCTTTTCCTTGGTTTTAAGTTGGAGCATTGTGTTTGGCAGTTTCCTTCATCACAAGTTCCTTTTCCTGGAATTTGATGATGGCACATTTCTTGTGCTTCTCCATTAGGCGGCAGCACCATCAAAGTAGCTTCAATATAGATACGATCTTTAATTTTAATCAGATTCCTTCTCATGAGACTTTAAGTCCTACGTCCTCTAAATCTCAATGTAGATATGATAAAGATGTGTTAATCGGAATTTAGAGTTTGAACGTATTATAACTTGCATAAAACAAATTATTGAACAGCAAATAAAAGTATGAAAATAATTTATTAATTTTAGAAATAATAAATAAAATCATATATTATTTTATTTATTAATATATGCTCTTATTATTTATATTTGCCACATATCATAATAAAGTAATAATTAATTAAACAATCGCCTTAGAGCAAAAGGCCATAAAAAAATAAAATTAAAAACGCTATGAATTTCAAAAATTTAATATTAATATTTTAAAATTAAAGTTGCGATTTTTTTTTTGATCGTTTATGTAATTCTTTTTTATAAAAGTTTATGCTTTTAAAAAAGTTATGAATTTTTTTTCACAAAATTTGAATTTTTTTTATTTTATAAGTTAAATATTTTTTATAGAATTTTATTTTGAATAGCTTAATTAATATTTTATATGGGTATTTTTATTACTAAAATTAAACAAAAAATCGAATGTCGGCACAAAATTTTAAGTTTCAAACGGTTTATAAGTTAACATAATAAGATAAAATTACAAAATTATTTTCTAGATATTGAATTTATATGTAGTGGAAACAACAAAAGCTCACCCCTTCCCCTCCAAAAAAAGAAGGCTTATATATATATATATATATATATATATTCAAAGAAAAAGTGTTGAGTGCAATAGTATTGTGACACCCTTACCCATCTACAGTGTAGCCGAATAAGGCATGTCACACTCGGTACCGGAGTGCCTTAACTTATCTTATTATCTTTCCTAGTATCCACATTTTAGTTTATTGATTTAGGGTCAATTTATTAACCGGAGAAACTAACGGAATTTCCCCTAATTTGTTAATATGTTGATGTTTTCCCACCTGTTAAAAGTCTCAACAATAATTTCAATATATAATAAAATTTTCCCAATCTTAAACTTCATCTCAATATTACAAACTCAAATTTTCATTCATTCCATACATAAATAAATTCATGCTCACATTCATAAAAGAAGTACTCAAATTTCATTAATTTACATAATTTATAAATAATTATATAAGTTCATAATTTACATGACAAAATGAATGTCTACTACAAAATACAAAATTTCTAGCAAGCCTAGCGGGTCCTACCAATATGCACTGCAGAGGAAGTGACACCGGACACAAATGCAGATCTGGACTCCCACAATAATCACAGTCTATGGTCTACTGGGCTCTCGCTTCTGATCTTCAGTACCTACACGTGGCAAAAAGCGACGCGCTAAGCATAAAACTTAGTGGTGCTAATATAATATAAAAATAAACTAGATAATTAAATATGCAGAAATTATGCTCTTGATTCAAATAGACTGAATTTTTGGTAACTTTTTATAATATCCATAATTTAGTAGTTTTTATGTCTATTATTTAGCTGTAAATTTTTAAGACTTATTTTTAATTGCCCAAGTAATCTATACCAGTTGACCGGACTGGATAAACGGGTAAACTAGCACTGGGTACTAAGTACCTAAGGCCGTCACACCATCGGTCACATAGTATCTGCCAGGTGTACAACAGAATGGCTAACAAGCCATAAAATCAGTCGGGCATAAAGTCGTGTATGTCAAAGAATAGCAAAATGGTCAAAGGTCATAATATCATAAAATGGCAATAAGAGCCATAAATCACGAAATGGCACGAAGCCATAAGCAGTACTGCAGTCAAAACCCTATTGGCATGCCAACCTATCCAAACCAATCATACTTAGCAAGGTTAGGTTTTGGTTCTTTGCATTTATTGTTATTGTGGTTACTATTCACATTACTATTCATGCAAATTTTTGACTATTTCATAATTAATAGATATACAAATTCTAATTTCATGATAATCCCACATTTTGAGTTATAAACTTGTTACAATTCAAGTCTTCCTAGAAGTAATTTCAAAATTTCAATTTTTGTCACTTATGTTTACTATTCTATTGGACCAATCTACAGTAGGAATTTAGCTAAACTTTCTTCATTAAAGTTGTTTCTTAATGTCTCTACTTTAATTCTCTTTTTGAATTACTCTATTTGGAGTTTTGTAGCTCAAGTTATTACATTTTTGCCATAACTGGCCAGATTAGTCTATGTCCAGAATTTTTGGGCAATTTTGGTTTTGATAATTTTAATAGCAATTTAATTAGGTTATGATCTGAATTTAAGTATTTGTTCTTCATGAAAGTTGTTCTACTATATCTAAGCTTTCCATGGGTTCAAGAATCCAGTCATTTGGACCTCTCTACACAAAGTTATAACCATTTGAATAATCACTGTTCATATAGTTATTTTTCCAGGTCCAGATTTTAGTTACTCGGATTCAAATAAATTTTAGGTCATTTTGTGTTGGTTTTCTGGGCAGAGTCTCTTCATGAGAAATGTGGCATTATGTCCCTAGTTTCATCTTCAATTGGATTTACAGCAATTGATGCTATACAATTCAACTTATGGTTACCCAAATCTAATGGACTCAAAGTCCATAATTTCTAGCAAAAGGGCAGCACGTCCAAGTCATAATTCAATGCCACAATCACTTCCATTTTAAGGTCAAACTATGTCAAATGGTCACTAATTGACCTTAAGAACACCAATTTATCAATAATTTGGCAAAACCCTAATTTTGACTCAAACCCTAATTCTCAATATCTCAATCTTACACCACACATGGAAATTAAGGTTCTAATCTATATGTACTCAACAAACTCATCACTAATCAACTTTAATTTAATTGAAAACCATCATAAAGGGTAACCTACCCATGGCTGCCGAAATTTATGGGTGCACATACATATATATTTTGTTTCAATTTCAACCATTTCTAGCTCAAATTAAGTGCCTAATCATGAATAGAGAGAGAGAGAAGTGAGAATTGGCACTAACCTCTCTTGACACAATTTGGAAGTTGCCTAACCTTCACTTTCTCTTCAATTCTTGGCTACTAAACACCTTAGCAAGGATCTAGAATGATTTTTAACATTGGAGTTTAGGGGAAATATGGTGAGAAAAGTGAGAAAATTGAGTTGGTAAAGTGAAAATGGTGAGAGGTTTCTATGGAGGTGGTTCGGCCAAGCTTTCCCAAGGAAGAAAAAGCTGATTTTTTTTTTATTTCTTTCCTTTTTGCTTTTATAGTTGAGCTTGTCTAATTTTGATTGGTCGATAAATTTTTAATTGCATCATCTTTACATATTGCTTATGTCATAATTAGGTTTTAGATTTTCATTTTGTTTTTATTTCTTTTCTTCTCTTCCCTACTCATTTTTAATCAATATTTCATCAATATTTATTCATATTTTATAGCATAAATCTCACCTAATTAAATGGACATGTTGGTAAAAAATCATCTCTGAAGATGAAATAACCAAAATGTCTTTCGTTGTGCTTACTGAGCTAAAACTGTCTGTATCAATTGACATAAATTTTCTTGGCATTATATTATCATCTAAACCTCAATAATCCTTTATTTGAGTCCCAAATAATTATTTCACAGGTTCCCCACGGGTCTAGGGTCTGCAACTGTCTTCACAATCACTTCCCATTAGGGTTACCCATCACCGTAGCTTCGGCTCATTTAATCTCTTTGCATTTTATCTCTTAAAATTTTTCCTTAATTTTCTTTGTCATTATTTAGGTTATTTATAACTCATCACTCTAATTTAAATATAGTTCCAGACATTCTGACTGTCCAGATAAATATTAGTCATCGGAACAGTAGAATATGTGGACTATATAAAGTGAGGGCGTTACAAGTATTGCGCTTTTAAGAGGAGAATTTAAGTTTAATTTTTGGATAAAGCGTTATTGAGAAGGGCAGCCATGAATTTTAAAGAGATTAAACTTCTACGGACCATAAAACGAGCATAAGGGATATCCTAATAGTTAAAGAAACAAAACTCATAGAAAAGGAAAATAATTTCAAGGGATAAAAAACCTGTGAAAACAAGTACCGACAAAGAAGGAATTGCCATTAGCCATGTTATCAATATTTTTTTTTTCTTGGCGATATGGTGTAAATACAATCTCTACAATTGATTGATAGATTTTTTACCTAAATAATGGGTTTTAATTAATAAAAAAAAGTTCACATGAATTTTAGGGTTTTAGTTGAAGAAGACCAAGGCAATCTCTCAGTATTTCTAAAAAATCTACAAAACAAGGAACATACCTTTTTTTGCTTCTACATGAGATTTTTTTTCCAGACATATATGATGGGAAATAACATTCGAAACTCAAAATTTAAGGAAAGACTGAATCAATTAATGATTCCAAACAAGAAAGGTATAAATTTACCAAGGAAAATAATCAAACTCCATTTTTTATAAATTTATTATTCTCCATATACAATTAATTCAGTTAATTCCTTTCTTTCATTTTCATCGGCTTATTAGAAGATAAAGGGTATATTTTAATTTGTTTAATATTTTTTTAATTAAAATGTAAAAATATAACATGGAAAAATTGAAATGATATTCTTTAACCCCAATTAAATAATTAAAAAAAACAACTCAATAATAAAATATTGAAGGGAACGCTTGGACAATCCGAATTGGAAGTATTTCAGCTTAATAAATTTATTTTCTTTGTTTTATTTTGTATTATTGAATATTAGAAGCAGCACAATGAACTCGTGGACATACAGAAACCAAAAACTAATCACAAATCCAATTGCAGAAGCAAGCATCGGCATTGCAATTGGCATGCCATCTGGTCCCTCCATGCCTCTGATGGCACTGTTGCATGCAATCATCAGGGTTGCACAGTACTCGAGATAAAAATTCTTCGCATATATCATCTGCTTGCAGTACCATTGTTGAAGCTGCAAAAGAATCATGTATAGATAATTAGCATAAACAGATGCATTCTTAATTATCTTAATTATTTAACATAAGAGTATTCACTGTTAATTTTCTTGTATATCTCATAATTTTTCAGTGAATTTTTTTCTTAAAATTTTACCACTATGATTTAAGAGTACTGAAGTTATCTCGAAAATTATGAGATTTTTAATCTTATTTCAATTGAATAAATAAATGGAGAAATGGATAAATGAATAATCTGTAACCTGAGAAAATGAGGACCAAGATGAAGAAATGAGTGAAGGAAGCCATTTCTACCGGGCAGAAATCTTCTTTGTTTCTTAGCCTGAAGAGTGAAACCGTACGAATGGTGGGATGGACACCGGCTGGAGAGGTGCATTTATAGTATTAGGGTTAGGGTTCATGTAAGCAGATGCATTATCATTCATTACGTCACATGCATTATCATGGATTACGTTGACTATTGGATATGCTTTTCACATAATTATTTATTAATTATTATTTAATTTTGAGAACATTCAATAAAACTCTTAAAAATACTTTAATCGCCTATGTTGCATTATTTTATTTTATTTTTATTTTTTTTCTTCTTCAAATATAATTATTCTATTTATTTTTCTTAAATATAATAAATTGCTTTTAATTTTTATTCTTTTATAATATTATTTTATTCTAACGATTTCATATAAAATTTAAAATACACATACATATATATACTTATTATTTTCACACAGCAATTAATAAAAAAATCCCCATTAAAAAATTAAATAACTATTTTTTAATTAATTTTCCTTCCTCAATTATGTTAATTTCTGCCCATTTTAATAGAAATTCCCTTAATTAACTTAGCTGATATTCTTTTCTTCCTTAATTAATTGATTAGTTAGTTTTCAATTATATTAATAAGAGACTTCTCAACTAATTTATAGCCTAATTAGTAGAAATGATTAACTTTAATTATTTTTATATGCAAATATAATTATATAAAAAAATGTTTTTAAATTATTATTCCTTACCTATATTAATAGAAAAATTGATTTCCCGTATATATGCATAATTAAGGATTATTATATATGATAATTAACTTGATATTAATTTTCCTTCTCAAAAGATAATTAAAAGCTAAACAATATTCTATTATCTTTATTTCACAGTCATAGTTAATATCATTTTTTTTCCTCTTTATAAATTTAAAGCATACTATTTTCATTAATATAATTTGATATACGATAAAATAGGCCATTAAATAAGATATGCAGTAGCTAATTAAAAATATAAAAAAAAAAATTCAGTATGTTAACATATTTTTAAATAATAGAATAATTGAATTAAATGTATAAAAAAATTATTAATCATTATAGAAAGCATAAAAATTTAAATCTAAAAAAAAATACAATTTGAGAAAATAAAATTCTTAGATATTATTTAATTTATAAATTAAGAATGCCATTTTATTATTGTTACTTTCAGTTAATACAAAAATATAAAGTTTATTATTTAAATTTTTTTAGAAAAAATTTAATTGATGTACATAAATTAACTTTAAAAATTTTATATATAAATAATAACAAATATATAAAATATAAGTGAAAAATTAAGTTTGAAACGAAACATTAATAATATCTATGTGCAAAGCATAATGGTTTGTTAGTCTAATATATATATAAAGTAGGAAGGTATTCTCAAAGAATTGGTACGTGGTATTATTTCTCATGATATTGCCACATAGCATTCTTTATAAATAATTTATTACCTTACTTAGTAATTATTATCATTTCACAATAAATTTAATTACCTTTTATTTTTTTATGTATCATTATTATTATTATCATTATTATCTTAATTTTTATATTTTAAATAATTATTTTCTTTAATAACTAATTGTCAAAGGTTTTTGTAATTAAAATTTATTATTTACTAATTATTATATCACTCTTTTAATGAAAAATATAAATAATAATATTTTTTATTTAATATATATGAAATTATTTCAGGTAGTAATTTATTTATAAAATATAATTTATTTAATTTCAATAATTTTTATTTTTACTAATTAATTATTAATTACTTAAATTAAGTAATTATATATATGTAAATTGCAAATGATTTTATAGTTACCCTCTTAATACTAAAATAAGTAGCTATTATTATAAGTTACAATATATTAGCATATATTTACTATATATATACCTACAATTTTATATAGTACACACAATGTGACGCCCCTTACCCATCTACCGTATAGCCGAGCAAGAAGTGCCACATTCGGTGCTGGAGCACCCTATCTTGTTTTATCATATCTATTGTAAACTTTTGATGTCATTTAAAACATGTATTCTATGTGTATAATTTTTTTTTATATATCTTATTTTAGTGGAGACCGAAACAGATCCTCCTCTGTTTTATTAGCATCTGGTGGGTTCCACTATCACCTGTTAACATATTCATAGTCATCTCACATATTTCCATATCATATTCTCTTTTATCATATCATTCACAACTATTTATGAGATCTCAAAATGAAGTGTCATCTATTGCATTCATATGGAAATTCATAGATAATAAATTATAAGTTTTCATTTCAAGTCCAAAATAAAATACATCATAAACTAGTAATTACATCATGACTAGACATAATGAACCAAAATACTAGTATATACATGGGCCCTACCAAAATACAAAAGACTGGTGAGGTGACTTTGATCGGTGGCAGATCTGGTCGGAACTCTGTCCAAATACTACTGTGGCGACTGCTGATCTTCAGTACCTACACGATGGAAAACCAACGCGCTAAGCATAACGCTTAGTGGTGCATAATTTATAATAACAATAATTAAACAATTGAATTAATATTTACAAATCATAAATTCTAGGTCTTTTACATTTTTTTATAACACTTTGGAAACAATTAAAATTATTGGGATCTTTCCTGTTTACTTATTGTATATTCAGTATTAATTAATTATTTTCAATGCCCAAGAAACCTATAACAAATTATAAAAGCTGGATACACGGGAGTGTACGGGTTAGACAGCCATATGTCTACCCTGTATATATCTGTCAGGCACGAGGCCAGCTGTCGAGCACGAGACCCGCTGTCAGGCTTGTAAAACCAGAAATAAAGTAGGCACAATGGCCAGTAAATAGGCATATAGCATTTAGAACAATCATACCAGACATATATTGTCAGTTCATGATTTTCTCGGTAGGCAGTACTACTATCTATAGTCCCTAATTGGTATACCAATTTATCCAAACTAAATAAATAAGTCTAGGTATACTATGGGCAATTAAACATTTTTAATTAATTTAACACTATTCACCGTTACTATTTTCTAGTACTGTTCATTAGTACCATTAATTTCATATTAATAGGACATTAGTCCCAATTTACATATTCATATCATTTTTAATATTTAATTTTCCTTATGAGTATTTTAATTATCATATATAGCATTTTTCCCATGAACCTTTCTTTAGGTTCATGTTGATGTATTATCTTTATCTGGGAATTTGACTAGGTTAGGATGTCTATTTAGTCACACTTCCTTCATAACAATTGCTCCTCTATGTTTAAACTTGAATTTTAGTTTTTGAATCACTGAATTTGGAGTTATAGAACTCATGTTATGGTCAAAATACCATAATTGGTCCCTTTGCCTCTAAGCTGTCCAAAATTTACAATTCCTGGTCAATAAACTTTGACCAGTCATTTGATCATTTTATGGTCATTTTTAGACTTAGGTTCCTTCACAAGATATGTTCCTCTATGTCTCAGGGACTCCCAGGTATAATTTCATAATTTTTCAAGCTTGGTATAGTGAGTTATAGTCAGTGTATTAACCTGGACTCTCAGTCCTATAAGGGCAATAACCAACTTCAGGGCAGTATGTTTGACCCTCTTTTTAGGGTCTTTACACTTAGAATTTGGCAAAGGTGTCTAAATCAATGTTGTAGCCCTAAGTATCATGTTTCTAGATCATATTGGCACATCTCAAATGGAATTTCCTAGTGGGAGTTATGGCCAAATGAACACACAGGTATCAAATGGCATTCTGGGTTCAACTTAACATTTTCTAGATTTCAATTCCTAACTTTGGCTAATATTTTCCCTAGGATGCAATGGTTTCTAGAGCTTGGTCAAAACATAAAAATTGTTGTGCTATGTCTTATAAAACTTTTGGCACTAGTTTCATTCAATTTGCAGCTTTGGAGACCAAGTTATGGCATTTTTGCCAAAACTGGTCAAGCATACCAAAGGAACAGTATTTTGGACAATTTCTGGGTTGACAATTTTAGTGACTCAATTTGTGCTAACAATTTGATTTGGTTAAAAGCAAAACTGGGTTAAGTGGTCTCCATGAAAAGTGTAGCCCTATGTCTAAACTTTCCATGGGTGAAATTTTAAGTCATTTGGACTAGTATAGAGAGAGTTATGACCAAATTAATACGTACTGTTCATTTAGTCATTTTCTGGGTTGGCAGTTTCAGTAACCCAACTTGTGCTACCAATTTGAATTGGTTAAAAGCAAAACTGGGTTAAGTGGTCTCCATGAAAAGTGTAGCCCTATGTCTAAACTTTCCATGGGTGAAATTTTAAGTCATTTGGACTAGTATAGAGAGAGTTATGACCAAATTAATACGTACTGTTCATTTAGTCATTTTCTAGGTTTGGTGCAGGGAAATCCGAATTTGGGCAGTATTTAGGTCAAGTTTTGGACAGAATTTGGGCATGGTTTCTTCATCGAAAATGGGCTATTTTGGGTCTAGTTTCACCTCCAATTGGCCTCATACCAATTGGGGTCACACAATTTCATTTATGGCCTAAAATGTACACTGCCCTCAACAAACACAACCTGCAGAAAATAGCACTTTCAATAATTCATTTCTCCTCCAACTTCCTTGCTTCAATTTGACATTCAAGGCACTTCTAAATATCATCAACACATCTCAATAATCCCAATTGCATGGTATAATACAAAAATACCAAAGTTAGACCAAGCCCTAACTCACAATTTCAACCTCATAAAATCTCAATGTAAATCAACTTCTAATACTTATAATGCATCAACCAACATCATTAAATCACTTTATATACATCATAGTCATCAAAAACCATTACTCACCATGGGTACCAAAAATTCACTCCCCCCATAACTTACCTATTTCTTTTAGTTTCTTACAAATTTCACTTCATTTTAACCTTAACTCAAGGATTAATAAAGGAAGAAAGGAAGATTAGGCACTAACCTCTTGGGTAACTTGTTAAACTTCAACTTTTCTTCTTCTTTTCACTATCAATGGCTTCCTTATGGAGTGGGCTAACTTTTTAATGAAGGGGTCTATGGGTTTTGGTGAGTGAAAGCTTGGGAAATCAAGCTTTAAGCTTGATAACAATGGTGGGGAGGGAGAGACCAAGGGAGACGGCAAGGAGAGAGAGAGAAGAGGAAGAAGAAAATGGTTGGTGGGTTTTGTCTCTTGTGGTTATTTATATATATACATTTATGTGTACTTTATTGTTTTTAAATTTTATAAATCTATTTCCTTTCTTTTCTTTTCTTTCCTTTTCTTTTCTTTTCTTTTCTTTTCTTCTTCTTTCTCTTCTCATTTTTCAAATTCAAATTCATAAAATTAATTTATGTTAATTATTCTATTTCCAAATTTTAATTTGACATTTAAGTCAAAATTCACCTCTAGGGGTGAAATGACCAAAATGCCTTTCATGGTGCTCATCGGATTATTTTTATTTTTTTATACCAATTAATAAATTCTCTAAATTTTATTTTATTTCTCAAAATTTTTCCTATATATTTTTTTAAATATTTATTTCATTAATTTATGCCTCCTCACTATAGTTTAAGTGTAGTTCCAGACATTTTAACTGTTCGAACAGACATTAGTTGTCGGAATAGTAAAATGTACGGACTACCTATGGTGTGGGCGTTACACACAGATATATATATATATATATATATATATATATATATATATATATATATATATATATATATATATATATATATATATATATATATATATATATATTTTTTTTTTTTTTTCTTTTTGTACTATATTTATACCTTTTCATATCATTAATATTATTTTAAGAGAACATTAATATTAGTAAATAAAGATAATATTTAAATATATTATATTTCTTTAATATATTAAGGGGATGTAAAAAAATTTTGATATTTAAAATAATGAAAATAATCATATGATTGAACCAATTTCAAATGATTCCATATCTTTAACAATATTCATATTTTATTACTATATTTGTATTATTTCTATTATGAAATATTTATTAAAACGTTTGAGAGATAAAAGTTTAGTCTATGTAAAATGTAATGTAAATAAAATATGAAATAATTAATAAAAAAATTTAAGACATTATTTCATTTTCATATATTAATTATGAAGAAAAATATATAAATTAAAATTATTAATAGCCATGGGCAATTCTCTAGTGCGTGTGTGTGTCTATATATATAAGGAAGGGTATTCACATAATGTTGCAATGTGGTACTGTCCTTGAAGAGTTTGCCACATATTATCCTCTACAAATAGCTCTTTCTTATAATAATAATTATTTAATTCTTTTTATTTCTCTTTTAATTAATGTTATTATTTATATTACTACTTTATTTTTATGATTTTAATTATGATTTTATTTATAATTTGACTTTTAAAATTAAAACCTTTTGTGATTAAATCCAACATTCAAAAATTATTTATATTATTTTTTTAATTAATTTATGAAAAAATATTATTTGTCACATATCATCCTCCATAATAATAATAATAATAATAATAATAATAATAATAATAATAATAATAATAATAATAATAATAACAATAATAATAATAAAAGGTCATTGATAGCCATTAATTTGTGATCTTACATTCTTGAAATTAATACATATTAACTACCTCCACATGTCTCAATATGAAAATCTATAATAATTGGAATTGGATTTGGCGATTTACTTCCCTATATTAAAATTTTTAATTATATTTTATATACTTTTCAGTATTTATAATTAAATATATTTTAAAATTAATTTATGCATATTAATTAAAATTTTATCTGAATAATTTAAAAAATAAACTTTAAATTTTTGTATTGAGTGAAAGCAACGATAATAAGTGGTACTAATAAATTATGAAATTAAATAATATTTAAGAAATTTATTTTCTCAAATTGTTTTTTTTTTTACAGATTTAAATTTTTATATTTTGTATAACAATTAATAATTTATTTTGTATATATTTTTTAATTATTTTATTATTTAAATATATATTAAACTGTTTAATAGATATTTTACTATTTTTTAATTAATTACTCCATGTCTTATTTTTATGATTTTATCTATGTCAAAATATCTATGATTATTTGAAATGTAAAAAGATAATAAAATATTATTATTTTTTAATCTTTTCGAAGAATGATTAAATTTTAAATTAATTTTAAGTTAATTAAGATATATAATTAATAATTTTATGCATACAAGAAATCAATTTTTTCTATTAATACATATAAGAAAAATAATTAAAAATTAAATAAGATATTTTTATGTAATCACATCTACATACAAAAACAATTAAAGAAAATACCTTATAAGGTAATTAATTTATTAATTAAGGAAAGAAAATAAATCTACTAGGAATTTCCTCTTATTGGTGGAAATTAATTTAACAATTAAGAAAGAAAAGGAAAACAGTTAAGAATTAGTAGAGGAATTTCCTATTAAAATGTGTGAAAATTAATTATTAATTGAGAAAAAGAAAATCTAAAATTAATTAAAAAATAGTTAAGTAATTTCCTATAAATGTAAGCGGAGATTTTTTCATTAATTATTGTGTAAAAGATATGTAAATTAAAATTATTGGTAGTAACGTGAATTGGAACGAGCAATTCCCGTTTGTGTATATATATATATAAAAGGATATTTCCATAATGCTGCAATATAGCACTTTTCTTGAAAATTTTATCATATATCACCATTTATAATAATAATAGTAATATGAAAAATCACTTATGGCTATTAATTTTTTTATCTCATATTCTTAAAATTAATACATATTAATTACATTCATGCGTCTCAATATGGAAATTTATAATAATTGGAATTAGCGATTTACTTCTCTATATTTCTAAAAATAGCAAGTTCATTGTTATTATTGATGTTTTGTTTTATATTAAATTTTTTTAATTTATATACTTTTCAATAGTTATACTTAAATATATTTTAAAATTAATTAATTCATATTAATTAAATTTTTCTCTGAATAAATTTAAAAAATAAATTTTAAAATTTTGTATTGAGTGAAAGTACGGATAATAAATAGTATTAATAAATTATGAAATTAAATAATATTTAAGAAATTTTTTTCTCAAATTTTTTTTTTATAGATTTAAATTTTTATGCTGTGTATAATAATTAATAATTTATTTTATATATTTATTTTCAATTATTTGATTATTTAAATATATATTACAGTTTTGTAATAAATATTATCCTTTTTTAATTAATTACTTCATATCTTATTTTTATGATTTTATCTATGTCAAAATTATATTAGTATGGTCTAAATATATAAAGAAGAAAAGAAAAGGATATCAACAATGATTATGTCAAAAGATAATAAAATATAATTACTTTTTTAATGTTTTAAAAGAATGGTTAAATTTTAAATTAATTGCAAGTTAGTTATGATATATAATTAATAAATTCATGCACACAACAATTCAATTTTTTCTATTAATACATATAAGAAAAATAATTAAAAATTTAAAAAAGATATTTTTATGTAATCACGTCTACATACAAAAACAATTAAAGAAAATACCTTATAAGGTGAAGATTAATTTATTAATTAAGGAAAGAAATTAAATCTACTAAGAATAGTTGAGGAATTTCCTATTAAAATTTGTGGAAATTAATTTAATAACTAAAAAATAAAAGGAAATCAGCTAAGAATTAGTATAGGAATTTTCTATTAAAATGGGTGAAAATTAATTATTAATTAAGTAAAAGAAAACCCAAAATTAATTAAAAAATCGTTGAGTAATTTCCTATAAATGTAAGTGGAAATTTTTTCATTAATTATTGTATAAAGATATATAAATTAACGGGCAATTCCTTATAGTATATATATATATATATATATATATATATATATATATTCCCATAATGTTGCAATGTCGCACTTTAGTTTGCCACATATCATTCCCTATAAACAATTATTTTTTATACTAATTATTATTTAATTTTTTTTATTTCTCTTTAAAATATTATTATTATTTACATAATTATTTTATTTTTATGATTTTAATTATTATTTTCATTAAAATTTAATTTTTAAAAATTAAGGCCTTTTGTGATTAAATGTAATATTTAAAAATTATTAATATTTTTTTAAAATATATTTATGTAAAAATATTATTTGTCACATGTCACCCTCAATAATAATAATAATTTAAAATAAAAAAAAATTTAAAAGATAACAATAATAACAATAATAATATAAAAAGTCAATGATGGCTATTAATTTGTGATTTCACATTTTTAAAATTAATACATATTAACTACTTTCATGTGTCTCAGTATGGAAATTTATAATAATTGGATATAGCGATTTGCTTCCTTATATTTCTAAAAATAGTAAGTACATGGTAATTATTAATATTTTATTTTACATTAAATTTTTTAATTATATTTTATATACTTTTCAATATTAATATTTAAATATATTTTAAAATTAATTTACGCATATTAATTAAATTTTTCTCTGAATAATTTTAAAAAATAAACTTTAAATTTTTGTATTGAGTGAAAGTAACGATAATAAATGATAATTATAAATTATAAAATTAAATAATATTTAAGAAATTTATTTTCTCAAATTGTTTTTTCTTTTGTAGATTTAAATTTTATGTTTTGTATAATAATTAATAATTTATTTTATATATTTATTTTTAATTATTTTATTTTATTATATATATATATATATATTAACATATTTAAAAAATATTGTCCTATTTTTTAGTTAATTACTCTATATCTTATTTTTATGATTTTTTCTATATCAAAATTATATTAGTATGCTCTAAATATATAAAAAAGAAAAGAAAACGATACCAACAATGATTATGTGGAATGTAAAAAGATAATAAAATATGATTATTTTTTAATTTTTAGAATAATGATTAAATTTTAAATTAATTTCAAGTTAATTATGATATATAATTAATAATTTTATGCAAACAAGAAATCAGTTTTTTCTATTAATGCGTATAAGAAAGAATAATTAAAAATTAAATAAGATATTCACATATAATCACATCTGCATACAAAAACAATTAAAAAAATACTTTATACGGTGAAAATTAATTTATTAATTAAGGAAAGAAATTAAATCTACTTAGAATAGTTGAGGAATTTCCTATTAAAATTGGTGGAAATTAATTTAACAACTAAGAAAGAAAAGGAAATCAGCTAAGAATTATTAGAGGAATTTCCGATTAAAATGGATAAAAATTAATTATTAATTAAGAAAAAGAAAATCCAAAATTAATTAAAAAAATAGTTGAGTAATTTCCTAGAAATGTAAGTGGGGATTGTTTTTTCATTAATTATTGTGTAAAAGATTTCCACAAAGTACTAAAAAAATTACTTTACACAAACTTATAAGATAAAATTTAAAAATTTCATAATGTTTAAATTATTTTTGTAAATAAAGTTATTATTATATTTTAAATAAAGTAATCATAGAAATTATAATTATTTATATTAAAAAAACTAAATAAATTATTTTAATTAACTATACCATAAATTAATTAAAAATTATCATCACAATATGTGAAAATTTACTGAATTAAATTAATTTAAATAAGAGAGAAATTTAAATAGCATTCTGCTAGTACATATAGTAAATCAAAACTTCTTTAGAGTTGTCATGTGACAGCTATTAGGAAAAGAGCTTGTTAATTAATTAATAACTATTACTTTTCTTTTATTAATATATTAATATTTTTAGTTTTCATTATTTATGATAATTTATTTATTTTTTATTTTCTTTTAGCAGTTTTTGTCAGTATCAGATAATTTTATTATATATTAGGTATTTCATTTCTCTTTCTATCATTATTTCCTTTTAGCTACATTTAGAGTATTTTTTTTTTAAAAAAAAAAAAGCTAAATGATTAGAAAATTCAAGCCCTTATAAGCTTTTTTTAATTTTAGCAAAAATTTTCAATTTTATTAATTTAATTTCAAATTTTCACATTAGTTTAAATTTTAGTAATTAAATTAATTAGACAATTTAATTAATAAAAATAATTCAAATATTTACCAACATTATTAATATTACTCAGTCATTTTATTTATTTTTTATTTAATAAAAAAATAAAGAGCTTAAAATCTAAATGTCCCCCACTTTATATATATATATATATATATATATATATATATATATATATATATATATATATATATATATTTTTTTTTTTTTTTTTTTTTTTTTTTTTAAAAAGACACACATATATAATAATTTTGGTCAAATGATTAAAAAAAAATCTAAATCTTTATATATGATTTTCTTAGTTTTAACTAACTTTTTAATTTTATCAATTTAATTTTTAATTTTTTATATCAGTTTCAATTTTAGCAATTAGCTTAATTGGATGATTTAATTGATAAAAAAAAAAAATAAATGTGTTTCTACATTATAAATGTTAGGCAATCCATTATTTTATTTTATCAATTTTAACAATTATTCTCAAATTAAAAAAAAATATCATTTTACTAAATAAGTAAAATTTTATTTTAATTAATTTCTTTCCCTTATTATATATGTATGTATTAGATTCTTTTTTATTATATTATTTACACTTATTTTCTATTTAAAATGTTGGAATTTTTTTCATTTGTTACGCCTTAAATATAAGATAACATATCAAGAAAAATGTGTGAATTAAAATTATAAGTAAAGAGAAAATTTTAAAAAATTAAGACAAAAATATTAGGTATATTGTTTAACTACTAAATATTTTTCTATCAATATGAAATTTACTAAAATTAATGAAAATATCCAAAATTATTGAATAAATTAATAAAATTAAAACGATTGACAAAAATTTATAATGAGTGAAAAGATTTGAATTATTTTTGTCAATTGATGAATTTAATTATTTTAATTAAATTTATTGTTAAAATTAAAATTAATACAAAACATTTGTGATTAAATTTGAAAAAACTTTCAAAGATTTGGTTTTTTTCTATTATTTAGCCTATAGTTTTATATAATTTACAGTAAACAAGTGATTTCCATAATTTATAAATATATTATGATAATTTTTATATCATATTAATTTCAACCATTAATATAGCTTTAAATATGTTCGTATAATTATGTAATGATATAAAATTATTGAGATTCAAATGAATGCAATTTAAATTTCACATCATATTCAGCATATTATAATTTTTTTTTCCTTAAAATATAAATTCAAAGTACTTTTATTTTAAATGAAATTCCTAAATGCATGATTTTCTAAAATAATATTTTTTGATATTTAATAAATTTTATAAATTATATAGTAATATGTACTTGACTATTACACAATAGTAATAATTTAATTAAAATTTTAATTTTAATTTTAAGAACCTTAACATATTTCACAGCTAAATCTCTATAAAATTATTGATATATTTCGATTTCCAATCAGACCATAACAAGTTTATATAGTAAAAAAATATATAGATATTTCTTTAAATCTAATCCATTAATTTCAAATCCAAACCCATAAGATTTTTTTTTTTTTAATTAGCCCATAATAAAAATTTGATGAACAATGGGAAGGTACATGTTTACACTTGGTAACTCAAGGAAAGAATTTATAACTTTCTGTAGATTTATTAATGTAGGAAGAAAATGAGGAAAATAAATTAAAATGGGGCAATTAAATAAAACAAATTAAAAATTCTCTCTATCTGGATATGATTAAGAACATTCCCAATTGCAAATACAATTGATGCGATTTATAAAAGTTTGAGTGCAGATTCCAGTGCCTTGGTTTAAGTTGGAGCACTGTGTTTGGCAAGTTCCTTCGTCACAATTTCCATTTCCTGGAATTTCATCATGGCAGATTTCTTGTGCTTCTCCATTAGGCACCACCACCATCAAAGTAGCTTCAATTTATAATAATAATAATAATGATTATAGAAACAATTGAATCATATATAATTAAGCACCCAAAACAAAACAAATTAATTAATTTCTGGGGTGAATAAACAAACCTGAGAAAACGAGGAGAAGGACAAAGGAGCTCCCACATGTTAGCTTAGCCATGCAGTCTCCAACACAATTGATTGATTGATTCAGATAAAGGAAAGGACTTTAATTTGTAAAAATATTATCACAAGAATTTTGGGATTTTCTATTTTCATTATGTACTATATATATATATATATATATAATGGGAAATAAGATTCGAAACTCAGAATGTAAGGAAAGACTCAAGTAATTAACGATTCCAAACAAGAAAGGAATAAATCTAATTACCAATGAGGAAAAGAATCAAACTCCATTTTTGCATAATTATTCTTCACATACAATTCCTTCTTTCATTTTCATAGGCTCATTAGATGATAAAGGGTATAGTTTAATACTTTTTTAATTAAAATGAAAAAACAATGAATTTAATATAACATGGAAAAGTTTAGACGATGTCGTTTAACCACAATTAAAATAGGTGTATTGAACAGAAAAAACAAATGTTGTGTATCCAAACGTTTTAATTTTGAATCATAAATCACAAATTTTTAAGATTAAGAGGAATTACAGCAAAATTTCAAAATTAATTTCAAATATTTTTGAATTTTGTTCACCTAATATAGTGATTGGTAACAAAGAAAAAAAAGTCAAAAAATAATTTATAATCAATACATTTTATTGTAATCAACAAAATTAATACTAAAATTCTGATGATTAGATACAATTGACCCATTAGATACAATTGACCCAATTTTAAAGGTCGAAATATCCAAAATTAAAATGACCAGATATAATTACCAATTAGTAATTTTTTGGTGGGAGAACTTAATATTTGATATTGTCTCCATGTATAAATAATTATCACGAAATTCATTATGTAATTTATAATATGCACAATTCGCATAAATGATTAACCGATTATAAATTTCTCTCACCGAGATTTAAATTTGAAATTTAATAAATTTTAATTTGATAATTTTAAAATTATAAAACTATTTTTAAATTTTAATCAAAATTAAATGAATTAAAAAAAAATGCTTCTTGATCCGGATATTTATTAAGATTTATTAATTAAATACAATTGTATAATGATATTAATAACCATTAGTGTGAAGAGTAGTAATATTTTAGAACTTATAATTTATACTTAAATATTTTATTAATTATAAAGCAACATTTAATCAAATTGATTGTTTCTAATGCAATATGTTTCCAATTTAATAACTTGTGGAAAAACAGAGAACAAGAAAATTCTATTATATCAAAACTGATATCCAATTACATCAGTTTAGCTTATATACAACAATTAAATGTGACTCTCACTCCTAATTAACTTTGATGCCTTCTTTTCTCTCATTATGTGTTGATCATTCCTAGCTTGTTGACAATTGATTGAAATGGAATAAAAGCAAGAGGCTTTGTACAAATTTCAGCAAGTTGAGCAAAAGAAGGAGGAGGCAGCAACTTTATAAGACTAGAATATAGCTTCTCCCTGACTATGTGACAGTAAATTTCTATATCTTTTGTACATTCATGAAAAGTGGGATTAGCAACAATTTGGAGAGTAGAGTTACTATTAGAAGAGTAAAGTAGGTTGAGAGTGAGAGATATGTAAATCAGCCAACAAATAATGCAACCACTGAAGCTCACAAGTAGTGGAAGGTAAGGCCCTATATTCTGCTTCTGAAGAGGAATGAGAAACAGTGGTTTGTTTCTTAACATGCCAACAAACTAAAGCTAAGCCAAAAAAGACACAAAAACCTGTAATTGATTTCCTAGAGTCCACATACTCTGCCCAATCTGAATCACTAAATGCCTTTAACTGAAAACCTGACTTTGTGGGAAACAAAAGACCTGCTCTAGGAGGTGACTTAATGTATCGTAATACTCTGTGTATTGCTTGCATAAAAGTGGAACTTGGCTTATCCATGAACTGAGTAAGTTGTTGCACAGTAAAAGAAATATCTGGCCTTGTGGAAGTAAGATACAATAACATACCAACCAGTTTCCTGTATTGAAGTACATCAGTTAAAGGAGTGCCTTCATTTTGACTCAACTTCAATTTACAATCCATGGGAGTCTTGGCTGGTTTAGAATATGGGGACCTGGCATCAGATAAGATATCTAGATCATACTTTCTCTAGCTGAGAGTAATACTAGATTTGGATCTAGACATTTCAAGCCCTAGAAAAAATTTCAAATCTCCCAAGTCCTTAATCTTGAACTTATCATCGAGAAAAGATTTAACAGAATTAATTTCTATCAAATTAGGATCAGCAAGAATTAAATCATCCACATAAACAAGCAAAATAGTAATGGAATCATCAATAGACTTAACAAACAAAGTGTAGTTTGATTGTAAATGTGCATAGCCTAGAGAAATAAGAGCAGTAGATAACTTAGAAAGCCATTATCTGCTTGCTAGTTTAAGTCCATATAAGGACTTCTGTAGATGGCAAACTTGACTTGGTTTAGTTGTAGAGAAAACAAGAGGAAGGACCATGTAAACATCTTCATTCAAATCCCCATGAAGAAATGCATTGTTAACATGAAGCTATTTTAAATGCCAATTTTGTGCTGCAGCAAGGGCTAAAAGTAATGTCACAATTGTCATTTTGGCAACTGGAGAGAAAGTATCAAAATAGTCCACTCCTTCTGTTTGTGTGTAGCCTTTAGCTACTAGTCTTGCTTTATATCTCTCAATTGTGCCATCAGCTTTGTATTTAATTTTAAACACCCATTTGCAACCTATAGGACTCTTGCCAGGTGGAAGGTCAATGACACTCCAAGTGTTATTCTGCTCAAGAGCAGCTATCTCTGCCTGCATGGCTTGCTTCCAACAATCATATTTAGCATCTTGATTATGGGTTTTAGGCTAAGTATTGATAGAAAGAGAAAGTGAAAAATGTTTTTGAGGAACAAAAAGAGAAGAATAAGAAAGAGCTGAAGATAAAGGATGAACAGTACCTAGAGAAAGATCAGCAACAACAAAAGTTGAAAAGAAATTGTAATGATAATCCTGCGAGTAACTTGGAGGTTTTCTAGGTCTAGTGGAATGTCTGAGAGGTATGTTAGAGGATGGAATAGAATATGAGGCAGATGGAAGAAAAGAAACAGGATTATCATGTGAACCATAAACATCAATTGATGCAGAAGGAAAAATATCAACATCGAGTAAAGTGGAATCTTGAGGAAGAGAAAAGGAATGACTATGAACAGATGATAAGGACTAAAATGGAAAATGAGCTTCATTAAAGAAAACATTTTTAGATATAAAAATGTGTCTGGTAGAAAGATCAAGAAGCAAAAAACCTTTTGTACCTTGTTTATATCCCAAAAAAACTCACTTTTTGGCTCTATGATCAATTTGGATCTACTAGCAGTAAGGGTGGATGCAAAACACAAAGAACCAAATACTTTGAGATCTTGAAAATTGGGAAGCTTATTATACAACATTTAACATGGAGTTTTATTGTTAAGAAGGAGATGGCAATTTATTGATCAAATGAACAACATGTGTGATGGAATATGACCAATATGGTTTAGGGAGATTAGATTGAAACATGAGGAATTTAGCAACATTTAAGATATACTGGTGTTTTCTTTCGACCAATCCATTATGTTGTGGGGTTTCCACACATGAAGTCTGATGAATTACACCTTTAGCAGCATAAAAATAGGCATAGCAAATTCAACACCATTGTCACTCATTATGGTTTTAAGTTTTGTGGAAAACTAGGTTTCTATCAAATGAATGAAAGATTGAATGGCAGTTTTGGTATGAGATTTAGAAGTCAACAATATAGCCCATGTGTGTCTAATGTAATCATCCACAATAGACAAAAAATATTTATGATCATGTATTGATGGTATGGAAAAAGGACGCCAAATATCAATAAGAATGAGTTCAAAAGGTTTCTGAGACTTTGATTCACTTACAGGAAAAGACAACTTCTTTTGTCTTGCCAAATGGCATATCTCACTGTTATTATTATTAAAAATAATAAAATCAGAAAGGTGTGGATGGAGCTTCAATCTGGAATCAGATGGGTGACCAAATCTATAATGCCAATGATCAAACTGAGAAGAGGATGTAAGAAGTGAATGACTTACAAATTTAATGATAGCATACAATCCTTCTCTTTCCTCAGCTGAACCAATCTTCCTGGTCAGGTCCTCTATATAAGAAATGTGTTTATGAAAGATCAAGCAACAAGGAAAAAGGGAAGTGAGTTTAGTAATAGAAATCAAATTGAATGTAAACTCTAGAATGTATAGAACATCAGTTAAAACTAAATTCTCTGAAAAATGGATAGTACCAGTAATTTTGGCAACAATCTTTATGCTATTTAAAAGAGTGGCAGTTAAAGGATTAATGGATTTATAAGAACTAAAATATTTCAAAGAATGAGTAATATGATCAGTTGCCCTAGTGTTTATGATCCACTGATCAGAATAAGAAAAACAAGAAAGGTGAAATGAATACCTGGTTGAGGATTAAGACATGGAACAAGGTTACTGACTAGTGTTATGGAAGAAGTACAGGGTGGGGTAGGAAAAATGGCAGAATCAAGTTTTGTTCCTTGAAAAAAAGCTAGCAGACTTTGATATTGATCTTGAGTAAGGGTAACACTTGAAGTGTCAGAGTTTCCTTCTAGAAGAACTACAGGTTCAACTTGCTGAGAATCATCCATGCTAGAGACATTATTAGCAGTTGCAGTATATGATTTGGGCTTATAGCCAAAATGATACCCATGCTTTTTATAGCATGTCTCAATTGTGTGCCTAGGTTTGACACAATATGTGCAAAACCTATTATCTCCAGTAGGAATAGAAAATTTTGATGCACCAAAAAATTGCTTAACTGAATGATAGGGCTTGGGTCGAGAATCTTGCAACTCAGATCTAGTAATTTTATTAACAAACACTTTAAATTGATTAGTAGCATAAAAAAGATGCCTTTCTTGTTGAACAAGTAGTGAAAACGCCTTATTAATTGATGGAAATGGATTTAATAACATGATTTGTGACTTAACAATGGCATATTGATCATTAAGGCCCTTAAGAAATTTGATCACATGATCTTGATCCTGGTAGTCTCTCATTTTGACCAAGGCTCCATAATTACATGGATTAACACATGAACATAAGGAAATAGGCCTAAAATTCAGCAATTCATCCCATAAAATCTTGACCTTAGTAAAATACTCAGTAAAAGTGCATTCACCTTACTTAATTGCATAGATCTCCTCATGTAAATCTGAGATTCGTAGTGTATTCCCTTGAGAAAACCTCTCTTTCAGGTCATTCCACACATCAACAGCTAGATCAATCCATATAACACTTTCAGTGATAGATGGACACAAAGAATGAATTAGCCATGAAAGAACCAATGTGTTACACCTTTCCCAAGAAGTATATAAAGGATTTGTAATTGGTGGAGCCTTCAAAGAACCATCAATGAATTTCAATTTGTTCTTGTATAAAAGTGCCATTATGGTAATTAGGCCTGTGAGTACTAGTGTGACTAAAACAACAGCAGGATTCCCATTTGGGTGAAGAAAATATGGGCTGGAAGGATCTTGTACAGAATCATTACCTTGATTTACAGTTGGAAACGTTTGATTAGCCAAGAAAAAAATGAAGAAGAAGAACAACCTCTTTGTGAGAAAAAGAAGAAGAAGAAAGAAGATGAATGGAAAAGGCGAGAACAGTTATTGCTTTGATACCATGTGGAAAAACAAAGAACAAGAAAATTCTATTATATCAAAACTGAGATCTAATTACATCAGTTCAACTTATATACAACAATTACACACAACTCACTCTTAACTAACATTGGTGCCTTCTTTTCTCTCATCATGATCTAATATAACTTTCTTTAATTCTTAGTATTATAGAAGGAAATATGTACAATTTAAAAGTGAGATGAAAAATAAAATGATTATTAATTTACTTTTTTTTAGTTTACTTTTTTTTTTAATGCTCTTTAGTAATTGGTGTCATTTAATGTAAGTTTTGTTATTAGATGATAATTTAAAATTGTAATTTAATCAAACAAATAAAAGAAATTTGGAAATTTGAAGTTTAAAGTATAAAAATGTAAAATTTAATTTAAACAACTAGTTAATTTAATAAACAACTAAAATTAAGTAAACAAGATTTTGTTAAAGAAAATTGGTAAAACAAGATTAACTAAAGCACTTAAAATTAGAATTCAAGTAACAATGGATAAAAAGACGATTCCAGAGTTAGGGTTTCATATTCAAGTTGATTTGGCATTTTCTCTAACTAGCCCAATTTATGAAATTTATGGGTTTAAGGAGACCAATTTTAAAATTCTTTGAAATTTCTCTCAAGTGAAACAAAAAGTGTTTGTAGTTGACCAAATCCTACTTTCTCAGTATTTAGATCAACTAAAACCCATTAAAAACTTTAAATAATCAATAAACCCTCTTAATCTTTAGTCTATTTATAGATCTAAATTAAATAAGTCTAATTTTTTTTATTATCTATCACTCGATTTTCTCTTTTCGATTTTTCAGTCAAAGATTAAGAACATAACTTAATGGGCCTTACACTAAGCATGTCAATAAGCATACAAGAAATGGATTAAACCTCATAAATTTTATTAAATTGAGACTAACCCTGTTTAAATCTATAAAACTACCCAAATATTACATCCCCAACTCCAGAATCTAATAAACTACTCATAATCCATGTTTAATACAAGAAAATCAAGGTAAAAGAAGGAATAAAATATGAAAACAAGCTAAGAACTGAAAACCTGATTGGTAATTATGAAGAATCAAGTGAAGATGAGCCAAAATCCTAGCAAGACCGTGAAGAAAGCTTGAAGATGACCCGTCTTTCTCACCTTCCTCTTTGATTCTTTTCTTTTCTTGTGTTTTTTTAGTTTTTCCTTCTTTCCTCTTGTGGAAAGAATGAGATAAGATGGCTTATATTAATAAAAACCCTAGAATAGGCTAAAAATGAGTCTTGTGTGAAGTCATTGCATATGTGTAAAAATTATCATATCAGTTGAATTCAGTAAAGTTGCATGGCTGTGTGTGTGCTTGTATAGGATCTTATGCAGAATCAGGTTTGAGAAGGATGGGTGAAGATGGAGCTGTATGGCCATGCAGGTCCCTGTGCACATTTCGGCAAACTTTAGAATTCTTCTGTGTCATTTCATAAGCAGTTCAATGGCCATGCAAGATACTGTGTAACTTTTGGCAGCTTTGGACAATTTTTCAACTTTCTGCATAAGTTTTATAGGATCCTATGCAACTTTTGGCAGATTTGTAGCTAGTTTCCAGATTCTTGCATAAGTAGTTGCACAGCTTATGCAAGAGGCTATTTAACTTTAAGCAAATCTGTAATTTTTCTGTTTTTCTGGATGTTAGTTGCACAGGTTATGCAGCTCCTTGTGCAACTTTTGACAGCCACAAAATTCAATAATTTTTTCACTTTATTTTTGACATCTTTTGGCTTGGAATCAACTCTTTACACATGCAAGTGATTTCTAAATCTTCAAAAACACCGTTCAACCTATAAAACAAGAAGAATCACACAAATTAAACTAGATTTAATAATCATGGAAAACTAACTAGATTAACAATGAAATTAACTAAAACTAATTAATAACAAGGCAAAATGACTACAAAACCTAACTTAAATTATTATATGATATGCAAATATCATGCTATGCATACCTTATATAATTAATATATTGCACTATAAGAAGTACTAGATCTTTCATCAATCTATTCCTTATAATTCAATTGGTACTTAAATCAATTATGAAATATATTATAATTAAATGTGTTATATATATATATATCATAAATTCATATAATTAACATATAATACTTTAATATATGCTACATCTTTTATTAGTTGCTCCATATAAAATTATTAGTACTTAAATCAATTATAAAACATATTTTTTTAAAAAAAGTTATGAAACATATTATAATTAAATGTATGTAAAATTTAATTTCAAATAGTTAGTACATAGCACTATAATATGTTCTAGATATTTCATCAATTGCTTCTTATAATTTGATTATAATTTAAATCAATTATTAAACATATAATAATTAAATGTGTACATAATTAGTACATAACACTATAATATGTGCTAAATTTTTCATCAATCTGCTCCCATAATTCAGTTGTTACTTAAATTAATTATGAAATATATTATAATTAAATATGTCTTGCATACCTTAGCTCCATATCATTAGCATATAGTAATATAATATATGTTACATCTTTTATCAATTGCTTCTTATAAAATTATTAATAATAAAAACAACTCTAATATATTTTATAATTAAATATGATATGTATATCTTATAGTTCCATATAATTAATATATGATACTATAATATATATTAAATCTTTCGTCAATTGCCCTTTATAACTCAATTAGGAGTATTGTTGCTGGCACGGGTTCCAAAGGTGGTGGTTGTCAGAATATGTTGATCCAGCAATAGGAAAAGATGGGCAAGGATGATTGCCTTCTTGGTAACCACTATACCCCTAGCTCAACGCTGTGTTTTCAGAACTTATTTTTCTAGCTATAAAAATGTGTATCTTTCTTCATTGTGAGTTTACTCCTTTTATATCTTCATTTTAGACCATTGTACAATATCTTTCCTTGCAAGGTTTTAAGCGTAAATTTCATCTTTTTTCTTGTTAGTTTGTCTTCTGTATATTATATTTGATTTAAGCCCAATGAAACGCTAGAATCATTGACTTATATACCTTACTTGTAATATTAGAAAATGGCTGTCTATTTTTTTTTTAATGAGTAATTTATTGTTTTTGAAATTGAAAAAATAAAATTAACTCTTCAAGTTATTAATCCTAATCGTACAATGTTAATTAGGGAATTAATTGCTCCTTAACCCGATAATCAAGTATTATATCAACAAGAGCACTGCTAAATAGCTCAATTTGAGCTAGCTCAAATGGTACTAATGTATATAGTTTTACTATTATACCCTTAAAAGAAAGAGAGAAAACAGCTTAAAAATAACTTCAAAGCTTGGAGTTTGTGAGGTAGCTTATTTAATGGCTCATGCAAAGGAAAGTGTGCATGCAATAAGCTATTATTGTTTGCAGCCATGCACACTATTCAAGAACTGATGATTCGAGAAGTGCGTCCATTACATTAATGCATGCACATATGAGCTACTACATGCAGCAGTGATGAGCTAGCATAATGAATTAGATTGCAGAGAAGAATTAGATATAAATGTAAAAATAATATTACTGGACATGATATATAATTTTGACAAATAAAATTTATATTTTTGAATATATTTTATGCAAGAAAATGTTAAATGACGGTAAGTAGCCCGACTGACATTGAAGTATGCATTCCAACGTGGTTCAGGCTTCGAGCCCTCCTTATGTCAAATGTCATTTTTTTCCATTTATAAGCACACCTAACACAATACATTCTTTATATATGTATATATATATATATATATTTTCGTTGATTTAAAAAGTGGATGAGGGCTAATAGTCTGATTGGCACATGCTCCAAAACATAAGATAGAGGTTTTAGGGTTCGATCCCTCCATTTGTCCCTTTTTTTTCTTTTGTAATTCTTTATAATTATTTTCATTCCAAAATATAATATTAAATTATGATGATTTTAAGTATTTTTAAATCCTAATTAACATTTTTCTTTAAAATTATAATATAACAAATTTTTAAATTTAAAATTATAAGATATATATAAATCATTTATTTATATATACCTAGTTTTACAGTATTAACACCACTTCACTACTATTAGAATAATCACCTATACAACGATCAATCGCTAAATCAACATCACTGCTACAATCACCACGTGTACAATATTACCACGATTATTATCACTAAATTATTATTTTTAATTTAAATATAGAGGGAGCTAGTTAAAGATATTTAGATAATGATAGAAATAAAAAAAGCTATAGACAGAGATATCAAGATTATCATATATATAAAGATAAATAGAGGGAGAGAGATATATAGAAATGTATAAATCAATATGTGTTGATTTTGAAATAACTCTTGTGTGTGTGTGTGTGTATGCAAAAATTTATCGGATGAGAGCTAATAGTCTGATTGGCACATGCTCCGAAGCATAAGGTAGAGGGTTTAGGATTCGATTTCTTCATTTGTCCCTTTTTTTTTCTCTTTTGTAATTCTTTATAATTCTTTTCATTAAAAAATATAATATTAAATTATAATAATTGAAAGTATTTTTAAATCATAATTAACACTTTTCCTTAAAATTATAATATAACAAATATTTAAATTTAAAATTATAAAATATATATATATATAAATCATTTACTTATATACACCTAGTTTTATAGTATTAACAACACTTCACTACTATTAGAATAGTCACATATACAACTATCAATAGTTAAATCAGCACCACCACTATAATCACCATGTGTACAATATTACCACCATTATCATCATTAAATCAGTGCTTTTAAAATATAGAGGGAGATAGTCAAAGATATTTAGAGAATGATAGAAATAAAATGAGTTATAGATAGATATATTAAGATTATCATATATATAAAAATAAATAGAGGGAGAGAGATAAAAATGTTGAGAGAGATATATAGAAATGCATAAATCAATAAATCAACACATATTGATTTATGCATTTCTATATATTTCTCTCCACATTTTTATCTCTCTCTTCCTCTATTTATTTTTATATATATGATATATAGAAATGTATAAATCAATATATGTGTTGATTTTGAAATCAACACATATATTGATTTATGCATTTCTATATATCTCTCTTCACATCTTTATCTCTCTCTCCCTCTATTTATCTTTATATATATATGATAATCTTAATATCTCTATCTATAATTCATTTTATTTCTATCATTCTCTAAATATCTTTGACTATCTCCCTCTATATTTAAATTAAAAACAATGATTTGATGATAATAATGGTGGTAATATTGTATACGTGGTGATTATAGCGGTAGTGCTAATTTAACTATTGATCGTTGTATAGGTGATTATTCTAATAGTAGTGAAGTAATGTTAATACTATAAAAGTAGATGTATATAAGTAAATTATTTATATATATCTTATAATTTTAAATATAAACATTTGTTATATTATAATTTTAAGGAAAATTGTTAATTAGGGTTTAAAAATACTTCCAATTATTACAGTTTAATATTATATTTTTTAATGAAAAGAATTATAAAGAATCATAAATAAAAAAAAGGGCAAAGGAAAGATTCGAATCCTGAACCCTCTACCTTATGCTTAGGAGCATGTGCAATCGGGCTATTAGCCCTCATCCGCTTTTCAAATCAACAAAAATATATATATACATATATAAAGAACGTATTGTGTTAGGTGTGCTTATAAATGGAAAAAAATAATATCTAATATGGAGAGGGTTCAAACCTTGAACCACGCTGAGATGCATGCTTCTATGCCAATCAGGCTACTTGCCCTCATCCAATATTTTATTGCATGAAATATATATATTATACAAGCTCTAATGTGTGTTTTATATATATATAATTTTTTTCGAAAATATAAATTTTATTTGTTAAAAGTGTATATCATGTCAAGTAATATTTATTTTTACATTTATATCTATATATATCCATATAATTTGTAAGTAAATGATTTAAATAACGATAATAGTGGAAATTGTAAACCGTGGTGATTTGAGTGTTTATGGAGTATATATGATTTAAAATATATATAGTGAAATTTATATCATATTTTAATATTTTATATACTGAAAAAATATAAATATAACTAGTTTGACCGTCACCTTACCTACACTAATCAACCACAGCCATCATTATCACTCTAACACCACTATCAAATTTCAAACCAATTTTAATATGATACTTACTTTAATATCAATATTTATTGTTATAATATTTAATTTCATTTTTGAAATGCTATTTACTTCATTTCAATCAATATCTATCAAATTTATATCATATTTCAAGTTAAAAAAAATAAATATAACTTATAGTATAACTTATCATTAAAAATCAATATATCTTATCTTATAACAAATATATTATATGTAATAACTTATAGTATACAATATCTCTAAATTTGTATGTTTCCCATAGTATTAATTTTGAGAGTTCCAACAGCTGCTAGCATCTTAATTTGATATTGAAAAATGTTGTTTGGTGAGTAAATATTAAATGAAGAGATTTTATAGTCAAGTGGCTTATAAATGAGCTAAATGGCTCACAAGTCACCATAAATGGCTCATATATTAAAATGGTAAAATAGTAATGAATTTCAATTTAATTACTAATATGCCATTTTGAGCTAGCTCAATTTGAGCCGTGTAGCATTTTTGTATCAACAATTATAATTATGTTTTTTTTTAAAAAAAAAATTTGATTAGTTATTATTTTTTGAAACCCGCCACTAAGTAATTATTATTTTATGGGATCTACTCATATATATTTGCCAACATTTTTTTTTTTGAGTTATCATTCAATGAAAATAATCTTGGGGGTACTCTATAATTATTCTCCTAATTAACCAATTTTATTAGGTTTGTAATTTCATTCCTTTTTAATGCATCGATAAGAGTTCATATAATTAAATTTCTTTAATTCCAATTTTGCCCTCATTTTAACTGATCCAATTGATCTTTCTAGGTTAAACTCCAGAGGCTACATGGGCACGCACTCTCTTGTGTTTTCGTCCATAAATTATCGTGCATAACCATTAAGCCTGGAAGCAATTCAAGTTTTCAATAAAAACAAAAAATCAACTTATTTAATTGGAGTAAGTGTTCAGTTTTTAAGAAGTGAGAAGCTATTTTTTCGAAGTAAATTACTTATTATAAAATTAAATAACTTTACAATTCATTTAAATTAAATAAGACCTTAATCAAAATATATCAAATAAAGGAAAAAGATTATTAAGAAATAAATTTTATTTATCTTTTACAATTTTTAGTATAAATAATTAATATTGAGATTCAAAGATATGACTCAAATATTATAAATAACTTGTATGCTAGATAATAGAGAGAAAAAAAAAATTATTTTATTAAAATACAAGAAAGAGAATAAGTAAAAAGAATGAAATATATATAAAATTATATATATTTAAATAAATATATATTATTCTATGATAACAATTTACACGTATATGTTATTTTATTTTAATTTTCGTAAATAAATTACGAACAGATGTATTTGTTAAATACAAATAGTTACAAGTGTAGGAGAGATCATAATAGATGTGTCTATTAATAATCGAATAGAGTCAAATTTGTTAGAAGATGTGTTTATTTAAAATAAACAATTATATTTGTTAAAAATAAACAGATTTATCTGTCTAGAAAAGTGCCATGATTTTTTATTCTCTAGAAATATAGATGAGTTTTATACTTCCATTTATTCTTCATCTCTTCTAGTCTCTATAAATTCGATCATATAAAGAGTTGTTAAAGGAAATCTTCAGAAGTTGCTATCTACAGATTTCAGAATTTATTGTATCTTACAAGTATATTGCATTAACCTTACAGCAATCTAGTGGGACAATTAATATCTTAAAGATAGTGATTTATTATGCTTCAGAATCTATTCTACCCCACTGTCCCAACATTAAATACGATCATAATACGACTAACAAAAAGCTCAACAATAATTTTTTGAATTTTTTATTGTCAAATTCTTAATATCACAAAAATTACCTTTCCACGGGTTCAAACAACATAAGATTCTTGAAACTCTCTCATTTATTCTCCCAAACCGCCACCTTATACTTTTTGTTGGTTTTTCCCTCTTTCACCGACAATATCAGACGATAATTCATACCGGAAGCCACTAGTTGTTCATCCTTTACCATGCTCACTGGCATTAGATTGGTGTTCAATTTCTTATTATACTCCTTTACCGTGAACTGTCCAATCTCTACGATGTGCGGGTTATAGGTTGCCAACCACCGGGCAGCGATGTGGAAGCTACAGCGACGAAGAAGAGAAAAGAAGAAAAAGAGACAATGGCATTCATTTGTAACGACTAAGTTGCGATTTCAAAATTTGAGCATTCTGTGTGGAAAAAAGATAGGTTGAGGTAATTATATTATTTGTATATAGTTACAAGAGATTAGATATTTGGGCTGAGATTAGACATTAGGGGCAAAGTACGGATAGACTTGATGGCTGACACGGTGATAACTATCGGTGGCCCATTGTATTAAATGTTAACAGGCTTTGAATCTGCGAGAATAGAGATAGCAATAGGTAAAATATTTTCAAAATCGTTCTATTTAAATCAGAATTTAATTAATATTTTTAAAATTTAAATTATTTCAAACTCAATTGAAATTCAATCTTAACTATTTAAACATGTTATAAATTTAATTATTATTATTTGAAAAATAATCAAATCTGTTAATTTTATATATTTTAATTAATAATCTATATAAAAATTATTTTTGTTAATAATTTATGCATTAAAAAATTAATAATTTTATAAAATATTTAAATTTTATTTATAAAAATCTATAAATATTACTAAACAAATATATTTTTTATATTTAATTAAATATTTATATAAATAAATTTAAATAATTGATACTCATTATGTAAAACTCAATTACTGATCATAAATTTATTTCTCAAAGCTAAACTTATCCCATTAAAATTTAATAAAATCAAATACCCGTAAAAATTTAATCTGCTGACATCGTTTTTCATCTTTTACATTTTCTTGCTTTTCTTTTTTACGTGTAAAATTTATAATGATATAAATTTAAATAAATTTCTAATTTATTTCAAATCACATAAATTCTTGATTCAACTTTTAAAATCAAATCTTTTTTTTATTATAAACCGGAATCAACTATGGTCTTTAAATCTAGCTTAATTTGAAAATCGACGAAGACAGAAAATTAAAATTTTAAAATTCAATTGCAGTTGAACCGGTGTTGAACTTATATGCTATAATGTAATTAATAATTTTTTATATGTTAATATTAGAATATTGTTACATACTATTCAATAAATATTAAATTTATTTTAAATAAGAATTTCACATATACATCTCACCTAGATACAACTTATTCTCAAATGAATTACACAAAATTTTGGTAGAAATCATTTTTTAAATTTAAAATTTTATATTTAAAAGTATATATATATATATATATGGATTTCAATTCTAATAATTAGAATTCTGCAAAATTAAACATAATTATCACAAATTTTATTAAATAGATGAAATTTCTAAATGAATTCCACATAAATTTTTATAACAAAACTACCCATACTTTCAACCTATTTTTTCACCTTCATCTATCATTTTCACAGCATCATTTATATTTTGTCATTCTAAATTATTTAGCTTAGATAATGATAGATATTATTTTAAGAGTAATAATATATAAAATATAAATATATTACTCATCTCAATTAAAAAAAAAAAAAGATTGTTATGTTAAGTAAATAAATATAATTATGAATTTATTATTTGTTTTGTAAGATTAGTATGTTAAAAATATTTTAGAAAATAAATGTAATTCTATATTTATTCCAAACATGATTTTATAGAATTCAATTTAAATACATATTTTTTATGTTTTAGCATTCCAAAAATGAAAATTCAACGAATGAATTCTATATTTTAAATTTTAATGTCAAATGAGAGTTAAACTGTTATATAAAGAAAATATATCGCGTGTAACTCACTTTAAAAATTGATTCAAAAAGAGAAATTTTAAAATCTTTATATTTAATGATTTTGTCTAATACCCTTAGTTCCTTACGAACTTCGAAAAGTAAGCATTTCTCACATCTACATCAAAGTAAATTTTAATTTATCCATTATCCGCTTTTCCGATGCATCTTAATTTCTAATTATTTCAGAAGTTGACAAGTTGCTAAGACTCAACCCTTTTCTTTTGTTTTTTTTTTCTTTAAAAAAAATTAATATTTAATTTTTATATTTTAATTTTTATATTTTACTTTCATTAAACTATCTATTTTCTCAATTAAATTTTACAATATATATAATATTTAAATTATTATTTAATCTTCTTATTCTAAATAAATTAATTAATTAATTCTTATATTTTAAAAAATATTACTATTTTAATAAACCTAATTAGTTAATAATGTAACCACATAAAAATTAAATCTAAATTTATATTTTTTTTTAACTTTTAATACCTTAAACATCATTCTCATATTTTTTCTATTGAAAATTAATTTTTTTTATTATTTAAAAATTTAAAAAAATTAATTTAATTTTTTTTATATAAATAATTTATACTATTTTTATCTACAAATGAAAATAAAGAAAATAAAGGAGGGGAAAAGTGTTAAGCATGGAGAAGAAACATAAAAAAAAAATTAAGAAAATAAGAAAAAAATAAAAAGATAATTTAAATAATTTAAATATAAAAAATAATTATAATTAATATATTTTTTAATTAATATTGATTAATGAATAAATTAATAAAATAATTTAATAAAAATAAAATATAATTAAATAATATATTTTTTAAAATATAAAAATTATCTAATTAATTTATTTAAAATATATAAATTAATTAGTAATTTACTTTTTTTTTAAGTTTTCATTTCGAATTTTGCACAAACCAATCTTATTATTCTATCCATATATTAGTTACCAAACACAATTTAAAAAAAAAAAAAAAAAGAACCATTAATATCTCAGTTTTATATTAATAGTCTGGACTATAAATATAAAAACCCATTTGCTCCAAGCAGTAATAACACGAGGCTGAAAACTTTTAAGATTTTTTTTATTCCTTTCCAGCGGCCAGAAAATGAGAAAAAAACAGTGAACAAAGGATGATGGAACTCAAAACTAAGAGGCATTGCCACTAACCACTAGCTATGCAGGGGAGCTTAAAAGTACAGGATAATGACATACACTAAGCCCGTGGGCATTTCTATCAGCAAAGAAAATGAAAAAACCATTGAATATGGCATATCTTTTTCTATGAGACAATGGTGGCATGATACAAAGCAGATCATAGAGACGATCCCCACTATAGAGATACCTGTAAAATGACACATGGACCATGATCTACCATTCTTGCAATTTACTTGATTCCTTGGATTTCTCTCTGTCATCTTCTTGACCATCATTAGACCTGCACCAAATTGAACCAAGATTAGTTCAACTAATCAAATTCTTCTATACATTCATCAGAAGAACCCATATGAATGATTCATAAGAAAGATAAGAGAGCACATTCAATTAGAAGGATTTAACGAACTTCTTCAAAGATACATTAACCATAGTTTCAAGACTACTGAACTGAATACATATTTAGAATCATCCATTTTTTTTGCAAAAGCTTATATGTTCTTTCTGCAAGGCTTTAGTGAAACCGAGTAAAGTTTTTTGGCATCAACTATAGCACACAAGGCCAACTTTCCTCTATTTGGCTATTTGACAGGCCAGACCAAAAAGATTTAGCAGTCATAAACAACTTGGTATTGCTGCACAGAAAAGAATACAAAATACAAATATGCCCCATATTGTAATAAACACCTCAAGTTGCCAAAAAGGTTTTGATGTTCATGTCGCGAACATTAGAGGCAAAATATGTGGAAACAGGTGAAAATCTGTAGAAACATGTGAAGTAAAAATTATTGCCTACCCCGGATTGTCAACGTCTCGGTCTAGACTTGCAACGAAATTCAGCTAAAAGTGCTATATGATCAGAGGACCACTCTGGAGAAGGTAGGGCTGTGTCTTTCCTTAAGCTTTCCTCATCCAAGAGTTCCAACAAGGACTCCACTGTCAAAGTGTCCGCTGAAAGCACAACAAAAGATTTAATTTCTTAACTATCAACATTTTACAAGTAAATTTGAATTGGACAACCATGACATGGACATTGATACCAAACCTAACTCTGGGCAAAACAAGATGCAAAAAAAATGTCTGAAAGACATCACCTGTGTAAAATACGTAATCTAGGGTGCCACTAAAATCTCTAGTGCAGTTTGTAAACAATGGTTCATTTGTTGCAGGGTCCATTCTCCTCCGTTGCTGTTCCAAACCAAGACCAACGCCCAGTCTTACAAAAGATGAATAAGCACTGACCTGCAACAAGAAGCATGTCACAAACAAGAATCCAAAGAAAGCCACAACAAATGTGAAACCCCAAAACAGCCAGCCCCATAACACCGCTTCATGATGCATTAACTGAAAGAACCACCATTTCAAATATCCAAAAAAAAAAAACTCCACAAAGAAAAAGAAAATGGATGGTACACAATATCATTGGCTGGTAATTGTCAAACGATACTTTACCAGAGGTAGTTGATGTGTAAGCTTGCTGTGAGGACGTAAGATTCCAAGAGGATCTACCAATAAATCTGGATGCAATGGATCTACCTTTCCCATAGCAAGAAGAGCATGAGGAGCACTGCAACAAAGTGCAAGAACATCTTCAACCAAGCAATACAATACTGGCACAAAAGGATATATCTACTAAATACGCTAAAATTATATAAGAACAGCAGGTAGACCTTCCAGGGACGGAATTGAAATCTCCACACACTAACATTGGAATGTCTGCACTGGCAGCTATTTTCTCCAATCCTTTCAAAAGGGTGAGAACCTAATTTCACAAATAAGAAAATACAAAATCAATAATTATCTTCATTGTAGGAATAAACATAGGTTTATAACTTTATATCCAAAGGCTAAGGGATAACAAGAACCTGCCAAAGCTTGACATCCTTTAAATCATGATGCACGTTCACGTGTGTGTTTGCCTGTAATTGAAAACAAGTAAAAACAAGGTCAAAAGATTATTAGAATAATACCCATGCATGGCAATTAAGAATCATATTTCTTGCACTTAGAAGTTATTAAGAGAAAAATACAAGGAAAAAGGAGCATGCATGCACACAAACACACACAAATCACAATCTGTCTTGAAATGAAAGAACAAAGCATTTAAGAGACAAGACTAGGAGAAACCTCAAATAACCCACAGCATGAGCATCCTCAAATAGACACCTTATCAACAAATTATTACAGAAGCCACACCCTTTACTATAAGGTAACAATTTTGTCAAATAATGGAGAATGGAGAAGCAACGTTAAAAGTAGTTCAGCTCCCATCAGACCACAAAAAATTGCATCTCAAATACATTATCAGCACACATTCTTCTCAGAAAAACAAGTCATCGTTAATATGGCCATTGGCCCAATGGTTCTTTGTTTCAAGCCAATGTTCTTGGAAGAAGTAACTCCAAAAGTCTATCACCAGAACAGCAACTCCCTCATGGAAGTGGAGAATTAGTATTCTAGTTAATCTGAGATGAAATGGACAATAAGACACACAAAGGCAATTTCAATATAATAACGGCAAACATTCTAGCAGATTATTTAGAACATAATTACTCACAACACAAAGAAGCTGCCGTTTTCCAACATTATCAGCTCCTTGATTACTGAATTTTGCTTCCAAAACCACAATTAATGCAACATTATCCTATAAGCAGAAAAGAATTTACATCAGACTACTAGGACAACCATACCATAAAACTTATTCAGCCCAAAATGTTTACTAAGCCCAACAGCAAACTTACCTTGACCAAACGATTTAAAGCAGTTTTCCTCTGAGCACTTGGAACAACAGCTTCAGTCAAGGACTGAGCAGCTTTATTAAACTCAACCTGCAAGCAAGTGTGCATCCTCTTAATACATGAAAGAACTATAAAAAAAAATAAAATAAAATAAGCTCCACATTCAGAGCATCCAAACCTCATATTTTTTGACATGTGAAAACCTATCTCTGCGAAAAAATGTTGCACAACCATCAATAGTATGGGTATTTCCACCGTAAACCTGAAGTTATAACATGAATTAAAATATAAAAAAAATTTTGTAAATTGTTGACCACAACGAATAAGGAGTTCTAAAACAACCTCGTTTGTTTTTCTCTTATAAAGAGCTTGATAACCATGTTTGTCCAACTCAGGGGCAAAAAACTCCTCATAATGATCGCTCTGCACCTAAAACCAGAAAACAAAGAAGCTTTAACTACACAGAGTGAACTCTTTATAATATTGAAATATTCATTATACAAAGATAATGTTTAGCTTAATAAAAAGAAAAAATTTAACATAGGAATTTTAAGAATCCAAACATTCATTGTTCACAACATTGCTAGGAAATGAAACTTGTAAGAGTTCATTCCATTTTTCACTTTGTTGAACTACAAGAAACAAAACTACTAGCACTTTTCTCTTAAACTGAATTCTCTCAATTTTAGCTAGAGTTGGGGGAAAAAAAACTGAATTTTGAAACTTGATGCAATGCCGTGTAAATCAAATTAAAATGGGTGACCAGTACACAAAGCATCCCACACTTGTGGGCTCTGGGTAGAGTTGATGTACGCAGCCTTACCCCTACAATGTCAAACCAATTACATGACATTAATTTCCTATTTTACCTCCTGAAGACAAACAATGTCCGCACGATATCCAACAATTTCCCGAAGCAAATTCTGCCGGCGATATGGCCAAGATAGAGCCCAAGAAGGACAATAGCTGTACGTCTCACTTGTTGCATAAACATCAGACAAAATGTTGTATGAAAGCACAGTAAAAGTTCCTGAGGATGAAATACGGCCATCTGAATCTAAATGCCTGATCACATCAACTCCGCTGACTGGGATCAAGCGACGTGGAGTAGGTGAAGGAGCAGGAATCACACGGGAGGTTAGAATGGTGTTGACATGTCCTACAGGTAATTTAGTTTCAGCATCTACTACAACGCATTCAAACTTTAGAACATGGCCAATATCATCAGCTGATGGAGTATATGTTTTAGAATGCCCAACTTCAAACCAAGTTTCACCACCACTCCTTTGTGTAACTGCTGCAGGATATAGAGGTGCAGAACCATTCGTCAAGCTAGCACTTGATGCAGGACCAGACAAGCTAGTATTAATAACTCCAGATCCAGAGCTATTGAAACGCCCAAATAACTCTTCCTCCTCATTTCCGTTTTCATTTATAGCACTCGCAGCACGGTCATGTAAAACACGGTGATGCTGCCATGCATCAGAGAAGCACTTGGGAGAGCAATGGTAACTTTTGGCAACAGGTATTTTGGACTTAACACAACCTAGGCACTGCAATGTGGCTTGCTCAGATGGATGCACACTACATACAGCAACTTTTCTATCACTTTGTATCCGATACCTGCAAAACAAGCACATGATGAAGAACTACACAACATATTTAGAAATATGGAGTACATTTCAAGTTTTAAATAGTTCACTAATCAAAAAAGATGCAGCATTATCCCAAATCAGAGACTATAAAATGTGTGAACCAAAAAAAATATCAAGAAACTTATATGTTAATCCTATCATAAGGCAACTCTTCCATCTGAAAATTAAAATTCACACTTGTTGTGATTAACATACAGCAAACACATTATCTAAAATGAAACAACGCAATATAAAGCACCCAATTTATATGTTAAATTACAACAATAAGAAAAACATTTTATAACGAAGGTTGAGGGCAAAAAGGTTTTTTTCAGCAGGTTAAATCTAAGTGCTAACTTCTATTTATTTATTAAATAATTGAATTTTACCACTGATACTGACATGGGTTATCAATTATCAAATCAAATAAATATTGTTCTATCCTATTCCAATCTGTACTCTGTTTCATTACTTCTACAGGATTTTGTATCAACTATCAACCTCCAAGACTGCAGCAAATTTCCAAGAATCACACTAATCATTCTCCCATAACTATATTAACCATTTGGATATGTTAACACACATTGCAGGATGGTACAAGAAGATTTTTGCAGGCATTGAGTCTCATACAGCTTGCAATACAGATACCAAACCACAGCAGGTCCAAGAATATCAGATGGCGTAGCCTGACAAACCTCCTCCCTAGCATGTTCCACATGACAACTTACAACAGTGATGCTCTTATGCATCAAGAGAAGTAACCATGTCCAAAACACCAATGGTACACATCCAATGATCAAATCACAGAACAAAAATTTTCTCAAAATCATCCTTCCTACATCTACTGAATTCCCTATTCTGAGTTTAGTTGCTGGATTTTTGGCTTGAAATCTTCAAAAGAAAGGAATCTGCTCATATTTGATTTCTAGTCACAAAGGATGATCAGACCTGAAAGAACTTTAATTTACTATGATCAAACTTCTTAGTCAATGTTTAAGGCAAAATTTTTACAAAATTATACTTTGATCATGCTTATAGAAAGTTTATACATACAGTGTTGTATTTAATGGATAGCTTTTTAAAAAATTCCCGTATTGTTGTCTTTTAAGGAAATTCTAACAAAAATCATTAAAAAAAATATTCAAGATGTTGGCAAAAATATCTGCATGTTTTAATTAACCAAGATAATCTACTCCAAATCTTACATATGTATAATGGAAAGTATAAGAAGAATGATTGCATATCATATTGGGAAATAACTAGCACACCAAATTTTCTATCTATTTATATGGTGGCTAACAGAGTAGAGGCCCATAAAACACACAACTATCCATCATTGCACCCATAGCACACACAGCAAATTACCACTCACTGCAAATTTAGCTAACAGAAATTGGGCTTTCAAGTACCCAATGTCAAGGCCAGCACATGGCTTAGGCCAATTCAAATGCAATGGCAAGGCAAAGGGACAAGGCTGCCTATTTCAATGCCTTTACTTGTCGCAAGCCCATTTCCATGGTCAAAGCAAGGGCATAGGGATATTGGAAATTGAAGTAGATTAAACCCCAGAAGATATGAAAATAAACCAACCAAAAATCATGGTTTCAAATTGTGGTTGCGGTCGCGGGTAACAAAAATAGGCTTATAATGGCTGTAACCTAAAAGCAACGGCTGGGAGCTACGCAAATTTTTTTGAAAAATTTGCAAAGCTCATAAATGACTATATTGGTATATACAAGTAAAACTAAGATAAACAACTATATAATAAGCACAAATAAATCAAATAAAGACCTTAAATTTATCGTGTTTAGACATCATTAGCATTAAACAATTTATAGCTTAAATAGAGATATTCAATGATGATCTTAGCTTAGCAAACAACAAGGGAGAGAGTTTGTAAAAGAAAGGAGAAATTTGGCTAAAAAAATTTAAAAGAATATAAGAGATGTAGTAACTGTGAAAGAGAGAATACATAGACAAAGAAAAGAGAAGCAAAATAACAATGTTTCCATGTGATTGCAGCAAAAGAATAAATAAAGTAACGGCAGTTACTATTGCGCAACGGTAAATAACGACCGTTACGTAACGTTACACCTACGACTCCGGATTTACCGATAAATAACAGTGTATCGCGTAACAAGCCCTTACAAAACCTGTAAATAATGGTTGTTACATTACGTAACAGCCATTATTTAAACGAGAAGCAAAATAACAACGTTTCCATGTGATTGCAGTAGAGGAATAATTAAAGTAATGGCCGTTACTATTACGTAACGATAAATAACCACCGTTATGTAACGTTACACCTACGACTCTAAATTTACTTGTAAATAACGGTATATCGCGTAATAGGCCCTTCCAAAACCTATAAATAATGGTTGTTACATTATGTAACGGTCGTTATTTAAAATCATGCCACAATTCCTAGTAAAATTAAATATAAACTACTATGATACAACTTCAGACTTCTATTTAAGGCTATTTCTCCATAATGAATTTATAAACCCAATCAGAAACAAATCCTAAGTAACAATGATTGAAAATCTCAAACGACAGAATAACCAATAATATAATAATCCAGATAACATTCAAAGCACAAAAAATATATATTTTCATAATCCAGTCAATGAAAGACACAAATACTTATCCTCTCAAATATAAAAAATGAAACAAGTACTTAGGAGTTACAACTTAGACAAAGAATCTAAACCATATGAACATGTTTGTCCATCTTTATTTTTATGTTTCTAACAAAATTCTGCTTATAATTTCATCTAATGCTTTGATTTTTTTTCATTGCAACCTCCTAATGCAGTATGGGAAGAAAATTTTGTTTAGGAATTTGAATTAAGAAATTTAAAGAGCTTTTATTTTTAGGAATTATATTAATATTTTATTTAGGAAAGTATTCTTATTATTTAGGAAACTTATTAATATTAGGTCTCTTATTTCCTAGCTTATCCTATATTCCTAATTAAATTTGAATTAGAGTTTCTATTCCTATTTTGATTAGGGTTGTAAACTTTATAAATAGGGCTAAATCTTCTATTATTATTAGCTTTTGACTACGATTATTATTGAGATTAATAAAATTATTAAGAATTATTTCTCTCTTTCTAAGGATTTGTTCCTTTTTCTTCTTTATTCTGCATCAATTTGGTATCAAAGCCTAAAATCAATCGAATTTCCATGGCTTCCACAAAATCTCCAAACATCCCTTTCCCACCTTTTTTTGTCCTTCGAAAACTTTCATTGCTGCCTACTGTGTAAAAATTATATATATATAAAAAAAAAGTGTCGAGAAATAGGGGAGATGCAAGCCGACGATATTGTTTCTTGACACCCATTACCGTCCAGCCTTCCAACGTCCCTTCCGCCACCACAGATCCCCTCATCGGCTTGAGACAAGTTCAACCTATGCACTTGCCAGAAGTTCAACAACCATTCGGGATGCGTCTTGACCCGCGCCAAACCCACCAGAAACTTCAATTGTTCCAGCAACTACACCTCCTTTATGCTTCGTCATCCACTAATCTGCTAGTTCCCAGAGATGGAACAGCCATCAGATGCCCATATTGGCGTATAGTGGGAAATCCGAAAAGTTAGGCTGAAACCCAGCTCAAGATCCAACAGGAAACTTTCAAAATCCGACTTCCGTCACTCGCCAACGCCTCACCATCTTCCGACGACCTCGTTGGCTTGCTCCTGCCACCAGACTAGTCATCCGACACTCATGCAGCCTAAACTTACAAGTCAGATCAAAACTGTATATGGGTAGGCAAGAGAGCTCACCCAACTTACTGTGAGTTTGCCCGCATCTGAACTCTTATTCTTAGTTCTCGTTGCTTGCATCTGAACTCTTATTCTTAGTTCTTGTCGCTTGCATCTGACACCTCAAATATCATGCTAGTGAGTTATGTTTTATTAAATACATCATAATGGAGTCTCATCTTGACAGACTGCATGATGAGATTGATTATTGTAATGCTGCTTGAAGAAAAATATTATGACATCAGATTTCACAAGAGTCAATTACTATCTCTATGTTATTGGATAGATAATTATAGTCATAGACGTGATCATGAAATGTGTTCTTTCTTGCATGGTGAATATCAAGAACCAAGACAGATTTTACCAGATAAAGAAAGCGAATATGAGGATCTACAATCATTCTTACAAGGATAGAGAGCTTGAAGAATGTAGAAAAGACCTCGTGATTTCAAATGTGAAAAAATTGAATGCGCAGCTTAATAAGTTCTCAGAAGTAGAGCTTAATGAGTTATCAAAAGTAGAGCTAAATAAGTTATCAGTAGTTGTACATGAACTTAAAGAAGAAATTAAAATTGTATGGCAAGAAAAGAAGCTTGAAGTAGAAAAGAACAAGAAGAATTTAATGAGCAGCTTGAATATAAAAATAAGGAACAAGAAGAGACCTTGAAGAACCCTAAGCTTGAAGAGTTTGAGATTCAAGAATCCAAAGATTTGAATCTTGAACATTCACATGTTGCAGTGCCAATTCTAGAGCAAGAAGTTAGTCAAGTCATTGAAGCTTCAATGGAGATCGAAGAAGACCCAAATATGGAGATTTTAAATGAAATTGTTCAGCTCATGCCAATCAAGTCTTGGAGAATTTGATGGAGATCAAAAACAATCAGATCACCAATGAAAAGATCCTAATGAAATAGAGTCTTTCAGCTGTTGTTCTAATTGATTTTATCTATCTAGAAGTTTCAAGAAATACAACAGAAAGTGCAAACTTCTTCAAAACAATCTTGTTGCCACCGTTCAAGAAGATCGTACCGAGTGTTCTTATTATTTAGGAAGTTTATTAATATTAGGTGTCTTATTTCCTAGTTTATCTTATATTCCTAATTAGATTTGAATTAGGGATTCTATTCCTAATTTGATTAAGGCTGTCAGCTCTATAAATAGAGCTATTAGCCTTTGAATACGATTATTATCGAAATAATAAAATTATTGAGAATTAGTTCTCTCCTTCTAAGGATTTATTCCTCATTCTTCTTTGTTCTACATCACCTCCACTTCACTTTTATCAAACATGCTTATTTCTTCAATTATATATCACAAACAAAAGTTTACACTCTCAAGCAATAATATTACACTAAAAACATATTGGATATCCAACAAAGAACCCCTCAACAACCCCACAAAAGAATGCAGACTTACTCAAACTAGACAAAGAACTTTAGATAATGCCCCAATTAAGGATAACTCTCCAGAACTAGACAGACCATTGTAAATCAGGTAAGTACACATATTGCCAGTTCACCTATTTTAAGATAAAAGTTAAATGATTACTTAGCACTTCTAGATCACTGAGTATCTGGTATCAAATAGGAATTTAGCACGCCGGCATCCCAGTATATTATCCATTTTCATATTTCCAATTATATCACAAAGCAGGAATTGGCACCAACGTTTGACATGATTCTTCAAACCACAATTGTCATTTTTCCCAAATTTCCTCCTAAGACCATAACAATTTTCCCCAAATAATAAATATTGCCAACTTACAAACTGGCAATTACAATTATTTAACATTCATTACCTCTACCAACTGATATAAGGAACAGGAAAAAAAAAAAAAAAAAAAAAAAAAAAAAAAAAACTCTTAACTACACTACATAATACAGAAGTGTCATGTTAGGTGCAATGCTTTAGTTCTGACATAAGTAATGCAAGACCACTTTTATCAGCCCATATAACAGGAACAAGAGAACATTGTCTACAAAATAAAATAAGATAAGAACTTCCAAAAAAGCTTATCAATTTACAAACCGCTTTAAGATGACTTAAAAAGTTAAACTAAATAATGACAAACTGAAATTTATTTTTTTCAATCTTTGCTATAAGCTTATATTCAATCCAATATAAAACATAATATGTTAGTTTCATGAATATTACATTTGCATTTAAAAAAAAAAATTAGGCTTCTCAATTGAAAAAATAGAACATTTAAATACTAGCACATTATGCTAACACTTCAGATATTTACTCGTCCAACATTCAACTTATTCATGCCAAATTGCAAAACTAGAAGGAATGTAGTGAAACTCAAATTTTAATTAATTTAAGGGATATTTTATTTCAATACATTCTGATTTTTCCCCGATAAACCTGTTTGCCAACCTCATGGCTCTTAAGCATACGAGGAAAGACTGATAAAGGAAGGTCTATTATTTTATCTGATGATTTCGATATCTTCATAGCAGAAATTAAGGTATGACATCAACAATATTAAAGGTGGATAGGCTTCTAGCAATTCTTGTAACTAACTTCCTAGAATAATAGTGTAGTCAAAATATCATTATTAATTTAAAAAAAAAAATCAGCAAGAGAAAATAATTAATCATGCTCACCCACTTGTACTTTAATAATGGTGTCACAAATCCATTTACTTCCATCACTGATCAACAAACAATACTCATCTACCTATTGTAACACATGATATTTGTAAAACTGATTAGTGTATCTAATTTTTTTTTTATAAGAATTAGTGTATCCAAAATATTAACATAATAAAAACCTAACTTTACTGTTCTAACTCTTAACATGTTGCGATATTTCATTCCATAGCCATGTTATGGCCGCCACAGTAAAGCAACCCCAAAAAAATTAATCACTCAAGACTATTCAGTAGCAAAACTTACTATCAACAGGCAATCCTCTGCTTTATAACAGTGTACAACGGGACTTTTATATACACAAGCAACCATTATCAAAACATCTGAATAGAGGACTATTAAAACATTTCACATCTTCGCTAAAAGCCCAAACTATTGGAAAACAAGGAAACCCTAGTTGGGGGAAAAAGAAAACCTAAATTACAAGGATAGTAGACTTACCACTTGTATCTCAAGAAATGACCGTCGAGAGGGGCAGACTCAGGGACATCGTCGGTTGTGACGGTCTTGTCAGGTCTCCGTAGGAGGACGTACGGCGTTAACTCACAGCCTACTATGGGGATATCCGAGGGGAGGTGCACACGTACCACGCTCAGCATGCTTTTTCACTTTTCTATTTCCTCACCACTATGTAACCCTATCAACTCCAACTCCTCGAAACAGAGACAAGAAAACGTACCAATTAACAGTGGGCGGATACTTGGCGGATCCGCCATTTACTTGACCCGGATACCCGCCAGCCTTGACCGGACCTCCAAGAAAGATATTCCGAAACCCTAAAATACGGCGATTAAAAGAAGAAGCAAGCAAGAAAACAATCGAGACAGATCTTGTAATCAAGAGCGAATAGGCTACGAATTTCAGAGAGAGAATGAGAGAGGGCTAAGGGCTAAAGAAAGAAAGTGAGCGTTTGGGAAGAGTGATCAAAGTGGATCGATAGGCGAGAGAATCGAGAAGTGTAGAGAGAGGAATTTAGAGAGAGAAAAAGAGGAATCAAGAATTAGGGTTTACAGAGGAGAGTGAAAGAAAGTGGCATATTTGTGGAGGAGGTGGGGATGGACGAGAGGTGGCGCGGTGGTGGCTGTGCCTCCTTCGTATGTATGAGACTTGAGACTTCGCGAGAGAGAGTGCTGCAGGGAATGGCTTACATGCGATATATAGGATTTGGCTTTAAGCCGCTAATCGAGAAATTTAATTTAGTCTTTTTTTTTTTCTAAATTAATTTAAAATCTTCATGTTCAGCTTAATTTACTTTGAAAATTACAAAAATTAATAAAAATTAACTTTTTAACTTTTGAGTTTAAATTAAAAAATTAAGAAATTTAACTTAAAAGTAAAGAAATTAGATTTTTTAATTTTTTAACTCATAAAAATTTTAATTTTTGGATTAAATTAGATTTAAATTGAAATTTTTACATTAAATTAGATAAAAAATTTAAAAAACTTATATTAAACTTTTCCAATAAATATAGAAATAAAAATTAAACATTTTACCCATATAATTTTTCCTTTTTTTTCCTCTAAATTACAAGTTAGTCATTTAAATTTATCAAAATTATAAGTCATAATCTCTTTATAATTGATTAAAATACTATCAGGTCCTTGTAGTTTGTCAAAATTAATTATTTAGTCATTTTTTAATCTTAATTAAAATATATATGTATTTTGTAAAATCAAACTCTTTAATCATTTTGTCAAATAACACATCAATCAATTTGTTTTAATATTGAAAATTTTATAATGTTTAGTCCTTGTACTTTTAACTATCTACACTATTTACTCATTGTCCATAGTATTTAGTCCCTCTGACCAATGCTAAAACAAGTTGATTAACGTTTTTCTTTGACAAAAATTCGATAGAATGATTAAAGCGTTTGATTTTATAAAATATAGAGACATTTTAATTAGGTTTTAAAAAAAATTATAGACTAATAGTTAATTTTGACAAAATACAAGGGCCTAATAATGATATACCTTTTTAATTTGAAACAACTATGTATTTAGTAGAAAATTAAAAAAATTAAGGGTTAGATGTTACTTTGTAAGTTTTAACCTTCAAAAAGTGTAATTATTAATATAATCCCTCAATGTTATTCAACTCTTCAAGAGGCTATAAATATCAATGAGATAAAAAGTTAATCTAATCTCTTTAAGTATCCAACCAATATTAATAAAAAGTTAAAAGTTAAAAAGGTAATAATTACCTATTGTTAGCCTCGTAAATTATTTTGTTAACATAATAATTCTTTCATTCAAAATTTATAAAATGAATTGTTAGGAAAAATTTAAAAATATATATTAGAATTCCAAAATTTCTCTCTTATTACCTTTTTGCTCCTTTTTTTTTTCTCACAAACCAAAAGCACGAAACCATCAACCCCCTCCCCTTCCCCTTAAGCATGAACAAGTAGCCTCATCCCCTTCAAGCATGAACCCAAAAATCCTTTTTAACCATCAATCAAGAACCTAGCAAGCAAAGCCCCATACTTAACCCCAATTTCAAAAGCTATGTTATCTCCTTTGCCCATGCCATTATACTCAGAAAAGAGCTTTCTTTCAAGTACTACACTCATTGTTGCTTATGGTGTTGGATGGCTACATTAAGCCACCCTCTCCCTCTATCCCATGACCATTTCTCAAGGTGATTATCAATGTCCCTGCCAAAATGGAAGAACATGAACCTTAGTGACCCCCTATAAAAACTCGATAGACCCAACCCACTCTCTCCCCCTTTCCTTTTGTCTCGTGACCATTCCTTAAGCTGGTTATCAATTCACCTACCAAAGTGGAAGAAAATGAAGCCTTGTGACCCCATTTAAAGACTTGACAAAGCCACTCCACCCTCTCCCCTTGTCTCGTGACTATTCCTCAAAGTGATTATTAATGCCCCTACCAAAGTGGAAGAACACGAATCCTAGTGACCCCCTACAAAGACTTAACAAACCTACCTTGTGAGTTGTGACACAATCCACAATTTGAAGAATCCAAAAAACCAATATGTTGGTTATATGTATATATATATATATATATATATATATGTATATATATTTGTGTTATTTTTGTGGATTTTTTTTTTATTTTTGTGGTTTTTATTTAAATATATTAAATAATAGAGATTTAAAATTATTATTTTCTATGTTGATTAAAAAAATATGAAAACATTAATTAAATTAGATGTGATTGATTTTGTTTAGCAACATGATTTAAATTAAATATTATGTAAAAAGAACTATGAAATTTAATAATTTGAATTTGATTAAGATTGAGTTTATGAAAAAAGGCGTGCATTTATGCTATCTAATTAATGCATATAAATATGATTGCAGTACATTAATAACATAACATATGTAGAAATAATTAATGGATTTATTCTATTCAATTTTTTCTAATGGGTGTAATTATGCACTATAAATGATACCCCTGAAAAGTTTTTGGGAATACTAGCTGAGATCCCAAGGTCAAAGCAACAAGTGTTCTCTTCCATTAAAGATTGTATTTCTCAAAAGCTAATGGTGTGGAAGGAACAACTCTTGTCTAAAGGAGGAAGGGACGTGCTTATCAACGCTTTTATCTCGGCTATTCCTACTTCTGCCATGTCCTGTTTTAGGTTGCCATCTTCTCTTTGCTCTCAAATTAATGCTTTGATTTCTAATTTCTGGTGGGGTCAAAAATCAAATGTGAAGAAGATACATTGTGTAACACTTCGAATTTTTAAATAATTATTTTATGTATAGTATATGAGTTTTAACTAGTTAGAGGGCTCAGGAGGGGCTAGATGATGTTGTTGAAATGTGAATTTGAGACTTGTAATTTTAGAAGTGTGATTTGAACCACTTTGCAGGTTGGGTAGGTCCTAGATATAAGAAAAATTCTGTCAAATTTTCAGCAAAACCTAGGATATCTTTGACTCTGTCAAAGTTTTATTTGAAGTAAAAATTGATCAGATTGTAATGTAATTGTTTAGGTGAGCCCAGCCAGCATTCCTCCTCTGCCTAGCCGCCGCAGTATGAAGTACTGTGAGTAGATATTGATTTTACTTATAATTTCAACATTATTATGTATTTAAGGTATGTTCATGCATCACTTATAGATATATGTACATAGTTATTTACTAGGCATGCTTTGTATTGCATTTGTATTTGATGACATTGCCGTGATTATTGCTTTATGGCGATTTGGAGCCGCGTGTCGACACCATATTTTGGCCGATCCCCAGAATCAATAAACTTTAAAACCGATCCCCAGCACCAAGCCTCTCTTTGCCAGTTAATCACATTTTCGATCTCTCTTCAAAAGGAATCAAATTAGTACTAAGTCTCCATATCATTTAAATCTTATCCGATCTCTCGAATCAATTATCAAGTTTTTCGGCTGGTCAATCACATTTCCGATCTCTCTTGTAAAACGAAATTGAACCAACATTAACTCTTCATGCCATCCGATTCCCCATTCATAAATATTGTGGATAGTTGTTCAATAAAGTTCAAGTTTTAAGCCGGCTTAACGGTACTTCTGATCTTAAGTGTTCAGATCAGGTTTCCAGTTTTAATAATCCTAAGTTCCGTTCAGTGTTTGTTCTCGGTTTAGGCCGATCTCATGTCTACAAAGTTTTACCGATCTCTCATACATAGGTTAATAATTGCTTTCAAGTTGTTCTAATATGTTCAGACAATCATGCGCTCATGCAACTTAGATACTTTCAGATCTCATTCAGTCATTAAAAAAAAAAAAGGGAACTTCATTTCATTTCAAATTAAAAATTTATACAAGTCATTCGGCTGGAGGATCACCCTCAGCCTGTTCTACATTTTATTCACCCCCTCTATCACCTTCAGCCTCCTCCTCACTATCATCTTCATTTTGCAGAGCCAGGTCTATCATCCAGGAAAAGTCCTCTTCGGGATAACGCTTCTTGAGCTCGGCCAAGAGATCCCCATGGGCGTTCACATAAGCACCGGCCTCCCTTGTCACCGCCTCTTCTTCTTTTGCCTTGAGTTTGTCAGTGAGGCGAGCAACATCGGCGGCTCGGAGCGCCTGAACCTCTTCAAGAACATGGGCTTGCTCGGTCAACTTATCCTCGTAGAACTTCATCCGCCCCTCAATTTCAGCTATATAGTTTTGGACGGATGAAAGTTGGGATCGGAGGGAAGCTGCTTCATGACCCACCTTTTCGATCTCTTGCCTCATACGGTGAGCCTTCTCTCGGATAATATGTTGGTTCACCAAACTCTCCACACTCAGGCTCATAGTCTAGGTCAGGATATCATCGAGATCGTTCAGGGTTAGCCTATCCCGATCATCCCGAAGGCAGATGGAGGACCCCAAGACCTTAGCAAAGCTCGGATTCTCTGGAACCATCTGGTTCTTCTCCAGCGAGTGGATCAGGATTTGAGCGCCGCAGGAAAGGGTCCTCACAGGTGGTTGGGAAGGACCCCCTTCCGTACTTGAAGCAACCAGAGGAGGTGGTGGCGGCTCTTCATGCCGAGGAGGAGACCGAACCACTTCTATTTCAGGAACCGGCGGTCCTGAAGGTCGGGACGAAGCTCCTTGTATCTCACTCGGATCGTGCCTCGGCGTCTGAGAGGCCTCAGCGTACTTCATCTCCCACACTTTTCTGGAGACCTCTCTCTTGCGCTTTTGACTTTCCTTAGAAGCCTTGCTGCTCATCATACCTGCACAAAGAAAAGGTCAGTGAGATTGCTAAGGCCCAAAGATAAGAGATATAGAAAGTACCGAGGCCGAGGTCAGAGAGCTGAAGCCCGCGTTCTTCGCCAGTAATCAACTCCATTGTCCAATGATGCAGTTCGACCGTCACTGCATCTAAACAAGAGAACTTATGTCGGGCCGCCTGATCTTTCAGTTCCATCACCATTAGGCCTTCTTCCCTATTCAGGGTGATGCGCTTCGGAAGTAAGGGACCCTGGTGCAGCCAGCTACGTGGGAAGCCCTCAAAGCCGTTCGGAATTTTGCTCCTCAGAATAAAGAAGCGATTCTTCTAATTCTTCAGGGAGGAGGGCAGATTGGTAAAAAACCCACAATGTGGCTTCGCCTGAAAGAACCAATACTCGTCGTCCTTTCGACGAGTTAGCCTATGTAGTTCGGCGAACACCTTAGCTGTAGGACTGAGTCCTTTGGCTCGACAAAGGCCTCTGAAGGCTATTAGGATCCGCCATGAGTTCGGGTGAACTTGGGCTATGCACACTTGGTGAAATTTTAGAACTTCCTTGAAGAAGTCATCAAGAAGGACCCGCAGCCCGGCTTTTAATTGCTCTTCGTATACCATGATCATATCATTCTCTTCGAAGAAGTGATCGGCTCGAAGATCGCCGTGACACTTAATGAGTTCGTATGAATCAGGCTGAATGTTGTACTCTTGGCTGAACGACTGTAGGTCGGTTTCTTGAAGGATTGACGGCAGCTCATCCACGGGAAGGTTTTCTCTCCCTGAAGAATGCGTTCGTCTTGAGGGTCCCGCTTGACCACGGGCTGGAACAGAGGATGTAGGAGGTTCAGATTGCCGCTCGGTCTGACCACCTCAACTTCATCTGACGACCACGAGACATGAATGGAAGGGGGGCTCGCCGCTCTCTGACCCTCGGCGCCACTCATTTTCAAAGAAAAGAGAAAATTTAAACTGAAAGAAAGATCAAAACCCTTACCGGAGTGTGATCGGTGTCGGAAGAACTTGAAAAAACGAGAGGATTTTGGAATCGCTCGCGAGAGGCTGAAAATGACATAAGGGAGCAACTGGCGGACCCATCCCCTATTTATACCTGTCTGAGCATTTAATGCTCACGGTGTCCCAAGCGGCGCATCGGTTAGCGGGATTTGCCAGCTTTTTCTGACACGTCTCACGAATATTCCGAAAATTCCATAATTGAATAAGGAGAGATCGGCTGGTTAAAGGACCGGCAGATTAAGGTGGTTGTTTGGAATGACAGATCGGCTAAGGGCTATTCAGTTAAGAATCGGATCGGATGAACACATCAGAGATCGGAAAATAACCAATGCAATAATAATAAAATGATAATTGTATTTCATTTCTAAAAGGGAGATTACAACATTTGGGCGATCTCTAGAGATCGGATTACATTAAAAGGGAGAATACATCATTGGGGCGATCTCTAGAGATCGGATTACATTAAAAGGGGGAATACATCATTTGGGCGATCTCTAGAGATCGGCAGTACATCCTATCTAGCGAAGGCCTATGTCAAAGCCTAGTCTCGTGGCTGAATCAAAAGATGTGTTTGATCAGGAGACTGGCCATCGACATCGGATAGATGTATAGCTCAGATGGGGTGACTATGACTCTCATGAGGATAAGAGAGATCACCATCAATATTATCACTCGGAACCGAGCCGCTGTCGGGACACCCAATGTGGTGAGAAGCCAAATGAACTTCGAAGGGCAGTCACCAAAGATCGGAGGGAAATTAACAGCCTTCTCGCCCAAAATCGGTTCGCCGATTACATCGGTCGATCGATTCGGGGTCAACGCAATCGATATTCTCGATCTGGATCGGTGAATTAGTCCGGTTCTCTCACTGTCATCAAATATGGCCATAATGATTTTCTGATCACCAGGGTCGAAAATTGTCAGTCGGTGAACAAGGTGAATAGCCGGGAAAAAATCAAAAGCAGCTATCATGGCCGGGATTGTTACCAGAACAGTTAGAACAGGAAAAGTGAGAAAGAGGAGAAAATGAAATGCGGGAGGATTTCCTGACGAGGGTATATATATAGAGAAGGTCTGAGTATTTATGGCTAGCAGAAAACGAAGCGGACGCCTCGGAAATTGAAAGAATAAATGCCTTGACTGAACCGACCCGGACAAAGGAGAAGACTTTGGAATGAGAGAGATCAGGAGAGGGGCCCGGCATGAGAGTTCAGAAAAAGAGCATATTGGAAAGATCGAAAGGGAGGGGAGATCGGATTGCAAAGAGAATAAGACAACTTCCCATGACTGTCGTCATAATCAGAGCCGAGATAGTTAAAGCGTTGCAGACGAGATCAAATCTCCTCCGCACGCCTCATTTGCAGAATCGCCCACATTACTGACAGGTGCCAGAGTATGTCATGACAGTCCTGTACATCTCAATCTCTACCGTTGATCTTACTTGTAAGGACAAGTCCGGAGCCCTTGGATCAAAGAAGAAGATGACAAGACCGGCGCTTTTTATTCCCAGCCCTCGGATCGCCCTTGACAAGAAAATTTTGGGCCGTCAGATTAGAAGAGAGAAAGGACAAATATTCTGAAAAGGATCTCAGCCGTTCATTTTGATTCTCTTTGATTCTCAAACATCAGATCATGTCCTTTAAGATCCAAATCTTCCATCTCCTTCAAGGGGAATCCTGACCCTTCATTGGGAGCACACGTTCCCTATAAATACCTGCATGAAAACTGTTGATAGGGGAGGACGAAGAAAAAGGGTGGTGATTATAGTGGAAAGGCTCTGAAAACTGATTCAGTTTTGCTACTATGCTATTTTTAAGCTAGAAAAACTTTAGAAACCAGTTTTCTAAACTATTTTCTTTGAAGAAGTGTTGGACACTGGAACTCTTGATTTTCAGTTTGTTCATTGCTCTGCGATACCCTTTCTTAAGTTTCAGTTCTGTTTTCACCATCTTTATATCCACTTTTATTTTCTGAGCTCAATCTCATTCATTATCATTCCGGTTCGATTACATGCTAACTAGGCATTCGTCATTTCAAGGCAAGCATTAGTCCCCAGACTATTAGCCCGAAACTCTGCAACATTCGTGACTCCATAGTTAGTTCAATAGGTTCAACTTCCTGCAGGTGAGTGTCTGAACCGTTGCCTTATCTAGTGTTCGTCTTTATTTTCTTTTTTACGCTCGTAATTTTCGTTAAAGTTTGTCTTATGTTAGAAGGTCCCACGTGGGTGGTTATTCTCGAGTTTATCTTTGATATATCAGTTCATGTTATTTATTTGTTCTTGGTCTTTTATTATCTCCTAATGTAGATGTTCTGATTACGGGTAACGTATAGGTAGTTTGATAAAATGATGGGTAGCAGTATCTTAACATAAGAGTTTTTTTTTAATAAACGTTCGGATAATAAATCAAAGAGTTATAAGTCGAACCACTAGACTAGCTCGAGAAGATGACTGGGTAAAGGTGGGGGGGGGGGGTCAGAGTAAAATTGAATTTCAGACTAGTAAATGAAATAGAGCAAATGTTGCCTGCCGAAAGGTATTGGTAAGGCGATCACATAGGAGGTCGGTAAAATTCACCGTATCCCTATCTAGTCACGAGGTACCAATGAGTTAAAAGAAGCCTTATTCGGGTCTCCGGCATCTTCGAATGCCAGAACCCTTAGTCTTAGGCTCTTATGATGTGTAGCTGTAATCAAATTTTAAGAGGTCAGAAAAGTCCTTATCCGACTCTCATTCAAGTAAAAGAGATCGGAGGAGAGTTCCTATCCGATTCTCAACCAAAATTTTAATAAATATTTAAAAGAGATCGGAGGAGAGTTCTTATCCGATTCTCAATAAAAAATCTTAGTAAATATCTAAAAGAGATCGGAGGAGAGTTCTTATCCGATTCTCAATAAAAAATTCTAATAAATATCTAAAAGAGATCGGAGGAGAGTTCTTATCCGATTCTCAATCAAAAATTCTAATAAATATCTAAAAGAGATCGGAGGAGAGTTCTTATCCAATTCTCAATAAAAAATTCTAATAAATATCTAAAAGATATCGGAGGAGAGTTCTTATTCGATTCTCAATCAAAAATTCTAATAAATATCTAAAAGAGATCGGAAGAGAGTTCTTATCCGATTCTCAATAAAAAATCTTAGTAAATATCTAAAAGATCGGAGGAGAGTTCTTATCCGATTCTCAATCAAAAATTCTAATAAATATCTAAAAGAGATCGGAGGAGAGTTTTTATCCGATTCTCAATCAAAATTTTTAAGGAATATCTGAAAGAGATCGGAGGAGAGTTCTTATCCGATCTCCAATCGAAATTTTAATCTAAAAAGAGATCAGAGGAGAGTTCTTATCCGATTCTCAAATCAAATTTTAACAAATACGCAAAATAATCCCATAAATGAAAAACTGCTACGCGCCATCAATTCACTAAGGTCGTCTCATTTACTTGCGTATCTGGGTAATCCGAATTAGTGAAAAATCAAATATTCCCTTTTATCAAAAGGATTAACATTTCCATTCGAACCCCCCCTAACTATCAATTTTAATTTATAAAGAACGTAAGGTTAAATCTGCTCACCCTCATTGAGGGACGAGGTGGGGTGCCTAACACCTTCCCCACCCGTTTACGGACCCCGAACCTAGAATCTCTGTATTTGAAGTGGTTTCATTTTAAGTTGCATTTCACAAATGGTTTTCTTTAATTTCCCTCAAAATTAAAGTGGTGACTCCTCATTCCTTCCCACTTCGGTGAGGTTTCATCCAAGCGACCGCAAAACCCTTGCGACACCGCGTGTATGAGTTAGTGTGCATGTGGTGTGTACATGGATATGGGTAGGATGGGTAGACATGGCTGGAGCTTTACTCACTGGGACTCGATCTTTATTACGGATAAGTCGGGATAGGCACAGCTTTGAGTTGATTTCGCTGGCCCCTGCATTTGGATATTAAGAGAAAGTTCAGTTTTAAGTTGATCTCGCTAGCAGAGGTTGGAACTAAAAGAGCTGTATAGGGGATCAGCTCTCATATATATATGTGTGTGAGTATGGATGTGACACACGGGTATGTGGGTGCTCCAAATTACCTTTGATGCGATTATGACTTGATTTATTTGAAACATGTGAAGATGATGCATTTCACTCTTATGATGTACTAGACATAGATAGTTATAGAAATTATAAGTAAAATCAATATCTTACTTTATGAGTCGAATGCTCACTCCTGTTCACCCATTTTTTCAGGTTACAGAAGAGCTTATCTTGTGTTTAACTAGCTTCCTACCGCAAATGTCTGCTAGCTGTTATTTTTCGTATTTTGTATTGTTAAATTTGAACTCTAGATCTTCGCATGTGTAGAATCATTTTATTTAGCTTAGGATTGTAAGATTAATTATTTTTTGAGTTGTAAACTTATTAATCTATGTATGTATAAATGTGTGGATGGATGACTTATTGGATGAGGGAGTTGGACTCCTATTTGATTTTATATTGATCTGTGGATTATTGTAGGTGTAAGCTGAGCTCCCCAAATGATTTTATTTTAAGATTATAGGTTGGATGAGTTAAGAACTCCCCATTGGATGGTTCATATTATGGCCGAACTCTATCTTATTGTTTTCTTGAAATGGGCTTGTATATAGGCTTCAAGGTTGAGCTAATGAATAGTTAGGCTTATTACGGGCTTTGGGGGCCTTATACTGACCTAAGTCCTAGTGCCGGTCTGGCTTGTGAGATTGGGTCGTGACACATTGGATCTCCTGGAAGAGATTGTGTGATCCTAAGGAGAAGGGTGGTTTGAGATTTAGAGACCTTAAAGGTTTAATTTGGCATTGTTAGCTAAGCAAGGCTGGAGACTACTATCTAATCCAAACTCTTTTCTAGCAAAGCTCTTGAAAGTGAAATACTTCCCATCATCTTCTTTCTTCCAAGCAAAGTTGGGTGATAGGCCATCTTGGGGTTGGCAGAGAATTCTTTAGGCAGACAACTATTGGAGAAGGGAGTGAGGTGGCAGGTGGGGAATGATTATTCTATCACGTGTAAAGAAGAGATATTGATCCCTTATTCCTTTCCAATTTGGCCTATGATTAAAGAGGATCACAATGATAGTGTTGTTTGAGTTTCTTAGTTAATTGGTATGCTTTCTAATTCTTAGGAGGTTCAAAAGCTAAGGGCTAATTTTGAAGATAGGGATATTAGAAATATCTGAACCATGCCCTTGGGTCTATTCTAGTATGATGATAAATTTGTATGGCACTATGATAGGAGAGGAATATACTCAGTGAAATTAGGGTATTTTCTTGCCCATAACTTATTGTTGTTGTAGCAAGCTTCATCCACAGTGGGACCTAGTCCTTCTTCTCTTACTAGTAATGAAACCTTCTGGAAAAAATATCTGGAGATTTCCCTCCTTAGTAAAGTTGATATTTTCTTGTGGAGTTTTATGAAAGAGAAGTTGCCTTCAGTGGAGGTGATGCATAGAAAAATGCCTAATGTTGACCCAGATTATGTGTTATATGGGGAGATTAAGACTTTGCAGCATCTTTTCTTCGGTTGTCCAAGGACAGTAACCATATGGATTCATTTGCCATTGCGGTTAAGGCCAGCTCAATTAATGTTTCACTCAATTGCAGATTTTTTACTTGATAACTTATAGGAGGATAGTAGTCAATTGTACAATTGACGGTTTTCTTCTTTGGCAAATTTGGAAGAGCCATAATGAGCTTGTTTTTAGGGGCAGCTCTTATAGTTCCAGGACGCTTGGCAACCATTCATCTACAAGGCAAGTTTATAGAAGCAACAACTTCAGGCTTTAATCTGGATGGTCATTCACAAGCTGTCCAGCAAGAATGGTGTCCTCCAGTGGTTAACATCTTAAAAATAAACTTTGATGTGGCAATGGAGTTAAAGGCTAATAGAGATGTTGTGGCGGTGTTAATCCGAGATACTAAGGGAATGGCGCTGAATTGGTGTTATAAGAGAATCCCTAATATAGTTGATCCTCTCATTCTAGAGGCTTTGGTTTGTTGGGAAGCAATTTTATTAGCCAAGAGAATAGGATGCATAAGAATTGTAATGGAAGGGGATTCAACTATGGTCATCAAAGCTCTCTCTAAATTGGTTCCCCCTCTAGATATCCAATGCATTATCTCAGATGCCCTTAATGTTGTTCATTCCTTAGATCCAGTTGTGTTTCAGTATGTCCCTAAAATCTGTAATGCGACTGGTCATAGCCTAACACAAAAAGCACTACATGACCTTAATTTTTGCTGTAATCTTGGGATACAACTTCACTTAGTACTCGGTAGCGTGCTAGTTTAATTTCAATATACTCTTATCTTTGATAAAAAAAAAAATTAATACACCCCACTAATATTGAATACTACTATTTTAATGACAAATGCACATTTTCGTATATTAGTAGGAAGTATTTATCATTAAAAATTGTAATTCTCTATGCTAATATAGTGCAATAAATGAACTTTAATAAATGTATATATATGCACCTATTTCATTTTTCTAATTGGTGCAAATATGCACCCATTTAGATTTATTTAATACACGACATTGATATCGAAAACTATAATTTTAATGATAAATGCACATTTTCCAATATCAATGGGTGAGTTTATCATTAAAAGTGTAATTCTCCATGCTAATGTGTGCACTAAATGAAGTTTAACGGATGCATATTTGCACCCATTTTAATTTTTTTAATGGTATAAATATATATCTATTAAGATTCATTTAATACATCTATTAAGGTTTATTTAATACGTTTCACTAATATTAAAAATTATAATTTTAATAATAAATATGTTTTTTTTTATATCAGTGAAATGTATTTATCATTAATATTGTAATTCTCTATATTAATTTAATGCATTAAATGAGCTTTAATAGGTGCATAATTGTCACGACCCAACCTATGGGCCGGACCGGCACTAGGACCTGGGCCAGCCTAAAGCCCCCGAGGCCCGTAGTAAGCCTAACTATTCACTTAACCCAACTCTAAGGCCCATTTGGGCCCAATTTCAAGAAATCAACCGGACGGAGTCCGGCCATAAAGTGGACCTTTCAACGGGGAGTTTTTGACTCACCCGACCTGTAAACAAAATATATCATCACTTGGGGAGCTCTGCTCGCCCTCCACATACTCAAATCAACATAAAGATAAATGGGAGCTCAGCTTCCTCATCCAGTCCATCAAACACGCATATAATAATTTTACAGGTCCACATAACAATTATATTACAGACCCGAATCATTTAAATATTTCTAACACATGCGGAAAATCTAGGAGTAAATAAAATTTACACAAATATTTAATAACAACCTGCGAAGAAGAAAAGCAGGTTAACCACAATAAAATCCTCCTGTAGCCTAAAAAAAAATATTGAACAGGAGTGAGCGTTCGACTCAGAGAGTAAAATATCAATTTTAACCATAATCTCTATAACTATCTAGAACTAGTGCACCCTGTAGAGTGAAATGTAGCATCAGCAATAAATTCACATCATAACATCAAAAATGTAATTTGGAGCACTCACACACCCAGTAACATCAATCATAATATATATGGGAGCTGATCCCCTATACAGCTCTCTTAATTCCAACTGTGCCAGCGAAGAACTCAGCTCGGACTTTCACTTAATAACCAAATCGGGGTCCCAGCGAAGAACTCAAGCCGTGTCTACCCTGAAGGACCGGGTCCCAGCGAAGATCTCAAGCCTTGTCTACCCGTCCTATCCATAGTCCACACCACATCACACGCACTCCAACGCACACACACTGCTCCAAATTATCACGACAACATACATGGCACTTTCACAGTTATGAATGCAACATAAATCGTGCCTAAAGTTTATCTACATAGATATATGCATATAAGTGATGCATGGGCATGCTTGAACATATAATAATAGTGAAATTACAATTAAAATTAATATTTTACTCACAGACTTGACAACGGTCACTGTGGCGGCTGGGCGGAGGAAGAAGGCTGTCCCGGCTCACCTGACAATTACATTACAATTATTTAATTCAAATGACTCAATACAATCAAGAAAAGACCAAATACGTCCTAAGTCGTGCCGAAAATCCGCCAAAGTCTCCCCTATACCTAGGACCTACCCAACCTGCAAAAAGGCTCAAATCACACTTCTATATTCGCAACTCATATATCCTCAGTTCAGTCACATCACACAGCCCCTCCTGGGCCTATCAAATCAGTCATTCATCACAGTATGAAAAATTTTAATTAGTCCTTATAATTGATCATTTTTGCAAAAACTGCCCAAATAAGCTCTAAAAATTCTAAAACTTTGCCCCGCTGTCCTTAGCAATATTACTAGGCTATTGCAAAAAGAATCATAATTTTCTAAGCTACCACGAATATTTTATGGATTTTTAATCCTATTTAAGCACTAGAAAATTATGAAAAAGCAAGGTTCAGGTTTACCTTTTCCGATTCTGACTTCGGGGACGCGCTCGGGACATCTGACAATGGGGGGGGGGGTAGCCAAAACCTCGGTCCAATTCGAAGACTTTTCCGGTAACGGGTCTGTCTGGCTGGAAATTCATAGACCTGGTCAACTGTCGAATTTCCACGAATTGAGGATATCTACACGAAGCCCACAACATGGGGGTTAGTACATAAATTTTTCAGAATTTTCTAAGCTCATTTAATGCTCGAAAAGACATTGCGAAGTTCCGTGGGACCCACCGAAAAACAGTGTCGGAAAAATTCGAAATTTATGTCGCCGCGAAGCTCTCGACGAGTGGAGCGCTCTGGTACTTTCGGTTTTCTCGTGGGATTCACGGTTTGCGAGAAATCTAGCCCGAAAATCAAAATGGGCTAAAACTTCTCGGGCAAAAATTGGACAAACCGCTCGATGGATTTCGGTGTTCTTGGTGTCTATGGAAAGCTCTCGACGAGTAGATGATTTTAGACGCAATACCCAGTCCAATTGGTGGCCGGATTGGCCGGATTTTGGCCGGGAAGCCGAGGAGTCGCGCGAGCTGCGAGTTGTTTCTGGGGCCGTTTTCCGGCGTTCCAGGCGGCGACCGGCCGTGGGGGAGGGCTGAGGCGGAGCGCCGGCGAGGTGGGAAGGCAGGGGAGGTGGCGGCGCGGCAAGGGGAGGAGGGAGGAGAGAGAAAAGAGAGAGAGAGAAGGGGAGGAGGTCGGGACGCGCGGAAGAAAAGAGAAGAAGAAAAGGAGCCGGTCCGATTCGACCGGTCCGATCCGGTCCGGTTCGATTCGGAATACAAAATTTTGAATTTTTACTTTGCCTCCGGACCGAAAAAGAGGTTCAAAAATTTCAAAAAATTTCCAGAAAACTTAGAAAAATACGTAGACTCCAAATATATTTTTAGTTTTGCCACGTGGTCTTTAAATTAATTTTTAAAAATCATCAAAGTTTATATTTTCCAAAAATCGAATCCGATTTTTAAAATCCGAAAAATCTCAAAAAAATTCCTAAAATTTAAATAAAATTAAAATACCAAAAATACTCATAAAATAATAAAATTTAAAATTTTGGGGTGTTACAATAATTGTGCCTACTAGAAAAATCCTTAAAATATTTGAACAAATAGCCAAAAGTGTAATCACATTTAAAATGTCATGCCATGCATTAATGAGGGAAGGAGAAACACAAAAGCAATGATTTACTAGCAGATAATTAAAATGTATACTTCATAACTAATGCCTTATTCTAGTGATAAAGTGAATCTACTTTAAGAATAATGAGAATGTTTTGAAAATAACTTTTAAGGGTGGTTTGAAAAATGAGTAAATCAAGTGAATGGATCATTATTATAATATTGTCTTTTAGGAAAAAATAATTCGAGACAAAAAATTTTTTTATTATTAATAATTATTATTTGAAATAAAATTTTATTAGTCTCGAAATATTATTTTATTTATTTTTAATAATAATTTTTTTGAGATAAAAAATTTATTAGTCTCTAAATATTATATTATTTATTTTTAATAATAAAATTTTAAAAATAAAAACTTATTAATCTCTAAATATTATATTATTTATTTTAAATAATAAATTTTTTGAGACAAAAACTTATTAGTCTCAAGAAATTATATTATTTATTTCTAATTTATTAAGATTAATTTTATTTATATAAAAAGTTTTAAGTATTTTCTTTTTAATTTGTCACTAAAACAACTTCTCTCTCATGTCAAAAAAATATTTTTAATAACTAATTAAACTATATATGAATAAATTGTACAAGATATTAGTTAAGTGTATATAAATTATAAAAAGTTAAATAATAAAAGCGATTTAAAACAAAAATTAAACATGTAACACATATATATACATTTTTATTTTATTATATTTGTAAATATTAAAATGAAAAATTATATTTTTCTTGCAATTTAATTAAATTAATATATGATTAAAGGTTCTAATCAATATAATATTCTTAATCATTAATAATTTTTAGAAAACAAAGTTCAAAACTTAGATGAAAATCCTTCAACTACTTCTCTATAAATATTTCAATAATTTTAAATTATCCATATAAATTGAAAATTTAAATTATGAATTCAAATGATAATAAGATGAAATAAAAAAATAGTAATGCGTAAAAAACAAGGAAAACGAAGTGGGACTTCGTCCCACATCGTTTTTCAAAGAGTAAAGTTGGCATTGCCTTTCCTCGTAAAGGGAAGCCTTCTCCTTCTTTAACATTTATGTACGTTATTAAGTGGGGCCTTCCGGTGATTATCTTTCCAAATAAATTATTTTAATTTTAAATAATATTTTATGTATGTTTTAATTTAAACTAAAGTTGATGATAGCGATATTTGAGAAATTAATAGATAAAGACAATAAATTTACTTGATTTTAAAAAATTTAGAAAAAAAATTCTCTAAAAATTATTTTAGGAGCAAATAATATAGTTTCTAAAAATATGTGGATAGGCAAATATTTTGCCCTATAAGTTATTTTTATAGACAAATGGTCTCTTTAGTATTACTAATAAAATTATTATTAAGAAAAATATTTTTTTAAATATACTAGTCAAAGAATATTAAAAACTAATTTAAAATAAAATTTAATAAGATTAGTTATAAAAATATTAAAATAATAAAATAATTTTTTTCAAATTATTTTTTTCAACATCTAAAATAATATTTTTTTTCTTGAAAAGCAGTTTTAACCCTTCAACCTTAATACCAAACAGGTACAAATATTGTCACGACCTGATTTTTGAGCCGAACTAACAATAAGACTTGGGTCAGCATAAGGCCCCTGAAGCCCATTGTAAGCCTAACTATTTCTAATCCATTCAAAAAAGCCCGTTAAGATAGCCCAATTTCAACAAAACAAACGGACAGAATCTGACCATAAATTGGACTATACAACATGGAGCATTAACTCATCCCGACCTGTAAATAAATAATATCAATAATATGGGGAGTTCAACTCACCCTCACAATCCTCAAATCACATATATCAATACTTGGGAGCTCAGCTCCCTCCATCATCAATAATAAACATCTTATACATCCACGCAGTCTCACATAATTAATTTTACAACTCCAGAATTAAGTTATGACAACTCAAATAAAAAATACAACTATTAATCCATACAGAGTTCTAGATTCAAATAAAAGATAATAAAAGCAAATCAATTTTTTTTTTTGTTTAAATCTGTAGGAAAAGAAAGCAGGTTAATCACAAATAAAGCCACTTGTCACTTGAAGAAATAAATAGTTGAACAGGGGTGAGAGTTCGACTCAGAGAGTAAGATATTGATTTTAAATATAGTTTTTATAACTATTTAAATCTAATACATTTCTATATATAAAATGCAACAAGTTCATATAGTTCAAACAATTCAACTGCTATTCACACAAAAGATAATTTAAAGCATGCACGCACCCATGTGTCACATCAATACATATATAGGAGCTGATCTCCTATACAACTCTCTTAATCCAATACTTACCAGCGAGATCAACTCAAGTTGTACTTTCACTTAATAGTCTAGGTGCGGGGTCAGCGAGATCAACTCAAAGCTTGCTCACCTCGACTTATCCATATATAAGGATTGAGTCCCAACGAATCAAGCTCTAGCTGTGACTACCCGTCTTACCTATATCTATATCCACACCATACTCACATCAACACATACATACACACAGAGCTCCAAGTTATCTTAAGGTGACATCCAAAGACAAATTCAATAACATATGCAGCAAAGGAGCGTGCCTAGCATTTAACTAATTATACGCATACATATAAGTGAATGCATGAGCATGCTTTGAATATAAATTAATAATATTGAAATTACAAATAAAATCAATATCAAACTCACAGACTATCCAAGTGTTACTGGAGCAGCTGAGAAGAAGAAAAAGGTTGACTCGGATCACCTAAATAATTATATTCAAGAAATTTATAAAAAATAAATAAATAAAGAATTAAAGAATCAAAGACACTCTAAATTTATGCAAAAAATTTGGCAAAGTTTTTTCTATACCTATTACCTACATAACTTACAAAACAACTCAACCAACACTTCTAAATCCAAATGGTCTCAGGCCCACAACACAATAACAACACAATACCCCTTCTGAGCCTGCAAAACTAATTAATTCTCACATAAATATACAATTAAGCTATTTGGCTTAAAACTAATATTTTACAAAAACTATCCAAATTAATTAGTAGATAATCAGTCACCCGTCGTAGAAAGTATATATGGCACACATTTAAGATAAAATGAAAGAATGTTAATTAAAATGGTTTGATCATGTCTAATTTAGAGAATCAAATGTTTATTTATAAAAATGCAATAAATTAGCGATAGAAGAAAGAAAATAGAGAGATCTAAAATAACATGAAAGCTAATAGTATAAACAATTTTACAATTTTTAAATATTAATGTGAATCTAGTCTCAAATAAAATTGAAAGTGAAAAATGATTCATATAATTGACTTCAACTAGTTTGGATTTAAAATTTAACATTTGTTGTATATAAAAGTATATATATTATTGTGTTATTTAACTATATATTTTTTTATCACCAAAAATTATCTAATTGTATTTTAATTATATAAGATAAAATTAGACTATATAACTATAAATAAGCATCGTATTTGTTCAGAACTATTTTAATTTAAAAGACTTATAGTTAAATTATTTTCTTTTATTTAAGTTTAATATATAATGATTGAAATATGCTTTATAATTCAAATATGTTTATGAGAATAGATTATTATATTATTAAAAAAATTGGATATTGTTTGATTTGTGACTCAAAATCCTAGTAAATTTAGAAGACATCTTTTTTCTAATTTGAGTGAGAGAAATATTTCTCATTAGAATGAATGAATATTTCTTATATAGGGTATAGAAATCCTACTTGGATAAATCAGAACACAGTGGATAGGTCATTGAACATTGTGGATAGGTTATTTGGCTTTGCTAATTGAAGAGAGAGTCTCTTGCTCATTGAAGAGAGAGACTCTCGCCTATTAAAGAGAGTGGCTTTTAGCCATGGAAAAGGAGCTTTCACTATTGTGAAGAAAAAGCTTTTGCCTATTGAGAGTAATGACACCTGGCTATTGTAGTCTCGTGAAGGAAAAGAGTTTTTGGCTTAAGGTGAAGAACTATGTAGTTCTAAAGGAAGAAACTATTATTTATTGTAGCCCCATTAAGGGAAATAGCCATCAACCTAAGGTGAAGAAATGACATGTAATTAAAGAAGAAATTTCTAATAATACAATCCAAAATTTACTAAATATTTATTAATGTGAGCTGCAAAATATAATTGACCTTCAATTTAAAAAAATTAATCACTCTCATTTAATCAAGTTTTTATTCTATTTTTTGTAGCTTTTATACATTAATTTAAGAGGAAATTTTTAATTTTTTTCTTATTTCCATCATTAATTACAAATATAGTTACGCATATCATTTTGTTTATATATATAAAAAAAAAAATGTCTTTGAATTGTTAAGAACTATATAGATATTTTGATAATTTTATTTTATATATCGATTATTGAAAAACATTGTACCAACCCGCAGCAACGCGTGGGCAATCATGCTTGATAGACCTAAAAGAAGAAAATTAAGATATGAAGGAATAAAAAATCTACTTAATTGTGAAAATTCTGTGATTATATGATTAAAAATTTTATAAGGAAAATTTATAATTTGGTCTCTATATTTTATACTATATTATATTTTAATTCTTAAATTTTAAGAAATTAATTATTTAGTCCTTGAATTTTATGTTATATTATACTTTAGTCTTTAAATTTAGAGAAATAAATTATTTAGTCTATTTAATTTTAATATGTAGAATAATTTAATTCCTATAATTTTAATATTTATAACAATTTTATTCATTAATAGAATGACTAAATTATACTATATATTAAAATTATAAAGACTAAGGTGTGATATAGTGTAAAATTTAGATACTAAATAATTTATTTTTCAAAATATAAGGACTAAAATATAATATAGTGTAAAACTCAGAGATCAAATAATTAATTTCTTAAAGTCTAAAAATTAAAGTATAATATAGGACAAAATCAAAAATCAATTTATAAATTTTCCATATTATAAATATTTTTAGTAATTTAATAATTATCATTTTTTAAATATGAAGGAAATTAAAGTGTTTTTTTTTTAAATCAATTAAATATAAAAATAATAATTATGAGTTATAAATTTCAAAGAAACAACAATTAATATTCTTCCATTCAAATGAAAAAATCCATAATTAAGAAACCCTAATAAAAAAAATTAGATTTATAAAAAAAAAAAAATAATAAATGAATCATTAAATCTGGGCACAAATCAAGCCTTCTGATGAGACAAGGCGCAGGATTTGATGCCTTAATCCTTGATTTCCATTCCTAGAAGATAGCTATTTTTCTTTTTTTCTTTTTTTTAATTTAGCTAATGCTAGGTGTCTGAACTAATTTTACACATTCTTTAAAATTAATTTATTAATTTAAATATTTAATTCTATTTATAAAACCATTTATTTCCCCTTCAAAGCTTAATTTGAGCAATTTTCAATATCATAACTTAAAAGGGGTTACCATTTCCTTATTTTAACCATATACGAGCATAAATAAGGAATGGAAGAAAAATATATAAAGACCTCTACATAACCCATCATTTCTTGTGGCAAGCAACTGTTATGTTTTAGATATGGCTGTTCTTCCCCTCCAACATTTCTTTGTTCTTCTTCTTGTTTTCACAGGTTTGTTTATTTGCGCGATTTCTTGTATTGTGAAATTTTTATTTTGATCAAATTTATTATGAATTTTAAATTTAAATATAGAGATTTATCATATTTTAAATGTAAATTTATCATGTATTTATCTAAATCTGATTTATTATAGACTTAAAATATATTATGTACGATGAAATGCACATATAAAATAAATGAGATATAAATTTTTATATATTTAGTTCATAATAAATCGAGTCTAAATAAGTTTTTCTTAGTAAAAATAATTAAGGTAATTAATTAAGACTAACGGAATTGTTATTTACATAATGCAGCAGGGTTAATGATGGTGCGCCAAGCAGAAGCTGATATATGCAACAATGTACTGAAACCCCTTCCTGGGAGCGGTGGGAAATGTATAGTGAGAGTTTGTGAGAAATTGTGCAACATGTTATATAAAGGATCTGCTGAATGTGTTGAGTCAGGAACTCGATGCATGTGTGTCTGGGAATGTTGATTAATTACTATATTATCCCCATCACCCACTAATTTTTCTGTTTAATTGCCATTGATTATTCTAAATAAGATGTAAGCCTGCGCTGTGAGCAAGTTATATATATATATATATATTCTTCTAATAAATTACTTGATTATTTATTCTGATATATTTTATTTTATTCTTAAAAAGTAGTGTTTATATTTTAAATTTAATATATGTATATGTGTTTTAAATATATCATATATAATTATTTATCCATAAGATTTGGATGAAGTGACTATTTGACTAACAAAATAGAATAGAATTTAAGAAATTTAGTTGTTTAAAATTTTAATAATAAATTAAATTAAATTTAAAAAATATTTTATTGACAGGAAAAGATATGAGAAATATTAATTAATTTGTTTTTAATTTATAATTTTTAATATACCTAAAATTTGGAAATTTTTCTTTGCTCTTTCTTGAAGCTTTTTATAAATGATAGCCATTTCAAGACCACCACTAGATTATACGCCCACAGTGATTGAACACTAGCTAAATTGCCTAGGAAACCAAGAATCTTAAGATAAATGATGATCAATATGGCGAGATTGGAAGAGGAAGCGGCAACTCTCTCTCTAGTTCCTAGAAAGAGTCTCTTTCGTTCTTGGCCTTTGTGAATTTCGATTACTTCTTTCTGCAAGTATCACGAGTAAGGCAACTGCCTCCTAACTCGAAGTGTGGGTCTCCCCATATCTATCTTAGAATTAGGATATAAATGGCTTATTTTCTTTTATGGTTTTGATTGCAGATCTTAGGAAATCTTCATAAAGGATTGTTTTTTCAATTTGCTAACCCTAATAGACGCTTCAAAGATGTCCTATATATTGTGTCTGTTGTTGAGTTGGAGCTCTATGGAGGGTCAGCGAAGTCGACGCATATCAACCGTGCAGCCTTCATGCCCACCATTTAGGGAAATGCTTGTTTAACGGTTATAATTTTATGAGATTTATTTACATATGTATTTTTTATTAATTTATTATTTCATGCAAATTATCTTATATACAATCATGACTATAAAATACAATTTTTCCTCTCAATGAGACCAGGTGCAAGATTTGATGTCTGGTGCTTTCTATTTTATATATATTATCTAAATCTTTGATATTTGTAATTTTATTTTTTAAAAATAAAATTTTAAATTATTTTATCAATTTTGAGACATATCAATTTTTAAATTTCTATAATTAAATGAAGTATACAAATTTTAAAAAAGATTAAAAAGTATATTTATAAAAATTTAAGAATTAAAATAAAGAAAATAATATCAAATAAAGTCAAGTTCTGAATAACGATAAAACTTTTTAATTTAAGCTAAATAAATCCTTTTCTTTTTTTTTTTAAAAAAGAATTCAGTGATTTTTTAATAGTAAAATATATATTAAAATAATTATTTTAATATTAAATAATTTTTATTCATCATGTTTTTTTTTTATTTTTTTAAATTTTATTTAATTAAAAATGACAAATAATTTTTATATTTAAAATAGGACAAATATATTTTATTATTAAAAAAATAATAGTTTATTATGCGATAACTTTTTCAATCTTAATTAGAAAATATAAAAATTTATTTAGTCAAAAACTTATTTTTAGAATTATTTGTCTATTGATTGGAAGTATATGAGCTTATTTAATTTTTTTTCATTAAAATAAATATTAATTTAATATACCTAATATTCTCATTAGGTAAAATCATTTTTGAAATTAATAAAATATTTTATAATTATAAAAATTGATCACCATTTATAATTTTAATAGTCTCGGCTGAATTCAAATTTATTCCATGAGATTATATATTCATCATATTTTAAATGCAAATATTTTTACCGATTATCATAATTAAGAAATTTTAAATTTTTAATTCAATTTAATTAATTAAATTATTAATCTCTCAAAAATTAGTTCACAAAAATACGATTCAACTGATATTAGCAAAAATTTATTCATCAGCCTTGTAGATTAATGTATAATATTTGATGAAATATACTAAAAATTTGTGAAAAAGGAAAAAAAAATTCAGCATAAATATATGCATACTATGAGATTTATGAAAATTAAATAAAAAATAATATTATTTTTTTATAATTTTTTTTTATATCTGATATAAAAGGAAATACAATAAAATTTTAAATAACATATTTAATCACAAAAGCTATGGATTTTGGCAATCAACTATTAAATAAAATAATCATCTAAATCATAGAAATTATAATAGTAATGGTAATAATAATGATACTTAAAAGAAAAATAAAAAAAAAGAATTAAATCACATAAAAAATAATTAAACACTTACTTTTCCTAAAAAGTACCCCGGAACAACACCATAAGAAAACTTGCTTACTTTATGTATCTATAATAGGGAATTTCTTGAGCTTTGCATGAAGCTATTAATAATTTTAATATATAAATAATATATAAATAATTTTTAATTTTAATATATGAAAATAATATAATATTTAAATTTGTTGTTAATTGCTTCAAATTTTATTTTTATTAATTTATATGGACTAAATTTTTTATCTCACAAATTTTTAATGAATATTTCATAATACTATAGAAAAAAATTTAATAAAAAATAAAAATAAATATTAAAAATAAAAATATAGATTAAAGATATGAAATAATTTGAGATTGGTTTTATCATTTTAAAATAACAAAAAAAAATTTATATCCTTTTAATATATTAAAAAATATTTAAACTTTACTTTTTTTAATATTATTTAAAAAATGATATCAATAATATAAAAAGTATAATGATAATAACAAAATAAAAATACATTTGCATGTGGAGTATATGTTAATATGTATTAATAATATTGAAGTTAAAAACTAGGGTAGTTTGCTGTCATTATATCTATAATTATTTCTATCATAATAATTAATATTTGTATTCTTTTACTGAATAAATGTAACTAAAATAATAAAATAAATAAAATAAGTTTTTATTTCAAATAGTTAATCAATTATATTTAGTTCTTATATCATTATTTTTATTTAAAATTATAAGTAGTAACGAAGAAATTTGTAAAAATTTTTACGATATAATAATAATTATTATTATTGTTCATAATTATATGTGCCCAGTCAGCATAAATTTAGCAGTGTTAAGTTGTTTGATCTAAAAGTTGTTTGATTTCCATCAGATAGAGTCCCTTATGTAGCTGCCTTTTTGAGTCTTTCTTTGCCCCCTCCGAGCAAGGGAGGCCCTCCCCTGACTTAGAGAAGTGGGTTTCGCCCTCCCTCTTTCTTTGGATCGGGTTGTAGTTAGTTTTTTTTATCTTTTGATTTTCTCTTTTGCAGATTTGTGGTTGAATGTGGGCATTTATATAATTGGCAGATAAAACTCTACTTGGTTGTTTTCAGTTGAAAAAGAGAATGAGCCCACTAACCAATGTTTCTCTTGGCGAAAGATGGTCATGGAGAGCACAAGTTGGTATAGTACGTTTCAAAAGTCCATAAGTAAGTCTTCGGAGAGCTTAAATCATTCGGGATTAGGTTGAATTCAAATTCATCAGGATAATCAAATAAGGTATTCAGATAAAACATAAGATGCTCGGACAAGATACAAGGAATTCAAATAAAACACAATGTATTTGAATAAAGTATAAGATGTTCGGACAAGGCATAAGGAGTTCAGATAAGAAAGATTATCTTAAAAATCGGATGCAGATTATTAGGATGCATTGTATCTCTGTCGAGAAAGTCACCTAATAATATGCTTATTTCAATAATATATGAAGGAAAATAACTGAATATGAGTTGATAAGATTGAGAGTACGGTGGAAAAGCATTGTTCATTCACGACAATAGCCAAAATATACAATTTATTTCCTTTGTACTTTTAAGTACTTGCTTTATTCTTTAAGTATTTACTTATTTGAATGTCGGAGTGGCCTTGCCTAGGCCACCGACCTCACTTCTCCTGTTACTTACTGCAGGTTATACGAGAATGGTTTGTCAACCCGAGTTAATCCTAAACGTATTAGAGGCTACCATTAATCATATCTATCTATCTATCTATTTAAAGTAAGCAAAACACTTTCAGTTGGTTGCTTTCAGTTGAAAAAGAGAATGAGCCCACTAACCAGTGTTTCTCTTGGCGAAAGATGGTCATGGAAACATACTTCATCGACTTGTGCTCTACCAATCTTGCTTGGCATTGGTTTAGTGTTGTCTGGTGGTTTGCTTATGGGTTGCGAGACCTGAGAGATTGGCTCAGAAGGCGCGAGTAGGACACTAAAGAGCCCCACTATCGCTGACCTCTGCCCGTTGGCAAGATGCTTCCATGATTTCTACTCTGTGGGTTCTCCATTGGCTCTATGCTTCACCTCTGTTTGTGCTTAGTAACAGTAGATCTATGCGTTTGGATATGTGTTAAAGGATTGGGGTCTTCACTACCAGAGCTTTTCTTTAGGTATAATGAGGTTTTTTTTCAGTTCAAGACATGTTCTCAACTGCACAAGCCTTTAGTTCTTCCCCTTCCAATCGGTGCTCCATTCTTGGCTTTTGGAGATTTCCAACAGCGTGCTGTTGCCCTATGAGATAGTATTGTTGGTCCAATGAGCCTTGTTTTTTAGGCCAAGAATATGTTTTTTTTTTTTTTTTTATCTGCAATTTTGTCATTGAATAAAAGCCCAAGCAAGTACAACACATATATAAGGCTTGAAGCCTGATTTTACATGGAAGACCAATCCCAAAGTACAGGCCCAGCAATAGAAGCCCAAGACCCTTCCTTACCAATAACCTAGCTCTACACTCAAGCAGAAAGCCAAGAAGTTTGCTCAACGCTGCCTCTTCAAGAACTGAGTAGAACCGAAGCCACCCATCAAAGATTAGGAATGAAGGAATTGTTGCTAACCCATGCCTTAAAAACAAGCAAGCCAAGAAGAAACCCCTATCATCTCTATCAAAGCCACTGAACTTCCATCACTTTCAACTTGGGTGAAAAAAAAAATGCTAACGGTGATAAACACAAGTTACCATATTGACAAAAAATAAAACACAATATCTTAAGTATCAAAGTATGAGACCGCAAGTCATTTTTTTAAACTTTTTTCTATAATTTTTTATAATATAATTTCAAATTTTGAAATAATATTATAATATATTATGCATAAATTTTTTAATAGAATAAATATCAAAAATTTAAAATAATAAAAAAGGAAACTTAAGGAAATTTAAAAATAAAATAAATATTGTTGAAATAAGTGAATGTGATGTCTAACATTTTGATAAGTTGAATAGCAAAGGATATTGATAATTTGCGTCAAACATTTTAATTTAGATGGTTTTAATTAAGATAGTTTCGAGATATATATATATATATATATATATATATATATATATATATATATATATATATATATATATATATATATAGAACATTAACCTTTGATTTATATCTCATGAGACTTTTTTTTTATGAATTTCTCACGAGATCTTGTGTCATAGGTTTTCCAAATTTTTGAGATGAAATTTATATATGATAGGAGTGGTAGAATATATTAAATAGAATTTAGAGTTCAAAAGTATTGTTGCTTGCTTAAAATAAATTATTAAACCCCAAGTAAAAGTATAAAAATAATTATTAAAAAAACGTAAGAATGGTATTGATAATGTTTCAATAATAATTGTATGGAAAGAATTACCATTTAATAATAAATAATTATTAATTAATATATTAATTTTTTCATTAATTAATAAATTAATCTTTTTATAGGAAGTGATACATGGCAATATTAAAAGAAAATATACGACGTAGCAACATCAGAAAAAAAAAACTTGCTTTATATGTATAAATAGATATAGATATATGTGATAAATAGGTTCTGAACTAATTTTATGCATATTTTAAAAATTAATTTATTTAATTTAAATACCTAATTATTTGTAAAACCATTTAATACCCCCTTTAAAATCATATCAAAGAAAATCCGGACACCTAAATCTCAAGTAAAGCACATGCCATGAATGGATGAAGGTATTTGGAAACATATAGCAAATCCAAAAAAGCAAAGAAAGCTTAATTTGGCTATTTTCAATATATACCTTAAAAGGGTTATTATTTACTTAATTATTTTAACTATATATACAGACCCATGCAAGAGTCATCCTGTAGAAGACTGCTGAGCTGGATTAAATAGGAGGCTTGTCATATAAGTTGTCCTACAGCTGTTGCAACTTATTTTGTCTCTCTTATTTTCACATGCGCAACATGTGTGCTAGACTTGTATATAAAGACACATACTCTGTATTCCCTTTTTTGGAGAAGAATAGCAGTTACCATTTTTCTCAATTCTTTCTAAGCAAGTTTGTTCACATCCTTGTGTGGCTAGCTAGTAACTTATAGAGATGGTTGTGCTTCCCTTCAAGCATGTCTTGGTCCTTCTCCTTGTATTCTCAGGTTTGTTTATTTGTGATCTCCTTAATTAATCAAGGTAATTTGTTAAGATTTAAGAATAATGAAATTGTAATTTATGTAATGCAGGTGGGTTAATGGTGTACCAAGCAGAAGCTGAAATATGTAGAAGTATACTACCACCTCTTCCTGGAGAAAAAGGGTGTGATTTGGGAAATTGTCAGAAATTGTGCAAATTTCTGCATAGAAGATCTGCTGAATGTGTTAATGTTGGCACAAATACTCAATGTATGTGTGTCTGGGAATGTCATTAATTATTATCATCGAGCAATTAATCAATAAATAAAAATTTTCAGTTTAATTTGCACTTAATTATTCTAAATAAGATGCAAATAGCCTATGAAGAATGGAGTCAGTGGTTGAGGATTCAACTTTTGATGCACTCCATTTTGAGTTTGAATCCCAATGAACATTGTTGAAGTTCCTCAATCTATTCTCTCTAGCTATGTCTTCTCTTATTCTCTAAAACACACACACACACACACATGCACGCACACACACACGCGCGTAACTCCTCCTCCTCCTCTATTTCTTCTTTAGCTATTTTTCAATGAACACCCATTGTCTTTTTTGAGAGAAATTTGAAAATCAAATTTTAAAAAATCTAAAATCTATAATCAATCTCTTGCAGTCTTACTTATAATAAATCTAATGATTCGATGGAATTCCATCCTTACTGTTGATTTTTCACCTTGGCATTGTCAATTGTATTCGAGCTCTTACCAAGCTCCCAATTAGAAGATATGATTGTAACTCTCTGAAGGTTCATCTGTCAAATCGAACTTCGTGGGGGACAAATGGTAAGGGCTAAAATCAACTGATATATAAGAAGTTGACATGTGTCATAATTCACTGACCTGTATGAGTATCGAATATCTCGATTTGATCAAAGACTTGAAGATTGAATGGCAATACCAAAACTACCCAAGACCGCCTTGATAGATGAAGGGCTCGTTGCCAAAGAAATATAATACAACTTACTAATCCTGAAATTGACTTATGCCAAGTCATGAGATTGAAAATATATTAATTATGAATGTGACGCAAAGTATACATGGGTCTTCTTAAGAAACCCCATAGTAAATGAAGCATCCACATTGTATAATAAGATATCATTATTACACTACCCAACGACGACACTCCATAAGTAATTGATATAGCACGTTTCAAAAGTCCAAGTAAGTCTTTGGAGAGCTTAAATCCGTCGAGATTAGGTTGAATTTAGATTCTTCATTTAGGGTAATAAAATAAGGTATTCAGACAAGGTACACAGTGTTTGAATAAAGTATAAGATATTTGGACAAGGCTTAAGAAGAATTATCTTAGAAATTAAATATAAGTTATTGGGATACACTATATCTCCGCCAAGAAAGTCACCTAAAAATGTGCTAAGTTTCCACAATATATGGAGAGAAATAGTTAGATATGAGTTGGCAAGATTTCAAGTACGGTGGAAAAGCATTGTTTCCTTGCCTTATAAATAGGAATCATGACAATGGCCAACTCAAGATTCCAAGGTATGCAATCTATTTCCTTCATACTTTCAAAACTTGCTTTATTCTTTAAGTATTTACTTATTTGAGCACTGGAGTGGCCTTGCCTAGGCCACCAACCTCACGTCTCCTCTTAGTGCAGGTTATACAAGAATCGTTTGTCAACTCGAGAATCACAAACAATATTAATAATCCTAAACGTATTAGAGGCTACCATTAATCATATCTATCTATCTATCTATCCATTTAAAGTAAGCAAAACACTTTCAAGAGCTTGTCATGTAGTGTAATTTTTCTAACAGTGGCATTCTAAGAAAATGTTACATGGAGTATTCAAAAGTTTTACCCTCTCTCCTTTAATGATATTTATTTAATATTTTGTTTACGTTTGTATTAATATTAAATTTTACAATATTTTCTTTATATATTTTATAATACAATTAATAAATGATTAATATCATTGCTTTAGTTAATATAAACTATGTTATATTATTTTTATTATTGTTTAGAAAAATTTATTGTTATATATATATATATAAACTTATGAAATTATGTCAAGTGATAATTTATTTATAAAATATAATTAATTTAATTTTATTAAATTTCTTTATTTTTTTTATTAATTGAATATTCAATTACTTTAAATTAGGATTAAGTATACGTCAGTTATTCTCCAATTATGTATATATATGTAAGTTACAAATTATTTAATGACTGCTCTTTTAATGCTCATAATAAATAGTCATTATTATTAAGTTAGTTACTATCTATCAACATATATTTATTCCATATACCTATAATTTTATATATTATGTACATATAATTTTGTTTTCATTTTTTTTTATTGCACTACCTTAATACTTTTCAGATTATTAATATTATTTTTTAGAACAATATTAATATTACTAAATAAAAATAATATTTAAATATATTTTATTTCTTTAATATATTAAGAGGAAATAAAAAATTTTAATATCTTAAAATGATGAAAATAATTATTTGATTTAACCAATCGTTAATTATTTCATATTTTTAATCTATATTTTTATAGGCTATTATATTGCTATATTTTTTTTAGTAATTTTATTATTAGTTCTTCATAAAATATTTGAGAGATAAATGTTTAGTATAAAAAAATAATAAAAATAAAATAAAAAATAATTAACAATAAATTTAAAATAGTATTTTTTTTATATATTAAAATTAAAAGTATATAAATTAAAATTACTAAACCATGTGCAGAATTACAAGCAATTCTCTAGTAATTAAATATACTTGTTTAGCAATGCCTCATTCACAGAAAGTTGACACTTGTCTCACTCACCATAGCACACGAAGCAATTGTAAATAGTAGAAGCTTTCTGTATTTCTACATATATTTCCATTTTAATAATTTCAATCACTACACTAACTTGATGATAATTTCTGTCTGTCTAATAATGATTTTAATCCATCAATGCACAGGTACCCATTTAACGAAAGATTATTATATGCTTTTAAGGTATATGTTCTCTCTCTCACAAGTCATTAGATTCATTTTTCTTTAATTTAAAAAATAACTATAATTATATGTTTGTAAAGAGTATTAAATTTTAATACTCTGGATGTATGCTAGAATTTCCCTCAATGAGAATGGTTATAATTATGCTCCTTCCATGGGAAAAAAATCGTTGTCATGTCATGCAACAAGACAAAGTTGAAAAATCTTGAGATATTTTAAATTTCATAAATATCAAATGATTCACCTTAATTTTTATATCTTAATTATATTTTATAAGAATTAAAATATATTAAAAGACATTTATAACATTTGAAATACATCATAAAATATTTTAAGCTGTCATGAATTTTTTTTTTTTTAATAAAATTCAATAGTGCATTCAACGTGCTTAAAAATAAAATATAGAAAATTAGATAAATTCAATGGAATTATAATAGCACTGAACACTAAAATTCAAAATTATAACATAATAAAGAAAAACATGAAAAATAATTTCAACATGTGAAATTCCACCACCAAATCAATTGAAATAAAATGAATGAATTTCTACGAACTGCTAACCATTTCATTGGGGAACACAATCTCGAGTCATAAATGAGGCTAATGGCGAACACATTCATTGGGGAAAATTCTTATGTTAAAAACTGCTAACCATTTCAAAGGGCTTCAGAGGGCAAGAAATTGCAACTTACAAACACAATTAATAACCCACAAGGTTGTTTTGGTTTAAGGTTTGATCGCTCATTAACATCTAAAGCATACTTTGGTTAGTTTCAATATTTGGGTAACGCGACAAAAGTATGGAACACCATACAACTTTCAACATTTAGAACCGAATGAAAAACAAATCAAGAACAATGGAGTATTAAAAATTTTGTTCCTTGATTCTAAAGGGGAAAAAAAAAATTATATACTCGTGAGAAAACAAGAGAATTTGAATCCACTGTAATGTGGGAAACTAATCCCAGGCGCTTGCCACACCCGGACCATATCCCCCTCCGTAACCGCCAGGAACCCCATATCCACCACTGCTATTCCCTCCACCATAATAGTCCATGCCTCTATTAAAAGAGCCCTCCCTTCTAAAGTCACGGCCACCAAATCGGCCACCCCCAGTCCGCCGATTCTTACCACCACTATAGGAAACCCGTGAAGCATAACGAGTGAGCCAAGCAGGTACTTCCTGATTTGCTTCTTGCATTAAATCAGCTAGAGACCTTGCAATCGAAGTATTGTTCTCATTAAAGAAGGCTGTGGCTAGACCTGTTTTTCCTGCTCGTCCGGTTCGTCCTATCCTGTGAACATAATCGTCAATGTCATTGGGAAGATCAAAATTTACTACATGAGCCACATGAGGAATGTCAAGACCACGAGCTGCCACATCTGTTGCTACTAAAATTGGTGTCTTGCCACTTTTGAATGATCTTAGTGCCATTTCCCTTTCCTGCAAACAAAACCCATAACAACAAAAATAATTAGGTTCAAGACACTGCTACGGCTAAAAAGGGTAAATGCATATCATGAGAAAAGGATTGCAATATATAACCCAGAGAAAGTTTCTACTGAAAATTTTGTATCAAGATTGGTAAATACCACCTATTTCTTTCCTAAATCATAACAATACTGGCCATCATCTCATGCAATATTAAGAATCTAGCAACCAACCATCATAACACTACTCTACACTGACAACAACTGATTACAGGGATAAACAAAATATAGAACATCGTGTTATCTTCCCATCTTTCTTTTAAGGAAATCTGAACCTGAATAACTCACCTGTTGCGTCCTATCACCATGAATTGTTGTCGCAGGAAACCCATTACCACACAACCAATATTCCAGAGCATCGGCTCCCTTCTTCGTCTCCACAAAAACTAATGTCAAAGATTGCTGCAAATTCAACATGAAACAATTACCATATAGCAAATACTAATAAATTAAAATGGATCACTTAAACATTCACCCTGCACAATACAGATGGCTCTAGTTTTTTTTTTTTTTTTTTTTTGGACTGTTTACTGTCCTTCCATTCCTCATGGTTCCGTCTTATTCTCACTTTTCACTCATGTTAAATTGTTCCTCTGTTTGCCTCATTTTCTTTTTTTTTCCCCCTCTAGTCTTATTACCATTTTATCATTTAAGGCTTTACCTAGATAATCAAATTTAAGCAGCTAAATTTGTAATTAAACCAAGTTGGAAAGACGCCAAAGGCATAACTCAGGGCATTCCTAATTCATATGAACAGATAAAATCACCAGTAACTGCAATAGAACAGAACATATAAACCATATCAAACTTCTACAGGCAGCAAATAATATTTATTACCTTGCCATGAATTTCCGTTTCTCTTTGTGCATGAAGAAGGTCCATGAGATGGCTTCTCTTGTCAGTCTCATGAACATATTCAACTCTTTGAATAATTAAATCAGTACTAGAACCAACCCTTCCAACAGCCAAGAAAATGTAATTTGAAAGAAAATCAGAAGCGAGTCTCTGCGTGGCAGCCAAATTACCAAAAACAGTTAGTTGCATTTTGAGATGCCATTTTTCAACAAAACCCAATTATTGGGCTTCACCACAAAGAATGGCTATGACTACACAGCCTACAGACCTACAAGAGAGCAATTGCCTTAGCCTACAGAAATAAGCATTCAACTGTCCAATCCACACCATAAGCTATATCCGATAGTGAAACCAAATTTAAAACCACAACTCCAGAAGTCAAGTGTGCATTTACTTCGAGACAAATGGATTCAATTTTTCTTCTCTAATTTTCATCTCATCTAATAATACGCTTTTGTGTAAGAAAATGTACAAAATGTGTACCTGATGAAATAGAAAACTTTTTCTTTGAGATGGAAAATGAACTAGACCGGTTTTCCACTTTCCATTCAATTTGAAGAGACAAATTTGTAAAAGCCACTTTATGGAAAATCTAGTTTTCTCAAAATACAGAGTGTATTTCTCTACTGCTAAACACAATTCCTAACAGTTCTCTATTTTAATAGAAACTATTTAAATTTTCCAAAAGGAAGCACACTCTAAAATACTCTGCATAACTTCAACAATAAAATAAATTGTCTTCATCAAAACTTTTAATAACTATCTCAAGAACTTCTTATAATAATAACATCCAATGACATCAGTGTCAGTGATATCAACAACAAATGTTCATAAGAAAATGAAAGGAAACCAACAGAAAATAAAGTATGCATCCAAAACAAAAACCTGTATTTCTTTTGGAAAAGTGGCACTAAACAGCATTGTCTGTCTCCTTCCAGGTGGAGGCATGTCCATTTGTTCTACTATCTTTCTAATCTGAGGCTCAAAACCCAAATCCAGCATCCTATCAGCCTCATCAAGTGCCAAATATCTAATCATCTGCAATGACACTCTAGCCCTCTCAAGCAAATCCACCAGCCGTCCAGGAGTTGCCACAAGAACATCAACCCCTGTTTCAAGTTCTCGCAACTGAACATGTAATAATTAATAAATAGTAAGTGAACAATTAAAGTAGGCAACAATTGCTCACAAAGGGAAAATGAAAGCAGGGCCCAAGTGCTTATGAAGATACTTTATCACATCATACATGCAAAAAACAACTAGCAAGTAGAAAAAAGCACTACGCCCACTAATTTTTCAGTTTAATTGCCCTTGATTATTCTAAATAAGATGTAAGCCTGCGCTGTGAGCAAGTTTTATATATATATATATATATATATATATATATATATATATATATATATATATATATATATATAATTATTCTTCTAATAAATTACTTGATTGTTTATTCTGATATATTTTATTTTATTCTTAAGAAGTGTTTATATTTTAAACTTAATATATGTATATATGTTTTAAATATATAATTATTTATATATAAGATTTGAATGAAATGGCTATTTGACTAGCAAAATAGAATAGAATTTAAGAAATTTAGTTGTTTAAAATTTTAATAATAAATTAAATTAAATTAAATTTAAAAAATATTTTATTGATCGGAAAAGATATGAGAAATATTAATTAATTTGTTTTTAATTTATAATTTTTAATATACCTAAAATTTGGAAATTTTTCTTTGCTCTTTCTTAAAGCTTTTTATAAATGATAGCCATTTCAAGACCACCACTAGATTATACGCCCACAGTGATTGAACACTAGCTAAATTGCCTAGGAAACCAAGAATCTTAAGATAAATGATGATCAATATGGCGAGATTGGAAGAGGAAGCGGCAACTCTCTCTCTAGTTCCTAGAAAGAGTCTCTTTCGTTCTTGGCCTTTGTAAATTTCGATTGCTTCTTTCTGCAAGTATCACGAGTAAGGCAACTGCCTCCTAACTCGAAGTGTGGGTCTCCCCTTATCCATCTTAGAATTAGGATATAAATGACTTATTTTTTTTCATATTTTTTATTGCAGATCTTAGAAAATCTTCATAAAGGATTATTTTTTCAATTTGCTAGCCCTAATCAACGCTTCAAAGATGTCCTATATATTGTGTCTATTGTTGAGTTGGAGCTCTATGAAGGGTCAGCGAAGCCGATGCATATCAACCGTGAGGCCTTCATGCCCACCATTTAGGAGAATGCTTGTTTAACGGTTATAATTTTATGAGATTTATTTATGTATGTATTTTTTATTAATTTATTATTTCATACAAATTATTTTATACACAATCACGACTATAAAATACAATTTTTCCTCTCAATGAGACTAGATGCAAGATTTGATGTCAGGTGCTTTCTATTCCTAGAAGATAGCTAATTCTATTTTATATATATTATCTAAATCTTTGATATTTGTAATTTTATTTTTTAAAAATAAAATTTTAAATTATTTTATCAATTTTGAGACATATCAATTTTTAAATTTCTATAATTAAATGAAATATACAAATTTTAAAAAAGATTAAAAAGTATATTTATAAAAATTTAAGAATTAAAATAAAAAAAAAATATATCAAATAAACCTCTATACTTTCAATGCCCAAAGTCAAGTTCTGAATAAGGATAAAACTTTTTAATTTAAGCTAAATAATTTTTTTTTAAAAAAGAATTCAATGATTTTTTAATAGTAAAATATATATTAAAATAATTATTTTAATATTAAATAATTTTTATTCATCATTTTTTTAAAATTTTTTAAATTTTATTTAATTAAAAATGACAAATAATTTTTATATTTAAAAATAAGGAAAATATATTTTATTATTAAAAAAATAATATTTTATTATGCGAGAACTTTTTCAATCTTAATTAGAAAATATAAAGATTTATTTGGTCAAAAACTTAATTTTAGAATTATTTGTCAATTGACTGAAAATATATGGATTTATTTAATTTTTTTCATTAAAATAAATATTATTTTAATATACCTAATATTCTCATTAGGTAAAACCATTTTTGAAATTAATAAAATATTTTATAATTATAAAAATCGATCACCATTTATAATTTTAATAGTCTCGGCTGAATTCAAATTTATTCCATGAGATTATATATTCATCATATTTTAAATGCAAATATTTTTACCGATTATCATAATTAAGAAATTTTAAACTTTTAATTCAATTTAATTAATTAAATTATTAATCTCTCAAAAATTAGTGCACAAAAATACGATTCAACTGATATTAGCAAAAAATTTATTCATCAGCCTTATAGATTAATGTATAATATTTGATGAACTATACTGAAAATTTGTGAAAAAGAAAAAAAAATTCAGCATAAATATATGCATACTATGAGATTTATGAAAATTAAATAAAAAATAATATTATTTTTTTTATAATTTTTTTTTTATATCTGATATAAAAGGAAATACAATAAAATTTTAAATAACATATTTAATCACAAAAGCTATGAATTTTGGCAATCAACTATTAAATAAAATAATCATCTAAATCATAAAAATTATAATAGTAAGGGTAATAATAATGATACTTAAAAGAAAAATTAAAAAAAAAAAGAATTAAATCACATAAAAAATAATTAAACACTTACTTTTCCTAAAAAGTACCCCGAACAACACCATAAGAAAACTTGCTTACTTTATGTATATATAATAGGGAATTACTCAGGCTTTGCATGAAGCTATTAATAATTTTAATATATAAATAATATATAAATAATTTTTAATTTTAATATATGAAAATAATATAATATTTAAATTTGTTGTTAATTGCTTCAAATTTTATTTTTATTAATTTTTATGGACTAAATTTTTTATCTCACAAATTTTTAATGAATATTTCATAATACTATAGAAAAAAAATTTAATAAAAAATAAAAATAAATATTAAAAATAAAAATATAGATTAAAGATATGAAATAATTTGAGATTAGTTTTATCATTTTAAAATAACAAAAAAAAAATTTATATCCTTTTAATATATTAAAAAATATTTAAACTTTACTTTTTTTAATATTATTTAAAAAATGATATTAATAATATAAAAAGTATAATGATAGTAACAAAATAAAAATACATTTGCATGTGGAGTATATGTTAATATGTATTAATAATATTGAAGTTAAAAACTAGGGTAGTTAATTTGCTGTTATTATATCTATAATTATTTCTATCATAATAATTAATATTTGTATTCTTTTACTGAATAAATGTAACTAAAATAATAAAATAAAAAAAATAAGTTTTTATTTCAAATAGTTAATCAATTATATTTAGTTCTTATATCATTATTTTTATTTAAAATTATAAGTAGTAACGAAGAAATTTGTAAAAATTTTTACGATATAATAATTCTCATTATTATTGTTCATAATTATATGTGCCCAGTCAGCATAAATTTAGCAGTGTCAAGTTGTTTGATCTAAAAGTGAGATTTTCCTCTGCGCGTGGGTTTGATTTCCACCGGAGAGAGTCCCTTATGTAGCAGCCTTCTTGAGTCTTTCTTTGCCCCTTTCGAGCAAGGGAGGCCCTCCCCTGACTTAGAGAAGTGGGTTTCGCCCTCCCTCTTTCTTTGGATTGGGTTGTAGTTAGTTTTTTTTATCTTTTGATTTTCTCTTTTGCAGATTTGTGGTTGTATGTGGGCATTTATACAATTGACAGATAAAACCGTACTTGGTTGTTTTCAGTTGAAAAAGAGAATGAGACCACTAACCAATGTTTCTCTTGGCCAAAGATGGTCATGGAGAGCACAAGTTGGTATAGTACGTTTCAAAAGTCCATAAGTAAGTCTTCGAAGAGCTTAAATCATTGGGGATTAGGTTGAATTCAAATTCATCGTTTAGGATAATCAAATAAGGTATTTGAATAAGACATAAGATGCTCGGATAAGGTATATGGAATTTGAATAAGACACAAGGTATTTGAATAAAGTATAAGATGTTTGGACAAAGCATAAGGAGTTCAGATAAGAAAGATTATCTTAAAAATCGGATGCAGATTGTTGGGATGTATTGTATCTCTGTCGAGAAAGTTACCTAATAATATGCTTGTTTCAATAATATATGAAGGAAAATAACTGAATATGAGTCGGTGAGATTCCGAGTACGGTGGAAAAGCATTGTTCCTTAGCTTTATAAATAGGAATCATGACAATAGCCAAAGTATACAATTTATTTCCTTTGTACTTTTAAGTACTTGCTTTATCCTTTAAGTATTTACTTACTTGAATGTTGGAGTGGCTTTGCCTAGGCCACCGACCTCACTTCTCCTCTTACTGTAGGTTATATAAGAATCGTTTGTCAACCCGAGAATTACAAGCAATATTAGTAATCCTAAACGTATTAGAGGCTACCATTAATCATATCTATCTATCTATTTAAAGTAAGCAAAACACTTTCAGTTGGTTTGTTTTCAGTTGAAAAAGAGAATGAGCCCACTAACCAGTGTTTCTCTTGGCGAAAGATGGTCATGGAAACATACTGCATCGACTTGTGCTCTACCAATCTTGCTTGGCATTGGTTTAGTGTTGTCTGGTGGTTTGCTTATGGGGTGCGACCTGAGAGATTGGCTCAGAAGGCGCGAGTAGGACACTAAAGAGTCCCCCTATCGCTGACCTCTGCCCGTTGGCAAGATGCTTCCATGATTTCTACTCTGTGGGTTCTCCTTTGGCTCTATGCTTCACCTCTGTTTGTGCTTAGTAAACGTAGATCTATGCGTTTGGATATGTGTTTAAGGATTGGGGTCTTCACTACCAGAGCTTTTCTTTAGGTATAATGAGGTTTTTTTTTCAGTTCAAGACATGTTCTCAACTGCACCAGCCTTTAGTTCTTCCCCTTCCAATCGGTGCTCCATTCTCGGCTTTTGGAGATTTCCAACAGCGTGCTGTTGCCCTATGAGATAGTATTGTTGGCCCAATGAGCCTTGGTTTTTAGGCTAAGAATAGTTTTTTTTTTTTTATCTGCAATTTTGTCATTGCATAAAAGCCCGAGCAAGTACAACACAAATATAAGGCTTGAAGCCTGATTTTACATGGAAGACCCATCCCAAAGTACAGGCCCAGCAATAGAAGCCCAAGACCCTTCCTTACCAATAACCTAGCCCTACACTCAAGGAGAAAGCCAAGAAGTTTGCTCAACGCTGCCTCTTCAAGAACTGAATAGAACCGAAGCCACCCATCAAAGATTAGGAATGAAGGAATTGTTGGTAACCCATGCCTTAAAAACAAGCAAGCCAAGAAGAAACCCCTATCATCTCTATAAAAGCCACTGAACTTCCATCACTTTCGACTTGGGTGAAAAAAAAATGCTAACGGTGATAAACACAAGTTACCATATTGACAAAAAATAAAACTCAGTGTCTTAAGTATCAAAGCATGAGACTGCAAGTCATTTTTTTGGACTTTTTTCTATAATTTTTATAATATAATTTTAAATTTTGAAATAATATTATTATATATTATGCATAAATTTTTTAATAGAATAAATATAAAAAATTTATAATAATAAAAAAGGAAACTTAAGGAAATTTAAAAATAAAATAAATATTGTTGAAATAAGTAAACATGATGTCTAACATTTTGATAAGTTGAATAGCAAAGGATATTAATAATTTGTGTCAAACATTTTAATTTAGATGGTTTTAATTAAGATAGTTTCGAGATATATATATATATATATATATATATATATATATATATATATATATATATATATATAGAACATTAACCTTTGATCTATATCTCATGAGACCATTTTTTTTATGAATTTCTCACGAGATCTTGTGTCATAGGTTTTCCAAATTTTTGAGATGCAATTTATATATGATAGGAGTGGTAGAATGTATTAAATAGAATTTAGAGTTCAAAAGTATTGTTGCTTGCTTAAAATAAATTATTAAACCCCAAGTAAAAGTGTAAAAATAATTATTAAAAAAAAGTAAGAATGGTATTGATAATGTTTCAATAGTAATTGTATGGAAAGAATTACCATTTAATAATAAATAATTATTAATTAATATATTAATTTTTTCATTTATTAATAAATTAATCTTTTTATAGGAAGTGATACATAGCAATATTAGAGGAAAATATATGATGTATTAACATCAGAAAAAAAAAATATTTGCTTTATATGTATAAATAGATATAGATATATGTGATAAACAGGTTCTGAACTAATTATATGCATATTTTAAAAATTAATTTATTTAATTTAAATACCTAATTATTTGTAAAACCATTTAATACCCCCTTTAAAATCATATCAAAGAAAATCTGGACACCTAAATCTCAAGTAAAGCACATGCCATAAATGGATGAAGGTATTTGGAAACATATAGCAAATCCAAAAAAGCAAAGAAAGCTTAATTTGGCCATTTTCAATATATACCTTAAAAGGGTTATTATTTACTTAATTATTTAACCATATATACAGACCCATGCAAGAGTCATCTTGTAGATGATTGCTGAGCTGGATTAAATAGGAGGCTTGTCATATAAGTTGTCCTACAGCTGTTGTAACTTATTTTGTCTCTCTTACTTTCACATGTGCAGCATGTGTGCTAGACTTGTATATAAAGACACATACTCTGTATTCCCTTTTTTGGAGAAGAATAGCAGTTACCATTTTTCTCAATTCTTTCTAAGCAAGTTTGTTCACATCCTTGTGTGGCTAGCTAGTAACTTATAGAGATGGTTGTGCTTCCCTTCAAGCATGTCTTGATCCTTCTCCTTGTATTCGCAGGTTTGTTTATTTGTGATCTCCTTAATTAATCAAGGTAATTTGTTAAGATTTAAGAATAATGAAATTGTAATTTATGTAATGCAGGTGGGTTAATGGTGTACCAAGCAGAAGCTGAAATATGTAGAAGTATACTACCACCTCTTCCTGGAGACAAAGGGTGTGATTTGGGAAATTGTCAGAAATTGTGCAAATTTCTGCATAGAAGATCTGCTGAATGTGTTAATGTTGGCACAAATACTCAATGTATGTGTGTCTGGGAATGTCATTAATTATTATCATCGAGCAATTAATCAATAAATAAAAATTTTCAGTTTAATTTGCACTTAATTATTCTAAATAAGATGCAAACAGCCTATGAAGAATGGACTCTGTGGTTGAGGATTCAACTTTTGATGCACTCCATTTTGAGTTTGAATCCCAATGACTATTGTTGAAGTTCCTCAATCTATTCTCTCTAGCTATGTGTTCTCTTATTCTCTAAAACACACACACACGCGCGCACGCACACACACGCGCGCAACTCCTCCTCCTCCTCTATTTCTTCTTCAACTATTTTTCAATGAACACCCATTGTCTTTTTTGACAAAAATTTGAAAATCAAATTTTAAAAAATCTAAAATCTATAACCAATCTCTTGCAGTCTTACTTATAATAAATCTAATGATTCGATGGAATTCCATCCTTACTGTTGATTTTTCACCTTGGCATTGTCAATTGTATTCGAGCTCTTACCAAGCTCCCAATTAGAAGATATGATTGTAATTCTCTGAAGGTTCATCTGTCAAATCGAACTTCGTGGGGGACAAATGGTAAGGGCCAAAATCAGCTGATATATAAGAAGTTGACATGTGTCATAATTCACTGACCTGTATGAGTATCGAATATCTCGATTTGATCAAAGACTTAAAGATTGAATGGCAATACCAAAACTGCCCAAGACCGCCTTGATAGATGAAGGGCTCGATGCCAAAGAAATATAATACAACTTACTGATCCTGAATTTGACTTACGCCAAGTCAAGAGATTGATAATATATTAATTATGAATGTGACGCAAAGTATACATGGGTCTTCTCAAGAAACCCCACAGTAAATTAAGCATCCACATTGTATATCATTATTACACTACCCAGCGACGACACTCCACAAGTAATTGATATAGTACGTTTCAAAAGTCCAAGTAAGTTTTCGGAGAGCTTAAATCCTTCGGGATTAGGTTGAATTCAGATTCATCATTTAGGATAATCAAATAAGGTATTCGGATAAGACATAAGGTGCTCGGATAAGGTACAAGGAATTCGGATAAGACACAAGGTATTTGAATAAAGTATAAGATGTTCGGACAAAGCATAAGGAGTTCAGATAAGAAAGATTATCTTAAAAATCGGATTCAGGTTATTGGGATGCATTGTATCTCTGTCGAGAAAGTCACCTAATAATATGCTATGTTTCAATAATATATGAAGGAAAATAACTGAATATGAGTAGGCAAGATTCCGAGTACAGTATAAAAAGCACTGTTCCTTTGCCTTATAAATAGGAATCATGACAATAGCCAAAGTATACAATCTATTTCCTTTGTACTTTTAAGTAGGGGTGTGCAATCGGTCGGTTCGGTTCCGAACCGAACCGAACCGATAAAATCGAAAACCGAAAATCAAAAATTTTTAAAACCGAACCGAACCGATTGATAAGAGAAAATCGAACCGAATCGAACCGATAAATATCGGTTCGGTTTTAAACCGATCAAACCGAAATTTATAAAATTTCATTTTTTTAACATTAAATCTAAATAATAAAAACATAAAAACAGAAAAAATTAGAAATCAAAACTAAAAAATCTTAAGGTTCGGTTCGGTTTTCTTTGATTTCGGTTCGGTTCGATTCGGTTCGATTCAATTTGATTCGATTTTTTTTTATTTCCTATATATATTAATAATTTCGGTTCGGTTCGGTTTTTTTGATTTTTTTATGAAAATAACCGAACTGAACCGATTAACCGAAATTATCAAAATTATAAACCGAACCAAACTGATTAAATTTTAAAACCGAACCGATTGAACCGAATTAATCGGTTCGATTCGGTTTTTCGGTTTAAACCGAAAACTGCACACCCCTACTTTTAAGTACTTGCTTTATTCTTTAAGTATTTACTTACTTGAATGTTGGAGTGGCCTTGCCTAGGCCACCAAACTCACATCTCCTCTTACTGCAGGTTATACAAGAATAGTTTGTCAACCTGAGAATTACAAGCAATATTAGTAATCCTAAACGTATTAGAGGCTACCATTAATCATATCTATCTATCTATCTATTTAAAGTAAGCAAAACACTTTCAGTTGGTTGTTTTCAGTTGAAAAAGAGAATGAGCCCACTAACCGGTGTTTCTCTTGGCGAAAGATGGTCATGGAAACATACTGCATCGACTTGTGCTCTACTAATCTTGCTTGGCATTGGTTTAGTGTTGTCTGGTGGTTTGCTTATGGGGTGCGATCTGAGAGATTGGCTCAGAAGGCGCGAGTAGGACACTAAAGAGCCCCACTATCGCTGACCTCTGCCTGTTGATACTGGCAAGATGCTTCCATGATTCCTACTCTGTGGGTTCTCCTTTGGCTCTATGCTTCACCTCTGTTTGTGCTTAGTAACAGTAGATCTATGCGTTTGGATATGTGTTTAAGGATTGGGGTCTTCACTACCAGAGCTTTTCTTTAGGTATAACGAGGTTTTTTTTTTTCAGTTCAAGACATGTTCTCTGTTATAAATAGCTTGTATGTTAGATAGTATAGAGAGAAAGAATTTCTATATTGTTAAAATATAAGAAAGTGAAGGAATGGCAAGAGTGAAATATGTATAGAATTATATATATATAATTCAATATATATTATTCTATTATGGCACTTAACAAATAGATGTGTCTGTTAATAGACAGACATATCAATTCTATACAAACAAATACAATCTGTTTGTATAGGTATCTGTTAATAAACAGACATGTCTATTCTATACAAATAGTCACAACTATTTGTATAGGTATCTTTTAATAAACAGACATGTCTATTACATAAACAGTTGTATCTATTGGAGATAGACAGATGTGTCTATCTAGTAAAGGTGCCATGACTTTTCATTCATTATAAATATGGATGAGTTTTTTCAATCCAGATATATACTACTTCTACTTCTTCTTCTTTTCTTCTAGTCTCTCTAAATTCAGTTCATATAAAGAGTTCTTAAGGGAAATCTTCAGGAGTTCTTTGTCTGTGATTTCAGGCTTTGTTGTATCCTGGAGGTATATTGCCATAACCTTGCAGCAATCTAGTGGGGGCAATTAATACCTTAAAGATAGTGATTCATCACGCCTCAAAGCCTATTCTACACCCACTGCCACAACAATTTTAAGGTATTAATCGCAATAGAGTCTAAGGCTGTTTCCGTGATGAATCAAGAGTTCATGAAACTTGATCATTTTAAGGAACAAATTATGTTCACTGAGAAGGTAAAAGCAGATCAGGAAAAGAAGATGAATTGCCATGCAGAGGTCATATTCTCAACAACTCATCAGATAGGCTATAAGATTTGTTTACCTCTGTCAAGTCTCCAAAAGAAATTTGGAATTCGTTAGAATTCGAATATAATACAGAAAAAGAAAGGTATGGATAAATTTCTCATTATGAAATATTTTGAATTCTAAATACTTGATAATATGTCTGAAGAAATATAAGGTTATATTATGATGCTAAAGCTCATGGTGAATGTGATAAAGAAGGTAATAAGATTTATGTGCATAAGTCAAAAAACACTTTTATATGCATAAATCCTAATTCGTATTAATTGTGTCTATCACTAACTAGGTGGGGATATTGTTAAAAAATATTAGTGATAATAAAATTTATCTCATTTTGAAATAGTTATGTATGTTCATTAAAAGGCATCAAAATGAACTATTCATTACCGATAGCTATATCTATTTTAAAAGGTGTAAATGAACAAATATAATTGTTCTAAAAGATACAAAGTGAATAGGTGTATTGTTCTAAGAGGTATAAGTGAATAGTTGTATCTATTCTAAGATGTATAAGTGAACAGTTGTATCTGTTCTAAGAGGTATAAGTGAACAGTTGTATATGTTCTAAGAGGTATGAGTGAATAAATATAATTATGCTAAGAGATACAAAGTGAACGATTGTATCTGTTGTAAAAGATATAAGTGAACAGATGTAATTGTTCTAAGAGATACAAAGCAAACGATTGTATTTATTCTAAAAGGTGTAAGTGAACAGATGTAATTGTTCTAAGAGATACAAAGCAAACGATTGTATTTATTCTAAAAGGTGTAAGTGAACAGATGCAATTATTCTAATAGATATAAAGTGAACTATTGTATATGTTTGAAGAGATGCAAATGCTTTATAAATAGTAGTTTGGAACAAAAATCTATTAACTTTTCTTTTTTGTCTCTTCTCTTCATTTTTACCGACAATCAACATTATTATTCTTTAATTTATTCTTGGGAGAATTTTAAAATTGCTGTCTAGATTTATATTTTGGTTATTATCCTTGAGGGATCTGCCTAAAACTACCCAGCTATAACATAGTGAGGGTTTTACTCTTTTTCAATTTCATTATATTGAGGGAAGTAAATACTCTATATGATATTTATTACAAATTGACTGGAAATTTTGGTAGAATAATTATTCAAATTGAGTGTGCTAGTGCTATTGGTAGCTTAATGTATGTTATGCATTGCACTACTCCTGATATTGCTTTTGCAATGTATAAATTGTCAAGATATACTAATAATCCTAGTGTGGAATATTGAAAAGAAATTTCAAGGGTTTTGGATATTTAAAAAAGGAATTATAAACTATAGATTATTCTGTGATAAGTTTTCAATTGTATAAAAACCATATAAAGAATTGTATCTATGCAAAGAGTTATGTCCCTTGGCCAAAAGATGTAACTAAATGAAAAGATGCAATTCTTCTAAATAGTTACATGCATGAAGAGATGAACTAATTGGCCAAAAGGTTGGTACATTTTGAGTAGTAAAAATAAGAGCCTTACAAGTCATTTGTAAGAAGTAGCAAAAGAACAAATGAGTATGCATTTGTGTGTGTGTGCAAGTTTAGCTTGGTTCTTTATTGTTGGATACTCTCATTTTAAACAAGTTATGGAGCAATTTATTTCTGCAAATAAGGTACAAACCTAGACTGTGAATTATTTATGCAGTTCATGTTATAAACATGTGATTATATGGTTGACTAGTGAAACAAATATGGTTGGAGATCCTAAAGTGTTATAAATACCAATTGGATATGTATTACTAAGGATAATAAGTCAACTTTTGGTTGGGTGTCCACTTTAGGTGGAGGTTTTGTTTCTTGGGCATCAAAGAAACAAACTTGTATAAGTTATTCTACGGTAGAATCCGAATTTATAACTTTGGCGAATGTAGGTAAAGAAGTAGAATGGCTGAGAAACTTGTTATCGGATATTAAATTGTGGCCACAACCTGTGCTATCTATTTCTTTATATTGTGATAGTCAAGCAACAATGTCTAGAGCTTATAATAAAATTTATAATGGAAAGTCTAGACATATTAGCTTAAGACATGAGTATGTGAGACAATTAATCTCTGATGGAATTATTACTATTACTTATGTCAAATCTTGTAATAATCTGGCAGATCCGTTTACAAAAGGGCTCTCGAGAGATATGATAAAAAATACATGTGCTGGATTAGGATTAAAAATATTCCATTAAATTTACTAATGATGGGAACCCTACTTTATAGTATTATTACTAAATAAAGTTTAAAGGGTAACAACAAGTCATTAGTAAATGTTGTAATTAAGTACTTAGTGTATTAAGTTAATGGAATGAGGATGAGTATTTATACTCTTAATGAAGTTTAAAATTATTACAAAGGAAACTTCACCTATATGAACATAGGAAGTGGTGCCGCTTCAACAAAAGTGAGAATAACTTTTGTAAATGTTCATAAAAACATGAGGTAACACAAGGCCATATTAGTGCTAAAATTTTGGTGAACTTCTGATTTAAACGAATTGGTTCATGTGTATAGTATTTCATTTCTATTTAATAGAAATTGAGGTTTAAGCTAAGGCCACCATAATTTTTTTAGAACTTTGAAATACTTACACTAAGGAAAAGTTTAAATCGAAAGATACTTTTCATTATGCATGAAACAATGGGATCTAACAATACAAGCTAAGTGGGGGATTGTTATAAATAGCTTGTATGTTAGATAGTATAGAGAGAAAGAATTTCTATATTGTTAAAATATAAGAAAGTGAAGGAATGGCAAGAGTGAAATATGTATAGAATTATATATATATAATTCAATATATATTATTCTATTATGGCACTTAACAAATAGATGTGTCTGTTAATAGACAGACATATCAATTCTATACAAACAGTCACAACTGTTTGTATAGGTATCTGTTAATAAACAGACATGTCTATTCTATACAAATAGTCACAACTATTTGTATAGGTATCTTTTAATAAACAGACATGTCTATTACATAAACAGTTGTATCTATTGGAGATAGACAGATGTGTCTATCTAGTAAAGGTGCCATGACTTTTCATTCATTATAAATATGGATGAGTTTTTTCAATCCAGATATATACTACTTCTACTTCTTCTTCTTTTCTTCTAATCTCTCTAAATTCAGTTCATATAAAGAGTTCTTAAGGGAAATCTTCAGGAGTTGCTGTCTGCAGATTTCAGGCTTTGTTGTATCCTGGAGGTATATTGCCATAACCTTGCAGCAATCTAGTGGGGGCAATTAATACCTTAAAGATAGTGATTCATCACGCCTCAAAGCCTATTCTACACCCACTGCCACAACATTCTCAGCTGCACAAGCCTTTAGTTCTTCCCCTTCCAATCGGTACTCCATTCTCGGCTTTTGGAGATTTCCAACAGCGTGCTGTTGCCCTATGAGATGGTATTGTTGGTCCAATGAGCCTTGTTTTTTAGGCTAAGACTAAGTTTTTTTTTTTTTATCTGCATTTTTGTCATTGCATAAAAGCCCGAGCAAGTACAACACAAATATAAGGCTTGAAGCCTGATTTTACATGGAAGACCCATCCCAAAGTACAGGCCCAGCAATAGAAGCCCAAGACCCTTCCTTACCAATAACCTAGCTCTACACTCAAGCAGAAAGCCAAGAAGTTTGCTCAACGCTGCCTCTTCAAGAACTGAGTAGAACCGAAGCCACCCATCAAAGATAAGGAATGAAGGAATTGTTGCTAACCCATGCCTTAAAAACAAGCAAGCCAAGAAGAAAACCCTATCATCTCTATAAAAGCCACTGAACTTCCATCACTTTCGACTTGGGTGAAAAAAAAATGCTAACGGTGATAAACACAAGTTACCATATTGACAAAAAATAAAATTCAGTATCTTAAGTATCAAAGCATGAGACCGCAAGTCATTTTTTTGGACTTTTTTCTATAATTTTTATAATATAATTTTAAATTTTGAAATAATATTATAATATATTATGCATAAATTTTTTAATAGAATAAATATAAAAAATTTATAATAATAAAAAAGGAAACTTAAGGAAATTTAAAAATAAAATAAATATTGTTGAAATAAGTAAATGTGATGTCTAACATTTTGATAAGTTGAATAGCAAAGGATATTGATAATTTGTGTCAAACATTTTAATTCAGATGGTTTTGTTTAAGATAGTTTCGATATATATATATGTAGAACATTAACCTTTAATCTATATCTCATGAGACTTTTTTTTTTTTATGAATTTCTCATGAGATCTTGTGTTCTAGGTTTTCCAAATTTTTGAGATGAAATTTATATATGATAGGAGTGGTAGAATGTGTTAAATAGAATTTAGAGTTCAAAAGTATTGTTGCTTGCTTAAAATAAATTATTAAACCCCAAGTAAAAGTATAAAAATAATTATTAAAAAAACGTAAGAATGGTATTGATAATGTTTCAATAATAATTGTATGGAAAGAGTTACCATTTAATAATAAATAATTATTAATTAATATATTAATTTTTTCATTAATTAATAAATTAATCTTTTTATAAGAAGTGATACATGACAATATTAAAGGAAAATATATGACGTAGCAACATCAGAAAAAAAAAAAAAAAAACTTGCTTTATATGTATAAATAGATATAGATATATGTGATAAACATGTTCTGAACTAATTTATGCATATTTTAAAAATTAATTTATTTAATTTAAATACCTAATTATTTGTAAAACCATTTAATACCACTTTAAAATCATATCAAAGAAAATCTTGACACCTAAATCTCAAGTAAAGCACATGCCATGAATGGATGAAGGTATTTGGAAACATATAGCAAATCCAAAAAAGCAAAGAAAGCTTAATTTGGCCATTTTCAATATATACCTTAAAAGGGTTATTATTTACTTAATTATTTTAACCATATATATAGACCTATGCAAGAGTCATCCTGTAGAAGATTGCTGAGCTGGATTAAATAGGAGGCTTGTCATATAAGTTGTCTTACAGCTGTTACAACTTATTTTGTCTCTCTTATTTTCACATGCACAACATGTGTGCTAGACTTGTATATAAAGACACATACTCTGTATTCCCTTTTTTGGAGAAGAATAGCAGTTACCATTTTTCTCAATTCTTTCTAAGCAAGTTTGTTCACATCCTTGTGTGGCTAGCTAGTAACTTATAGAGATGGTTGTGCTTCCCTTCAAGCATGTCTTGGTCCTTCTCCTTGTATTCGCAGGTTTGTTTATTTGTGATCTCCTTAATTAATCAAGGTAATTTGTTAAGATTTAAGAATAATGAAATTGTAATTTATGTAATGCAGGTGGGTTAATGGTGTACCAAGCAGAAGCTGAAATATGTAGAAGTATACTACCACCTCTTCCTGGAGACAAAGGGTGTGATTTGGGAAATTGTCAGAAATTGTGCAAATTTCTGCATAGAAGATCTGCTGAATGTGTTAATGTTGGCACAAATACTCAATGTATGTGTGTCTGGGAATGTCATTAATTATTATCATCGAGCAATTAATCAATAAATAAAAATTTTCAGTTTAATTTGCACTTAATTATTCTAAATAAGATGCAAATAGCTTATGAAGAATGGAGTCAGTGGTTGAGGATTCAACTTTTGATGCACTCCATTTTGAGTTTGAATCCCAATGACTATTGTTGAAGTTCCTCAATCTATTCTCTCTAGCTATGTGTTCTCTTATTCTCTAAAACACACACAAACACACACACACGCACGCGCACACACACACACGAGTAACTCCTCCTCCTCTATTTCTTCTTCAGCTATTTTTCAATGAACACCCATTGTCTTTTTTGAGAGAAATTTGAAAATCAAATTTTAAAAAATCTAAAATCTATAATCAATCTCTTGCAGTCTTACTTATAATAAATCTAATGATTTGATGGAATTCCATCCTTACTGTTGATTTTTCACCTTGGCATTGTCAATTGTATTCGAGCTCTTACCAGGCTCCCAATTAGAAGATATGATTGTAACTCTCTAAAGGTTCATCTGTCAAATCGAACTTCGTGGGGGACAAATGGTAAGGGCTAAAATTAATTGATATATAAGAAGTTGACATGTGTCATAATTCACTGACCTGTATGAGTATCGAATATCTCGATTTGATCAAAGACTTGAAGATTGAATTGCAATGCCAAAACTGCCCAAAACCGCCTTGATAGATGAAGGGCTCATTGCCAAAGAAATATAATATAACTTACTAATCCTGAATTTGACTTATGCCAAGTCATGAGATTGAAAATATATTAATTATGAATGTGACGCAAAGTATATATGGCTCTTCTCAAGAAACCCCATAGTAAATGAAGCATCCACATTGTATAATAAGATATCATTATTACATTACCCAATGACGACACTCCATAAGTAATTGATATAGTATGTTTCAAAAGTCCAAGTAAGTCTTCGGAGAGCTTAAATCCGCCAGGATTAGGTTGAATTCAGATTCATCGTTTAGGGTAATCAAATAAGGTATTCAGACAAGGTACACAGTGTTTGAATAAAGTATAAGATATTCGGACAAGGTTTAAGAAGAATTATCTTAGAAATCAAATATAAGTTATTGGGATACACTATATCTCCGCCAAGAAAGTCACCTAATAATGTGCTAGGTTTCCACAATATATGGAGGGAAATAATTAGATATGAGTTGGCAAGATTTCAAGTACGGTGGAAAAGCATTGTTTCCTTGCCTTATAAATAGAAATCATGATAATGGCTAACTCAAGATTTCAAGGTACGCAATCTATTTCCTTCATACTTTCAGTACTTGCTTTATTCTTTAAGTATTTACTTATTTGAGCACTCGAGTGGCCTTGCCTAGGCCACCAACCTCACGTCTCCTCTTAGTGCAGGTTATACAAGAATCGTTTGTCAACTCGAAAATCACAAACAATATTAGTAATCCTAAACGTATTAGAGGCTACCATTAATCATATCTATCTATCTATCTATCCATTTAAAGTAAGCAAAACACTTTCAAGAGCTTGTCATGTAGTGTAATTTTTCTAACAGTGGCATTCTAAGAAAATGTTACATGGAGTATTTAAAAGTTTTACCCTCTCTCCTTTAATGATATTTATTTAATATTTTGTTTACGTTTGTATTAATATTAAATTTTACAATATTTTCTTTATATATTTTATAATACAATTAATAAATGATTAATATCATTACTTTAGTTAATATAAACTATGTTATATTATTTTTATTATTGTTTAGAAAAATTTATTGTTATATATATATATATAAACTTATGAAATTATGTCAAGTGATAATTTATTTATAAAATATAATTAATTTAATTTCATTAAATTTCTTTATTAATTGACTATTCAATTACTTTAAATTAGGATTAAGTAAACATCAGTTATTCTCCAATTATATATACACACACACACACGTAAGTTACAAATTATTTGATGACTGCTCTTTTAATGCTCATAATAAATAGTCATTATTATTAAGTTAGTTACTATCTATTAACATATATTTATTCCATATACCTATAATTTTATATGTTATATACATATAATTTTGTTTTCATTTGTTTTTTATTGCACTACTTTAATACTTTTCATATTATTAATATTATTTTTTAGAATAATATTAATATTACTAAATAAAAATAATATTTAAATATATTATATTTCTTTAATATATTAAGAGGATATAAAAAATTTTAATATCTTAAAATGATGAAAATAATTATTTGATTTAACCAATCGTTAATTATTTCATATTTTTAATCTACATTTTTATAGGCTATTATATTGCTATATTTTTTTAGTAATTTTATTATTAGTTCTTCATAAAATATTTGAGAGATAAATGTTTAGTATAAAAAAATAATAAAAATAAAATAAAAAATAATTAACAATAAATTTAAAATAGTATTTTTTTATATATATGAAAATTAAAAGTATATAAATTAAAATTACTAAACCATGTGCAGAATTACAAGCAATTCTCTAGTAATTAAATATACTTGGTTAGCAATGCCTCATTCACAGAAAGGCGACACTTGTCTCACTCACCATAACACACGAAGCAATTGTAAATAATAGAAACGACAAACTCAAGTAAGGACTCTTGATCTATAATTTGGTATCTAAAATCCTGCTTTCTGTATTTCTACATATATTTCCATTTTAATAATTTCAATCACTACACTAACTTGATGATCAGAGGTTAATCGGAGGGAAAACCCTTCATCATCGTTGTAACTTTTCGTTTGTCTAATAATGATTTTAATCCATAACGAAAGATTATTACATGCTTTTAAAGTACATGTTTCCTCTCTTATAAGTTGTGGGATTTATTTTTCTTTAATTTAAAAAATAATTATAATTATATATCTATAAAGAGTATTAAATTTTAATGCTCTGCATGTAAGCTAGAATTTCTCTCGATGAGAATGGTTATAATTATGCTCCTTCCACATGAAAAATAATTTCGACCACCAAATCAATTGAAATAAAATGAATGAATTTCTACAATTAAAATTGAATTTAATTTTATTACATAATTTGTGTAGAATGGGGCAAAAATCCTAAAAGCTCGGGTCATAAATGAGGCTAATGGCGAACACATTCAATGGGGAAAATTCTTATGTTAAAAACTGCTAACCATTTCAAAGGGCTTCAGAGGGCAAGAAATTGCAACTTACAAACACAATTAATAACCCAAAGGTGGTTTTGGTTTAAGGTTTGATCGCTCATTAACATCTAAAGCATACTTTGGTTAGTTTCAATATTTGGGTAACGCGACAAAAGTATGGAACACCATACAACTTTCAACATTTAGAACCGAATGAAAAACAAATCAAGAACAATGGAGTATTAAAATTTTGTTCCTTGATTCTAAAGGTGAAAAAAAAATTATATACTCGTGAGAAAACAAGAGAATTTGAATCGACTTTAATGTGGGAAACTAATCCCAGGCGCTTGCCACACCCGGACCATATCCCCCTCCGTAACCGCCAGGAACCCCATATCCACCACTGCTATTCCCTCCACCATAATAGTCCATGCCTCTATTAAAAGAGCCCTCCCTTCTAAAGTCACGGCCACCAAATCGGCCACCCCCAGTCCGCCGATTCTTACCACCACTATAGGAAACCCGTGAAGCATAACGAGTGAGCCAAGCAGGTACTTCCTGATTTGCTTCTTGCATTAAATCAGCTAGAGATCTCGCAATCGAAGTATTGTTCTCATTAAAGAAGGCTGTGGCTAGACCTGTTTTTCCTGCTCGTCCTGTTCGCCCTATCCTGTGAACATAATCGTCAATGTCATTGGGAAGATCAAAATTTACTACATGAGCCACATGAGGAATGTCAAGACCACGAGCTGCCACATCTGTTGCTACTAAAATTGGTGTCTTGCCACTTTTGAATGATCTTAGTGCCATTTCCCTTTCCTGCAAACAAAACCCATAACAACAAAAATAATTAGGTTCAAGACACTGCTACGGCTAAAAAGCGTAAATGCATATCATGAGAAAAGGATTGCAATATATAACCCAGAGAAAGTTTCTACTGAAAATTTTGCATCAAGATTGGTAAATACCACCTATTTCTTTCCTAAATCATAACAATACTGGCCATCATCTCATGCAATATTAAGAATCTAGCAACCAACCATCATAACACTACTCTACACTGACAACAATTGATTACAGGGATAAACAAAATATAGAACATCGTGTTATCTTCCCATCTTTCTTTTAAGGAAATCTGAACCTGAATAACTCACCTGTTGCGTCCTATCACCATGAATTGTTGTCGCAGGAAACCCATTACCACACAACCAATATTCCAGAGCATCGGCTCCCTTCTTTGTCTCCACAAAAACTAATGTCAAAGATTGCTGCAAATTCAACATGAAACAATTACCATATAGCAAATACTAATAAATTAAAATGGATCACTTAAACATTCACCCTGCACAATACAGATGGCTCTAGTTTTTTTTTTTTTTGGACTGTTTACTCTGTCCTTCCATTCCTCATGGTTCCGTCTTATTCTCACTTTTCACTCATGATAAATTGTTGCTCTGTTTGCCTCATTTTCTTTTTTGCCCCCTCTAGTCTTATTGCCATTTTATCATTTAAGGCTTTACCTAGATAATCAAATTTAAGCAGCTAAATTTGTAATTAAACCAAGTTGGAAAGACGCCAACGGCATAACTCAGGGCATTCCTAATTCATATGAACAGATAAAATCACCAGCAACTGCAATAGAACAGAACATATAAACCATATCAAACTTCCACAGGCAGCAAATAATATTTATTACCTTGCCATGAATTTCCGTTTCTCTTTGTGCATGAAGAAGGTCCATGAGATGGCTTCTCTTGTCAGTCTCATGAACATATTCAACTCTTTGAATAATTAAATCAGTACTAGAACCAACCCTTCCAACAGCCAAGAAAATGTAATTTGAAAGAAAATCAGAAGCGAGTCTCTGCGTGGCAGCCAAATTACCAAAAACAGTTAGTTGCATTTTGAGATGCCATTTTTCAACAAAACCCAATTATTGGCCTTCACCACAAGAATGGCTATGACTACACAGCCTACAGACCTACAAGAGAGCAATTGCCTTAGCCTACAGACATAAGCATTCAACTGTCCAATCCACACCATAAGCTATATCCGATAGTGAAACCAAATTTAAAACCACAACTCCAGAAGTCAAGTGTGCATTTACTTCGAGACAAATGGATTCAATTTTTCTTCTCTAATTTTCATCTCATCTAATAATACGCTTTTGTGTAAGAAAATGTACAAAATGTGTACCTGATGAAATAGAAAACTTTTTCTTTGAGATGGAAAATGAACTAGACGGTTTTCCACTTTCCATTCAATTTGAAGAGACAAATTTGGAAAAGCCACTTTATGGAAAATCTAGTTTTCTCAAAATACAGAGTGTATTTCTCTACTGCTAAACACAATTCCTAACAGTTCTCTATTTTAATAGAAACTGTTTAAATTTTCCAAAAGGAAGCACACTCTAAAATACTCTGCATAACTTCAACAATAAAATAAATTGTCTTCATCAAAACTTTTAATAACTATCTCAAGAACTTCTTATAATAATAACATCCAATGACAACAGTGTCAGTGATATCAATAACAAATGTTCATAAGAAAATGAAAGGAAACCAACAGAAAATAAAGTATGCATCCAAAACAAAAACCTGTATTTCTTTTGGAAAAGTGGCACTAAACAGCATTGTCTGTCTCCTTCCAGGTGGAGGCATGTCCATTTGTTCTACTATCTTTCTAATCTGAGGCTCAAAACCCATATCCAGCATCCTATCTGCCTCATCAAGTGCCAAATATCTAATCATCTGCAATGACACTCTAGCCCTCTCAAGCAAATCCACCAGCCGTCCAGGAGTTGCCACAAGAACATCAACCCCTCTTTCAAGTTCTCGCAACTGAACATGTAATAATTAATAAATAGTAAGTGAACAATTAAAGTAGGCAACAATTGCTCACAAAGGGAAAATGAAAGCAGGGCCCAAGTGCTTATGAAGATACTTTATCACATTATACATGCAAAAAACAACTAGCAAGTAGAAAAAAGCACTACGAAAAGCAGAAAAGTGCATATTATATGAACAAATCAAGTAATCTGATAATCATTATCACTCTCAAAACTAGTAAGTTAAGTTTCTTTACAGGGGAGTATAAATAAGTTCAAAGTATCTACTTGATATTGTCCTCCCGCCCACAAACCAAGCAATGCATCAGTGGGCTCACTACGAAGGCAAAAAATTGCAAACAAATGCACACACATATATGTGAGCAAACACACACACACACATAAAAGGCTCTGTATCACATTGACAATAAATCAGTGGACAAGATAAACATTAACAGGCAAGTCTAATTAACATTATTTCGAGCTCTGTCCTGAATATACGTCTGCTAATGCCCACTGCATATGTTTTACACGTGCAAAGAAGGTGAAGAACTCCAAAATTTTAACCATCTTCTAGCTCTCAAGACAATAATTAAACCAATAAGCCAACAGCCAACTAGTGATTAAAATTACTTGTTGCATTCTTGTTTGCTGCTTCTCCAGACTTTATTCAGCATTGATACAAGACTCATGCTCATTTTTCAAACAAGTTTCAGCAAATCATTCTTTAAATACCATTCCAAAGTTCTCACTTTTCAGCCTTTTTTTTCCCTTGGCCAGGTTATTACCAACATGAAAATCAGCATCAAATACCAAATTTTCACTGTAATAAGCAAACCAACGTGACATTGCAATTTCTACATTTCCACACACAGGAATGTCCTTTAAATAATATCAAATGGTTCTCTTTGCTATCATTGATTTTCTTCTTCCTCCTTTGCTTTGGCACTGGGGAAAGGGAAAAGGATTAAAACCCAACTAACAGAGATTGTGTTAAAAAATGTGAATACATCACATCCATAAAAGCAAAAAACCTTTGTTAGCTCATAACTCAATTGTCACAGTTATATACTTAGAAACTCTAACAATGGATTTAAATCACAGTCGTGGGTAACGAAGACAGGTTTGTAACAGAACACTAACAGCTTTCAATTGTCACAGTTATATACTTAGAAACTCTAACAATGGATTTAAATCACAGTCGTGGGTAACGAAGACAGGTTTGTAACACAACACTAACAGCTTTGAAACCCCCCCCCCCCCCCCCCCCAAAAAAAAAGTAACAGTAACGGCCTATCTCTATGCAAATTTTTTTTGGAAAAATCGCAAAATTCATGAAATAAATAGATATTTAAAAATATAACTAAAACTAAGAAATACAACTAAATAATAAGCATAAATACATCAAATAAAGACTTTAAATCCATCATTCTTAGATATTACTAGCATTAATCAATTTAAAACTAAAATAACTAAGTAGATAGCAAATAACTAACCTTATTACCACTAAAAAAGAGTTTCTATGAGGTTCTTGTTTATGGTTAAGTCTGTTATCCTTTCAAGTAAAGGCTAGTGACAGTCGTTACCATTACTTGGTGGCAGTTACCAGCCCCAAAATTTTATACTCATTAGTTACTGGGGTATTTGTAACGGTATCCCCTGAAACATGTAAATAACAGCCATTATGTTACATAACAGCCATTATTTAAAACCATGACTCCAATTATAACTACATTGGAGTAGATAAAAGGAGTTATGGAGTACAATGTGAGTCAATAACACAATTTACAGATTTTTGTTCTTAATGGTGCCCTAGTGGCAGAGTTTGCAGATATTTAAATTATAGTAATGGGGCTTTAGTGCCAATGATCTTAGACATAACTCCCCAGCCGGATTGTCATTCACTTTCCTCAACAGAAATCACTGTCAACCTGATACCACATATCAAAGATTAATAATAATAATAACAATAATAAAGGAACATATAAAAAAGAAAAGAGCAGCTACTATTTTATTTTTCCAGGCTTTACTGATCAACCAAGACCATCACCCATATCTCAAACCTAATAGACTCAAGAACAAAGCACTAAATGTACATAATAACATAAACAGTCTCCAAATAATTGATTGCATTGACTATTCATCCTGTGATGAAAATGGACATGGACCAAGCCTAACTCTACCCCAAAAGTTAGCTCAAATTGAGAAGGTTTGCTCAAGTATCCCAAACCAATGTGAGACAACACACCCCCCTCACGCCCAAACATGAACATCTGGAGTGTGAAATTTGCAGGCAAACACATTTGTAGAGAGCCCAACATCGAAGTATGGTAGGCTCCGATACCTGTTGTCCCATGTTGGTTTGGGATACTTGAGCAAATCTACTATCTTTGAGCTAGCTTTTGAGGTGAAGTGAAGCCCGATCCATTTTCATTACATGTATCGGAGCCCAGATTGAGTTGCGGGTTTCAACGGCTTATAAAGCCGAATAATTGAGCCCGTATTAGGTTATTACTAACTAATTGTCAAGTGACAACTATGTGGTTACACTTGACGGGAAAGTGCTGGGAATACTTGTCTCACATTGAAAAAATACAAAGATGAAAGGGTAAATATAAGTGCTTAGGTTACAATATTAACTTGACTAACCATTTTGATGTGTAAAGCAATCTAATCATTTATATAAGCCTGAATTAAAATGAATTAAATTGTAATTTGAGCAATACTCTCTCCGAATTTAACACATCCATCATTATCTTGATGAGGCCAATAGCCTGTAAGAATTAAATCAACATTTTGAACACAAAAGAAAATACCTTCCTCATCACTAAGCCATCTAATGGAAGGCATCTATTCCATTTTATCTTTCTTATGAAGAAAAAAGAAAAGATGATGCATACAATTAAAATGATGAAATTATGGGCTAAATACCAGGGTCTTTTTATTTACCCCAAAAATTACCCAGTTCCCACCCTATGCTATCTGGTTTCCTTATATTTTCTTGTAACATAATTCAAAGCTCAAAACCTGCTGGCATGTTGGTTTCATGTTTTGAGCGAAATGTCAAGACAATTATGAAAAGGAATCTTAGAAGCAGGATAATCAAACCTTATCTGCATCTCAGCCTCTGTAACAGTTCTTGCTATCCATCCACTAGCTTCCTAAATGTCTACCTCTTCCAAATATAACATTTTCACCACACTATGGTATACAACTCATTTACAATCAAACCTTATCTGCACCTCAGCCTCTATAACAGTTCTTGCTATCCATCCACTAGCTTCCTAAATGTCTACCTCTTCCAAATGTAACATTTTCACCACACTATGGTATACAACTCATTTACTCAGAGAAGACAAAGAAGTTGCCTCTCAATGATAATAAAATTTGTTTGATTAGGCCACTGCTGAATGTTGACTACCAAATATCATATGAATTCATCAAACTCTAATGGCAAGTTCTACTAAATTCTCATAAAAATTACTTTAACACAAACAGACCACCAGAATGCTAGAATTGTTTCAGTGTAATTTGGGAGGGAAACATAAAGGACGACATAATAAAGCCTAGAACTATCTTGAGAGGAAAATATGGAAAAAGGGAACCAGAAATTTCCACACAACCATTAATGCATGCAACTGCACAAACACAACATGTGCGCACATGCTTGAAGCCTCGAAGCAAGGAAATGTGCAAAGAAAGCTGGAGTGGAGTGGAAGAGCAACTGGCAATAGCTGCCATAATATTTTGAATGTACAAAACATTGATTATAACCCATAAGATTTGTGACACAAAGAAGAAAAGTACATAATGGCTTGCATCTTTGAATATCCAAATCATTTAGAAGCATATCTATATCTGATAACATTAATAATTAATTGACAAATAAATGCAAAAATATGGAAGAAAAGAACACAAAAATTGGACATGCTTTGGTTTGATCTATTAAAAATGGTTTGAACTGTGCGTCTCTAGTCATGTTTTAGTTCAGGTACATACAGAAAAGAATCCATTTTCTCACAAACCCAGAAAAAGAATGAACTGGAATGAATATCCTTTCTTTGGCTTATCCAACACACACAGACACTTCCCTTCGCCATTGGTATATCCCACATCTTAGTCAACTCCAAACCCCAAGTTTGCAGAAAATTATCTTGAATTTTTCCAATGTTCCCAATTAATCTAGACTAGATTTTTCAATTAACAAAAACAAATTTTAAAACTATTGAAAGATCTATAAAAGAGAAATCAACTTATATCAACCATTTTGGTTGTGACCTTAACAAGTTCCCTCTTCACTTATCTTTGTTCTTTTATAAAAAGTAAAATATGAGAGAGATCAATAAAAGATAAATTTCCCCAGAACAAAATCTAATGAAAGAACAAAATTTTTATAACGACAATTGATTTGAGAATAAGAAAATCAGTGTGCAAGTAGATATCACAAAGACTAGAAAATAATGTCACAGATCTAAACCTGTTGGTTGATTGGTGCTCCTCCATAAGCAACCACCACCTTGACACCAGTTTGATAGGAAAATTTTCTGGCTTCATCATGTATCTACAATTAGATTGCAATAGAAAAAAAAAATTAAGAAAGATTAGCCACATAAGGTTGCCTAATCCAGAAATGCACATGCTTCGCGTGAATCACACCTGGCATGAGAGCTCCCTTGTAGGGGAGAGAATAAGAGCAAGTGGGTATACAGTCCTTGGCCCACGTGGTCTCTGTACATACTGCTCCCGCATAATTCCACTAATAATTGGAAAGCAGAAGGCAGCTGTCTTCCCTGACCCTGTCTGAGCACAAGCCATCAAGTCACGCCCTGCAAGTATTATTGGGATTGCATTACGCTGAACTGGAGTTGGCTTCACATACTTGCACCTCCGAATATTCTGATTCAATGCCTCGCCCAAGTCTATCTCTGCAAAGGTATTCACAGGCGGCGGCACATTGTCCCCACTTGTCTCCACAGGAATATCCTCATATGCATCAAAGTTAATGCCTGTATTTTCTTGTTCAGTAAACGCGCCATCCACTTCAACATCATCATTGCCAAATGGATTCACCTCGCGCTCTCTCCCACGCTCCCATCCACCACTTCTATTGTTCCAACCACCAGCAGCAGCAGCAGTAGTTCGACCACCAGAACCATATCCTGGACGTCCATAATCTGGTCTAGAACCACCAGGCCAGCGGGAACCACCTGCAGGTCCACCATAACCTACACGATCATTGGCCTGTGATTGAACAGCAGGTGGTGGAGCAGGAAGATCAGTTGAAGGTGTCTGGTTACGAAGGTGAGGAGGAACATAAGTGGAACGGGTAGGACGCAGTAAGCCATTGTTACCAGAGGAAGCAGGGGCTGCACTCTCAGATGCAGAGTTAGCAACAGAATCTGCCCATGAAGTTCTCATAATTTCTAGAAATCACAATCTTGATTTCCAAAATTACAAACCTATAGCCTAATCCACCAAGAATGATTACAAAAATGGGTCTCCCCAAGTCAAAAACTCCTCTTATCCCTTTGCTCTACATAAATTCCAGATAAAAACCTGAATAATCACAATGCAAGCAAAATCAAGCCAAAGCAAAAAATAGAAGCCCCCATAACAAAATGGTGCAGCACAATAGCCCATGCAATCAAGTAAAATTCTACTTAAAAAATAAACAAAAAATAAAAATATGCCACTGTAATAAGAAAAAACGCGATTGAACACAAGAACAAATATCAAAAGCAAAAATCTAAGAAAGTAGAGTAATCTAAAAGCAAAGAAATCGGATAAGATCTTCAAAACAAAAAGAGCAGCAATCAATCAACACAATGCGATTAGACAAACCAAAAGCTAGCAACAAAGATTCCATTAGAACAAAAAGAAGAGGATAGCATACATTTGATTATCCTCTGAAGAGAAAAGCAGCTAAAAGTTGAAGCAAAATTAAAATCCAGAATCTAGGTAGAAACCATAAAAAAGAAAAAGAGAAGGAAGCTAGAGATAGATATAGAGAGAGGAAGAGAAACCTGATTGGTGGAATTTCATTAGAACTGAAAATGCGAGAAACCCTAGCTTTCTGTGGGATCAGACACAAAGCTTAAATACCGCTTTTTTCTTGAGAAAATATAGAAAGGGAGAGAGAGAGAGAGATAGAGTCTATATATTTTTATTTTTTCATATTTCGTAAGAAAGAAAATAGATGACGGAGTCTTCCATTTGTCGCCTTTTTTTCTGTAGCAGTGTCTATCTTTGTGTGTGTACCAAATGAAATATAGAAAAATCTAAAGTGGACGGTGTCCGTACGAATTAAGCCAACGGTGTTAACTCTTCTCACCAACTTTCAGTCTTCTCTCTCTTCCTAATTGCACTTTACCTAATTTTTTTTCCTAATTATTAATTTAATATTGAGAAAAAAAAAAAAAAGGCAAAAAAAAGAAGAAAGAAGAAGAAACATAGTTTGGCAGAGTCATCCGAATGGAGGCGGAATTGCGGCCAAGGATTGCTAAATACCCGCATGTGTTACTCCCATTTTTAATAATTTAATGTTTATTAAATTAATTTAATAAATAAACATATTTTATGTAAAAATTTTTAAAAATAATTATTATAAAATATTTGATATAATTTGTCACAAGATTGAACCACTATCAAATTAAATCTGATGTTAAATCGACTCGAACTTGATGATTGTGATTCATATTCAATCAATCTGTACCAGGGCAATCGAGCTTGACGCACTATAAGGAGATCGCGTTACAAGATTAACTGATGAACTCGCCCGTGATAAAGTTCAGCACCTTGTTAGATCGAAGAATCCAAGCTCGAAATGACGTGACTTAATGACAATTCGATGAAATATTAAAAGTGTGACTAAAAATAATATTTGTGGCAGATTTAGATTTAATTTAAATTTTATATGGCAGATATTTATTATTTAAATTTATTTATATAAATATTTAATTAAATATAAAATATATTTTTATTATAATAATATTTATAAATTTTATATTTTTATTTAAACAAAACATATTTGAAATAATTATAAAATTATTAAATTTTATAATTTTTATGTAAATTATTAATTGAAACATATAAAATTAAATGGGTTCAAAAATTTTTTAATAATAATAATTAGTTTGAGTAATTGAAAATAAATTTTAATTGGATTGAGGATGAATTCAAATCTTAAAAATATTAATCATATTCACATTTAAGTAGAATAATTTTCATGAGTACCTTACCCGTTAATCATCCTAATTATTTATAATGATTATATATCTTCTAATTTGTAAAGTAAAATGACTTATTTATTTTTTATTACATTTGTCAACTATAATATTTTATTTTATCTCATGCTTTATTGATATATGAGTTTAATTTATATTTAATTTATAAAAAAATAAAAAATGTATTAAAATATTTACTTAAATTATTTTTTATAACATGTGTTGTATATTATTTGTGTTTATTATACATATTCCCAAATAGTTATCACTATTTTTATATAATACATATGTCCGTTTGTAACAGACACATTTATTTACTAACAAATACATCTAATTATAATTTAAATAATTATTTTATTTCATATATATATATACCAAATCACATGATAGAATTATATATATATATATATATATATATATATATATATATATATATATATATTTCTATATATTTTATTTCATTTCTATTTCTTTCCTTCGTATTGTAAATTTATGGGAATTATTTTTCTATTTACTATCTAACATATAAACTATTTATAACAGTAAATAGTTTATTTTTTATTAAGTAATAAATAATACATCTAAAATAAATTCAATCTCTTATGAGAATTAATCTAATAATTATTAAATTTATATAAAATTAATTAAAGTATATATAATAAATGCACGAATCTAAACCTTCTAAAAAATGTAATAACAAAGTAACAATTCTAAGATTGGTATATTTTTGGAGGTTGCTTTGCCAATGCTTTCATGTTTCAAAGTATATCCAATTTTATAAATAATTATTTTGTTCCATTTTTTTTAAATAGAAAAGAGTATCTAATTTAAACAAACATATATATACATATAACACTTTAAATGTGTTTACTTGTATAAAACTAATCTCATTTTCTGATAACTTTTTTCTCAAAAAAATTAAGAAAATAGAACTTAATGTTCGAATTAGTAAATTTCTAAAGCAAAAAATTGAAAATAAATTTTCTTAATATTTATAAATTAATTAATAAAAAATAATTTTTTTTGTTAATTTTAGCAACAAAATATATTTATTTTCAATTTTGACCTATAAATATAGTTGTAATTAATTTTATAATTTAGATAAAATGGTATAAATAGAAAATTTAGTTAAAAAACAAAAAGTGAAAAAGATATTGAATATACTTCAAAAAATATTTCTGAATTTTGTTGAATATACCTTAATTTGCAATATCAATAATTTATAAGAATTTTTTTGTTTGATAAATATTTTAAAAATAAAACTTTTTCATTGTTTTTGTTTCTATTATTTGCCATAAGAGGAAAACAAAATAATTTAAACAATAAGAAAAAAAAAATACTATTCATTTACTCTATGGAAATTAAAATTTTATAAGAATTTAATTCAATTAATTTATTTTTAGTCAATTCTCATAAATTTAATTCATTTTAACAATATATATATATTAAAAGAAACAAGATTCAAGTATGATTGTGTGAAAATTTAATTGAATTATTTTTTTTCAAATGATCTATTCTAAATAAAGTGGTGGAATGAGTAAAGCAAGTGAAGCTCGAACAAAATGGTGGGAGTCCAAAGAAGTAAAGCAAGTGAAGGAAGCTAGATGTAGAGACCAATGATATATGAATACAGATGACATCAAAGATTAGAGAAGTAGTTAGAAAAGTACTTGGAGAGTCTAGAAGACATGGATCACCCTCAAAAGAGAGATGACAATGAAATGAGAAAGTACAAAAGGCAGTGAAGAGAAAGAGGGAATGGTATAAGAAATTACCTAAGTGTGATAATAATGAGACTCATGAACAATGCAAGATAGCAAAAAAAGAGGAAAAAAAGGTCGTTAGTCAAGCAAGAGCGGAAGCCTTTAAAAAGTTATATAAGAAACTTGGGACTAAAAAGGGAGATAAAGATATTTATAGATTAGCAAGGAGGACAGAAAATAAATGTCAAAATCTCAATTAAGTTAGGTGCATTAAGGATAAAGAAGGAAAAGTGTCGATGAAAGATGAAGACATTAAAGAAATATGGAGAAATTATTTTGATGATCTATTTAACAATAGTTAAAGTGGTAATAGTGTAAATATAAACTACAGAGCAATAGAAAAGAATGTGAATTACACTAGAAGAATTAGATCTTCAGAAGTAAAGAAAGCACTTAAGAGAACGAAAGTGGATAAAGTCTGTGGACCCGATGGAATACCAATTAAAGTGTGAAAGTGTTTGAGAGATGTGGGAGTGGCATGAATAACTAAATTGTTCAATAAGATTATAAACTCAAAGAAAATGCTTGATGAATGGAGGAAGAGTATTTTAGTACCAATTTTTAAAAATAAGAGAGACATACAGAGTTGCTCAAACTATAGGGAAATTAAACTCATGAGCCATACTGTAAAGTTGTGGGAGAGAGTTGTGGAACATCGACTGCGTTATGACACTTCTATCTCTCCCAATCAATTTAGCTTCATGCCCAATCTTTCAACTATAAAAGTAATTTTTCTCATTAAAAACTTAATAGAGAAATATAGAGATGTGAAGAAAGATCTACATATGATTTTTATAAATTTGGAGAAGGCTTATGATAGTATTCCAATAGATATCTTATGTAGAGTATTAGAACAAAAGAGAGTATCTATTAGATACATACAAGTTTTGAAAGATATGTATGAATGAGCAACTACTATTGTGCGCACAGTGGGAGGGGACACAAAAGATTTTCCTATCTCAGTTGGATTATACAAAGATTCAGCTGTGAACCCTTACTTTTTTGCATTACTTTTAGATGAATTGACGAAATATATATAAGAGAGTATCTCTTGGTGCGTGATATTTGCGGATGATATAGTTCTGATAGATGACTAGAACTTTAAAGAAATACTCTAGAGTCAAAAGGCTTTAAGTTAAGTCGAACGAAGATAAAATACATGCATTGCAAGTTCAGTGAAAGGCGAACTAGTGATAGGGAATGAGTTAGTTTGGATGGAGTGGTATTGCCCCAAAGTAATCACTTTAAATATCTCGGCTCAATCTTTCAAGTAGATGGAGGATGTTAATTATAGGATTAAAGCCGGATGATTGAAATGGAAACGTGCTATGAGAGTTTTATGTGATCGCAAGATTCCTAATGAGTTGAAAAGAAAATTTTACTGTACAGCTATACGACCGGCCATGTCATATGGTAGTGTGTGTTGGCCAATGAAGGAGCCGTATGTGTCTAAGATGAGAGTTGTAGAGATGAAAATGTTAAGCTGGATGAGTGGTCATACTAGACTAGATAAAGTCCGTAATGAGAATATTAGAGAAAAGGTAGGAGTGGTACCAATTAAAAATAAGTTGAGAGGAGGGAGATTGAGGTGGTTTGGTCATGCGAAGCATAGACATACAGAGGTTCCAGTTAGACAAGTAGAGTACATTGGGTTAGAGGATAGAAAGAAAAGAATGGATAGACCTAAACTGACTTGAAGTAAAGTAGTACAACATGACCTAGAAGCATTACACATTTCCGAAGATTTAATCCAAAATCATTTAGAGTGGAGAAAAAAAGTCCATATAGCTAATCCCAATAAATTTTTAGGATAAAAATTTAGTTTAGTTGAATTGTTCTATTCCTAATAAAATCTTAAATTTAAAAATAACAATAAAAAAATAATAGAATCTTATGGTTAAAAAATATTAAAATAAAAATATTTATCAAAATAACGAGAAGCTAAAATTTTTTATTAAAATAATGTGGTGTGGTACAAAATGCCTTTATAAGTAAATTGTCACATCACTGAAAAAAAATACTCAAGTTTTTTTTTTTAAATATTTATTTTTTTTAAAATTTTAATAGAATATTGCTAAAATAGAATATATTATATACATTATATATTTTTTTTCTTATTATTTTTTTACAAATTGACTTATTTATCAAAATAATCCTTAATGTGACTTAATTTAAGGAACATTGGTAGTTTTAGAAAATATCAGTGTTTTTATAAATAAATTGAAAATGCTAAAAAAATGATAATTAAAGTGTCGTTTTATTGAGCATTGCATGCTTATGAAAACACTAACTCTTTAATTGGGGATTAAAATTTTGTAAAAATTTAATTTAATTAATTTATTTTTATCAATTATAATATTTAAAATGAAATAATTTAATTTTTTTAATTTAATTTTTTTAAAGAAAGCAAGAATAATTCTGTAATAGTTCAATGGAATTATTCTAAATGAAATGACGCTTTTGGACATTTTCTCTCACTGCAGTGACGAAGAGATTAGCTAATTACCTCACTCCTTAGCGCGCACTGCCAGTTCCTCCTCGTCCGCGGCGCAAACCAACTGCCATAAACTGAAAACAAGACATAAGAAGCATCTCATTCAATCTTAGGGTTAGGGTTATCCCTAATCCGGATACCGTAAACCCGTTCTTGGTCTTAGAGCCGAAGAGAAACAACCAAGATGGGCTCGAATTCGCTATCTTCAGATTCAATCACCGATCTCGATGAGCAGATCTCGCAGCTCATAAAGTGCAAACCAATCTCCGAGCCCCAGGTTCTGCTTCAGTTTCCGTTTGGTTGCCGAGAACCTAGTATAGAAAATTGATATCAATTTCGAAATTTTAATAATGTACTCCATTGACTTGTTTTGTTGGTCTGGCAATTGATTTCTATGGTATTTATATTTAGGTTGATCTGTTTTATTGGGTTGAAGAAGGATTGCCACGATAGGAAACATCTAGTATGATTCGCAAAATATTCATCTTTTATTTTTGAAAGATTTCTGGTCAATTATAATTCCCATTTCATCCTAGTCTGGCGCATTTGGCCATTGCAAAAATGTGATTGAAATGAAGGAATATCAATAGTAAGAGATTGTAATGCTTTATCCATTGCAAATCTCTTTTCTTGTTCATGGGTGCATTTCGAGTGTCTGGATTGCTGACTTTAGTTGATGATATGAGATTGTGTGAAAATGGTTTAACTCATTCATGTGGATTTCTTTCCTTTCAGGTCAGAGCATTATGTGACAAGGCTAAGGAGATACTGATGCAAGAAAGCAGTGTTCAGGTGTAGCCCTTTACCGCTTTTGGCTTGAACTTTGAATTCAATTGTGGTGCTGAATTTACTACCCCTACCCTCTCTGTTGTTAATTTTATACTTGGGAAAAATAGAATATTGTTTTAGTAATAATACAGTGCCCATAGGAATTGGGCTGTCTTTTCAAAATTTCAGTTTCATGCAGAATTATAGTCTTTTGAAAAATTTTCGTTTGGTTCATTGGACTGAATTTTCAGATTTGTTTCATCTGAGTAGTGGTTATTCTTTTTAGCATTTTCTTTTGACCTATAATTCCAGTTCCAGATGTAATGTGTCTTTGGCCACTATTAAGAGTAAATTTGTCATGCACTTCTAAGCATCAAATTACTGGAATGATAATTTATAAAATATTAATTTCTCAAATTGTTTCCTGTTTCTCAGCCTGTGAAAAGCCCTGTGACAATCTGTGGCGATATTCATGGGCAGTTTCATGATCTTGCAGAACTTTTTCGAATTGGAGGGAAGGTATCAGTTCTGACCATGACAACTTTGTATTTTAACTCTTCTGTTTCAGCTGAGGGATTGTCTAAAATAATTTATTGAGACCTGCCAATGCCTTTGAAGGTTGAAGTATCCATGAGGTATAGTCAAGTAAATTGCCACTGGTCAGGAAACTGCTTGTTTTTATTTATTTTATCATGGATATTTTTAGTGCATTTCATTAGAAGACATCCCGACAATCAGTTTCCATAATCCGTATCAAAGATTTTAAATATAGTTCTGTTTCATTAATCTCCTTGCTTGATGTCCCATTAATATTATTCACTAAAATGTGATCTTAGTGTCTGCTGAGTTCATATGATTTTACTTTCATGTCTCTGGAACTCATAGAGTTCCTCACAAAAACAAAAATTGCTTCCTTCATTGATCTTTTAAAATATGTTGTTTGTGTATTTGTTTAGATATAATTTAACATAATGCAAAAGAATGGGTTATGCAAATTGCAAATTTAGTTCTTTTTGGCATTTTCTTTCCTCTCTTCCTCATTGGATATTTTGGCAAGGCATTTGTTGGATTCTTCCTATCACATTCAGATTGAACTTTTCTGACCATTTTTTGATATTTATTGACAGTGTCCAGATACCAATTACTTATTTATGGGAGATTATGTGGATCGGGGCTATTACTCTGTTGAAACTGTGACGGTATTTATATCTCCAATCCTCTCATTTTCCCAATTATCATCGTAACAATACCAAAAAAAAGAAGCACAACTTAGCCATGATGTGCCAATTGAATTTCCTTGTTTATATTTTGAAGCTAATTTTGCTATGGGTACACTGTTATCTTAGTCATTTTAAAATCAGTCATATTCGTGACAAAGTTAATGTCACAAATAATTAATTACTTTATGTTTATTTCTACTCAAATACTATTACATCAAGCTTTTTATGCAAGATGAGTGTGGAATCTAAACTTGGATTATGACTTGGGGTGATTGCAGTTTGGTTAGTTGAATTGTAAACATCGGCTAATTGATTTTATTGGTTTTTACTGGATTGGTTTGATCTGTTTTTTAGGTTTTCTTCAATGAGCGAAATTCAATGTATGGTATTTAATTTAAACTCGAATTTCACCAGCAAATCTTGAGTAATTATAATTTTTTAGTAAAATGCCATTCTTTAATATTCATTACTACATTATGAAAAATATATATCAACATGTATATTTTAATTATCACTATTTTATTTTTTTTAAATTACTTTTATAAGCACATGAGAACATTAAATTATAAAATTGTAGGATTTATAGTTAAAAAATGAAAAGTGTTTAAAAAATGTTTATTTTTCTTTGAATAGTTACATAAATTTTAAAATATAATTTACAATATACTTTGTTTTGGTTCAATTGACCATCAGCCTTTTTTTTTTTTCTTTTTAAATGAAAATTGTAAACAAACCAATTGGTTTGGATAACCAATTCTTTTGATTTGGTCCTTTTTTGGTTTCAAATTGGTTTCCAACTTTTTGGCTTTCCATGCTTAGCTGGTAGCCCTACCTCTATAGTCGGTGAAGCTTGTGGAAAAAAATTTACAATATATGTTGGTGGCACAAATATGTATCATTGTGTAAGTGTTTGAAGTCTGATACAAGAATGATCCTCATATCATGGCTTGTTGATCACTTCTAGTGAATCTTTGAATTTCATACCAGCCTTTAATGTTTGGTTTAGCTAAAATAATTGTCGAATGCACATGCCCAGATCTTTATCCTCATGTTAGTCAATTGTAATTGTTCTAGCTAATTATTGATTGCGGCTTTCCTAAAGCACATAAAATGTTTGAAACATTTGCATTTTTTTTTTTTACATACTGATGCTGTTTGTTTATTAAATGCAGCTCTTAGTGGCGCTTAAAGTACGTTATCCACAGCGAATAACCATTCTTAGAGGAAACCATGAAAGTCGCCAAGTAATTTTCATTCATATTCCTTATCATTGAGTTATCTACTTTTAATCAACAACTGTTGTAATACTTACATTTAATCAACATTTGCATTTTAAGTTGTTTTGATTTGTCTAATATGTGTTACAATAAACAATGCTTCATTTTATTGTGGATTGTTGATTTTAAATTTTGTTATTTTAAATTTTAATTTGCATTTAACTTTATTGACCAGGAATTGTAGATTGGATATTAATCTACTTGTAACTTCTTTTTTCTTGCTCCTGGCAGATTACTCAGGTTTATGGGTTTTATGATGAATGTTTACGAAAGTGAGTTTTTTGTACACAACCTCTATTTGTCACTTATTTTGTTCTAATAGTGGTATTATATTTGAATAGTAAGAATGTATGCGTTTGCGTGTGTTTTTTCTTTTATATTTTTCTCAATAATGGGTATATATTATAGATAAGATAATTTGTACCAAACAAATGATTTTCTGTCAGCATCAACGTCCGTAAGGTTATGTTGAAGATTCCTTTTGCTCACAAATGAACTTTGTAGTATTTGTTTTGAGTTTTGACATTAATATTTTTTGCATGTGTTGTCTATCGTTTGTTTTCTTTTGCATGACCATACTGCATTATAAGGATGTTATGATCCCACATTGCTGAGAGACAATCTTGGTGAGAGCTTAATAAGTCCCTAGGCACTTACCTCTTGCAAGCCAGATTTCAAGGGTGAGTTCTACATTTATAGTTTATTCCTCCTGTGGTTCAACTGCAGTAACTTGTGGCCCTCAATAATTCATATCAATTAGTATTAGAGCTAAACCTATCTTGAAAGACCCGACACTTGAAGTGGTGGCCTAGGCCCATGATGTAAGGACAGGTGATCCAATGTGTAGGGTGCTAATCATGACCAATGTGGCCATGACAAACAAAGACATTGGTTCACCAAGCGTGGGGTATTGTTATGATTCCGCATTGCTAAAGGACAATAAAGAGTAGAAGATAGAATTATACTAGTAAAGCTAGTACTAGAAGGAGAAACAATAAATGTAGTTAGTGCTTATGCCCCACAAATAGGACTAGATAGTGAGAGTAAACAAAGGTTTTGGGAAGATATGGATGATCTAATGCAAAGCATACCGAATGAAGAGAATGTTTTCATCGGTGGAGATTTGAATGGACATGTAGGAAGTGATAGGCAAGGTTATGAGAATGTTCATGGAGGTTTTGGTTTTGGCAGCCGAAATGAGGAGGAAAAAAGTATTCTGGATTTTGTTATGGCATATGACCTAATACTAGTAAATACCTACTTTATGAAAAGAGACTCACATTTAGTAAATTTTAAAAGTGGGCAACATAGAAGCCAAATTGACTTCTTCTTAATCAGGAAGACAAATAGAGCTCTATACAAGGATTGCAAGGTTATTCTAGGAGAGGCTTTAACAAGTTAACATCGGTTAGTGGTCTTGGATGTCAAGTTTAGGAACAATTCAAGTAAGGTCAGAAGAAATAGTATAGCTCGAACAAAGTGGTGGGAGTTGAAAGGAGTAAAGCAAGTGAAGTTCAAAAATAAGCTTATCGAGTCTGAAGCATGGAAGCTGGATGTGGAGGCCAATGATATGTTGATACAGATGGCATTAAAGATTAGAAAAGTTGCTAGAAAAGTACTTAGAGAGTCTAGAGAACATGGACCACCCTCAAAAGAGAGATGGTAGTGGAATGAGGAAGTACAAAAGACAATGAAGAGAAAGAGGGAATGGTATAAGAAATTACCTAAGTGTGATAATAATGAGGCATATGAACAGTATAAGATAGCAAAGAAAAAGGCGAAAAAGGCAGTTAGTCAAGTAAGAGGACAGGCCTTTGAAAAGTTATATGAGAAACTTGGAACTAAAGATGGGGAGAAAGATATTTATAGATTAGCAAGGAGGAGAGAAAAGAAACGTCAAGATCTCAATCAAGTTAGGTGCATTAAGGATAAAGAAGGAAAAGTGTTGGTGAAAGATGAGGACATTAAAGAAAGATGGAGAAATTATTTTGATGATCTCTTTAACAATAGTCAAAGTGGTAATAGCGTGAATATAGACTACAGAGCAATAGAAAAGAATGTGAATTATACTAGAAGGATTAGATCTATAGAAGTAAAGGAAGTACTTAAGAGAATGAAAGTGGGTAAAGCCTGTGGACTCGATAGAATACCAATTGAAGTGTGGAAGTGTTTGGGATATACAGGAGTGACATAGTTAACTAAATTGTTTAATAAGATTCTAAACTCAAAGAAAATGCCTGATGAATGGAGGAGGAGTATTTTAGTACCTATTTTTTTAAAAAAGAGAGACATATAGAGTTGCTCAAACTATGGGGGAATTAAACTCATGTGCCATACTATGAAGTTGTGGGAGAGAGTTGTGTAACATCGACTACGTCATGACACTTTTATCTCTCCCAATCAATTTGGCTTCATGCCTGGTCGTTCAACTATGGAAGCGATCTTTCTCATTAGAAGCTGGACAGATAAATATAGAGATGTGAAGAAAGATCTATACATATTTTTTATCGATTTGGAGAAGGCTTATGATAGTGTTCTAAGAGATGTCTTATGGAGAGTGTTAGAACAAAAGAGGGTATCTATTAGATACATACAAGCGTTGAAAGATATGTATGAAGGAACAACTACTATTGTGCGCACAGTGGGAGGGGACACGAGATTTTCCTATCTCAATTGGATTACACTAAGGTTCAGCTGTAAGCCCTTACTTTTTTACATTAGTTTTAGATGAATTAACGAAATATATACAAGAGAGTATCTCTTGGTGCAAGATGGTTGCAGATGATATAGTTCTGATAGATGAGACGGTTCTGATAGATGAGACGCGAGAAGGAGTCAATAGAAAGTTAGAGTTTTGGAGAAGTACTCTAGAGTCAAAGAGTTTTAAGTTAAGTAAAACGAAGACAGAATACATGCATTGCAAGTTCAGTGAAGGTCGAACTGGTGACAGGGAAGGAGTTAGTTTGGATGGAGCGGTACTGCCATAAAGTAATCACTTTAAATATCTTGGCTCAATCCTTCAAGTAGATGGGGGATGTGAGGGGGATGTGAGGAGGATGTTAGTCATAGGATTAAAGCCAGATGGTTGAAGTGGAGAAGTGCCACTAGAGTTTTATGTGATCGCAAAATTTCCAATAAGTTGAAAGGAAAATTTTACCGTACAGTCATACGACCGGTCATATTATATGATAGTGAGTGTTGGGCACTAAAGGAGTCGTATGTGTCTAAAATAAGAGTTGTGAAGATGAGAATGTTAAGGTGATGAGTGGTCATACTAGACTAGATAAAGTCCGTAATGAGAGTATTAGAGGAAAGATAGGAGTGGTGCCAATTGAAGATAAGTTGAGAGAAGGGAGATTGAGGTAGTTTGGTCATGTGAAGCATAGACATACGGAGTCTCCAGTTAGACAAGTAGAGCACATTAGGTTAGAGGATAGAAAGAAAAGAAGAGGTAGATCTAAACTGACTTGGAGGAGAGTAGTACAAGATGACTTAGAAGCATTACACATTTTCGAGGATTTAACCTAAAATCGTTTAGAATGGAGAAAGAGAATCTATATAGCTGATCCAAAATTCTTGGAATAAAAGCTTAGTTGAGTTGAGTTGAACTAGTTAAGCTTGTTATTTTCAAGTTGCTTATCTTGACTTGCCCCTTGAATGAACATCTAGATGTGAGAGAGAGAGAGTGTGACAAAGAAAAGACTATTTTTAATTGAAAATGATGGTGTTTGTGTTTTAAATGCTGATGTTTACTGACATTCTATTGATGTTGGAAAGCTTCTAAATTCCTTATGAACACTAGAATAATTGTGGATATTTTGTAGGAATAAGGAAACTCTGTAAGATGCAGGGTTTACTTGGAATCTCTTTTTTAGGATATTGTATCCTAGGTTTCATTTCAAGACTCTTCATAACTTGATTATCTGGTCAAAATATGCAAAAATTAAATGGCCTTGTGCTTAGCATTTCGGAATTTCTATTAGATTGTGGAGGATCCCCTTCTATCTTTTTTGCATGTAATGCACAATTATTTTTGCCATATAACTGTATTTATTAGATGCAACATAATTGAACATTAATGAAGGCCAAGTTTACTGGTTTGAAATTTGCTTGTTGGTTACAAGCGATATTGCAATTGATGTAGGGTTTACTGAGACAGCCTAACTATCAGTAGAGTAGTATGTCCTTTTGGGGACAGTTGGACGATTTGATATGCTTGTTTGGATTTGTGCAAAATTTCTAAATTGGCTTCTTACTTCTTTGAGAAAATATTGTAATTGCTTCTTGCACCTCTTGCAAATATGTGATACTATTTCTTTATATAAATTTCTTACAGGTATGGCAATGCTAACGTTTGGAAGATCTTCACAGACCTTTTTGACTGTTTTCCATTGACTGCCTTGGTTAGTAAGACTTATTATAGGGGATGATGTCTGTTAATGATTGCAAATTTGCAAGTAACATAAATTTGGATGTTGGGGGACATATTACAGAGAGATTTACCTGTTTTTGTTAATCCTGAGATACAAGGTTAGAGCTAATTTTTAACTAATCCTGGTGGGTGCTATTCATTTGTTTCTGAAGTTCACCATAATCATTGTTCCACTCTATCATTTTTGTGTATATTACCCTTATTGTGCCCACCAAGATTGTTTTTGGATTTTCTTATGTGGAGATCTATGACTATGGCCATTCCAATTGCTCTATACTTACCTACACTTGATTATGAGTGTGCTTATCAGAAATCTCAGTTCTCACAGTCAATGATAGAAAACCTCTAATAATATATGTGGGATCTCGTGGATGAAATTTTCTGCTTTATTTGTTGTTTATGAAAGCTTGGTCAAAGATAGCTTGGAATAAATGATATACATCTTAGAGTCCTACTTTCTTCTTTGTAGGTTGAGTCAGAAATATTTTGTCTGCATGGTGGATTGTCCCCATCAATTGAAACCCTCGATGGCATAAGAAACTTTGATCGTGTTCAAGAGGTTCCTCATGAAGGGGCCATGTGTGATCTCTTATGGTCTGATCCAGATGACCGATGTGGCTGGGGTATATCACCTCGAGGTGCCGGATATACTTTTGGTCAGGTAACACCTCTCTTTATTTCAAAGGGTGTGCTTCTGTCTCTATTTTATCCTTTGTTCTTTTCTCAAATTATGTTCGTGAACTCACTTCTGAAATTTCTCTAATATAATTTTTGTTATTTGGTGTAGGATATATCTGAACAATTTAATCATACAAACAACTTGAAGTTGATTGCTAGAGCACATCAGCTTGTTATGGATGGATTTAACTGGGCACATGTATTTATTATTCTCGCAGTTCATGAAGTTGTTCTGGATTTTGGGTTCAGTACAGTAAGTTCAGGCTTTAAGATTCATTGTTTTCTGGGTGCAGGAACAAAAGGTGGTTACCATATTTAGTGCTCCTAATTATTGTTACCGCTGCGGAAACATGGCATCTATATTGGAAGTTGATGATTACAAGGCTCACACTTTCATCCAAGTCAGTTTGTCTCTCTTTCCCAAATTTCTTCTCAATCAATACTGTTTTACTCTGGTAAAAACTTCTTAGGGTGGTGCTCTTTGATGCGTTGCAGTTTGAGCCAGCTCCTAGGAGGGGAGAGCCTGATGTTACCCGTAGAACACCTGATTACTTCCTCTAAATCAGCCTTCTGTTGCACCATTATGACCTACTTAACTGCCACTTCATCCCTACTTCAAGCTCAGGTGGTTGAGCATCCTTGTTGCAAGAGAATGATATCTATTGAGTTTAGTATCTATAGAACTTTCTTGGCATGCTTTACTGGTGGCTATGGGAGCCCAAAAGCATGTATAGTAGTGCCAGATTCTGTGCTTTTTAGCTGTGTCTTGTACTTGAAACCTCGCTGGATATGCTCATGGCAGACCATCAGCGTTAGATTGTACCTTCTTTTCACTTTTGTCCCATCCTTTTGGGGCCTGTAGGGGGATAAATGTATCCGATATCTAGTGGATGCTTTTACTCTTTTTTCACCGTGTAATTTTCAACGGAGTTGTTTAGAAGTTTCATCTCTCTCACTCTCTCTCTCTCTCTCTCTCTCTCTCTCTCTATCTCTCGTTTGACATCAAAGAAACTTGAAACCTTGAGCTGTAAAGAAATTTTCTCTACAAAGATGAATACGGCTTCCAAGGAATATGAACTTGTTCCCAAAACCGTAATAAACATGTCCCCATTTTTTCAATTGCCTATTACCTTTTTTCTTTTGGTGTAATTAACTGTAGCCGAGAGTCAAACTCGAGATAGACCACTTTAGTACTTACTACTTTTTATTCACATTCGAAGCTCAATTGTTTGATATTTTCGATTCATTGATAGGAATTGATGTTCTTGGATTTTTCTTGTGAGTTTAGATCTACAAAATAAGAGAGAACATTGTATATACTTAAATCAGTATAGGTAGCAAAGTGTAGAATTGACTACAGCATTAGCTATTTGAAATGAATTTGAACTCCATTAATGCATCCCAATGCTTAATTACCACAGGATCATAAACAAACCAACAGCTCTAAAACAGCTGACGAGCTATGCTAGAATCTATAATAACCCCAAAAACTCGTTAAAACATAACAATTGAGAAAATCAAATCCCATGTTAAAATAAATTACCAAATGATTCGCATTTCATGAACAAGCCGTTTGCCCACATATAAAAAAATAAATAACCAATGACATATGGTGAAAAATTCAACTGCAGACTATGAAGAAGGAAGAATTTAAGATGATCCAACTCTAGCAAAGAGGGAAGAATTTGAATTGAGAGATAGATGAGACTTTGACAGTTGCGAGATTGAGAACTGCGGAGAAACTAGGGTTAAAGAATGGATCAAAGTTGTTTGTTTTAAATTCAATTCAACTCAACTAAGTTTTTATCCCATAAATTTATTGGGGTTGGCTATAGGGATTCTCTTTTTTCACTCTAAACGATTTTAGGTTAAATCTTCAGAAATGTATAATGCTTCTAGGTTATATTGTACTACTTTCCTTCAAGTCAGTTAAGGTCTATTCCTTCTTTTCTTTCTATCCTCTAACCTAATGTGCTCTACTTGTCTAACTATAGTCTCTGCATGTCTACACTTCACGTGACCAAACCACTTCCATCTCCCTTCTCTCATCTTATCTTCAATTGGCACTATTCTTACATTTTCTCTAATACTCTAATTACAAACTTTATCTAGTCTAGTATGGCTGCTCATCCATCTTAATATTCTCATCTCCATAACTCTCATCTTAGACACATGCGGCTCCTTCATTACCCAACAGTCATTACCATATAACATGGCCGGTCGGTAGGCTGTATAGTAAAATTTTTCCTTCAACTTATTAGGAATCTTGAGATCACATAAAACTCCCGTGGCATGTTTCTGCTTCAACCATCCGGCTTTAATCCTATGGCTAACATCCTTGTAACACCCTCACTTTACGTAGTCTGTACGTTCTACTGTTCCGATGACCAATGGCTGTCCGGACCGTCAGGATGTTTAGAACTACACTTAAATGATAGTGAGGAGATATAAAATGATGGAATACATGATAATAGAATACAAGAAAAATTAAGAAAAAATAAAATAAATGAAATGTAACTAGGTTAAACTAGCCGGAATCATAGCGATGGTTGACCACACCGGGAAGTTACTGTGTAGACAGTTGATGGCCCCAGGACCACGTGGAACCCCGAGAAATAATTTTAAAGACCTAATTAAAAGTCTACTGAGATACAGATGACATTAAAAATGTCAAAGAAAATTTAGTGAATCAGTACAGACGAAAATGAAAATTAAAGGAGCTGTCGGATCAGGAATTAAATCGGTATTATCGAAAAAGTGGGACTATAACCCGAAGAGGGGCATTTTGGTCATTTGACACCTAAAGTTGACTTTTGACCTAAATGTCCATTAAAATGAGTGAAATTAAATTTTGAAAACCCCATAAAAATATGAAATTACATGTGTAATGTAAATAAAGAAAATATGGGGGATTAATTGTAAATATGAAAACTTGAATATTATAATGATTAATTAAATGATAGTGGAGTACATAAAGCATATGGGGACAGATTTCACTATTTCACAACCTCATTTTTTTCATTTCATACATCCATGGCCGAAATCAAGCTTCTCCTTTCTTTCCTCCATGGTCATTCCATGCAAGCTTGAAACCTCTCCCATTTTCAACCTACATTCACAAGTTCTCTTAATTAAAGTTGGTCCTCATACCTTGGGGAGATCATAGGCAGCAAGAACAAGAGGATTTGGTGAAGTTTTCACAAGGTTTGAAAATTCATGGTTGAAGGTTAGTGCTAATTTCCTCTTCCTTTCTTAATTAAACTTTGAATTAAGGTTGTAATGAGTTGATATGTTAAGAAATTTGAAGGAATTGATGAGTATTTGTGAAGCATTGATTTCAGCAGCCTTGGTAAGTAAGGGAGATTGATGAATTCTTACATGTAAGTGATGGGTTGTGATGTGGATTAAGGTAATTACATGTATTAGCAAATTTATTTCATGTGTATGTTGAAGTTGATAAGTTGAATTAGGGTTTTGAAATTGTTTGATGAGACTTGTGTAATTGCCTCATTTTGGCAGCCTTGAAAGCATGAGAGATTGATAATTTTATGTATGTAAAAGGTGAATTGTGAGGTTGATGAATGAATTATAGGTTGTGGGTTGAAGTTACATGTGATAGAAATTTGATTGAATGTGAATTGTTGACTTTGACCATTTAAATTAGGATTCTGAATTAGTTAATTGAGACTTGATTGATGTTGCTGGAATTTAATTGTGTTGAAATGAATTGGTAATATTAGAAGTGCCATGAATGCCACAATTATAGTTTGGAAGATGGAGAAATGAATATTGGGAGTGTAATTTCCTTGCAGGTTGAGTATTTGTTGAGGGCAGTATATGTTTTGAGCCATAAGTGAATATGGACTAGACCTAAAATTATCCATTTTTCATGTAGAAACTATGCCAAAATTCTACCTAAAAAGTGACCTAAAATCTGACCTAATCTAGATTACCAAATTGTGAACCCAGAATTTTGACCAAATGAACAGTGTTCATTCATTTGGCCATATCTCACTCTAGACAGGTCCAAATGACTTGAAATTTATACCATTGGAAAGCTTAGACATAGGGCTACAACTTTTGTGAAGATACCAGAGCCCAGAAATGCCACTAACCAAATCAAATTGCTTACACAATTTGGGATACCAAAACTATTCAGAACCAAAACTGCTCAGATTTGCTAAACATAGGCTACTTGACCAGTTTTGGCAAAGAGGCCATAACTTGGTCCACAGAAATCCAAATGCCCTGAAACTAGTGCCAAAATTTCAATAAGACATAGATCTACAATATTGCTATTTTGACCAGAACCCAGAAATCAAGAGAAATAGGTCAATTGGCTAGGTCAACTTAGTGCACAAAATCTGAAAATTTCATAAGTGACCATTGACTCCAGAATATTCTTTTAGTCATATCTCTCATTAGAAAACTTCAATTGATATGTGCCATATAGTTTTGGAAACCTAAGAAATATAGCTCAAATTGTGTTTTAGACACCTATCTCAAATTATGAATGTAAAAAGTTTAAATTTTGGGTCAAAGCCACTGACCTAAATGGAAATCATGTTAGCATAGGACATTTGAGTCCAGGCCAATAATGTGGCTTTAAGTAAGTCTACATGATTTGAAAAATTGCAACTAGAAATTTTGAGTGACCATAAGACATAGAGCAACAGATTCTATGAAGAACACTAGGCCTAAATATTGCTAGAACCTATTCAAATAAAGTGTTAAAGTGTAATACCAAAACTGCCTAGTTAAGAACTAGAATTTACAACTGAACCAGTTATGGTTATTTGGCCATAACTTGAGTTATATAAATCCAAATGACATGATTCAAAAATAAAAATAAAGATAAGACATAGAGGGACAACTTCCATGAAGGAAGTGAGGCCAAATAATGGCCATAAATTTCTTAATTTGATATGCAAAGACAAAACAGTAAAGTTGAACCTAAAGAAAGGTTTTTGAAATAAATTATTGACTTATTCCTAATAAGTCATTACATGCTAAATTACATGAAACTGGTATCTGGGTCCCACTTTTCCCACTTTCCCACTATACATGGATATGAAAATTTTATTAAACAATTAATAATGCTTAATTGCTCAAAGTATGCCTAGACTTATGTATATAGTTGGATCGATTGGTATACCAATTAGGGATTACAGATAGCAGTACTATCTACATGGAAAGTCATGGACTGACAATATATATTTGATATGATTGTTCTGCAGGCTATATGTCTGCCCGTTGGCCATTGTGCCTAATTGTATTTCTGGCTTTAATAGTCTGCTTGCAGGCCTTGTGCCTGATATGACAGATGCCATTATGCATAATTATATTCTGGCTTTATGCCTGCCTGCTGGCCTTGTGCCTGACAGACAGTTGTATACAGGATATTATATGCCTGCTCGCTGGCCTAGTGCCTGACATGACAGTTATATATAGAATAGAAACTCCCGCGTATCCAGCCTTATAGTCTGTTATAGGTCACTTGGGCATAAATATGAGTAATGAGTCTTAAATTTAATTAAGTACCGCAAACAGATACGAGTAAGAGGTTATAAAAATCAATTAATTATATGAGGAGATCCCAGTAAATTAATATGCTCCTATGGAGCAGTTAAAGTTATGAAACGACTCATAAGTAATAAGCTTTAAAAATTAAATAATTATATGAAGAGACCATTGATATGACTTTAAAAGACAAAAAAAGAAATAAATGCACAGATAAGATACTGATAATTAAATTATTCCCAAAGTGCAATTGAAATATACAATTGATCTAGAATTATGAAATTTCACATATTATTGTTATTTTAAATCATTTAGTTATTTTGCTTTAAGATTATGCACCACCAAGCAATTTGCTTAGCGCATTAGATTTTCTATCGTGTATGTACTGGAGACCAAACATAGCAGCCGCCATAGCAGTAGCCGCCATAGTAGTACTCTGATTACAGTTGTCCAGATCTGCTACAGTCTAGAGCTCACCTCAGTAATGTTTATTTTGGTAGGGTCCAATGTACTTAGGTTTTGCATTTTGATTTATGTATAATGAAATGTATATTAATTTTGAACATTGTAATTAAATGAATTTATATTTTGGATAATAAATAAAGCTTGTAATTTTTATAAATAAATTTTCATATGAATGAACTGAATTTTATTTTCTTGAAATGATGTGATATGGTACATGGAAAAATGATACAGATATGAAATTGTTTTTAACAGGTAACTATTGAAATCCGCCAGATGCCAATAAATCATAGGAAGCTCTGACCGGATTTTCACAAAAATAAATTGTGATAAAAAAAAATATTACCACATGTTTTCTACAAAGTTTAAAAATTAACAATGGCCACGACAGGATAAGATAGGACGCTCAGACATCGAATATGGCACACCTTGCTCGGCTACGCTGTAGACGGGTGAGGGGTATTACAATCCTCCTCATATCCCCTATCTACTTGAAGGATTGAACCGAGATATTTATAGTGATTACTTTGGGGCAATACCACTCCATCCAAACTAACTCCTTCTTTATCACTAGTTTGGCCTTCACTGAACCTATAATGCAAGTATTCTGTCTTCGTTCTACTTAACTTAAAGCCCATTGATTCTAGTGTACTTCTCCAAAGTTCTAGCTTTCTATTGACTCTTTCTTGCATATCATCTATCAGAACTATATCATCCGTAAACATCATGCATCAAGGGATACTCTCTTATATATGTTTCGTCATTTCATCTAGAACTAATGTAAAAAGGTAAGGGCTCACAGCTGAACCTTGGTGTAATCCAACTGAAATAGAAAATCTCTTGTGTTTCCTCTCGCTGTGAGCACAATAGTAGTTACTCCTTCATACATATCTTTCAAAACTTGTATGTACTTAATAGATACCCTTTTTTGTTCTAACACTCTCCATAAGACATCTATTGGAACACTATTATAAGTCTTTTCCAAATCGATAAAAATTATATATAGATCTTTCTTCACATCTTTATATTTCTCCATCAAGCTTCTAATGAGAAAGATTGCTTCCATAGTTGAACGACCGAGCATGAAGCCAAATTGATTGGGAGAGATAGAAGTGTCATGACGTAGTCGATATTCCACAACTCTGTCCCACAACTTCATAGTATGGCTCATGAATTTAATTCCTCTATAATTTGAGTAACTCTATATGTCTCCCTTATTTTTAAAAATATGTACTAAAATACTCCTCTTCCATTCATCAGGCATTTTCTTTGAGTTTAGAATTTATTAAATAATTTAGTTAACCATGCCACTCCCACATCTCCCAAACACTTCCACACTTCAATTGGTATTCCATTGGGTCCATAGGCTTTACTCACTTTCATTCTCTTAAGTGCTTCCTTTACTTTTGAAGATCTAATCCTTTTAGTGTAATTTATATTCTTTTCTATTGCTCTGTAGTCTATATTCATGCTATTACCACTTTGACTATTATTAAAGAGATCATCAAAATAATTTCTCCATCTTTCTTTAATGTCTTTATTTTTCACCAACACTTTTCGTTCTTTATCCTTAATGCACCTAACTTGATTGAGATCTTGACATTTCTTTTCTCTCCTCCTTTCTAATATATAAATATCTTTCTCCCTTTCTTTAGTTCTAAGTTTCTCATATAACTTTTCAAAAGCCTACACTCTTGCTTGACTAACTGCATTTTTTTGCCTCTTTTTTTGCTATCTTGTATTGTTTATAAGCCTCATTATTATCACACTTAAGTAATTTCTTATACCATTTTCTCTTTCTCTTCATTGCCTTTGGTACTTCCTTATTCCACTGCCATCTCTTTTTTGAGGGTGGTTCATGTCTACTAGACTCTCCAAGTATTTTTCTAGCTACTTCTCTAATCTTTGCTGTCATCTGTATCCACATGCCATTGGCCTCCACATCCAGCTTCTATGCTTCAGACTCGAAAAACTCATTTTTGAACTTCACTTGCTTTACTCCTTTGAACTCTCACCACTTTGTTCGAGCTACAATATTTCTTCTAGTTTTACTTCAATTGTTCATAAACTTGACATCCAAGACCACTAACTGATGTTGACTTGTTAACGCCTCTCCCGGAATAACCTTGCAATCACTTGTTCGTTTTAAATAGTTGGAAAAAATAAAAATCCATCATTGAGCCTCGACTTGATAAAATTTAGTTTAACTTGTTTTCTAAATGAGTTGGACATTAGTTTGATTCTTAAGTTCGTTTAACAAACAAGTCAAGTTTGAATTTATCAATATTCGACTCATTAGGAATTGTGAGCCGAATCATTGAATATGTTCATAAACCAAGTCGCTTATCAAGTCGTGAGTTAACTTATTTAACATGCTTGTGAGCATTCTCATTTATAATCTCATTTATATTAACTATTATATTTTATTATATTTTAAATATATTAATTTTATTTATGATTATTTAATAAAATAATATATGAATAATTATTATTTAAATTATGATATAATTAAGTCATATAAAATATAATAATTTGTAATTTAAATTTATTTTTTTAATAAAATTAAGTTATTTTTTATATATATTTATATTTATAATATTTATAATAAATATAATTAACCTTTATAAAAGATCCCTTATTATATCTGTTGTGCAACGTAAAAATGTGTAAACTACAAAAAAAACAAAGTAAACATACAAAACAATATTTACATGGTTCACTATCTCATCATAGGCTACATCCACCAGCATTTCATATTCCACTCTCTTTCAACCCATCATCTCAATTGCACCTAAGAGAACTCTCACTACATAACTGTTCACAGTAAATATATTAGTCAGTTACTCTCAGTTTCCTTTAGATATAATCTAATATACTTACTACTTTAACTATTTATATACCACAAAGGGTGTTTTCAACTCTATGGTTAAGAGCTCTTGAACAATAATATTTTTTTTTAAATTCTATACCCTTTCTCCACCTTAAGTTGATGCCTATTTGCCTTCATGGGACTACAATAGACAATAGTTTCTTCCTTTAGAACAATGTCTTTTTTCACCTTAAGTCAAAATCTCTTATTCTTCATGAGACTACATAGGCAGGTGTCACTCTCCTCAATAGGCAAAAGCCTCTTCTTCACAATGAGCAAAAGCCCCTTCTCCATGGTTAAAAGTCACTTTCTTCAATATGCAAAACCTCTCTTCAATGGGCAAAACCACTATCCACAAAGAATAAAAGCCAAATAACATTTTCACAATATTTTTATTTATCCAAATAGGATTTCTATACTCTATATAAGAAATATTCATTCATTCTAATGAGAAATATTTCTCTCACTCAAATTAGAAAAAAGATGTCTTCCAAATCCTATAGAATTTTGAGTCACAAATTAAACAATATCTATTTTTTTTAATAATATAATAATCTATTCTCATAAATATATTTGAATTATAAAAGCATATTTCAATCATTATATATTAAACTTAAATTAAAAAAAAATTAACTATAGGTCTTTTAAAGTAAAATAGTTCTTACCATAATACTATGCTTATTTTTAGTTATATAGTCTAATTTTATCTTGTATAATTAAGATACAATTAGATTATTTTTTTGATAAAAAAACTATATAATTAAATAACACCATACTATATATACTAACTTTTATATACAACAAATACTAAATTTTAAATCCAAACCAATTGAAGAAAATTATATGAGTCATTTTTCGCTGTTCAACTCTATTTGAGACTATATTCACATTAATATTTAAAGATTGTAAATTTTTTGAGAGAGCTAGCCTTCATGTTATTTTAGGTCTCTCCATTTTTCTTCTTACTCCTATCACTAATTTATCACATTTTTATAAATGAACATTTGATTCTCTAAATTAGACATGATAAACCCATCTTAATCGATACTTTTTTATTGTATCTTCAATGCGTGCTATATGTACTTTCTACGTCGGGTGGGTGACTGTATCTACTAATATCAATTGATTTTAGGTGAATTTGTTTAAAAATATGTATTATAGATAATCAGATTTGTCAAAGAATTAATTCCCAAATTTTTTTTATTGAACTGATTGAAGTTATCTGAATTTGATAACTATAGTTTTTCCTCTTCCAAGTTTGATTTAATATTATAAAAATTTTTACTCTCCATAATTCTCTTATAATTTTAAAGTGGACACACCAAAAAAACCTCCAACATCCATCAAACTAAATTTATTATATTGAGACTTAAAATTTTATCTTAAATAATTAATTATTTATTTTATATTTTTTTAAAGATAAATAAATATTTATCTTAATTACTGTCGTCCCTAAATATAATTAATGATAAATACGGAGACAAATTTATGTATGACACTAATTTAACTTTTAAAAAAAATATATATATATATATATATATATATATATATATATATATATATATATATATATATATTTGCGCCTATCTAGCATTAAAGTTGGAAGGGCAAAACTGCCTTTTTTTTAAAAATCATTTTAAATATTATTAAAAAATAATTTAAAAAAATTATTTTATTATTTAGCATTTTTATAATTAAATTTTATCAAATTTAATTTTAAATTTTTTTTAATATTCACTAACTAATATATTTAAAAAAATATTTTTCTCAGTCAAACAAACCCTTTATCTGGATAAGTAACTAATGTGGCAAAAAATTTATCTCCATATATTTTTAAAAGCTATATTATTTGTCCTTAAAATTATTTTTAGAGACAATTTTTCTAAATCTTTTAAAATCAAATAAATTTATTTCTAATAATAATTTTTAACAAATAGATTATTTTCTCTATTTATTAATTTCTCAATATTACTATCATTAACTTTAATTTAAATTAAAACATAATTAAAGTATTAATTAAAATTAAAATAATTTAATTACAAAAGATAATCATGGGTAAAGCCATTAAAGATGCCACTTAATTACATATTAAAACATCATACAACGAGAATTCTTCATTTTATAAGGAAAGCCAATGCCAACTCTGCTCCGTGAAAACGATACGTTTAAATTCTTAAAGTCTCACGAGAAATTTATATAAAAAAAAAATCTCATCAAAAATAGATAAAAGGTTAATGTTATATATATATATATATATATATATATATATATATATATATATATATCAGTTAAAACCATCAAAATTAAAATTTTGACACAAATTATCAATATCTTTTGCTATTTAACTTATCAAAATGTTGACATTACATTTACCAATTTCATTATTTGAAAGTTAATTTTTAATGAAATTATTAAATATTTCAACAATATTTATTTTATTTTTAAATTTCTTTAAATTTCCTTTTTAATTATTTTAAATTTTTAATATTTATTCTGTTTTAACAATTCATGTATAATATATTATAAAATTATTTCAAAATTTAAAATTATATTATAAAAATGATAAATAAATTGTGCAATATAAAAAATAGGCATGCTTTCTCATGATACTATATAAGATTGCAAATTTATGAGAAGTGGAAATTTATTTGTGCCACACAAGATTATAATGTATTTGATACTTTTTTTTTATATAATTATGAGCAATAATTAAAAGAATTATTATATCATGAAAATTTTTATAAATTTCTTCATTATTACTTATAATCTTGAATAAAAATAATGATATAGGAGCTAAATATAATTAATTAATTTAATATATATTTAATTACAAACCTAAATAAAATTATTTGATTTAATATATATATTTAATTAACAATTTGAAACAAAAATTATTTTATTTATTTTATTATTTTAATTGCATTTATTCAGGAAAAAAAATATAAATATTAATTATCATGATAGAAATAATTATAGATATAATAGCAGCAAATTAACCTAGCTTTTAACTTCAATACTATAATACATATCAACATATACTCCATATGTAAATATTTTTTTATTTTTTTTATTGTCATTATACTTTATATTATTAATATCATTTTATTAAATAATATTAAAAAAATAATGTTTAAATATTTTTTAACATATTAAGAGGATATAAAATTTTTTTGTTATTTTAAAATGATGAAATTGCTCGTATGGTTTAACTAATATCAAATATCTTTAATCTATATTTTTATTTTTAATATGTATTTTTATTTTCTATTAAAATTATTTTTTATTTTTATAATATTATGAAATCTTATTTTGTAAGATAAAAAGTTCTTATAAATTAATAAAAATAAAATTTGAAGCAACTAAAAAAAATTTAAAAATTATATTATTTTCATATATTAAAATTAAAAATTATTTATATATTATTTTATGCATTATAATTATTAATAGCTCCGTACAAAGCCCAAGCAATTCCCTATTATATATACATAAAGAAAACAAATTTTCTTATGGTGTTCTCATGTGATACTCTCTATAAAGAGTAAGTATTTAGTTCTCTTCTATGTGATTTAGTTCTCTTTTATTATTTTTCTTTTGAGTATCATTATTATTATCATTACTATTATAATTTTTATGATTCAAATGGTTATTTTATTTAATAGTTAGATTTTCAAAATTCAAGACTTTTGTGATTAAATTTGTTATTTAAAAAATTATTGTATTACCTTTTCATATCAAAGATAAAAATAATAATATTTTTTTTTATTTAATGTTTATACATCTTATAGTATGCATATATTTATCATGGATATATTTTTTCTTTTTCACAAGTTTTTACTGTATTTCATCAAATGTTATATATTAATTTATATATATATATATATATATATATATATATATATATATATATCAAAAAATATTTTATTAATATCAAAATGGTTTTACCTAATGACAGTATTAGGTATATTAAATTAATATTTATTTTAATAAAAAAATCAAATAAGTCTCTGTTAATGAGCAAATAAATTCAAAATTAAGTTTTGAGCTAAATAAATCCCTTTACTTTCTAATTAAGATTGAAAAAGTTTTAACCTAATAAAATATTACTTTTCTAATAATAAAATATATTTTTCTATTTTTTAAATATTAAAAATTACTTATATTTTTAATTAAAATAAAATTTAAAAAAAATTTGAAAAACATGATAAACAAAAATTATTTAATATTAAAATTTTTATTTTAGTATTTTACTATTAAAAAATCATATAAAATAATTTTTTTTTAAAAAATGATCTATTTGGCTTTAATTAGAAAATTTTGTCCTTATTAAATCCAAAGCTTGACTTTGAACTTATTTAGTCCCAACTGAAAGTATAGAGATTTATTTGATTCTTTTTCTTCATTTTAATTCTCAAACTATTATAAATATACTTTTTAATGTTTTTTAAGAGTTTTATATTTCATTTACTTATAGAAAATTTAAAAATGATATATCTCAAAATTAAAAAATAATTTTAAATTATATTTTAAAAAATAATATTATAAATATCCAATATTTAGCTGGTATATATAAAATAGAATTAGCTATTTTCTAGGAATAGAAAGGATCAGGCATCAAATCTTATACCTTGTCTCATTGAAAGTAAAAATTGTATTTTATAGTCGTGATTCTGTATAAGATAATTTACATAAAATAATAAATTAATAAAAAAACTTATATTCAAATAAATCTCATAAAATTATAAAGGTTAAACAAGCTTTTATTTTTTTTATTAACTTTTCATTTTATATAATTTAATTACTTCTATCAAAAGACTCAATTCGTGTGTGGAGATTAATTAAGATAAATTAACTAAATTTAACAAATTGAGAAATACCTTTTAAATGGGACTAGTTACATTTAATTCTTTTTAACCTTTACATACAAAATTGTTTTTCATTCTTTTTTTTATAAAAATAACACAATAATTTTGGTCAAAAATAAAAATTGTAATTTTTGTAACTTTTCATTAAATAAAGTTAATCGGGTTAAAGCCTATTACAGAAACTCTTATTTAGCTTTAGAAGCGATTTACCACCAAATGGTGGGCGTGACGGCCTCACAGTTGACATGTGCCGGCTTCATTGACTCTCCATAGATCCCCAACTCAACAATAGACACAATCTATAGGATTTGATTAGGGCTAACAAATTAAGAAACAATCCTTTATGAAGATTTCCTAAGATCTGCAATCAAAATCATAAAAGCAAATAAACCATTTACGTCCTAATTCTAAGATGGAGAGGGAGAGACCCAATCTTCAAGTTAGAGGCAATTACCTTGCTCGTGATACTGACAGAGGGAAGCAATCGAGAACCACAAAGACCAAGAACAATAGAGAAAAAATTTCTCTTTGTAGGAACTGGAAAGAGAGAGAGAGAGTTGCCCCTTCCTCCTCCAATCTTGCCATATTGATCAGCATTTATCTTAAGATTCTTGGTTTCCTAAGCGATTTAGCTAGTGGTGGTCTTGAAATGGCTATCATTTATAAAAAGCTTCAAGAAAGAGCAAAGAATAATTTATAAATTTTAGGAATATTAAAAATTATAAATTTAAAACAAATTAATTGACATGTTTCAAATCTGTTCCTGTTAATAAAATATTTTTTAAATTTAATTTAATTTAGTATTAAAATTTTAAACTACTAAATTTCTTAAATTCTATTCTATTTTGTTAGTCAAATAGTCACTTCATCCAAATCTTATGGATGAATAATTATATATGATATATTTAAAACACATATACATATATTAAATTTAAAATATAAACACTACTTTTTAAGAATAAAATAAAATATATCAGAATAAATAATCAAGTAATTTATTAGAAGAATAATTATATATATAAAACTTGCTCACAGCGCAGGCTTACATCTTATTTAAAATAATCAATGGCAATTAAACAGAAAAATTAGTGGGTGATGGGGATAATATAGTAATTAATCAACATTCCCAGACACACATGCATCGAGTTCCTGACTCAACACATTCAGCAGATCCTTTATATAACATGTTGCACAATTTCTCACAAACTCTCACTATACATTTCCCACCGCTCCCAGGAAGGGGTTTCAGTACATTGTTGCATATATCAGCTTCTGCTTGGCGCACCATCATTAACCCTGCTGCATTATATAAATAATAATTCCATTAGTCTTAATTAATTACCTCAATTATTTTTATTTACAATATAAAGCTAAGGAAAACTTATTTAGATTTGATTTATCATGAATACAATATATAAAAATTTACATCTCATCTATTTTATATGTGTATTTCATTCTACATAATATATCTTAGATCCATAATAGATCAGATTTAGATAAGTACATGATAGACACATATTTAAAATACGAGAAACCTATATGTTTAAATTTAAAATTCGTAATAAATCTGATTTAAATTAGAATTTTACAATGCAAGAAATCGCACAAATAAACAAACCTGTGAAAACAAGGAGAAGAACAAAGAAATGCTTGAGGGGAAGAACAGCCATCTCTAAAATATAACTGTTGCTCGCCACAAGGAAGGATGGTTTATATAGAAGTCTTTATATATTTTTCTTCCATTCCCTATTAATGCTTGTATATGGTTAAAATAAGTAAATAATAACCCCTTTTAAGATATGATATTGAAAATCGTCTAAATTAATAGAATTAGATATTTAAAGTAAATAAATTAATTTTAAAGAATGTGTAAAATTAGTGCAGACACCTAGCATTAGTTAAATTGAAAAATATAGAAAAAATAGCTATCTTCTAGGAATGGAAATCAAGGATAAGGCATCAAATCTTACCCCTTGTCTCATCAAAAAGCTCGATTTGTGCCGAGATTTAATGATTCATTTATTATTTTTTTTATAAATTTTAAATTTTTTTATTGGGGTTTCTTAATTATAGATTTTTTTTTAGTTTGAATGGAAGAAAATTAATTGTTGTTTCTTTGAAATTTATAATTTATAATTATTATTTTTATATTTAATTGATTTAAAAAAAAAAGCACTTTCAACCTCAAAATAATAACGAATTTCCTTCATATTTAAAAACTGGTAACTATTAAATTACTACAAATACTTATAGCATGGAAAATTTATAATATGGTTCTTGATTTAATATTATATTATACTTTAATCTCTTACCTTTGAGAAATTAATTATTTAGTCTCTAAATTTTACACTATATTATCTTTTAGTCCTTATATTTTGAAAAATAAATTATTTAGTCTCTAAATTTTGTATTATATCATACTTTAATCCCTATAGTTTTAATATATAGAATAATTAGTCATTCGGTTAATGAATAGAATTGTTATAAACATTAAAATTATAGAGATTAAATTATTCTAGACATTAAAATTACAAGGCTAAATAATTTATTTCTTAAATTTTAAGGACTAAAGTATAATATAATAAAAAATTTAGAAATTAAACAATTAATTTCTCAAAATTTAAATGTGATATAAAACAAAATGTAGAGAACAAATTATAAATTTCACTTATAACATTTAATCGTATAATCACATAATTAAGTAAATATTTTATTCCTTCATATCTTAATTTTCTTCTTCTAGGTCTAATGTTCAAATACCCTACTCAGAGTATGCTAATACCCGGATGAAATCAACATAACAAAAAAAATAAAACCTTTTAAAAAAAATTATAAAAGAAATAGAGAAGATAACTTTAACGCTCCTACCAACAATCTAAAATCTTATTATTAAAATATTGGAGGATTTTTTTTAAAATAAATTATTTAAGCATACATGCTGCATATGTGAAAATAAGAGAGACAAAATAAGTTACAACAGCTAAAGGACAACTTATATGACAAGCCTCCTATTTAATCCAGCTCAGCAATCGTCTACAGGATGACTCTTGCATGGGTCTCTATATTGTTAAAATAATTAAGTAAATAACAACCCTTTTAAGGTATATATTGAAAATAGCCAAATTAAGCTTTCTTTGCTTTTTTGGATTTGCCATATGTTTCCAAATACCTTCATCCATTCATGGCATGTGCTTTACTTGAGATTTAGGTGTCCAGATTTTCTTTGATATGATTTTAAGGGGGGTATTAAATGGTTTTACAAATAATTAGGTATTTAAATTAAATAAATTAATTTTTAAAATATGCATAAAATTAGTTTAGAACCTATTTATCACACATATCTATATTTATTTATACATATAAAGCAAGTTTTTTTTTTTTTTTCTGATGTTGCTACGTCGTATATTTTCTTTTAATATTACCATGTATCACTTCCTATAAAAGATTAATTTATTAATTAATGAAAAAATTAATATATTAATTAATAATTATTTATTATTAAATGGTAACTCTTTCCATACAATTATTATTGAAACATTATCAATACCATTCTTACGTTTTTTTAATAATTATTTTTATACTTTTACTTGGGGTTTAATAATTTATTTTAAGCAAGCAACAATACTTTTGAACTCTAAATTCTATTTAACACATTCTACCACTCTTATCATATATAAATTTCATCTCAAAAATTTGAAAAACCTATGACACAAGATCTCGTGAGAAATTCATAAAAAAAAAGTCTTATGACATATAGATCAAAGGTTAATGTTCTATATATATATCGAAACTATCTTAATTAAAACCATCTAAATTAAAATTTTTGATGCAAATTATCAATATCCTTTGCTATTCAACTTATCAAAATGTTAGACTTCACATTTACTTATTTTAACAATATTTATTTTATTTTTAAATTTCCTTAAGTTTCCTTTTTTATTATTTTAAAATTTTGATATTTATTCTGTTAAAATTTTTTTGCATAATATATTATAATATTATTTCAAAATTTAAAATTATATTATAAAAATTATAGAAAAAAGTCCAAAAAAATGACTTCCGGTCTCATGCTTTGATACTTTAAGATACTATACTGTGTTTTATTTTTTGTCAATAGTGTTTATCGCCGTTAGCTTTTTTTTTTCACCCAAGTCGAAAGTGATGGAAGTTCAGTGGCTTTTATAGAGATGATAGGGGTTTCTTCTTGGCTTGCTTGTTTTTAAGGCATGGGTTACCAACAATTCCTTCGTTCCTAATCTTTGATGGGTAGCTTCGGTTCCACTCAGTACTTGAAGAGGCAGCGTTGAGCAAACTTCTTTGCTTTCTGCTTGAGTGTAGAGCTAGGTTATTGGTAAGGAAGGGTCTTGGGCTTCTATTGCTGGGCCTGTACTTTGGGATGGGTCTTCCATGTAAAATCAGGTTTCAATCCTTATATTTGTGTTGTACTTGCTTGGGCTTTTATGCAATGACAAAATTGCAGATAAAAAAAAAAAAAAAACTTATTCTTAGCCTAAAAAACAAGGCTCATTGGACCAACAATACTATCTCATAGGGCAACAGCACGCGGTTGGAAATCTCCAAAAGCCGAGAATGGAGCACCGATTGGAAGGGGAAGAACTAAAGGCTTGTGCAGTTGAGAACATGTCTTGAACTAAAAAAAAAAACCTCATTATACCTATAGAAAAGCTCTGGTAGTGAAGACCCCAATCCTTAAACACATATCCAAACGCATAGATCTACTGTTACTAAGCACAAACAGAGGTGAAGCATAGAGCCAAAGGAGAACCCACAGAGTAGAAATCATGGAAGCATCTTGCCAGTATCAACAGGCAGAGGTCAGCGATAGTGGGGCTCTTTAGTGTCCTACTCGCGCCTTCTGAGCCAATCTCTCAGATCGCACCCCATAATTGATTTAAAAAAAAACACTTTCAGCCTCAAAATAATAACAAATTTCCTTCATATTTAAAAACTGATAACTATTAAATTACTACAAATATTTATAGCATGGAAAATTTATAATTTGATTCTTGATTTAATCTTATATTACACTTTAATCTCTAACCTTTGAGAAATTAATTAATTAGTGTCTAAATTTTATACTATATTATCTTTTAGTCCCTATATTTTAAAAAATAAATTATTTAGTCTCTAAATTTTGTATTATATCACACTTTAATCCCCATAGTTTTAATATATAAAATAATTAGTCATTCGGTTAATGAATATAATTATTATAAATATTAAAATTATAGAGATTAAATTATTCTACACATTAAAATTAAAAGGCTAAATAATTCATTTCTTTAAATTTAAGGACTAAAGTATAATATAATACAAAATTTAAAAATTAAACAATTAATTTCCCAAAATTTAAGTGTGATATAAAACAAAATCTAGAGAATAAATTATAAATTTTCCTTATAACATTTAATCGTATAATCACATAATTAAGTAAATATTTTATTCCTTCATATCTTAATTTTCTTCTTCTACGTCTAATGTTCAAACACACTACTTAGAGAATACTAATACCCGGATGAAATCAACATAATAGAAAAAATAAAACCTTTTAAAATAAATTAAAAAGAAATAGAGAAGATAACTTTAACGCTCCTACCAACAATCTAAAATCTTATGATTAAAATATTGGAGGATTTTTTTTAAATAAATTATTTTAAAAAATAATTTAATTAAATTCTTATTCATATTTCTTTTGAAATATAAAAATTTTTGAATTAAAAAAAAATTAAATTCCTTGATTCCAAACATGAGAATTGATGGAAAAAAAATTAATTCAATTGAATTTTTGTATAATTTTAGTTTTCAAAAAAGAGGTCCTAGATATCCATTCCACAAAATCCAACCAAGTCTGCCTCGTATGTAATAGTCAAAACTCCTTAATCCAAGGTCATTCATGTTTGGTATGATGTAATCAAAATTGTAATATAATCGTGATTACATTGCATATTTGATTATTTTGTTTGGTAATAAAAAAAATTTGATGTAATGAAATGACAATTACATAATATAATCCATTATATTTAAAATATCACGACCCAACTTATAGGCCAGACCGACACTAGGATCTGGGCCAGCCTAAAGCCCCTGAGGCCCATAGTAAGCCTAACTATTCATTAACCCAATCCTAAGGCTTATTTTAAGCTCAATTTCAAGAATTTAACCAGACAGAGTCCGCCCATAATATGGACCATACAACCAGGAGTTTTTGACTCGCTCGACCTATAAACATAATATATAATAATTTGGGGAGCTTAGCTCACCCTCCACATACTCATCATGTCATAAATCAAATGGGAGTTCAACTCCCTCATACAATCCATTTACACTCACACATATATGCATTTAATGTTCTTATAAATTCAATATAATATTATATTACAGTCTAAAATTGATTAAAATACTTCTAATACATGCAGAATCTAAAATTTTGGCTAAATTATACAAAATACATTAGATATTACTAATTGACCTGCGAAGAAGAGGAGCATGTTAGTCACAACAAGTAATCCTCCTGTAGCCTGAAAAAATAAGGTGAACAGGAGTGAGCGTTCGACTCAAAGAGTAAAATACCAATTTTAATTACAATTTCAATAGCTACCTAGAGCTAATGCATCCTAAGGAGTGGAATGCAACACCATCAAAATTTTTATACACATCACATCATAATAGTAAAAAGGCAATTTGGAGCACTCATACACCCAATAATGTTCAAACAGTACATATATGGGAGCTGATCCCCTATACAGCTCTCTTAATCCAACCTCTGCCAGCAAGTATCTCTCAAGCCAGACTTTCGCTTACTAAACCAAATGTGGGGGCCAGCGAGTATCTCTCGAACCGTGCCTACCCTGACTTATCCATAAAGGACCGAGTTCTAGCAAGTATCTCTCAAGCCACGTCTACCCGTCCTATCCATATACAATACCACACACCACACGTATACCAATGCACACACACTGCTCCATATTACCATAAATAATATCTATGGTACTTCATCAATTAAGAATGCAATATAAAATGTGTCTAGTATTTAACTATATAAATACATATTTATAAGTGATGCATGGGCATGCCTGAACATATAATAATATTGAAATTATAATTAAAATTAATATTTTACTCACAGACTTGAACCGAGATTACTGCGGTGGCTAGACAGAGGAGGAAGGCTGTCCCGGCTCACCTAACAATTTAATTACAATTATTTAATATATTTGACTCAATACAAGTTTAGAAAGAACCAAAGACACCCTAAGTCGTACCGAAAATCTGGTAGAGTCTTTCCTATACCTAGGACCTACCCAACCTGCAAAAGGGTTCAAAATACACTTTTATATCCACAAGTCACACATCCACAACTCAATCACATCACATGGCCCATTCAAATAGTCAACAGCCACAATTTGAAAAATTACAATTTAGTATCTACAATTAACTCTTTTGCAAAAACTATCCAAATGAGTTCTAAAAATTCTAAAATTTTGCCCCGCAGTCCTTAGCAATATTATTAAGCTAATGCAAAAGGAATTATAATTTTCTAACCTACCATGAATATTTTATAGATTTTAATCGAAATCAGGCACTAGATAATTAAGAAAAATGCGGGTTCGGGTTTACCTATGCCAATTCCGACCTTGGGGATGCGTCCCAAATATCTGAAAAAGATGGGGTAGCCTACAATTTCGACCCAATTCTGAAACTTTTTCAATAGCCTGCTTGCCTGGCCTGAAATTGTAGATCGAGCAACTGTTGAATTTTCATGAATTGAAGGTACCTACGCAAAGCACACAATACAGAGGTTAGTACATAAATTTTACAAAATTTATTAAGCTCATTTAGTGCTCGAAAAAATACTGTGAAGTTTCGCGGGACCTACCGGAAAATGGTATCGAAAAAATTCGAAATGGGTATTGCCGCGAAGCTCTCGCCGAGGGGAGCACTCCGACACTCTCATATTTTTCGTGGATTTCACGGTTTACGAGAAATCTAGCCCAAAAGTCGAAATGGGCTAAAACTTTTCGGACAAAAATTGAACAAATCGCTTAATAGATTTTGGTGTTCTTGGTGTCTATAAAAAGTTCTCGAGGTGTAGATCGGTTTTGGGACAAGACCCGGTCCTATCGGTGGCCAAATCGGCAGTAATTGGCCCGGGAATCCGAAGCAACGCGCTGTACGTTGAAAGACATCGCGCGAGTTTTTTCGGCCATTGGAGCAATAGCCGACAGTGGGGGAGGTCCCTAGAGGCGCGCTAGCTAGTTGGGGAGGGAGGGGCGGCGGTGGGGATGCAAGTGGAGGAGAGAGGGAAGGCATAGAGACGCGCGAGGAAGAAGAGAAGAAAAGGAAGAGGGCCTGTTCGATTCAACCGGTCCGACCTGATCCGGTTCGATTTGGCCAGTCAGATTCAAGATACCCGAAATTAAATTTTTACTCTGCCCTTGGACCAAAAATGAGGCCTAAAAATTCAAAAATAAAATTCTAGAAAACTCAGAAAAATTCGTAGAGTCTAAATATATTTTTAGTTTTGCCACATGGTTTTTAAATTAATTTTTAAAAATCACCAAAGTTTTATATTTTCGAAAAATCAAACCCGATTTCCAAAATTCAAAAAATTTCAAATAATTTTCCAAAATTTAAATAAAATAAAATATTAATAGCTGCCCATAAAATAATTAATTTAAAAATTAGAGGTGTTATATTCTTTCCCTCTTATAGAAAATTCGTCCTCGAATTTTTACACAAGGCAGAATAAAAGAACAGAGTTACACATTGAACATATAAGGGTACTTGCTACGCATGTCCTGCTCTGACTTCCAGGTGCATTCTTCTACTGATTGGCTCCTCCACAACACCTTAACCATAAGGATCTGTTTCGACCTTAGTTGCCTCACTTGGTAGTCCACTATGGCTACTGATTGCTCCTCAAACGTCAAGTCTTCTTTCAGTTCTACTGTATCCGGTTGTAGCACATGAGAGGGATCAGATATGTATTTCCTAAGCATGAAGATGTGAAATATAAGATGAACATGAGAAAGGCTGGGTGGTAACTCCAACCGATAAGCAACTACTCCAACTCTATTAGTAACCTCAAAAGGTCCAATATACCGAGGTGCTAACTTGCCCTTCTTTCCAAATCTCATAACTCCCTTCATCGGAGAAACCTTCAGGAATACGTAATCGCCTACTGCAAACTTTACATTCCTCCGTCTGGAATCTGCGTAACTCTTCTTCCTGCTGAAAGCCGTTTTCAATCATTCTCTGATTAAATGAACCATCTAAGAAGTGTATTGCACCAGGTCTACATCATGCTCCTTTGCTTTTCCCATTTCCGTCCAACACAGAGGAGATATATACTTTCTGCCATACAGCGCCTCATAGGGTGTCATCCCAATGCTGGAATGATAACTGTTATTGTAGGCAAACTCCACCAAGGGTAGCTGATCATCCCATTGACCTCCGAAATCTAGGACACACATACGAAGCATATCCTCCAGTGTTTGAATTGTCCTTTTGGACTGCCCGTCTGTCTGGGGGTGGAAGGCGATATTAAAGTTTAACTGTGTGCCAAGTGCCTCTTGTAGCTTTATCGAAAACCTAGAAGTGAACTGGGGCCCTCTGTCAGATACTATGGAAGCAGGAACTCCATGGAATCTGACTATTTCACGAACATAGAGCTTGGCGTATTGTGCAACAGAATAAGTGGTTCGCACAGGCAAGAAATGAGCTGTTTTAGTCAGACGATCTACAATTACCCATATCAAATCATATTCCCATGTAGTACGAGGCAACCCAATTACAAAATCTATCATGATCATTTCCCACTTCCATTCCGGGATAGGGAGCTCTTGTAGCTTCCCTAATGGCCTCTGGTGTTCAAACTTCACCTTCTAACAAGTCAAGCACTTGGACACAGTTTACTATGTCTCTCTTCATGCCATTCCACTGGTAGCTATCCTTCACATCATGACACATCTTGGTGGAGCCTGGGTGGACACTGTAGGGTGTATAGTGTGCCTCTTGCATGATCTCATTCCTGAGGTTGTCCATGTCGGGCACACATATCCTAGAACATTGCATAAGAGCCCTGTCACACCCTACCCCTCTGTAAGGCATAACATGATCCCATAGTATACGTAATGAATTACCGTACTTCGCTTACTGATAACTCATTAAATATACTACAAGGGATTTTAAAACACTTTTCGTTCATTTTGAAAGTGGTGGGTAAATTTTTTCACAAATATTAAAAAAAACTTTATTGGACAATAAGTCATAAATCAAATTTTCGGATATTTAAAATCTCCGTAATTTTTTACAAAAATTTCGGTAGAGTGTCGTCTATATTTTGAGAAAATAGTTCTTCAAAACCTGAAAAGAAAAACACTCCCAATATATTTTCTCCACCACAACTCCATTATTCAATTTCATTTTACAAATCAGCACAAGCAACCCAATACACAGTTTAAATTAAATCAACATTGAAACATCTCATTAAGGTAACAAAATTAATATTTATATTCATAGGAGTATTAAAAATTTAGTAGTACAAAACTTTATAAGTACATAAAATCTCAAGATAATATTACCATAATTTATATTTGATTACATTCCAAAAATATATTACAAAAGAGTTGATACAACTGCTCGAATGAAATTACATACATATAATTACAGAATTACATCAAAATCTAATGTACAAGGGTATACCTATGATATACCCGAAGATAGTCTCACTGTGTCTTCAATTAATCTCACTTAGCTGCTCTATATTTTCTTTCACCTGCGACAACATACAAAGCTACCACTGAGTGGTAAACTCAGTGGTGCACAAACTAATAATTTAAAACTTAATACAAGTTATGCTTTGACAACTCATAACAAATGAAAATTCTAAATTCTAAATTCTTCAAAATTCATGACATCCAAAAATTAATATTTTCAATCATGCAAATTATTCATTTGAATAATATTTTGATCAAATAGTAACTATTTATCTACATATCTTTTAAATCATGAAACAATACATTATTTTTGAATCACTGAAAAATTGTTTATTTCGACCATAATATATCAAATTATGCATAATTTAAAGGGCGTTGCCAATAATTCACATAGTTGAACCTATGGCACAAAATTTCATAATAGATGTTGTTAGTAGTATGCCCTAGAGCATATCATTTAGTATGTATCTTGTACATATTTTTATTAATAAAAGGCATTTTCACTTTTCCGTTTATATAAGATATTTATGTGTAATAGAAAAGGTCCATTGATATTTTGTTAGAAATTCTATTCTTAAGTTGTTAAGAATATGAGTGACAGTATTTCTAGTACAAAGTATCATAAATAGGTTCACAATCGAGGGTACATCATAATAAGGATATGACTTATCCAGAAAGATTGTATTCATGTTTGTTTCTAATTTATTTATATGAGATATAAATAAGATAGAATGGTGAGTCTCATGCCATATGACAAACATGATAGGCACTTATAAATGATAAGTAGGCCGAACCAGTGACACTTATGATAATCACATGGAGTTTACTCTTGTCAATGTTTTGTCATAAATCATATCAGTGCATATAATCTTTAGACCTGAGATAGCACAGTTATCTTGTATATAGGTAGTTTGAGTTTGATACTGCTTTCATACTTGTACTGTGTATAGGTATATGGGCATGTGTTGGCTCCTACTAGTTATATATGGAGGTAGGTGTTGATCAAGATGTAATCTATTCCTCTAAGTAAATAGAGATAAAATCCTATGTTCATTTAATTGTTCTTGATGTTTCAAGTTCCTAGCCAGGACATATAGATTTAATCAGAAAAGAGTTTCTGATGAGAAAATCTTTTTAATCAAGAACTGAAATTAAAAGAGAATATAATATTCATAGCAAATGAAGTTTGACATAAACCATGACTCCAGTTTGAGTTGGGATTTTATAACAGAGAGATTCCAGTGCATGGTAACATATGATTATAGGTTTATTTAAGGTAAACCTTATTACTAATTTGGTGGCCATGGCATGCTATGCTAGGTGTTAACCATGGTCTATGAGGAGCATAAAATGATTTAGAGAAATCATTTATGGTAAGAAAGAGTTCTGATGATATTAAGAGTTGATATCATATCCCATTGCCAATTAGTGATGAGCCTAATAAGTCACACACATACACAAGTTATCACCTAATTAAATATGATTTAATTAATTAATTAAAGAGTTTAATTGATTAATTAAATATGTTTGGTTTTCAATTAGATTGCAAAGTCCCTAGCATGACTTGAAACAAAATCTAGATTATTGGATGTATAGTATAAGTTAAATTTATATTTAAAGTGTTTAAATATGAATTTAATTAATGAGAAATTAATTAATAGAGATTAATTAATTAATTTATATTTGATATAAATTGATTAGAAGAAGAGAAATAATTATTTTGGGTTAAGAACTCAAAATTAAGATACAGGGGCATTTTGGTCATTTCACAGGGTGACATGTGGCACCATGAGATGGTGACACATGGAATTACACATAAGTTACCAAATGTCTTTTAATCATGTAAGATGATTAAAATTAAGATTAAATATAGGTTTTAACCTAATAAAATATTACTTTTCTAATAATAAAATATATTTTTCTATTTCTTAAATATTAAAAATTACTTATATTTTTAATTAAAATAAAATTTAAAAAAAATTTGAAAAACATGATAAACAAAAATTATTTAATATTAAAATTTTTATTTTAGTATTTTACTATTAAAAAATCATATAAAATAATTTTTTTTAAATGATCTATTTGGCTTTAATTAGAAAATTTTGTCCTTATTAAATCCAAAGCTTGACTTTGAACTTATTTAGTCCTCAACTGAAAGTATAGAGATTTATTTGATTCTTTTTCTTCATTTTAATTCTCAAACTATTATAAATATACTTTTTAATGTTTTTTAAGAGTTTTATATTTCATTTACTTATAGAAAATTTAAAAAAGATATATCTCAAAATTAAAAAATAATTTAAAATTATATTTTAAAAAATAATATTATAAATATCCAATATTTAGCTTGTATATATAAAATAGAATTAGCTATTTTGAAAAGGATCAGGCATCAAATCTTATACCTTGTCTCGTTGAAAGTAAAAATTATATTTTATAGTCGTGATTCTGTATAAGATAATTTACATAAAATAATAAATTAATAAAAAAAACTTATATTCAAATAAATCTCATAAAATTATAAAGGTTGAACAAGCATTTATTTTTTTTTTATTAACTTTTCAATTTATATAATTTAATTACTTCATCAAAAGACTCAATTTTTGTGTGGAGATTAATTAAGATAAATTAACTAAATTTAAAAAATTGAGAAATAACTTTTTAATGGGACTAGTTACATTTAATTCTTTTTAACCTTTACATACACAATTGTTTTTCATTTTTTTTTTATAAAAATAACACAATAATTTTGGTCAAAAATAAAAATTGTAATTTTTGTAACTTTTCATTAAATAAAGTTAATAGGGTTAAAGCCCATTATAGAAACTCTTATTTAGCTTTGGAAGCGGTTTACCACCAAATGGTGGGCGTGACGTCCTCACAGTTGACATGCGCTGGCTTCATTGACCCTCCATAGATCCCCAACTCAACAATAGATACAATCTATAAGATTCGGTTAGGGCTAACAAATTAAGAAACAATCCTTTATGAAGATTTCCTAAGATCTGCAATCAAAATCATAAAAGCAAATAAACCATTTACGTCCTAATTCCAAGATGGAGAAGGAGAGACCCACACTTCAAGTTAGAGGCAATTACCTTGCTCGTGATACTGACAGAGGGAAGCAACGAGAACCACAAAGACCAAGAACAATAGAGAAAAAATTTCTCTTTGTAGGAACTGGAAAGAGAGAGAGAGTTGCCCCTTCCTCCTCCAATCTTGCCATATTGATCATCATTTATCTTAACATTATTGGTTTCCTAGGCGATTTAGCTAGTGGTGGTCTTGAAATGGCTATCATTTATAAAAAGCTTCAAGAAAGAGCAAAGAATAATTTATAAATTTTAGGAATATTAAAAATTGTAAATTTAAAACAAATTAATTAACATGTTTCAAATCTTTTCCTGTTAATAAAACATTTTTAAAATTTAATTTAATTTATTATTAAAATTTTAAACTACTAAATTTCTTAAATTCTATTCTATTTTGTTAGTCAAATAGTCACTTCATCCAAATCTTATAGATAAATAATTATATATGATATATTTAAAACACATATACATATATTAAATTTAAAATATAAACACTACTTTTTAAGAATAAAATAAAATATATCAGAATAAATAATCAAGTAATTTATTAGAAGAATAATTATATATATATATATAACTTGCTCACAGCGCAGGCTTACATCTTATTTAGAATAATCAATGGCAATTAAACAGAAAAATTAGTGGGTGATGGGGATAATATAGTAATTAATCAACATTCCCAGACACACATGCATCGAGTTCCTGACTCAACACATTCAGCAGATCCTTTGTACAACAGATTGCACAATTTCTCACAAGCTCTCACTACACATTTCCCACCGCTCCCAGGAAGGGGTTTCAGTATATTGTTGCATATATCAGCTTCTGCTTGCTGCATCACCATTAATCCTGCTGCATTATATAAATAACAATTCCATTAGTCTTAATTAATTACCTCAATTATTTTTATTTACAATACAAAGTTAATGAAAACTTATTTAAATTTGATTTATCATGAACTCAATATATAAAAATTTACATCTCATCTATTTTATATGTACATTTCAGCCTATACAATATATCTTAGATTCATAATAGATCAGATTTAGATAAGTACATGATAGACTCATATTTAAAATATGAAAAATTCATATATTTAAATTTAAAATTCATAATAAATCTGATTTAAACAAAAATTTTACAATGCAAGAAAACGCATAAATAAATAAACCTGTGAAAACAAGGAGAAGAACAAAGAAATGCTTGAGAGGAAGAACAGCCATCTCTAAAATATAACTCTTCCTTGCCACAAGGAAGGATGGTTTATATAGAAGTCTTTATATATTTTTCTTCCATTCTCTATTAATGCTTGTATATGGTTAAAATAAGTAAAAAATAATCCCTTTTAAATTATGATATTGAAAATCACCTAAATTAATAGAATTAGATATTTAAAGTAAATAAATTAATTTTAAATAATGTGTAAAATTAGTGCAGACACCTGACATTACCTAAATTGAAAAATAAAATCCTATCCTTTGTCTCATCAAAAAGCTCGATTTGTGCCGAGATTTAATGATTCATTTATTATTTTTTTTATAAATTTTAAATTTTTTTTATTGGGGTTTCTTAATTATAGATTTTTTTTTTAGTTTGAATGGAAGAAAATTAATAGTTGTTTCTTTGAAATTTATAATTTATAATTATTATTTTTATATTTAATTGATTTTAAAAAAAAGCACTTTCAACCTCAAAATAATAACGAATTTCCTTCATATTTAAAAACTGATAACTATTAAATTACTACAAATATTTATAGCATGGAAAATTTATAATATGGTTCTTGATTTAATATTATATTACACTTTAATCTCTTACCTTTGAGAAATTAATTTAGTCTTCAAATTTTACACTATATTATCTTTTAGTCCCTATATTTTGAAAAATAAATTATTTAGTCTCTAAATTTTGTATTATATCACACTTTAATCCCTATAGTTTTAATGTATAGAATAATTAGTTATTGGGTTAATGAATAGAATTGTTATAAACATTAAAATTATATAGATTAAATTATTCTACACATTAAAATTAAAAGGCTAAATAATTCATTTCTTAAAATTTAAGGACTAAAGTATAATATAATACAAAATATAGAAATTAAATAATTAATTTCTCAAAATTTAAGTGTAATATAAAATAAAATCTAGAGAACAAATTATAAATTTCCCTTATAACATTTAATCGTATGATTACATAATTAAGTAAATATTTTATTCCTTCATATCTTAATTTTCTTCTTCTAATGTTCAAACACCCTACTCAGAGTATACTAATACCCGGATGAAATCAACATAATAAAAAAAATAAAACCTTTTAAAATAAATTATAAAAGAAATAGAGAAGATAACTTTAACACTCCTACCAACAATCTAAAATCTTATTATTAAATATATTGGAGGATTTTTTTTAAAATAAATTATTTAAGCACACATGCTACGTATGTGAAAGTAAGAGAGACAAAATAAGTTACAATAACTAGAGGACAACTTATATGACAAGCCTCCTATTTAATCCAGCTCATCTCAATCTTTTACAGGATGACTCTTGCATGGGTCTATATATATGGTTAAAATAATTAAGTAAATAATAACCCTTTTAAGGTATATATTGAAAATAGCCAAATTAAGCTTTCTTTGCTTTTTTGGATTTGCTATATGTTTCCAAATACCTTCATCCATTCATGGCATGTGCTTTACTTGAGATTTAGGTGTCCAGATTTTCTTTGATGTGATTTTAAAGGGGGTATTAAATAGTTTTACAAATAATTAGGTATTTAAATTAAATAAATTAATTTTTAAAATATGCATAAAATTAGTTTAGAACCTATTTATCACATATATCTATATTTATTTATACATATAAAGCAAGTTTTTTTTTATTTTTTATTTTCTGATGTTGCTACGTCGTATATTTTCTTTTAATATTACCATGTATCACTTCCTATAAAAGATTAATTTATTAATTAATGAAAAAATTAATATATTAATTAATAATTATTTATTATTAAATGGTAACTCTTTCCATACAATTATTATTGAAACATTATCAATACCATTCTTACGTTTTTTTAATAATTATTTTTATACTTTTACTTGGGGTTTAATAATTTATTTTAAGCAAGCAACAATACTTTTGAACTCTAAATTCTATTTAACACATTCTACCACTCCTATCATATATAAATTTCATCTCAAAAATTTGGAAAACCTAGAACACAAGATCTCATGAGAAATTCATAAAAAAAAAAAAGTCTCATGAGATATAGATTAAAGGTTAATGTTCTACATATATATATATCGAAACTATCTTAAACAAAACCATCTGAATTAAAATGTTTGACACAAATTATCAATATCCTTTGCTATTCAACTTATCAAAATGTTAGACATCACATTTACTTATTTCAACAATATTTATTTTATTTTTAAATTTCCTTAAGTTTCCTTTTTTATTATTATAAATTTTTTATATTTATTCTATTAAAAAATTTATGCATAATATATTATAATATTATTTCAAAATTTAAAATTATATTATAAAAATTATAGAAAAAAGTCCAAAAAAATGACTTCCGGTCTCATGCTTTGATACTTTAAGATACTATACTGTGTTTTATTTTTTGTCAATAGTGTTTATCGCCGTTAGCTTTTTTTTTTCACCCAAGTCGAAAGTGATGGAAGTTCAGTGGCTTTTATAGAGATGATAGGGGTTTCTTCTTGGCTTGCTTGTTTTTAAGGCATGGGTTACCAACAATTCCTTCGTTCCTAATCTTTGATGGGTAGCTTCGGTTCCACTCAGTACTTGAAGAGGCAGCGTTGAGCAAACTTCTTTGCTTTCTGCTTGAGTGTAGAGCTAGGTTATTGGTAAGGAAGGGTCTTGGGCTTCTATTGCTGGGCCTGTACTTTGGGATGGGTCTTCCATGTAAAATCAGGTTTCAATCCTTATATTTGTGTTGTACTTGCTTGGGCTTTTATGCAATGACAAAATTGCAGATAAAAAAAAAAAAAAAAAAAAAAACTTATTCTTAGCCTAAAAAACAAGGCTCATTGGACCAACAATACTATCTCATAGGGCAACAGCACGCGGTTGGAAATCTCCAAAAGCCGAGAATGGAGCACCGATTGGAAGGGGAAAAACTAAAGGCTTGTGCAGTTGAGAACATGTCTTGAACTGGAAAAAAAAACCTCATTATACCTAACGAAAAGCTCTGGTAGTGAAGACCCCAATCCTTAAACACATATCCAAACGCATAGATCTACTGTCACTAAGCACAAACAGAGGTGAAGCATAGAGCCAAAGGAGAACCCACAGAGTAGAAATCATGGAAGCATCTTGCCAGTATCAACAGGCAGAGGTCAGCGATAATGGGGCTCTTTAGTGTCTTACTCGCGCCTTCTGAGCCAATCTCTGAGATCGCACCCCATAAGCAAACCACCAAACCAATGTCAACCAAGATTGGTAGAGCACAAGTCGATGCAATATGTTTCCATGACCATATTTATCTTAATTATTACTGTCTCCAAATATAATTAATGATAAATACAGAGATAAATTTATATATGACACTAATTTAACTCTTAATATATATATATATATATATATATATATATATATGTTTTTTTTTTTGTGCCTATATAGTAGGGCAAAACTGCTGTTAAAAAGAAATCATTTTAAATACTATTAAAAAATAATTTAAAAAAATAATTTTATTATTTAACATTTTTATAATTAAATTTTATAAAATTTAATTTAAATTTTTTTAATATTCTCTAATTAATATATTTAAAAAAATATTTTTTCTCATTGTCAAACCTTTATCTAAATTTATCTCCATATATTTTTAAAAGCTATATTGTTTATCCTTAGAGACAATTTTTCTAAATCTTTTAAAATCAAATAAATTTATTTCTAATAATAATTTTTAACAAATAGATTATTTTCTCTATTTATTAATTTCTCAATATTACTATCATTAATTTTAATTTAAATTAAAACATATTTAAAGTATTAATTGAAATTAAAATAATTTAATTAGAAAAGATAATCACGGGTGAAGCCATTAAAGATGCCACTTAATTACATATTACAGGATCATAAAAGGAGAAGGCTTTATTTTATAAGGAAAGCCAATGCCAACTCTGCTCGGTGAAAATGATGTGGGACAAAGTCCCACTTTGTTTTCTTCGTCTTTTACATGTTAGTATTTTTTTTTTTCTTTTTTTCCATGTTATTATCGTTTAAATTCGTAAAGTTTCACGAGAAATTTATATAAAAAAAAATCTCACCAGAAATAGATAAAAGGTTAATGTTTTATATATATATATATATATCTCAGTTAAAACCATCAAAATTAAAATTTTGACACAAATTATCAATATCTTTTGCTATTTAACTTATCAAAATGTTGACATTACATTTACCAATTTCATTATTTGAAAGTTAATTTTTAATGAAATTATTAAATATTTCAACAATATTTATTTTATTTTTAAATTTCTTTAAATTTCCTTTTTAATTATTTTAAAATTTTAATATTTATTCTGTTTTAACAATTCATGTATAATATATTATAAATTATTTCAAAATTTAAAATTATATTATAAAAATGATAAATAAATTGTGCACTATAAAAATAGGCATTTTTTCTCAAGATACTATATAAGATTACAAATTTATGAGAAGTGGAAATTTGTTTGTGCCACACAAGATTATAATGTATTTGATACTTTTTTTTATATAATTATGAGCAATAATTAAAAGAATTATTATATCATGAAAATTTTTATAAATTTCTTCATTATTACTTATAATCTTGAATAAAAATAATGATATAGGACCTAAATATAATTAATTAATTTAATATATATTTAATTACAAACCTAAATAAAATTAATTAATTTAATATATATATATATTTAATTAACAATTTGAAATAAAAATTATTTTGTTTATTTTATTATTTTAATTGCATTTATTCAGGAAAAAAAATATAAATATTAATTATCATGATAGAAATAATTATAGATGTAATAGCAGCAAATTAACCTAACTTTTAACTTCAATACTATAATACATATTAACATATACTCCATATGTAAATATATTTTTATTTTTTTTATTGTCATTATACTTTATATTATTAATATCATTTTATTAAATAATATTAAAAAAAATAATGTTCAAATATTTTTTTAACATATTAAGAGGATATACAATTTTTTTGTTATTTTAAAATGATGAAATTGCTCGTATGGTTGAACTAATCTCAAATTATTTTATATCTTTAATCTATATTTTTATTTTTAATATGTATTTTATTTTCTATTAAAATTATTTTTTATTTTTATAATATTATGAAATCTTATTTTGTGAGATAAAAAGTTCATATAAATTAATAAAAATAAAATTTGAAGCAATTAACAAAAAATTTAAAAATTATATTATTTTCATATGTTAAAATTAAAAATTATTTATATATTATTTTATGCATTAAAATTATTAATAGCTTCGTACAAAGCCCAAACAATTCCCTATTATATATACATAAAGAAAACAAATTTTCTTATGGTATTGTCATGTGATACTCTCTATAAAGAGTAAGTATTTAATTCTCTTTTATGTGATTTAGTTCTCTTTTTTTTATTTTTCTTTTGAGTATCATTATTATTACCATTACTACTATAATTTTTATGATTCAAATGGTTATTTTATTTAATAGTTGGATTCTCAAAATTCAAGACTTTTGTGATTAAATTTGTTATTTAAAAAATTATTGTATTACCTTTTCATATCAAAGATAAAAATAATATTATTTTTTTTATTTAATGTTCATACATCTTATAGTATGCATATATTTATCATGGATATATTTTTTCTTTTTCCCAAGTTTTTACTGTATTTCATCAAATGTTATATATATATATATATATCATAAAATATTTTATTAATATCAAAATGGTATTACCTAATGACAGTATTAGGTATATTAAATTAATATTTATTTTAATAAAAAAATCAAATAAGTCTCTGTTAATGAGCAAATAAATTCAAAATTAAGTTTTGAGCTAAATAAATCCCTTTACTTTCTAATTAAGATTGAAAAAGTTTTAACCTAATAAAATATTACTTTTCTAATAATAAAATATATTTTTCTATTTTTTAAATATTAAAAATTACTTATATTTTTAATTAAAATAAAATTTAAAAAAAATTTGAAAAACATGATAAACAAAAATTATTTAATATTAAAATTTTTATTTTAGTATTTTACTATTAAAAAATCATATAAAATAATTTTTTTTTAAAAAATGATCTATTTGGCTTTAATTAGAAAATTTTGTCCTTATTAAATCCAAAGCTTGACTTTGAACTTATTTAGTCCTCAACTGAAAGTATAGAGATTTATTTGATTCCTTTTCTTCATTTTAATTCTCAAACTATTATAAATATACTTTTTAATGTTTTTTAAGAGTTTTATATTTCATTTACTTATAGAAAATTTCAAAATGATATATCTCAAAATTAAAAAATAATTTAAAATTATATTTTAAAAAATAATATTATAAATATCCAATATTTAGCTGGTATATATAAAATAGAATTAGCTATTTTCTAGGAATGAAAAGGATCAGACATCAAATCTTGTACCTTGTCTCATCGAAAGTAAAAATTGTATTTTATAGTCGTGATTCTGTATAAGATAATTTACATAAAATAATAAATTAATAAAAAAAACTTATATTCAAATAAATCACATAAAATTATAAAGGTTAAACAAGCTTTTATTTTTTTATTAACTTTTCATTTTATATAATTTAATTACTTCATCAAAAGACTCAATTCGTGTGTGGAGATTAATTAAGATAAATTAACTAAATTTAACAAATTGAGAAATAACTTTTTAATGGGACTAATTACATTTAATTCTTTTTAACCTTTACATACACAATTGTTTTTCATTTTTTTTATAAAAATAACACAATAATTTTGGTCAAAAATAAAAATTGTAATTTTTGTAACTTTTCATTAAATAAAGTTAATCGAGTTAAAGCCCATTATAGAAACTCTTATTTAGCTTTAGAAGCGGTTTACCACCAAATGGTGGGCATGACAGCCTCACAGTTGACATGCGCCGGCTTCATTGACCTTCCATAGATCCCCAACTCAACAATAGACACAATCTATAGGACTCGATTAGGGCTAACAAATTAAGAAACAATCCTTTATAAAGATTTCCTAAGATCTGCAATCAAAATCATAAAAGCAAATAAACCATTTATGTCTTAATTCCAAGATGGAGAGGGAGAGACCCACACTTCAAGTTAGAGGCAATTACCTTGCTCGTGATACTGACAGAGGGAAGCAATCGAGAACCACAAAGACCAAGAACAATAGAGAAAAAATTTCTCTTTGTAGGAACTGGAAAGAGAGAGAGAGAGTTGCCCCTTCCTCCTCCAATCTTGCCATATTGATCAGCATTTATCTTAAGATTCTTGGTTTCCTAAGCGATTTAGCTAGTGGTGGTCTTGAAATGGCTATCATTTATAAAAAGCTTCAAGAAAGAGCAAAGAATAATTTATAAATTTTAGGAATATTAAAAATTATAAATTTAAAACAAATTAATTGACATGTTTCAAATCTGTTCCTGTTAATAAAATATTTTTTAAATTTAATTTAATTTATTATTAAAATTTTAAACTACTAAATTTCTTAAATTCTATTCTATTTTGTTAGTCAAATAGTCACTTCATCCAAATCTTATGGATGAATAATTATATATGATATATTTAAAACACATATACATATATTAAATTTAAAATATAAACACTACTTTTTAAGAATAAAATAAAATATATCAAAATAAATAATCAAGTAATTTATTAGAAGAATAATTATATATATAAAACTTGCTCACAGCGCAGGCTGACATCTTATTTAAAATAATCAATGGCAATTAAACAGAAAAATTAGTGGGTGATGGGGATAATATAGTAATTAATCAACATTCCCAGACACACATGCATCGAGTTCCTGACTCAACACATTCAGCAGATCCTTTGTACAACAGATTGCACAATTTCTCACAAGCTCTCACTACACATTTCCCACCGCTCCCAGGAAGGGGTTTCAGTATATTGTTGCATATATCAGCTTCTGCTTGCTGCATCACCATTAATCCTGCTGCATTATATAAATAACAATTCCATTAGTCTTAATTAATTACCTCAATTATTTTTATTCACAATACAAAGTTAATGAAAACTTATTTAAATTTGATTTATCATGAACTCAATATATAAAAATTTACATCTCATCTATTTTATATGTGTATTTCAGTTTACATAATATATCTTAGATCTATAATAGATCAAATTTAGATAAGTACATGATAGACATATATTTAAAATATGAGAAACCCATATATTTAAATTTAAAATTTGTAATAAATCTGATTTAAATTAGAATTTTACAATGCAAGAAATCGTACAAATAAACAAACCTGTGAAAACAAGGAGAAGAACAAAGAAATGCTTGAGGGGAAGAACAGCCATCTCTAAGATATAACTGTTGCTTGCCACAAGGAAGGATGGTTTATATAGAAGTCTTTATATATTTTTCTTCCATTCTCTATTAATGCTTGTATATGGTTAAAATAAGTAAATAATAACCCCTTTTAAGTTATGATATTGAAAATGGCCTAAATTAATAGAATTAGACATTTAAAGTAAATAAATTAATTTTAAAGAATGTGTAAAATTAGTGCATATACCTGACATTACCTAAATTGAAAAATAAAAAAATAGCTATCTTCTAGGAATGGAAATCAAGGAGAAGGCATCAAATCCTATCCTTTGTCTCATCAAAAAGCTCGATTTGTGCCGAAATTTAATGATTCATTTATTATTTTTTTTTATAAATTTTAAATTTTTTTATTGGGGTTTCTTAATTATAGATTTTTTTTTTAGTTTGAGTGGAAGAAAATTAATTATTGTTTCTTTGAAATTTATAATTATTATTTTTATATTTAATTGATTTAAAAAAAAAAAAGCACTTTCAACCTCAAAATAATAACGAATTTCCTTCATATTTAAAAACTGATGACTATTAAATTACTACAAATATTTATAGCATGGAAAATTTATAATATGGTTCTTGATTTAATATTATATTACACTTTAATCTCTTACCTTTGAGAAATTAATTTAATCTTTAAATTTTACACTATATTATCTTTTAGTCCTTATATTTTGAAAAATAAATTATTTAGTCTCTAAATTTTGTATTATATCATACTTTAATCCCTATAGTTTTAATATATAGAATAATTAGTCATTCGGTTAATGAATAGAATTGTTATAAACATTAAAATTATAGAGATTAAATTATTCTAGACATTAAAATTAAAAGGCTAAATAATTTATTTCTTAAATTTTAAGGACTAAAGTATAATATAATGCAAAATTTAGAAATTAAACAAGTAATTTCTCAAAATTTAAATGTGATATAAAACAAAATGTGGAGAACAAATTATAAATTTCACTTATAACATTTAATCGTATAATCACATAATTAAGTAAATATTTTATTCCTTCATATCTTAATTTTCTTCTTCTAGGTCTAATGTTCAAATACCCTACTCAGAGTATGCTAATACCCGAATGAAATCAACATAACAAAAAAAAATAAAACCTTTTAAAAAAAATTATAAAAGAAATAGAGAAGATAACTTTAACGCTCCTACCAACAATCTAAAATTTAATTATTAAAATATTGGAGGATTTTTTTTTTAAATAAATTATTTAAGCCCACATGCTAAGCATGTGAAAGTAAGAGAATCAAAATAAGTTACAACAGCTAGAGGACAATTTATATGACAAGCCTCCTATTTAATCCAGCTTATCAATCTTCTACAGGATGACTCTTGCATGGGTATCTATATATGGTTAAAATAATTAAGTAAATAATAACCCTTTTAAGGTTTATATTGAAAATAGCCAAATTAAGCTTTCTTTGCTTTTTTGGATTTGCTATATGTTTCCAAATACCTTCATCCATTCATGGCATGTGCTTTACTTGAGAAGAAGAGAAGACATAGCTAGAGAGAATAGATTGACTTCAACAATAGTCATTGGGATTCAAACTCAAAATGGAGTGTATCAAAAGTTGAATCCTCAACCACTGACTCTATTCTTGACAGGCTGTTTGCATCTTATTTAGAATAATTAAGTGCAAATTAAACTGAAAATTTTTATTTATTGATTAATTGCTCAATGATAATAATTAATGACATTCCCAGACACACATACATTGAGTATTTGTGCCAACAGTAACACATTCAGCAGATCCTTTATGCAGAAATTTGCACAATTTCTGACAATTTCCCAAATCACACCCTTTGCTTCCAGGAAGAGGTGGTAGTATACTTTTACATATTTCAGCTTCTGTTTGGTACACCATTAACCCACCTGCATTACATAATTTACAATTCCATTATTCTTAAATCTTAACAAATTACCTTGATTAATTAAGGAGATCACAAATAAACAAACCTGAGAATACAAGGAGAAGGACCAAGACATGCTTAAAGGGAAGCACAACCATCTCTATAAGTTACTAGCTAGCCACACAAGGATGTGAACAAACTTGCTTAGAAAGAATTGAGAAAAATAGTAACTGCTATCCTTCTCCAAAAAAGGGAATACAGAGTCTGTGTCTTTATATACAAGTCTAGCACATATGCTGTGCATGTGAAAGTAAGAGAGACAAAATAAGTTATAACAGCTGTAGGACAACTTATATGACAAGCCTCCTATTTAATCCAGCTCAGCAATCTTCTACAGGATGACTCTTGCATGGGTCTATATATATGGTTAAAATAATTAAGTAAATAATAACCCTTTTAAGGTATATATTGAAAATAGCCAAATTAAGCTTTCTTTGCTTTCTTGGATTTGCTATATGTTTCCAAATACCTTCATCCATTCATGGCATGTGCTTTACTTGAGATTTAGGTGTCCAGATTTTCTTTGATATGATTTTAAAGGGGATATTAAATATTTTTACAAATAATTAGGTATTTAAATTAAATAAATTAATTTTTAAAATATGCATAAAATTAGTTGAGAACCTATTTATCACATATATCTATATCTATTTATACATATAAATCAAGTATTTTTTTTCCTTGATGTTGCTACGTCATATATTTTCCTCTAATATTGCCATGTATCACTTCCTATAAAAGATTAATTTATTAATTAATGAAAAAAATTAATATATTAATTAATAATTATTTATTATTAAATGGTAACTCTTTCCATACAATTATTATTGAAACATTATCAATACCATTCTTACGTTTTTTTAATAATTATTTTTATACTTTTACTTGGGGTTTAATGATTTATTTTAAGCAAGCAACAATACTTTTGAACTCTAAATTCTATTCAATACATTCTACCACTCTTATCATATATAAATTTCATCTCAAAAATTTGAAAAACCTATGACACAAGATCTCGTGAGAAATTCGTAAAAAAATAAAAAGTCTTATGACATATAGATCAAAGGTTAATGTTCTATATATATATATATATATATATATATATCGAAACTATCTTAATTAAAACCATCTAAATTAAAATTTTTGACGCAAATTATCAATATCCTTTGCTATTCAACTTATCAAAATGTTAGACTTCACATTTACTTATTTTAACAATATTTATTTTATTTTTAAATTTCTTTAAGTTTCCTTTTTTATTATTTTAAATTTTTTATATTTATTCTATTAAAATTTTTTTGCATAATATATTATAATATTATTTCAAAATTTAAAATTATATTATAAAAATTATAGAAAAAAGTCCAAAAAAATGACTTCCGGTTTCATGCTTTGATACTTAAGATACAGTGTTTTATTTTTTGTCAATATGGTAACTTGTGTTTATCGCCGTTAGTATTTTTTTTTCACCCAAGTCGAAAGTGATGGAAGTTCAGTGGCTTTTATAGAGATGATAGGGGTTTCTTCTTGGCTTGCTTGTTTTTAAGGCATGGGTTAGCAACAATTCTTTCATTCCTAATCTTTGATTGGTGGCTTTGATTCTACTCGGTTCTTGAAGAGGCAGCGTTGAGCAAACTTCTTGGCTTTCTACTTGAGTGTAGAGCTAGGTTATTGGTAAGGAAGGGTCTTGGGCTTCTATTGCTGGGCCTGTACTTTGGGATGGGTCTTCCATGTAAAATCAGGCTTCAAGCCTTATATTTGTGTTGTACTTGCTTGGGCTTTTATGTAATGACAAAATTGCAGATAAAAAAAAAAAAAAAACTATTCTTAGCCTAAAAAACAAGGCTCATCGGACCAACAATACTATCTCATAGGGCAACAGCACGCGGTTGGAAATCTCCAAAAGCCGAGAATGGAGCACCGATCGGAAGGGGAAAAACTAAAGGATTGTGCAGTTGAGAATATGTCTTGAACTGAAAAAAAAAACCTCATTATACCTAAAGAAAAGCTCTGGTAGTGAAGACCCCAATCCTTAAACACATATCCAAACGCATAGATCTACTGTCACTAAGCACAAACAGAGGTGAAGCATAGAGCCAAAGGAGAACCCACAGAGTAGAAATCATGGAAGCATCTTGCCAGTATCAACAGGCAGAGGTCAGCGATAATGGGGCTCTTTAGTGTCTTACTCGCGCCTTCTGAGCCAATCTCTGAGATCGCACCCCATAAGCAAACCACCAAACCAATGTCAACCAAGATTGGTAGAGCACAAGTCGATGCAATATGTTTCCATGACCATATTTATCTTAATTATTGCTGTCCCTAAATATAATTAATGATAAATACAAGATAAGTTTATGTATGACACTAATTTAACTTTATATATATATATATATTATGTCTATTTAGCATTAAAGTTGGAGGGGTAAAACTGCTTTTAAAAAAAAATCATTTTAAATATTATTAAAAAATAATTTAAAAAATTATTTTATTATTTAACATTTTTATAATTAAATTTTATCAAATTTAAACTTAATTTTAAATTTTTTTAATATTCACTAACTAATATATTTAAAAAAATATTTTTTCTCAACCCTTTATGAATAAGTAACTTACGTGGTAAAAAATTTATTTCCATATATTTTTAAAAGCTATATTATTTATCCTTAAAATTATTTTCAGAGACAATTTTTCTAAATTTTTTAAAATCAAATAAATTTATTTCTAATAATAATTTTTAACAAATAGATTATTTTCTCTATTTATTAATTCTCAATATTACTATCATTAACTTTAGTTTAAGTTAAAACATAATTAAAGTTTTAATTAAAATTAAAATAATTTAATTAGAAAAGATAATCACGGGTAAAGCCCTTAAAGACGCCCCTTAACTACATATTGAAGCATCATACAATGAGAAGGCTTCATTTTATAAGGAAAGCCAATGCCAACTCTGCTCCGTGAGTGGGACAAAGTCCCACTTTGTTTTCTTCATTTTTTACATGTTAGTATTTTTTTTTTTCTTTTTTCCATGTTATTATTTTTTAAATTCGTAAAGTCTCACGAGAAATTTGTATATATAAAAAAAAAATCTCATAAAAAATAGATAAAAGGTTAATGTTTTCTATATATATATATCTCAGTTAAAACCATCAAAATTAAAATTTTGACACAAATTATTAATATCTTTTGCTATTTTACTTATCAAAATGTTGACATTACATTTACCAATTTCATTATTTGAAAGTTAATTTTTAATGAAATTATTAAATATTTCAACAATATTTATTTTATTTTTAAATTTCTTTAAGTTTCCTTTTTAATTATTTTAAATTTTTAATATTTATTCTGTTTTAACAATTCATGTATAATATATTATAAAATTATTTCAAAATTTAAAATTATATTATAAAAATGATAAATAAATTGTGCAATATAAAAAATAGGCATGTTTTCTCATGATACTATATAAGATTACAAATTTATGAGAAGTGGAAATTTATTTGTGCCACACAAGATTATAATGTATTCGACACTTTTTTTTTATATAATTATGAGCAATAATTAAAAGAATTATTATATCATGAAAATTAAAAGGCTAAATAATTTATTTCTTCAAATTTAAGGACTAAAGTATAATATAATACAAAATATAAAAATTAAATAATTAATTTCTCAAAATTTAAGTGTGATATAAAATAAAATCTAGAGAACAAATTATAAATTTCCCTTATAACATTTAATTGTATAATCACATAATTAAGTAAATATTTTATTCCTTCATATCTTAATTTTCTTCTTCTACGTCTAATGTTCAAACACCCTGCTCAGAGTATACTAATACCCGGATGAAATCAACATAATAAAAAAAAATAAATCTTTTAAAATAAATTAAAAAAGAAATAGAGAAGATAACTTTAACGCTCCTACCAACAATCTAAAATCTTATGATTAAAATATTAGAGGATTTTTTTTTAAATAAATTATTTTAAAAAATAATTTAATTAAATTCTTATTCATATTTCTTTTGAAATATAAAAATTTTTGAATTAAAAAAAATTAAATTCCTTGATTCCAAACATGAGAATTGATGGAAAAAAAATTAATTCAATTGAATTTTTGTATAATTTTAGTTTTCAAAAAAGAGGTCCTCGATATCCATTCCACAAAATCCAACCAAGTCTGCCTCGTATGTAATAGTCAAAACTCCTTAATCCAAGGTCATTCATGTTTGGTATGATGTAATCAAAATTATAATATAATCGTGATTACATTGCATATTTGATTATTTTGTTTGGTAATAAAAAAAAATTGATGTAATGAAATGACAATTACATGATATAATCCATTATATTTAAAATATCACGACCCAACCTATGGGCCGGACCGACACTAGGATCTGGGCCAGCCTAAAGCTCCTGAGACCCATAGTAAGCCTAACTATTCATTAACCCAATCCTAAGGCCTATTTTAAGCTCAATTTCAAGAATTTAACCGGATAGAGTCCGCCCATAATATGGACCATACAATCGGGAGTTTTTGACTCGCCCGACCTATATACATAATATATAATAATTTGGGGAGCTCAGCTCACCCTCCACATACTCATCATGTCATAAATCAAATGGGAGCTCAACTCCCTCATCCAATCCATTTACACTCACACATATATGCATTTAATGTTCTTATAAATTCAATATAATATTATATTACAGTCTCAAATTGATTAAAATACTTCTAATACATGCAGAATCTAAAATTTTGGCTAAATTATACAAAATACGTTAGATATTACTAATTGACCTGCAAAGAAGAGGAGCATGTTAGTCACAACAAGTAATCATCCTGTAGCATGAAAAAATAAGGTGAACAGGAGTGAGCGTTCGACTCAAAGAGTAAAATACTAATTTTAACTACAATTTCTATAGCTACCTAGAGCTAATGCATCCTAAGGAGTGGAATGCAACACCATCGAAATTTTCATACACATCACATCATAATAGCAAAAAGGTAATTTGGAGTACTCACACACCCAATAATGTTCAAACAGTACATATATGGGAGCTGATCCCCTATACAGCTCTCTTAATCCAATCTCTGCCAGCGAGTATCTCTCAAGTCGGACTTTCGCTTATTAAACCAAATGTGGGGGCCAGCGAGTATCTCTCGAACCGTGCCTACCTCGACTTATCCATAAAGGACCGGGTTCTAGCGAGTATCTCTCAAGCCACGTCTACCTGTCCTATCCATATCCAATACCACACACCACACGTATACCAATGCACGCACATTGCTCCAAATTATCATAAACAACATTCATGGCACTTCATCAATTAAGAATGCAATATAAAATGTGTCTAGTATTTAACTACATAGATACATATTTATAAGTGATGCATGGGCATGCCTGAACATATAATAATATTGAAATTATAATTAAAATTAATATTTTACTCATAGACTTGAACCGAGATTACTGCGGTGGCTGGACAGAGGAGGAAGGCTGTCCCGGCTCACCTAACAATTTTATTACAATTATTTAATATATTTGACTCAATACAAGTTTAGAAATGACCAAAGACACCCTAAGTCGTGCCGAAAATCTTATAGAGTCTCCCCTATACCTAGGACCTACCCAACCTGCAAAAGGGTTCAAAATACACTTTTATATCCACAAGTCACATATCCACAACTCAATCACATCACATGGCCCCTCCTGGACCCATCCAAATAGTCAACAACCACAATTTGAAAAATTACAATTTAGTCTCTACAATTAACTCTTTTGCAAAAACTATACAAATGAGCTCTAAAAATTCTAAAATTTTGCCCCGCGGTCCTTAGCAATATTATTAAGCTAATGCAAAAGGAATTATAATTTTCTAACTTATCATGAATATTTTATAGATTTTTAATGGAAATCAAGTACTAGATAATTAAGAAAAATGCGGGTTCGGGTTTACCTATGCCAATTCCGACCTTGGGGACGCGTCCAAAATGTCTGAAAATGATGGGGTAGCCTACAATTTCGACCCAATTCTGAAACTTTTTCGGTAGCTTGCTTGCCCGGTCCGAAATTGTTGATCGAGCAACTGTTGAATTTTCATGAATTAAAGGTACCTACGCGAAGCCCACAATACAGGGGTTAGTACATAATTTTTACTAAATTTATTAAGCTCATTAGTACTCGAAAAAATACTGCGAAGTTCCGCGGGACCCACCGAAAAATGGTATCTAAAAAATTCAGAATGGGTATTGCCGCGAAGCTTTCGCCGAGGGGAGCACTCCGATTTTTCGTGGAATTCACGGTTTACAATAAATCTAGCCTAAAAATCGAAATGGGTTAAAACTTCCAAGACAAAAATTGGACAAACCGCTTAATGGATTTTGGTGTTCTTGGTGTCTATGGAAAGCTCTCGAGGTGTAGATCGGTTTTGGGACAAGACCCGATCCAATCGGTGGTCGAATCAACAGTAATTGGCCCGGGAATCCGAAGCAACGCGTTGTGCGTTGAAAGACTGCGCGCGAGTTTTTCCGGCCATTGAAGCGGTGGCCGACAGTGGGGGAGGTCCCTAGAGGCGCGCCAGCTAGTTGGGGAGGTAGGGGCGGCGGTGGGGGGGCAAGGGGAGGAGAGAGGGAAGGCGTCGGGACGCGCGGGGAAGAAGAGAAGAAAAGGAAGAGGGCCGGTCCGATTCAACCGGTCCGACCTGATCCTGTTCGATTTGGCCAGTCAGATTCAGGATACCCGAAATTAAATTTTTACTCTATCCTGGAACAAAAAAAGAGGCCTAAAAATTCAGAAAAAAAAATTCTAGAAAACTCAGAAAAATTCCTAGAGTCTAAATATATTTTTAGTTTTGCCACGTGGTCTTTAAATTAATTTTTAAAAATCACCAAAGTTTTATATTTTCAAAAAATCAAACCCGATTTCCAAAATTCAAAAAATTTCAAATAATTTTCCAAAATTTAAATAAAATAAAATATTAATAGTTACCCATAAAATAATTAATTTAAAAATTAGGGGTGTTATATTCTTTCTTTCTTATAGAAAATTCGTCCTCGAATTTTTACACAAGGCAGAATAAAAGAACAGAGTTACACATTGAACAAATAAGGGTACTTACTATGCATGTCCTGCTCTGACTCCCAGGTGCATTTTTCTACTAATTGGCTCCTCCACAACACCTTAACCATAGGGATCTGTTTCGACCTTAGTTGGCTCACTTGGTAGTCCACTATGGCTACTGACTGCTCCTCAAACGTCAAGTCTTCTTTCAGCTCTCCTATATCCGGTTGTAGCACATGAGAGGGATCAGATATGTATTTCCTGAGCATGGAGATGTGAAATATAAGATGAACATGAGAAAGGCTGGGTGGTAACTCCAACCGATAGGCAACTGCTCCAACTCTATTAGCAATCTCAAATGGTCCAATATACCGAGGTGCTAACTTGCCCTTCTTTCCAAATCTCATAACTCCCTTCGTCGGAGAAACCTTCAGGAATACGTAATCGCCTACTGCAAACTCTACATTCCTCCGTCTAGGATCTACGTAACTCTTCTGCCTGCTGAAAGCCGTTTTCAATCATTCTCTGATTAAATGAACCATCTAAGAAGTGTATTGTACCAGGTCTACATCATGCTCCTTTGCTTTTCCCATTTCCGTCCAACACAAAGGAGATCTACACTTTCTGCCATACGGCGCCTCATAGGGTGCCATCCCAATGCTGGAATGATAACTGTTGTTGTAGGCAAACTCCACCAAGGGTAGCTAATCATCCCATTGACCTCCGAAATCTAGGACACACATACGAAGCATATCCTCCAGTATTTGAATTGTCCTTTTGGACTGCCCGTCTGTCTGGGGATGGAAGGCGATATTAAAGTTTAACTGTGTGCCAAGTGCCTCTTGTAGCTTTATCGAAAACCTAGATGTGAACTGGGACCCTCTGTCAGATATTATGGAAGCAGAAACTCCATGCAATCTGACTATTTCACGAACATAGAGCTTGTCGTATTGTGCAACAGAATAAGTGGTTTGCACAGGCAAGAAATGAGCTGTTTTAGTTAGACAATCTACAATTACCCATATCAAATCATATTCTCACGTAGTACGAGGCAACCCAATTACAAAATCCATCGTGATCATTTCCCACTTCCATTTCAAGATAGGGAGCTCTTGTAGCTTCCCTGATGGCCTCTGGTGTTCAAACTTCACCTTCTGACAAGTCAAGCACTTGGACACAGTTTACTATGTCCCTCTTCATGCCATTCCACTGGTAGCTATCCTTCACATTATGGTACATCTTGGTGGAGCCTAGGTGGACACTGTAGGGTGTATAGTGTGCCTCTTGCATGATCTCATTCCTGAGGTTGTCCATGTCGGGCACACATATCCTAGAACCTTGCATAAGAGCCCTGTCACACCCTACCCCTCCGTAAGGCATAATATGATCCCATAGTACACGTAATGAATTACCATACTTCGCTTACCGATAACTCATTAAATATACTACAAGGGATTTTAAAACACTTTTCTTTCATTTTGAAAATGGTGGGTACATTTTTTCACAAATATTAAAAAAAACTTTATTGGACAATAAGTCATAAATCAAATTTTCGGATATTTAAAATCTTTGTAATTTTTTACAAAAATTTTAGCAGAGTGCCGTCTGTATTTTGAGAAAACAGTTCTTCAAAACCTGAAAAGAAAAACACTCCCAATATATTTTCTCCACCACAACTCTATTATTCAATTTCATTTTACAAATCAGCACAAGTAACCCAATACATAGTTTAAATTAAATCAACATTGAAACATCTCATTAAGGTAACAAAATTAATATTTATATTTATTGGAGTATTAAAAATTTAGTAGTACAAAATTTTATAAGTATATAAAATCTCAAGATAATATTATCGTAATTTATATTTGATTACATTCCAAAAATATATTACAAAAGAGTTGATACAACTGCTCGAATGAAATTACATACATATAATTACAGAATTACATCAAAATCTAATGTACAAGGGTATAGCTATGATATACCCGAAGATAGTCTCACTGTGTCTTCAATTAATCTCACTCAGCTGCTCTATATTTTCTTTCACCTGCGACAACATACAAAGCTATAGCTGAGTGGTGAACTCAGTAGTGCACAAACTAATAATTTAAAACTTAATACAAGTTATGCTTTGACAACTCATAACAAATAAAAATTCTAAATTCTTCAAAATTCATGACATCCAAAAATCAATATTTTCAATCATGCAAATTATTCATTTGAATAACATTTTGATCAAATAGTAACTATTTATCTACATATCTTTTAAATCATGAAACAATACATTATTTTTGAATCACTGACAAATTATTTATTTCGACCATAATTTATCAAATTATGCATAATTTAAAGGGCGTTGCCAACAATTCACATAGTTGAACCCATGGCACAAAATTTCATAATAGATGTCGTGTTGTACACCACGACATTTCAAACTCTCCCAATAATCTAGGCTAAAAGGGAGGAACAAAGACTAGCTAGTATATATGAGTACTCATCCAAACTCTTCCCCAACTGGCAAGCTAGAGAAGAAGGGACTCACCCTATCAAGTGGAGGAGATATCTCACTAGACAAGCTAATGAGAATACAAAATATATTGCCATGTCAACTGTGGTTTCAAATCATATTCAAAACAATTTCTATTTACAAAAGTGTTTACAAACCATTAACATATTTAATCATTATAAATTCATGCTCAAGGTTGGCAATACATCAAACTCAAAATTTACAATTCTCAAAACAATGCAATAAATCCTTAAATGCATAAGAAAATTTATATTTAATTTATACAATTTCATTCAACAAGTTAAAGTCCTCAACACAACAAAATCATAAATCATACAATAAACTTATTCAAATCAATTTTGAAGTGAAAAAATAACAAAAAGAGTTAGTTGTGCACAAACCTCTTTTGTTGACTTGATTTAATCCAATTTTCTTTCTTTCTTCAAAGATCACTTTCCAACTGAAACACATAATTTTAAAGTGTTCAGTATCCATTCGAACTATTTCTAATAATTAATTCTAATAATTTCATTTTTACATACTAAATTTACCTATTAGATCTTATAAGTTGAATTCTTGTATTTAGGATTATGGAGTTACTAGTCAAACATAAATGTTAACTTTCCACACTTAGTAAATATATTAATTCTCGTTGCACTATGATCCCTCAATTTGAGTTTAGCTCATGTTGGCCTTAATTGCAAATCATATTTCAAAGCTCAGTGTATGTTATTTTAAATTTTCAAATTCATGGCCAATGTTTACTATCCATTGGACCAATGTTACAGTGAGAATTTAATAAAATTCTCTTCATCAAACTGTTTCTTATTGTGCCTTCTTTAGTTCCCTTTTTGAATCACTCCATTTGGAGTTGTATAACTCAAGTTATGGTCAATTAACCATAACTAGGTCAAATCTGAATCGTAATTTCCTTACTAGGCAATTTTGGTATGGAATTTAACCAATTTATTTAGACATCTTGTAGTAACATTTAGGCTTAGAATTCTTCATAGGATTTGTTGTCCTATATCTTAAGGTCATTTAAAAATTTTAGTTGCAATTTTTCAAGTCTTGTAGAATTACTTATGATCAACTTATTGGGCTGGACTCAAAGGTCTTATATTGGCATGGTCCTCAATTAGGTCAGAAACTTTAACCTATAATTCAGACTTCTTGCATTCATTATTTGAGGAGAGTGTCTAAAGCAATGTTTTAGTTCTATTTCTTATCTTTCCAGAATGGTATGGCACTTTTCAATTGAAGTTCTCTAGTGGAGATATGCTTAAAAGAATGTTTTGGATTCATTGGTCACTTATGCATTTTCTAGAATTGGTATACTGGCTTGACCTAATTAATTGACCTAGTTCCCTTGATTTCTGGGTTTTGGTCCAATTACCAATTTTATAGGTCTATGTCTTATTAAAATTTTGGCACTAATTTCATGTCATTTTTAGTTCTATAGACTAAGATATGGTCTCTTTACCAAAGTTGACTTAGTTAATGGCAAATTCTGGGTTGCAATAATTCTGGACAGTTTTGGTACCTCAGCTTATGCAAGCAATTTGACTTAGTTAATGGCATTTCTAGGTTCTGTTGTCTTTACCAAAGTTGTAGCCCTATGTCTAAGCTTTCCAATGGTATAAATTTCAGGTTATTTGGACCTATTTTGAGTGAGTTATGGCCAATTGAATGGCTACTGTTCATATGGTCAAATTCTGGGTTTCCCAAGTTACCAATTCCGGATTAGGTTAAGTTTGAGGTCCTTTTGTGGATAGAATTTTGGCAAGCTTTCTACATGAAAGTTTTGTAGAAAGCTGGTCTATATTGAGTCTAGTTTAACCCCCAATTGGCCTCATACCAATTGGGGTCACACAAATCATATTATAAGCTCAACTGTATACTGCCCTTATACACTTCATCAAATACACAACCATTACACATCCTACTTGCTTCACCTTAACTTTCCTTACCAAATTTCTAGATTTATAAGGTACTAACATCATTTATCACATCTCAACATGGTCATTTTGGATAGTTTATACAATTTCTCAATACACGAAATACAAACTTAATTACATCAACACAATATACCTAAAATACCTAACAATTACATGTAGTTTCCAAACAATAATTTACGTACACTTCCATTAATCCCTTAGTACCAGAATTCATCAAGCAATTTTATGAAATCCAACACTTTTCTTGGTTCATCAAGGCTTCCAAAAATTCACTAATTGCTCAAATTTTTACCACTTCCTTCAATTCCCCAATTCAATACCCAAACACATAAAAAACATGAAATTAACTCACAATACATCAATTTACTTCAATTAACCTTAATTCCCATCAAATTCACATAAAAATAAATCAAGCACCTTACACTTCCATGGCTGCCGAAAATTGAGTTCACCAATTACTCAATAAATTCTTTAATTTCTTCAACAAATCAACTTATCTCAACACTAGGACTAAGATTTATGAAGAAAGGGAGAGGAAATAGGCACTTATCTCTTTTGGAGCTTGCTAAAATTTCTTCAAATCCTTCCCTTTTTACTCTCAATATGTTGCCCAAGATGTGTAGTCCAACTTTAGTGAAGGAATTAATGTGGAAATTGGCTTGAAGTGGAGTGCATGGAGCTTGGTTAAGCTTCTGCCATGGAGGAACAATGGAGGATGAATTCGGCTAGGTGATGAGAGGTTGAAGATGGACTAAAATTCTGTCCACTTTGCCTTTTATAGGTCCCTTAAATTATAGTTAGTGGAGCACTAAGTGAATTAATTAATCCCAAAATCCCTTAATTTGCAATTTTGTCACCAATCTTTCACTATTTATATTACATGCCACATTTCTTATTTTCCATGATATTTTCAAAGTTTAATACTACTTATTTTTAATGGACATTTAGGTCAAAAGTCAACTCTAGATATCAAATGACCAAAATACCCCTATTCAGTTTGTATCTCCGATTTTTCGATAACACCGATTTTTGTCGGTTTTTTGATTTTTGATTTTTTTTTCTTTGTACTAATTCATTAATTTTTCTTTGACATTTCTAATGTCAATCACACCTCTATAGACCTTCAATTGTGTCCCGAAAATTTTTCCTAGGGTTCCCTATGGTCCAGGGCTAGTCAATGGTCTTCGCCGTAACTTCCCGGTGTGGTTACCCATCGCTATGGTTTCTGGCTCGTTTAACCTTATTGCACTTCATCTCTTTTATTTTCTCTTAATTTTTCTTGTATTTTCTTACCTTATATTTCATCATTTTATGTCTTCTCAATATCATTTAAGTGTAGTTCCAGACATCCCAGCTGTCCGGTCAGACACTGGTCACCGAAACAGTAGAATGCATAGCCTACTTAATATAGGGGTGTTACAAGCCTCATCACTAGCATATCCAAATTCACAACCTTCACCCTGCTGTACTCTTTCTATAATTTTCATTAATTGTGAGTCCCTGTACTGAGAAACTCTAATTCTATCTCGCAGATCTAGTCTTACTGAAAAATGGGCCAATAATACCCCCTCATCTGAAATATCCAAGATCAGACCTTGATCCATCAACTCGTGTACTTCTTGAATTAATGGTCTCCTCACCGCTGATATGTGTGCCAAGCTACCAGAAGATTTTCTGCTCAGAGCATCTGCTACTACATTGGCCTTCCTAGGATGATACTGGATAGTACAATCATAGTCCTTCAGATGTTCCATCCATGTCCTCTGCCTCAAGTTTAAATCCCTCTGTTGGAAGATGTATTTCAAACTCTTGTGGTCAGTGTATATCTCACACACTTCACCATACAGGTAGTGTCTCTAGATCTTTAATGCAAAGACTACAGCCGCCATTTTCAAGTCATGGGTGGGGTAGTTCTGCTCATGCCTCTTTAGCTACCTTGAAGCATAAGCCACTACTTTCCCATGCTGCATCAAAACACATCCCAAACCAACTCTGGAGGCATCACAGTACACGGTATATCCTTCACCACTCATCGGTAATGTCAACACAGGGGCTGTAGTTAGACATTCCTTAAGCTTCTGGAAGCTCTCCTCACAATCATCTGTCCAAATGAATGGAACATTCTTCCGAGTTAACTTAGTTAGGGGAGCTGCTATCCTGGAGAAATTCTGTACAAAACGCCTATAGTAGCCAACTAGGCCTAGAAAACTTCACACCTCAGTGACTGTTGTAGGCCTAAGCCAATCAGTTACCGCCTCAATTTTCTTAGGATCTACTTGAATGCCTTCATTAGAAACCACGTGTCTCAAGAATGAGATGCTTTCTAGCCAAAATTCACATTTTGAAAATTTGGCATATAGCTAGTGCTCCCTGAAAATCTGCAACACCATCCTCAAATGCCATACATGTTCTTCCTCGGTCCGAAAGTATACCAAAATGTCATCTATGAATACGATGACAAAATGGTCCAAGAATGGCCTGAACACCCTGTTCATTAAGTCTATGAAGCCTGCTGGTGCATTAGTGAGTCCAAAAGACATCACCGAGAACTCATAATGACCATATCTTATACTGAACGCTGTCTTGGGCACATCCTCATTCCTGATTCTCAACTGATGGTAGCCTGACTCTAGATCTATTTTAAAAAAGAATCTAGCCCCTTGGAGCTGATCAGACAGATCATTAATCCGAGGAAGTGGGTACTTGTTCTTCACAGTCACCTTGTTCAGCTGTTTATAATCAATATATAATCTTAAGGACCCATCTTTCTTCCTTACAAATAGAACAGCAGCGCCCCAGGGGGAGGTACTTAGACGGATAAAACCCTTGTCTAGAAGCTCTTGTAGTTGCTCCTTCAGTTTCTTCAATTCTGCTGGGGCCATCCTGTAAGGTGGCATTGATATGGGGTTTGTACCCGACACAATGTCAATGCAGAACTCTATTTTCCTTCCTGGTGGTAACCCTGGAAGCTCCTCAGGGAAGACATCCATAAATTCTCTGACAATAAGAACATTCTCGATGCCAACACTTTCCATGGATGTATCTCTCACTAATACCAAATACCCCTGACACCCATGCCTCAACATCTTTCTAGCACTAATTACTGACACCAAGTTATATGGAGCCATGCTCCTGTCACTATCAAAGCTAAACTCTTCCACACCAGATATATGAAAATACACCTTTTTGTTCCTGTAGTCTAAAGTGGCATAATGAGTTGCCAGCCAATCCATGCCTAAAATTACATCAAAATCCATTATCAGTAAAGGAACCAAGTCTGCTAGGAGGATTCTTCCATCCACCACCACGAGGCTACCCCGAAAAACCATATCCATATCTATGTTGTCTCTAAGAAGGGTAGCTATAGACAAGGGGCATTCTAAAGTTGTAGGGCTCCTACCCAATCTCATGGCAAAAACAGGGGAGGCAAATTGAGTGCATAGCACCCGGATCTATCAAAACATGACCCTCATAGGAATAGAATACAAGAATACCTGCCACAACTGCATTGGAAGCCTAAGCATCCTAGTGGGTCAAGGTAAAAACCCGAGCCTGACCCCTACCTTGCATTGCAGAACCCTAAAGTTGACTTCTACCTCCTGACCTGCCTCTAAATCCATGTCCTCCTTGTCCTCGGCCCTGTTGGCCACTGAACTGACTGCTTGCCATGCTAAAAGTACTAGGATACAATTGATGAGGAACATTTGCAATAGAACCCTGTGACCTTCTGTGGCTCGCTGAATATGGGACATTACACCGGAAACATACTCTTAAACCCATCATACAAGGTCCTGAATGTCCTCTTTCACATTGCGTGCAAAGTGCCAAGGAGGATCTTGAATTAGACCCAGAACTGCTGTAACCCGAACTGTGACCACTGCTGAATCCATACCCTAGTCTGAATCCTCGAGATCTGTGTTTAAAACTACCCTTCTTGTTGTTTCTACCTCTTCCTCTGTAATGACTTTGGCCTCCACTATCCATGGTACCCATGTAGGGAACACTTGAAGAACCCTCTGCTCTATTTTTCTTTGCCCTTCCACTGTCATCTCCTGTATAGATGATTTCAATCTGTCGAGCTATTTCAATTACCACATCGAAAGACTGATTAGACATCATGGCCAGGTTTACATACTTCCTGTCTAGCCCCTTTAGGAACCTCTTTACCTTCATACTTTCTGTAGCCACTGGTATGGGGGCATACCTACTCAATTCCAAAAATTCTGTAGCATATTCATCTATAGATCTGCCATTCTGTCTTAAGGCCTCAAAGGCCCACTGCTTTTGGTCTTTGAAGCTTTTTGGCACAAACTTGTTGACGAACAGTTTCACAAACTGTGTCTAAGATAATCCCTCAACACGAGGTAGTACGTAGTCTGTCATCCACTGCCTTGGTACTGGCCCTAACACATGCTGCACACACTCTACCAATCTTCTGTCAATTAATTGCAGTTCCACCCCTGCCTGTTTGCAGGAGTCCCAAAACCAATAAGCATCATCAGTTACATCATAGATACCAGGCAACAACTTCTTAAAATTAATTATTTGTTTATAAGGTTATCCTATTGGTGCGGTGGGCTGCTACTGTTGTGGATAGTGGACCATATATTGTGCCATCATATTGATGGTTCTCTGCAATCCGGCTAGGGTAGCTACCATTGGGTCCATAGTGAAGGAGCGAAAGAATGAAAGTTGTTCATTAGAGAATTGAATTTCAAAAATTTTCTTCTAGAGTTACATGCATCATACCACATCTTTTATGTGCCTAATTAATTTCAATGCTCAATTGCATATTAAAACATTTTTAATATGTATTAGGATCTATGTTTGCCATTCAAGATTGTGAATTAACAAATTAATTCATTTAAACCCTAGTTTAAAAGAGGAGTTAGAGCACTAACTTTTTTGATGCACTATGGATGTGATTGACACTTTTAGGAAGCACCTGGGACCCCAAGTGTTATCCCTCTAGCTTGTCCACACCAAGATCACCAATGGACGACCCCCAATTTACTTCCTAAGCCTTTGCCAACCAATTATAAATTGGGTTCTTACCTTTAGAGAGGTTGTATGTGTGTATAGGGCACTAGAAACAATTTCTAGCAATTTTAATTCAAAGGAATTTAAAAGAATTTGGACAATTCTCTTTGAATTAATGAGAAAAGATGAAGAGGAGAGGGAGAAGAAGAGGTGTCGCCACCTTTGAGAGAATATAAGAGTGTTGGCTGATTTTATTTTCTTATAACATCACTTTATATAATTAGGTCAAGTAATCACTTAAACCCTATGCCACATGTCACCACCACATTGCATCTTATTTTTAATTGACTTAATCATATTAAGCCAAGTGTCAAAGCTAGACTTAATCTTGACTTTGATCAACTTGCATGATAGGAAGAAAAATGACAAACTATGATGCCATGTGTAACCATCTCATAGTACCACATGTCACCATGTGAAATGACAAAATTACCCTTATGTTGTAACTTTGAGTTCTCAAGCCAAAATCATTATTTCTCCTCTTCAAATCAATATATATATAAAATATAAATGAATTAATTAATCTCCATTAATTAATTTCTCACAATTAAATTCATATTTAAACACTTTAAATATAAATTTAACTTATACTATATATCCAATAACCTAGATTTGGTTTCAAATCATGCTAGAGACTTTGCAATCTTATTGCAAACCAAACATATTTAATTAATCAATTAAACTCTTTAATTAATCAATTAAATCACATTTTACTTGGTGATTGTCTTGTGTATGTGTGTGACTCACTAGGCTCATCACTAATTGGCAATGAAATATGACATTAACCCTTAATATTATCAGAACTCTTTCTTACCATAAATGATTTCTCTAAATCATTTTAGGCATCTCATAGACCATGGTTGACAACTAGCATAGCGTGCTATGGCCACCCAATCAGTAATAAGGAATACCTTAAATGAACCTTTAATCATATGTTACCATGCACTAGAATCTCTCTGTTATAAAATCCCAATTCGAGCTGGAGTCATGATTTATGTCAAACCCCATTTGCTATGAATATTATGTTCTCTTTTAATTCTAATTCTTGATTAATTAGATTTTCTTGTCAGAAACTCTTTTCTGACTAAATCTGTCTGTCTTGGCCAGGAACTTGAAACATCAAGAACAATTAAATGAACATAGGACTTTATCCATATTTACTTAGGGTAACAGATTCTATCATGATCAATGCCTACCTCCATATATAACTAGTAAGAGCCAACACATGCCCATGTACCTATACACAGTACAAGTATGAAAGCAGTATCAAACTCAAACCACCTATATATAAGATAACTATGTTATCTCAGGTCTAAAGATTATATGTACTGATATGATATATGATAATGTATTGACAAGAGTAAACTCCATGTGCTTGTCATATGCGTCACTGGTTCGGCCTACTTATCATGTATAAGTGCCTATCATGTTTGTTATATGGAATGAGACTCACAATTTCATCTTATTTATATCTCATATAAATACCTTGGGAACAAACATGATTACAATCTTTCTGGATAAGTCATGTCCTTATTATGAAGTATCCTTGATTGTGAACTAATTTATGATACTTTGTGCTAGAAATACTGTCACTCATATTCTGAACAACTTAAGAATAGAATTTCTAATAAAATATCAATGGACCTTTTCTATTACACATAAATACATTATTTAAATGAAAAAGTGAAATTACCTTTTATTAATAAAATATGTACAAGATACATACAAAATGGTATGCTCTAGGGCATACTACTAACAATCTCCCACTATCACTAGAGCCATTCATTACAATATCTTAGACCCATCTTCTCAAGATGTCGGTTTAACAGAGCTTGTGACATAGGCTTAGTGAATGGATCAGCTGGATTTTCAGCTAATGCTATTTTTTGCATGGCTACATCACCTCACCCAACTATCTCTCTGATAATGTGGTAGCGCCTTTCAATGTGTTTGGATTTCTGATAAGACCGAGGTTCCTTATCTAAACAGCCTCTTTTGCAGCATCTGATGCAGCAATGTACTCAGCCTCTGTAGTGGAATCAGCAGCCGTACTCTGTTTGGAACTCTTCCAACTTACTGCACTTCCATTTCAAATGAACATAAACCCAGAGGTAGACTTTTTATCATCGATATCTGATTGGAAATCAGAATCAGTATAATTATCCAATTGCAAGTCACCACCTCCATAAATCAAGAATAAATCCTTAGTTCTTCTCTAGTACTTAAGGATATTCTTGACAGCTATCCAGTGTTCCAAACCTGGATTGGATTGAAACCTGCTAGTCAAACTAACAGCATGTGCGATATCCGGCCTAGTACACATCATTGCATACATCAAACTTCCAATAGCCAAAGCATATGGAATCCTGGCCATTTTATCTCTTTCTTCAGGTGTCTTTGGAGACATCTCTTTAGAAAGGTGGATACCAGTCTCACTAGTAATAATCCTCTCTTGGAATCAAGCATGTTAAACTTCTTTAACACCTTTTCTAAGTATAGACTCTAGGATAAACCAATTATTCTTTTCGCTCTATCTTTATAGATGCGAATTCTAAGAATATAGGTTGCCTCCCCTAAATCTTTCATGGAGAATGTATTTGACAACCATACCTTGACAGTTGTCAACATACCTATTGCATTACCTATCAACAGAATATCATCTACATATAAGATAAAGAAAGTGATAAACCAATTACTCATTTCACTCTATCTTTATATATGCGAATACCAAGAATATAGGTTACCTCCCCTAAATCTTTCATGGAGAATGTATTTGACAACCATACCTTGACAGTTGTCAACATACCTATTGCATTATCTATCAACAGAATATCATCTACATATAAGACAAATAAAGTGATAGCACTATCACTAACCTTCTTATGTACACATGGTTCATCCATATTTTTTATAAAACAAAATGACTTAATAGCTTCATCAAAATGGATGTTCTAACTCCTCGAGCTTGTTTTAACCCATAAATGGATCGCTTTAGCTTGCACACCTTGAAACTATCTTGGGATTCAAAAACTCTCAGGTTGTTCCTTGAAAAAGTTTTCATCAATGTATCCATTGAGAAAAGCTATTTTGATATCCATCTGCCAAATCTCATAATCATAGTATGTAGCTATTGCTAATAGAATCCTAATTGATTTAAGCATGGCAACAGGCGAGAAAGTCTCCTCATAGTATATTCCTTGCCTTTGGTGAAACCCTTTCGCTACTAGCCTTAGTTTATAGGTCTCTACATTTCCGTCAGAACCAATTTTCTTCTTGAAAACCCATTTATTCCCTATAGGTACAATACCTTCAGGTGGGTCAACAAGATCCCAAACTTGATTCTTATACATGGAATCAATTTCAGATTTCATAGCTTCAATCCATTTTGAAGAGTCTATATCTGATATAGCTTCTTCATAGGTAAGTGGATCATCTCCATGATCTACTTCTTCATGAGTAAACAACTCTTGTTCATCTTCATGAAGAAAACCATATCTCACTGGTGGGTGAGATATCTTGGTTGATCTGCGAGGAATTACTGTAGATGTTTCATCAATAGGTGTAGGTTGACTAGATGGATCTATATCCATTTGATCTATTGGTTGGTCAGAATTTTCTAATTTTAACTCTATTTGCCTTCCTTTGCCTCCTTGAATAAACTGTTGTTCAAGAAATGTGGCATCTCTACTTACCACAACCTTTTGTGATGTAGGCAAATAAAAATAATATTCAAAACTCTCTTTTGGATATCCAACAAATTGACCTTTTTTTGATCTGGTTTCCAATTTATCAGTGTTCAGCTTTTTGATATAAGCTAGACAACCCCAAATCTTAACATGCTTAAGACTTGGTTTTCTTCCATGCCATATCTCATAAGGTGTGGAAAAAACTGTTTTTGATAGAATCCTATTCAGAATATGCAAAGCTGATTCTAATGCAAATCCCCAAAAGGAGATTGGCATATCAGTATAGCTCATCATACTACGTACCATATCTAATAGGGTACGATTTTTTCTTTCAGATACACCATTCAGCTGTGGTGTTCCTGAAGAAATCAGCTGGGAAACAATGCCATGTTCTTTCAAGTATTCATCAAATTCAGTACTTAAGTATTCACCTCTATAATCTGATTGAAGAGTTTTAATACTTTTTCCTGTTTGATTTTCTACTTCAGATTTAAATTCTTTGAACTTTTCAAAGGATTCATGTTTGTATTTCATCAAATAAAAATATTCAAACCTTGATGTATCATCAGAAAAGGTAATAAAGTAATGAAAACCTTTAGCCATTTCCTTAAATAGACCACATACATCACTATGTATTAGCTCCAAAATATTTTCAGCTCTTACTCCTTGTCCAACAAAGGGTGATCTAGTCATTTTGCCCTGAAGGCAGGATTCACAAGTTGGAGTAGGTTCAGAACTAAATGAGGATAAAATCCCCATTTTCTCCAGTTTTGCAATCCTATCTTCTGCAACATGACCTAATCTTAAGTGTCAAAGACATTTTGAACTTGAGTTCATTTTCATCATGGCATTGCATTCTTTTAGATTGCTTGCATTCATTTTGTGTTTATCATTATTATCCAAATAATAAAGACCATTATGCATACAAGCCGAACTAACATATTTATTTCCAAAATAAATATTGCAAACATCATCTGTGAACTAAAATTCATAACCATTTCTAGTCAAACTAGATATAGAAATGATGTTCTTAAAAGCATCAACACATACAAAATATTATTCAAACACAAAACATGTCCATACATGTAAAAAGATTTAGATCCTATAGCTAAAGCTTCAACAGTTGAGCCATTGCCAATCCAGAGTCTAACATCTCGAGCATGCAAGCTACTACTGTTTGCTAGTTCCTGCATATCATAAGAAATGTGAAAACTGGCACCAGTATCTAAAACCCAAGCTGTAGATGAACTATGAGCATCATCAGCATCTAAATAACAAGATATAGACATAGCTTCTAAAGGTGTATCCTTCTTGTCCTTCAAAGAAGCAAGATACTCTGGGCTGTTCTTTTTCCAGTGCCCATCCTTCTGGCAGTGGAAACACTTTCCTTTGCCTCCATCAGCTTTGGTCTTCCCTTTCTATTTGGCTATCTTCTTGGAAGGTCCTGGAACTTGAGGTTTCTTTTTCTTATTGCCCTTCTTCTTGTTGGACTTTCCAGCAGAAGAAGATGCAATCAAAGCTACTTCTTTTCCTTTATTGCCCGGCATATTCTTTTGGGCAATAACAAGCATGTTAAGTAAACCAGCCAAGGTGTATTCCTGCTTAGTCATATGAAAATTTGTCACAAAATTCCCAAATGACTCAGGTAGGGACTGAAGGATCAAGTCCGCCTGCAGTTGGAAATCCATGTTAAAGTCAAGATGTTCCAGCTGCTCTATAAGCTGAATCATCTTGTGGACATGATCCCTAACATTCTGTCCATTAGACATCCTCATTCGAAATAGCTGCCTAGATATCTCATACCTAGCATTCTTGCTATGCTCACCATACAACTCTTGTAGGTGGAGGAGGATCTCACTTGCACTCTGTATTTTCTCATGCTGCTTTTGTAACTCATTACTCACAGAAGCAAGCATGTAACACTTGGCTCTCATATCATGCTCCTTCCACTTGTCCAAAGTGTCATGTTCCTCTTGAGTGGCCTTTGGAGGTAAGGGACCAGAAGCATTTAAGTCTAGAACATATCCAATACATTCTAGGTTCAAGACAAGTTTTAAATTTCTTAGCCAATCTGAAAGATTAGGTCCAGTCAACCTATTGTGATCAAGTATGCTCTCAAGTATATTGGATGGTGGTGGTTATTGTGTGCTCATTATTGTCAGAAGAATAACTATAAAAAATAACTAGATTAATTAGTAAATTATCAAGTAATTAACCAAAATGATTATGGTCTTTTAATCAAATTGGTCCTCCTACTAACTTGGCGAATCCTACACTTCCAAAGTAAGAAACGGAAATCCTAGTTGGATAGATTTCTAGTAGGTGATTGAATTCTTAAAGTCTTATTGATCATCCTCAGGCACATTCATTATTGGAATTATAATAAACTATAAGTGAGCAACTCTTTGCCCATCACATCTTATGTGAGGTTCAATCCTTTACCTAGCCCCTAATGCTCAAAATCTCAGGCACATCCATTATTGACTTATCTTACATTAGTTAAGTTGATCCCATTGAGCCAGTAAACATGCAAATAATTTTAATGTCCTCAAGCACATCCATTATTGGCCACCAAACCATTTACATATTTACAACATCTCATGCTTAACAATTATTCTTAAGAAAATCTCTTAAATCAATTGCATCATATACAAGTATTTAAAATTTCTTAAAATAATTGCCTCAATGGAAGGCCCATGATATAATTACCTTAATTATACCATTTCCAACTTAATCATTTGTTTGGAAGATTTAGTGGTCGGCTTAATTACTATTATGGTCTCACTTTGCACATTATCCAATTAGCATGCATATATCATATACTTGCATACATTCCCATACATCTCATGCATACATGGATAAACAATAAATATGGTATAATCATTAACTTTCTAAGGGATTCAATTCTGAGCCACCAAGAATTGAATCAGGGCATTCCTAGGTGTATTTCATTCATTCATTTTGCAAGAGTTGCTGAAGGAGTACAAAATCAACACTTGATCTTGATTTCCTCTCACTGGTCCCACCAATGCTCTTGACCTCCTTGATCTTCTTGCAATCCAATTACATTGTAATCCTTGGCATACCAAGGCAAATTTATAAAAATATGGACTTTAAAGTCCTCAAATAAATGAAATTACAACCCAAATTATTACAAAACTTATAATACATGCCACCAAAAATAAAATTAATTATTTTACAACCCAAAGAAACATAAAAGAAATAAATCTAATCACATTGGTCTTTTATTATCCATGATCATCCATCATGCATATTGCCATTTAACAATCAAATAAAACATACATACTAAAATTAAATAGAATATATCATCATGCATATTACCATTTAACAATTAAATAAAACATACATACTAAAATTAAATAGAATATATCATATTCAACTAAAAAATTCAGATTTGAATCTCATTCAAACAAATTTAAAAATTCAGATTTAAATCTCATTCAAACAAATTTAAAAATTCAAATTTGAATCTCATTCAAATAATTTAATTAAAATTTAATTGTGTGATTAAAATTCTTAATTAAATAATTTAATTAAGCATGGGCCTAATTATGGGCCTTAAATACCAAGCCCATACATCAAACCCACACCATGCGCATGCAAGGAGTCATCAAACATGGTCAAATCACGCGCACCCATGGAATCAACAAACATGCCGCCACCATGGGAGCACCAAACAGCTTTGAATTAATCAATTATTAATCAAATCACACAATTAAATCTCATATAATCAATCCAAATGGCAAATATAGTGGCTCTGATACCAATTGAAGGAGCAGAAGCATGAAAGTTGCTCATTAGAGTATTGAATTTTAAAAATTTTCTTCTAGAGGTATACCATATCTTTTATGTGCCTAATTAATTTCAATGCTCAATTGCATATTAAAACACTTTTAATATGTATTAGGATCTATGTTTGCCCTTTAAGATTGTGAATTAACAAATTAATTCATTTAAACCCTAGTTTAAAAGAGGAGTTAGAGCACTAACCTCTTTGATGCACTATGGATGTGATTGGCACCTTTAGGAAGCACCTAGGACCCCAAGTGTTGTCCCTCTAGCTTGTCCACACCAAGAACACCAATGGGCAGCCCCCAATTTGCTTCTCAAGCCTTTGCCAACCAATTATAAATTGGGTTCTTACCTTTAAAGAGGTTGTATGTGTGTATAGGACACTAGAAACAATTTCTAGCAATTTTAATTCAAAGGAATTTGGGCAATTCTCTTTGAATTAATGAGAAAAGATGAAGAGGAGAGGGAGAAGAAGAGGTGTCGCCACCTTTGAGAGAATATAAGAGTGTTGGCTGATTTTATTTTCTTATAACATCACTTTATATAATTAGGTCAAGTAATCATTTAAACCCTATGCCACATGTCACCACCACATTGCATCTTATTTTTAATTGACTTAATCACATTAAGCCAAGTGTCAAAGATAGACTTAATCTTGACTTTGATCAACTTGTATAATAGGAAGACAAATGATAAACTATGATGCCATGTGTCACCATCTCATGGTGCCACATGTCACCATATAAAATGACCAAATTACCCTTATGTTATAATTTTGAGTTCTCAATCCAAAATCATTATTTCTCCTCTTCAAATCAATTATAAATTAATTAATTAATCTCCATTAATTAATTTCTCACAATTAAATTCATATTTAAACACTTTAAATATAAATTTAACTTATAATATACATCCAATAACCTAGATTTAGTTTCAAGTCATGCTAGGGACTTTGCAATCTTATTGCAAACTAAACCTATTTAATTAATTAATTAAACTCTTTAATTAATCAATTAAATCATATTTTACTTGGTGATTATCTTGTGTATGTGTATGACTCACTAGGCTCATCACTAATTGGCAATGAAATATGATATTAACTCTTAATATCATCAGAACTCTTTCTTACCATAAATAATTTCTCTAAATCATTTTATGCATCTCATAGACCATGGTTGACACCTAGCATAGCGTGTCATGGCCACCCAATCAATAACAAGGAATACCTTAAATGAACCTTTAATCATATGTTACCATGCACTAGAATCTCTCTGTTATAAAATCTCAATTCGAGCTGGAATCATGGTTTATGTCAAACCTCATTTGCTATGAATATGGACCATACAATGGGGAGTTTTTTACTCGTCCGGCCTGTAAACATAATATATAACAATTTGGGGATCTCAGCTCACTCTCCACATATTCATCATGTCATAAATCAAATGGGAGCTCAGCTCCCTCATTCAATCCAATCACACTCACACATATATGCATTTAATGTTCTTACAAATTTAACATAATATTATATTACAGTCCCAAATTGATTAAAATACTCCTAACACATACGGAGTCTAAAATTTTGGCTAAATTGTACAAAATACATTAGATATTACTAATTGACCTGCAAAGAAGAGGAGCAGGTTAGTCACAACAAGTAATCCTCCTGTAGCCTAGAAAAATAAGGTGAACAGGAGTGAGCGTTCGACTCAGAGAGTAAAATATCAATTTTAACTACAATTTCTATAGCTACCTAGAGCTAATGCATCCTAAGGAGGAATGCAACACCATCGAAATTTTCATACATATCACATCATAATAGCAAAAAGGCAATTTAGAGCACTCACACACCCAATAATGTTCAAATAGTACATATATGGGAGCTGATCCCCTATACAACTCTCTTAATCCAACATCTGCCAGCGAGTATCTCTCAAGCTAGACTTTCGCTTACTAAACCAAATGTGGGGGCCAGCGAGTATCTCTCGAGCTGTGCCTACCCTGACTTACCCATAAAGGACCGAGTCCCAGCAAGTGTCTCCCAAGCCGCGTCTACCCGTCCTATCAATATCCAATACCACACACCATACGCACACCAATGCACGCATACTGCTCCAAATTATCATAAACAACATCCATGGCACTTCATCAATTAAGAATGCAATATAAAACGTGCCTAGTTTTTAACTACATAGATACTTATTTTTAAGTGATGCATGGGCATGCCTGAACATATAATAATATTGAAATTATAATTAAAATTAAATTTTACTCACAGACTTGAACTGAGATCACTGCGGTGGCTAGGTGGAGGAGGAAGGCTGTCTCTGCTCACATGACAATTTCACTGCAATTATTTAATATATTTAACTCAATACAAGTTTAGAAAGGACCAAAGACGCCCTAAGTCTTGCCGAAAATCCGGCAGAGTCTCCCCTATACCTAGGACCTACCCAAAATGGTTCAAAATACACTTCTATATCCATAAGTCACACATCCACAATTCAATCATATCACATGGTCCCTCCTGAGCCCTTCCAAACAGTCAACAGCCACAATTTTAAAAACTATAATTTAGTTCCTACAATTAACTCTTTTGCAAAAACTACCCAAATGAGCTCTAAAAATTTTAAAATTTTGCCTTGCGGTCCTTAGCAATATTATTAAGCTAATGCAAAAGGAATTATAATTTTCTAACCTATCACCAATATTTTATATATTTTTAATCGAAATCAGGCACTAGATAATTAAGAAAAATGAGGGTTTGGGTTTACCTATGTCAATTTCGACCTTGGGGACACGTCCGGAATGTCTAAACACGATAGGGTAGCTTATAATTTCGATCCAACTCTGAAACTTTTTCAATAACCTGTCCAGCCGGCCCGAAATTGCTGATCAAGCAACTATTGAATTTCAGTGAATTGAAGGTACCTATGCGAAGCCCACAACACGGGGGTTAGTATATAATTTTTACAAAATTTATTAAGCTCATTTAGTGCTCAGAAAAATACTGTGAAGTTTCATGGGACCCACCAAAAAATGGTGTCAAAAAATTTCAAAATGGTTATTGCTGGGAAGCTCTCGTCAAGGGGAGCACTCCGGTACTCTCGGATTTTTCGTGGGGTTCACGATTTACGAGAAATATAGCCTAAAAATCGAAATGGGCTAAAACTTCCCAGACAAAAATTGGACAAACCGCTCGATAAATTTTAGTGTTCTTGGTATTTATGAAAAGCTCTCGAGGTGTAGATGGGTTTTGGGACAAGACCTGATCCAATCGGTAGCCGAATCGACCATAATTGGCTCGGGAAGCCGAAGCGTCGTGCGGCGCGTTGAAGGACTGCGCGCGTGTTTTTCCGGCCACTAGAGCGACGGTCGGAGGTGGGGAAGGTCCCTGGAGGTGCGCCGGTGAGCTGGGGAGGGAGGGGCGGCAGTGGGATGGCAAGGGGAGGAGAGAGGAGAGAGAAAATAAGGGAGAGAGGGAAGGCGTCGGGACGCGGGGAGAAGAAGAGAAGAAAAGGAAGAGGTTCGGTCCGACCCAGTCCGGTTGGATTCATCCGGTCCGATTCAGGATACCCGAAATTAAATTTTTACTTTGCATTGGGACTAAAAACGAGGCCCAAAAATTTTGAAAAAAAATTCCAAAAAACTTAGAAAAATTCGTAGAGTCTAAATATATTTTTAGTTTTGCCACGTGATTTTTAAATTAATTTTTAAAAATCACCAAAGTTTTATATTTTCGAAAAATCAAACCCAATTTCCAAAATTCAAAAAATTTCAAATAATTTTTCAAAATTTAAATAAAATAAAATATTAATAGCTATCCGTAAAATAATTAATTTAAAAATTAGGGGTGTTACAAACATAATGATTATTACATACAAAAATAGATATAATCATAATTGCTTGTTTTGATTTTTTTTATTTATTATCAATATTATCACCATCACTATCACTACTCAGTCACCACTGCTGCTGCTACTACTACTACCAGTACCCCTACCTTGTCACCACTACCACCACTATCATAATACTACAACCACTATCACTACTACAACCACCACCACCTGACTACTATTATCACCATTTAGCCATTGTTACTAGGGCTGTGCACGGCTCTTGGGGGAACTGAATCGAACCAAAGAACCGTATCGAATAGACAGGAACCGTACTGAACTGAATTTATTTTGATACTTTGGTTCAGTTCTGGTCCTTCACTAAGAACAGAGCCAGAACCATACCAAACTGAAACCAAACTGAGAATCGAATTTATATATGTGCTTTTCTATGTTTTTTTTTAAGATGTATTATATACTTTTAATATAATTATATATATTTATGTATGTATATATAATTATGAACTAAATATAACTTAATATTACATTTTATTTTTCTATATTTTCTTAATAATTTTAGTTATAAATACATTAAATTACCTTGTCATTCTTAATTATAAATATACTATTATTTTATATTAATATATATATATATATATATATATATTAATTCTTAATTACATTTGTATCTTATAGTTAAATATTATATGATTAATACTGTCACGACCTAACCTATGGGCCGGACCGGCACTAGGATCTGGACCAGCTTAAAGCCCCCGACGCCCGTAGTAAGCCTAACTATTCCTTAACCCAACTCTAAGGCCCAATCGGACAGAGTCCGGCCATAAAGTGGACCTTTCAATGGAGAGTTTTTGACTCACATGACCTGTAAATACAATATATAATCAATTGGGGAGCTCAGCTCACCCTCCACATAATCATATCAACATAAAAATAAATGGGAGCTCAGCTCCCTCATCCAGTCCATCAAACATGCATATAATAATAATTTTACAGGTCCAACATGATAATTATATTACAGACCCAAATCAAATAAATATTTCTAACACATGCAGAAATTCTAAGAGTTAACAGGTTTACACAAACATTAATAAACGACCTGCGAGGGAGAAAAGTAGGTTAACCTTAAAAATATCTTCCTGTGGCCTGAAAAAATATTGAACAGGAGTGAGCGTTCGACTCAGAGAGTAAAATATCAATATTTACCCAAAAATAATAAAATTAAAAATTAGGGGTGTTACATTCTTCCCCCCTTACAGAAAATTCGTCCTCGAATTTTACACAAGGCAAAATAAAGTACAGGATTACACATTGAACAGATAAGGATACTTGCTACGCATGTTCCGTTCTGACTCCCAGGTGCACTCTTCCACTGACTGGCTCCTTCACAAAACCTTAACCATAGGGATCTTTTTTTATCTTAGCTGCCTCACTTGGTAGTCCACTATGGCTACATGTTTCTCCTCAAACGTCAAGTTTTCTTTCAGTTCTATTACATCCGGCTGTAGCACATGAGAAGGATCAGGAATGTATTTCCTGAGCATGGAGATGTGAAACACAGGATGAACATGAGAAAGGTTGGGTGGTAGCTCCAACCGGTAGGCAACTGCTCCAACTCTATCAGTAACCTCAAAAGGTCCAATATACCGACGTGCCAACTTGCCCTTCTTTCCAAATCTCATGACTCCCTTCATCGGAGAAACCTTCAGGAATACATAGTCGCCTATTGCAAACTCTACATCCCTCTGTCTGGGGTCTGCATAACTCTTCTGCCTACTGAAAGCTGTTTTCAATCGTTCCTTGATTAAAGGAACTATCTCTGAAGTGTACTGCACTATGTCTACATCATGCACCTTCGCTTCTCCCATTTCCGTCTAACACAGAGGAGACCTACACTTTCTTCCATATAGTGCCTCATAGGGTGCCATCTCTATGCTGGAATGGTAACTGTTGTTATAGGCAAACTCCACCAAAGCTAGCTGATTATCCCATTGACCTCCAAAATCCAAAACACTCATGCGAAGCATGTCTTCCAGTGTTTGGATTGTCCTTTCGGACTGTCTGTCTGTCTGAGGGTGGAAAGCAGTACTAAAGTTCAACTGTGTGCCAAAGTGCCTCCTGCAACTTCCTCCAAAACCGAGAATTGAACTGGGGCCCTCTGTCAGATATTATGGAAGCAAGAACTCTATGCAATCTGACTATTTCTCGAATGTAGAGTCTGGCGTACTGTGCCACAGAATATATAGTCTTCACAGGCAAGAAATGAGTTGATTTAGTTAGGCGGTCTACAATTACCCATGTCGAATCATATCCTCGCGTGGTACGAGGCAACCCAGTCACAAAATTCATAGTAATCATTTCCCACTTCCATTCTGGGATAGGGAGCTCTTGCAGCTTCCCTAATGGTCTCTGGTGTTCAAACTTCACCTTCTGACAAATCAAGCACTTGGACACAAAATCTGCTATGTCTCTCTTCATGCCATTCCACCAATAGCTATCTTTCACATCATGGTACATCTTGGTGAAACCTGGGTGGACACTGTACAGTGTATAGTGTGCCTCTCGCATGATTTCATTTCTGAGATTATCCACATCGGGCACACATATCCTAGAACCTTGCATAAGGGCGCCATCATTGGCAAATCCAAACTCACCACCTTCACCTTGCTGTACTCTTTCTATGATCTTCATCAATTGTTGGTCTCTGTGCTGAGAAACTCTAACTCTGTCTAGCAAGTCTGGTCTCACTGAAAAATGAGCCAACAATACCCCCTCATCTGAAAGATCTAGGATTAAACCTTGATCCATCAACTCATGTACTTCCTGAATCAACTGTCTTTTCTCTACTGAAATGTGCCAAATCGCGTAAGATTTTCTGCTCAAAGCATCTGCTACTACATTGGCCTTCCCAGGGTGGTACTGGATGGTGCAATCATAGTCCTTCAGAAGCTTCATCCATCTCTTCTGTCTCAAGTTTAAGTCCCTCTGTTGGAAGATGTACTTCAAACTCTTGTGGTCAGTGTATATCTCGCACACTTCACCATACAGGTAGTGTCTCCAGATTTTTAGTGCAAATACTACAGCCGCCATTTCCAAATCATGGGTGGGATAATTCTGCTCATGCCTATTCAGCTGCCTTGAAGCATAAGCCACTACTTTTCCATTCTGTATCAAAACACACCCTAAGCCAACTCTGGAGGCGTCACAATACACGGTATAACCTTCACCACTCATTGGTAGTGTCAACACCGGGGCGGTGGTTAGACACTCCCTAAGCTTCTGGAAACTCTCCTCACAGTCATCTGTCCAAATGAATGGAACATTCTTCCGAGTCAACTTAGTTAGGGGAGTTGCTATCCTAGAAAAATCTTGCACAAAACGCCTATAGTAGCCAGCTAGACCCAGAAAACTTCGCACCTCAGTGACTATTGTAGGCCTAAGCCAATCAGTTACAGTTTCAATTTTCTTGGAATCCACTTGAATGCCTTCACTAGAAACCATGTGTCCCAAGAATGAGATGCTTTCTAGCCAAAATTCACATTTTAAAAATTTGGCATACAGCTGGTGCTCCCTCAAAGTCTGCAACACCATCCTCAAGTGCCACACGTGTTCTTCCTCGGTCCGAGAGTATACCAAAATGTCATCTATGCATACGATGACAAAATGGTCCAAAAATGGCTTGAACACCCTGTTCATCAAGTCCATGAAGGCTGCTGGTGCATTAGTGAGTCCAAAAGACATCACCAAGAACTCATAATGACCATATCTTGTCCTGAATGCCGTTTTAGATACATCTTCATTCCTAATTCTCAACTGATGGTAGCCTGATCGCAGGTCTATCTTGGAAAAGAATCTAGCCCCTTGGAGCTGATCAAACAGATCATCGATCCGAAGAAGTGGATACTTGTTCTTCACAGTCACTTTGTTCAGCTGTCTATAGTCAATACACAACCTCAATGACCCATCCTTCTTTCTCACAAATAGAATAGGAGCGCCCCAGGTGAAATGCTTGGACGTATAAAACCCTTGTCCAAAAGCTCCTGTAGTTGCTCCTTTAGCTCTTTCAATTCTGCTGGTGCCATCCTATAAGGTGGCATTGATATGGGGTTTGTATCCGGCACAACATCAATGCATAACTCTATTTCCCTTCCTGGTGGCAATCCTAGAAGCTCCTCAGGGAAAACATCCATGAATTCTCTGACAACAGGAACACTTTCTATGTTGACACCTTCTACAGATGTATCTCTCACCAATGCCAAATATCCTTGACATCCACGCCTCAATATTTTTCTAGCACTAATTGCTGACACCAAATTATATAGAGTCACGCTCCTGTCACCATCAAAGCTAAACTCTTCCACACCAGGTATGTGGAAATACACCTTTTTATTCCTGTAGTCTAAAGTGGCATAATGAGTTGCCAACCAATCCATCCCCAAGATTACATCGAAATCTATTACTGGTAGAAGAACCAAGTCTGCTGGGAGGATCTTTCCATCCACTACTACTGGGCTATCCGGAAAAATCATGTCTACATATATGTTGTCACTAAGTGGGGTAGCTACAGACAAAGGGCATTCTAAAGTTGTAGGGTTTCTACCCAATCTCATGGCAAACACAGGGAAGACAAATGAGTGCGTAGCACCCGGATCTATCAAAACACGAGCCTCATAGGAACAAACTAGAAGAATACCTGCCACAACTGCATTGGAAGCCTGAGCATCCTGGTGGGTCAGGGTGAAAACCCGAGCTTGACCCCTTCCCTGAGTGGCAGAACCCTGATACTGACTTCTACCTCCTGATCTGCCTCTAAATCCACGTCCCCCTTGTCCTCGGCCCTGTTGGCCACTGAACTGACTGTCTGCCATGCTGGAAGCACCAGGATACAACTGACGAGGAATATTTGCAACAGAACCCTGTGACCCCATCTGTGGCTCGCTAAACACGAGGCATTCCCTAGCAAAGTAACCTGGTTGGCCACACCTGAAGCATACTCCTGAACCCATCATACAAGGTCCTGAATGTCCTCTCCCACACTGTGCGCATGGTGCCAAGGAAGATCCTGAACCAGACCCAGAACTGCTGTACCCAGGCGTGACATTCTTTGGATCCGTACCCTGGTCTGAACCCTTGAGGTTTGTGTCTAAAACCACTCTTCTTGTTCCTACTTCTTCCTCTATAATTACTCTAGCCACCACTATCCGGAGCACCCATGTGGGGAACACCTGAAGAACTCTTTGCTCTATTTTTCTTTGCCCTTCCGCTGTCATCCACAACATAGCTAATCTCAATCTGTCTGGCTCGATCAACCACCACATCAAAAGACTGATCAGACATCATGGTCAGGTTTGCATACCTCATGTCAAGCCCCTTTAGGAATCTCTTTACCTTTATAGTTTCTGTAGCTACTGCTGTAGGGGTATACCTGCTCAGTTCCAGAAATTCTGTAGCATATTCATCTACATCTATGTTGTCACTAAGTGGGGTAGCTACAGACAAAGGGCATTCTAAAGTTGTAGGGTTTCTACCCAATCTCATGGCAAACACAGGGAAGACAAATGAGTGCGTAGCACCCGGATCTATCAAAACACGAGCCTCATAGGAACAAACTAGAAGAATACCTGCCACAACTGCATTGGAAGCCTGAGCATCCTGGTGGGTCAGGGTGAAAACCCGAGCTTGACCCCTTCCCTGAGTGGCGTAACCACGATCATCGACTTCTACCCCCTGATCTGCCGCCAAATCCACATCCCCCTTATCCTTGGCCCTGTTGGCCACTGAACTGACTGTCTGCCATGCTGGAAGCACCAGGATACAACTGACGAGGAATATTTGCAACAGAACCCTGTGACCCCATCTGTGGCTCGCTAAACACGAGGCATTCCCTAGCAAAGTAACCTGGTTGGCCACACCTGAAGCATACTCCTGAACCCATCATACAAGGTCCTGAATGTCCTCTCCCACACTGTGCGCATGGTGCCAAGGAAGATCCTGAACCAGGACCAGGCTGTACTCGAACCGTGACGCATTCTTTGGATCAGTGCCAACCCTTGAGGTTTGTGTCTAAAACCACTCTTCTTATTCCTACTTCTTCCTCTATAATTACTCTAGCCACCACTATCCGGAGCACCCATGTGGGGAACACCTGAAGAACTCTTTGCTCTATTTTTCTTTGCCCTTCCGCTGTCATCCACAACATAGCTAATCTCAATCTGTCTGGCTCGATCAACCACCACATCAAAAGACTGATCAGACATCATGGTCAGGTTTGCATACCTCATGTCAAGCCCCTTTAGGAATCTCTTTACCTTCATAGTTTCTGTAGCTACTGCTGTAGGGGTATACCTGCTCAGTTCCAGAAATTCTGTAGCATATTCATCTACAGACCTACCATTCTGTCTTAAGGCCTCAAAGGCCCACTACTTTTGATCTCTGAAACTTTCTTGTACAAACCGGTTAATGAACAGTTCCACAAACTGAGTCCACGACAAACACTCCATCCGAGGTAATATGTAGTCATTCATCCATTGTCTAGGCATAGGCCCCATGACATGCTGCATACACTCTATAAGTCTTCTATCAGTCAACTGCAACTCTGTTCCGGCCTGTCTGCAAGAATCCAAAAACCGATATGCATCGTCAAACACATCATAAGTACCAGGCACCAACTTCTTAAAATTGATTATCTGTTCATAAGGTTCCCCTCTTGGTGTGGTGGACTGCTGCTGCTGTGGAGGGTGGACCATAGACTGTGTCATCATATCGATGGTTCTCTGCAAACTAGCTAGAGTAGCTGCCATTGGGTCCATGGGACCCTGTGCCATAAAAGACTGATACTGAACTGGTGGCAACTGCTCTTCTACTTGAGCAGCTCTAGGCCTCCTACCCTGCCTTCTCGGGGCAAGCGCCTCATCCTGTGCTGACACCTCATCAGGCACATCTGGTTCTGGTGCAGTGGCAGCTCTTCTACTTCTACGCATTTTCCTGAAATTCAGCAGCATTAACCCACAAAATTCAAAACAGCATATTACACAGCTCTATAGACTCATATTTATACATAATTATATGAAGCAAAAACTAGAAGCAAAGATGACAATGCAAGACGAATGTGGACCCTATTTTCTGCATATGACTCCTAGTAGACTCTTCCCAACACTTTAGATAATTATTCCCTATGAATCTGGAGCCTGAGCTCTGATACCACATTTGTCACAACCCAACCTATGGGCCAGACCGGCACTAGGACCTGGGCCAGCTTAAAGCCCCCGAGGCCCGTAGTAAGCCTAACTATTCCTTAATCCAACTCTAAGGCCCATTGGGCCCAATTTCAGGAATTCAATCGGACAGAGTCCGACCATAAAGTGGACCTTTCAACGGGGAGTTTTTGACTCACCCGACCTGTAAACACAATATATAATCAATTGGGGAGCTCAGCTCACCCTCCACATACTCATATCAACATAAAAATAAATGGGAGCTCAGCTCCCTCATCCAGTCCATCAAACATGCATATAATAATAATTTTACAGGTCCAACATGATAATTATATTACAGACCCAAATCAAATAAATATTTCTAACATATGCGGAAATTCTAAGAGTTAACAGGTTTATACAAACATTAATAAACGACCTGCGAGGGAGAAAAGCAGGTTAACCTCAAAAATATCCTCCTGTGGCCTGGAAAAATATTGAACAGGAGTGAGCGTTCGACTCAGAGAGTAAAATATTAATATTTACCCAAAAATAATAAAATTAAAAATTAGGAGTGTTACATAATAGTTAAAATGTATATTATATGATATACTATTATATTATATAATATATTTAATCCTAAGTTATATATGCACCTTATAATTATAGATTATATAATTTAGGTACAGTTAAAAGATATATTATATGATATATTATGTATTAATAACTCAATTCAAAACTTAAATACTAATTCAAGTATGACTTTTTAAGGAAATAATCACATAAAATTATTTTAAGAACCGAGAACTGAACTGGAATCGTACCGAACCGAATTGAAACCGAAGAACAGAGAACTATACCGAACTGAAACCGAAATAATGAAGAACCGAACTAGAACCGTATCGAAATTTTAAAATTTCGGTTTGGTTCTGATTCCCAGGCAAATCCCGAACTGAACTGGAGCCAAACACCCTTAATTGTCACCTCTACATCACTTAGCCACTGCCACCATTACTACCTCATCTTATCACCACTATCACCATCTAACTATCACTGTTGTCACCACTACCACCACTTAAGCACCACTATCACTTGTCTGTCAATCACTATAATCATTATCATTTACTATTGACACAATCAATAAATTAAATATTAAAATAAAATTTATCATTATATTATATTAATATTTTTATTTTATACCCAAATATAGAAATGTGATAACAATTATATTAAATTTTTAATTGTATTATATAATTAATTATATTGCATTAAATTACACTATATTAAATATAACCTTAATACAATTGAGATCAAGATTTACTGTTAACAATCCATCTGTTACCTTGACCCCTTCTCAGCATGTGAAGAGTTGATTGATAATTATGTTTAAAAGTGAGGAAGAAGACTTGAAGCTTGTTCCTCTCCAGCACAGAGTGGATGAATAGGTGAAAAACGAAGGCAAATCAGACAAATTGAATCCAGTTACTTTAAGACTTACTGCTCCAAATCCTTGGAAAAAAAAAAATTCCCTCGACATCTGCGATCAAGGTTTAGACCACATTATAATTCAATTGTCAAGGCTTATGTTTCGGACACCGTAACGTTAGCTTAACCAAATAATATGTCTCCTAATCCAGCAATGTCTCCATTGGCTGAAGGCAATCACCCCATCTTATCTAAAGAGACTGACTTCCATTCTAATTTGGACTCCTTTCAAATATGAGTCCATCCGACGCAGTTGCACTTGGTATACATGTTTTCTCTCTTGGCTCAGATTCGTGTCGTCTGCTGTCTTAAGCATGTGAAAAGATTGCCATTAAAAAACAAAAAATCCTCTCTCATCATCCCACTGCCAGTCGGACCTACAAATGCCATGAACTATATTTTCTTGGTTTTCGAGTCTTTGAAGCTTCTATCTTTTATCGCTGGAGCATTTACATTCTAGAAAACAAATTCCATTAGAAGTAGGTAAGTGGGAAGAACGATTGGAGTTCTACCTGAACAAAATTACTTAATTTACAAAATTAAAATGTATTAAAGCCATGCTAAATTGCTAATCACCGATGAAAGTCTTAGCCTCCCCTCCAAAAAACAAAAGAGAAAGGAAAAAGAAAGAAGGAAACCACCCTAAGCATATACGGTACAATAGCCACCGAGCATTGCAAGTTTACAACCTCAAATGGGTGAAAAGAGAAGGAACTAGATCAACCACGGACCAAGCAAGACCAGCATATTGGAGGAATCTAATACCCGTATCGACATCAAATGAATTCTGGTGAGAGAAGAAGAATAGCAACTTTTGGATATAACCTGATTGCTTGATCTCATCGGATTTTTTAACACTTACTGATCCATTTAGCATGGGTATATAACTAGTTGATTTTATGGGAATGCTCAACGTGTTTGATACCACAGGAAGAACCCATTTTGCCAGGGCCTTGCTACAGAACTTCACAATGAGTATTGTTAGTATTCCTACAAGCGCTCTTCCCAAAAAGGCAGGGACAGTGAGTTGGGTAAATATGCGTGGTACAGCTTCATGGTGGAACTGGTGGTATGTTTGCTGAATCCCAGCCACCTGAATAACATTGCAAATTTAGTTTGTAATTGAAAATTCATAAAAATATTCCTTCCAAGTTAATATTGAAAACTGATAGGTAATTAAAATGATTCTACAAACAGGTATGAATTCTAATAAACTGCTTCCTCTAAGCAAATTATAAATATACTCTGCACTTTCTAAGGTTTCCCTCACAGATGCTCCAGCAAGACTATAAGCACATAATTGACAATTGCCTTCTTTTCCCTTTATTAATAGTAACACAGATGTGAGAGCATGCTCTTACCACTCCTCAATGTGCAGGCCACGCATTTTATTCCTTGTCCCTATCCCATCCAATCCTATCCCATCCCATAGGGAACAACCTTTGCTTGATGAGGACACTCAGATATAGGCTCGACATTATGACACTTAAAATTAGTTAGAACCTCAGGCAACTGACGCAAAAACATTCTTGCATCAGAAACTCATACCTGAGTCCAAGCAAATAAAATATACTGTATAGCTCAATGCATACAGCCTTCCCCACAATAACAAAGGCGGATATTGGAAATTTAATTTTTATACTCTATAATCAGTTACAAGATGCTGGGACCTTGTATGTTTTATCTACAACTTGAGATTTCATTATCATACAACGGTGAAAAGCAACTTCTCACAGAAAACTTCACTGTGGCTAGACAGAAGAGATGTGAGCAATTCTAAGAATTTGACATTTCTAAATTCTTTCTTGCAAAGAGGAGAGCTAGAGCATATGTTCATCATTACTTCTTTGTAAATTAAGCACTCTATTTTCTATTCCAGCATGAACTTTAAAAAGAATTTGTGATGCGTAAAGACCACAACACATATATTTTCCTTCATTTTCTATTTTCTTCCCACCACATGCACCCAAGCATATTTTCACTTGTCACTGTGGGCTTGGCTCTCATAAAATTTTCTTTTTCATGTATCTTCTAAGTTTCTTCCAAGCATCTCCTCTCCCATGTCTACCTTTGTCTTTAGAGAATTCTCTTGAGCAAAATCATTGACTTTCACTAAAAACATATAGAATAAAGTCCTTGATCCAAGTTGCATGATCTATGATAACACTACTGATAAAAAGAAGTTCAAAAGAAAATCAAAATTAAATGAGAAAGCAATTGCTTACAATTCCAAATGCAACACCATTGAAGGCTGTATGGTACTCAAAACTTGGAGTAGGAAATTCAGGAGTTGGATAAGCAAAAAGCAACAAGAAGCTTAGGGCAGCCCAGAAGGTCGTGACTGCAAGTGAAGTACGAATTAAGGCAAAATTTTCAAATTCAGAATTATGATATATATATAAATATATTCAATATTTTTAATTTTTCAATATTCAGAAACTAGCTAGATTTCACTTTCTGTCAAAGTAATACTGTCCCGTAGCATTCAGGAATAAAACCCATTAGATTTAAACAGTATCATTTTTTGTGTGAGATATGAGGTTTAAATAAAGAATACTCATGCACTAGATAATAACAATCCATATCCTTAATAGTCCCCAAAAACTTTGTTAATAAATCTTGTTGCATTGTCAGTAAGTCAAAAGACAAAAAACCTCCTCGCAAACTACTTTCCCCTCGGGGTTCAGCCCAATAGAACCCCACTGTTCTCTGATAAGAGAAGGAATGCTTCCATCCATTCGAACAATCGCCTCTTTAGAGAAAGATATTTTAGAGACCATAAATGAAGCCCGCTATCAGGATTAACTCATTTTAGGATTGTTGGGTATGATTAGGCTTCCAGAAGTTTCAGCTGATGTGTAAGTTGCTCTGTCAGGATTTCCTCCTATTTGTCCTATTTTTCATTTCTTGCTCACCAACTTTGGAGCTCATGAGGCTTCCTTGGAATTTAGACCAAAAGAGGAAATGCAGAAATAGGAAAAAGAATTAGGGTACCTTCGACAGAATGGGCTTCTGTGCGAACATCAATGCTTCTATTTCTTGCCTTAAACTCATCAAGCATTTATTCATTCGATAAACTTCTGAGCCACTTAATTGGCTAGAGGAAAATTTGGCATTCCAAAACAGAAATCTTCTAAAATAAACTCATTCAAAATATAAAATAAGGAATAATTAACACAGAAATCTACATACCATTTTGTCCTGAGACAATGAAGTCATCAACATAGTCATGGACAGCAAGCCAAAATGCAAGGATTGCCAACCCAATAGAAAGACCACCTATGATATCAATCAAACTGTGCATGCCAAGATAAACTCTTCCTATCAAGAAAAAACAAATTTCAATTTAGAAATACTCATGGAATTGGAAAACTAATAATGCTATTGAAAACTTATGAAAAAAAAGATGAACTTACCCAAACCAATGAAGCCCACAAGCAAGCAAACAATGGCAAATCCAGCAAACTCGACAAAGAAATCTTGATTTTTGGTATAAGACAGGACATAGTGCAATAGGTACCTGGCGTGTCCATTCAAAGAGGATATAATTATTACCAAACAAAAATATATTCTAGATTCTTAAAGTGCCAATGACAAATCCATTTAGATGTTATGGTGCAAATTTAAAGCTACAAAACACCAGAAAATCAAGTTTTTAAGCATCCATTAACTAACAAATTGATAATAAACAGATGAAAATTGCTATAATCTTTCCAAACTCAATAATTAAATGAAAAGCAAAAAAAGTCAGCTTTGCACCAATAAGCAACAATTGATAGTTTCAACAGATACATAATTCACATTCTTGATTATGAAGAAATATTACTTCTCAAGTTTCTTAGCATGCAGTTGACAACTCACAACCAAGCCACCACCACTGTTGAAATGATTGTATAACACAACCGACTATAATGTGCTGTAAATCAGAACACAACACAAGCATAGAAATAATATAGAAAAATGGGAATGTGAGGAGGAAAGATGAATACCCAGATAAGCAAACAGTGTTAAGAGTGTGGGAAGAAGGCAATCCGTACTCCAAAGCGTTATCTTCCTCATCTTTTGTGGCAGTTATTCTTCTAACAGGAGGACACTTGGGTCTAGGAGCTGATACCACATCCTATGAAACATGAAAGACAAACAAGGAACAAAATGACTTCATGGTCTTATTCGTCCTACAATTTAAATAATACAAAACCGAAAAATTGCAAGGATCAAGCCAGAAAGAATGAAAAACCACCTTTATGCAATTCCCTGTATAATCACAGAAAGCCATTAGAAGGGTCATTTGCCTAGCCAATTTGCCATGCCCACTCTGCAGTTTCACCCAAAAGCAACTCAATTACAATGCTGATGTATAAAATTTAACACCAAACTCATAACCCACATTACCAACAACCAGAGAACCAAATTAAAGACGAAACAGAAAGAGAAAGAAATATACCCAGAATAGCAGAGGAAGAAAAGCAGTGTAAAAGGGCACAGAAACAACACAGGACAACCCAGAGAATAGAGCATCCAAAAATCCATGCTCATACTTCTGCAAAAACCAAAAAAAAAAAAAAAAACACAATTCATCACAAATTAAAGAAACAAACGATTAAAATAAAATCTGGGCTTTGTTTATTTCAATAAAATCTATTTAAAAACCTGGATCTGTATAATAAGAGGAGCGCCAGTGATGACATGATGGGTCACCCAAGGTTGAACCAAAGATCTAATCATTTGGGTCACGTTGAGACATGAAGAAATGACAATCCATGACAAAATCCCAGCAAGAGTCACCCCTTGCCACAATGCTATGCTCTCCATTAATCTCTCACTTTCCCTCTATACCCAAAAACAAGAAGGATCAAAAAAAGAAAACAACAGAAATTGGGAACCACAAAGTTTGAAGTTTGAAAACTGTTGGCTAGACTTTGGCACAGAAGTCAGGAGGAGGAAACGGGGTTCTAAATTTTCCACTCTATATTGTTTTTCAATGGCAATTATTTTATTTGGGTTTTTATTATTTTAATTGTATTTTTTCTTGGTGGCAAGTGGCAGAGGCCAGCGGGGGCCATGGCTTTTTTGGATTTTGGCTGGCCGCGTGAGGGGAGCAACTCGGTAAAGAACATTCTAAACAAGAAATTATATATATATATATATATATATATATATTTGTTTTATAAAAAATTCCAAATAAATAATGTGGAGGGAGCGACAACTGCGCAGTTTTCTACTTTTTTATGGGAATTTTTTAAAAATCATTTTTAAAATAAATATTAAAAATATAAATTCTATAACATTTATTTAACTTCAAATGAAGCTTATTTAATATTTTAGTGTTAATAATAATTAAACAAATTAAGTATAATAATTAAACAAATTAAGTAACTATTTATAGTAAATTAATTTAATGAAAAATAACTCATAAATACTCTTATTAATCTCATAAATTTTATGGGAATATAAATGAATATTTGATTTCACTACTTATCTTTAATTTTTTACTTAAAATGCACTATTTAATTTATAATTTTATATAAAGAATAATTAGTTAATTGTTTGATAAACTATTTAAAAGTAAATTTTAAGTAATTTAAATGTCTACTTAAAATGTATTTAAAATTAATTTAATTCATAAAAATAATAAAAAATGCCATTTAGTGTTTTAATTATTAAAATGAGGATAATGTTGATATTTTAAAAGCTATTAGGATAATATAGTTTTTTTATTTAATTAAATAGTAATTTTAAAATAAATAGATAAATTATAAGTAAAAAGTATTTTTCTTATGATTTCTTACTTATTTTAGGTTTTTTTTAATTTTTCAAGTTAAATCAAATACTAATTTATTTATCGCTTTCTATAAATCTATTTATAAATAAGTTTAACGACTTATAAATAAAATCAAATACACTCTAAGATTTTATTTAGCATTAGGGTTCTAGATAAAAAACGCTTTTTAGAAAAAAAAAATCATTTTAAATATTATTTAAAAATATATTTTGAAAAAAAGTTATTTTATCATTTTTGAGTTTTTATGAATAAAGCATGTCAAATTTAATTTTAAATTAATTTCAAATACTCTCTGATTAATATATTTAAAAATATATATATATTTCTCAACAATTTAAATAGTTATGTTAAACGAGTTCTAAATCATTTACCAATATTAAAATTATATATATATATATATATATAGAGAGAGAGAGAGAGAGAGAGAGAGAGAGAGAGAGAGAGAGAGAGATCTAAGCGGAAAAAATTTTAATTTTTAGGCTTTTAAATTGTATACAAGTGTAATGAGCACAATATATGCCTAAAAATATAGTTTTTTCTTTCAAACCTAAAAATATATAGCTTACCTTTATTTATTTTTTTAATGAATTTTAAGATTTCAATTTAAAAAATATATTTCTTCATAATTTTTCAAAAAAAAAAAAACCAACAACATAACTACCACATATCCAAATTAAGAGAGGAAAGGAATAATTAATTTATAAAAAAAAAAAAAACCCTTTGGGAATTGATTCTATATGGATTAGTAGGATTACCATTTTAAAACGTAAAATTAAAGCATATGTAGAATAAAAACATGCTTATCTTTTATAAAGAGAGTGTAAAATTCTAAGCTGCATCAACTTTTTTAAAATGTTTTTTTTTTAATATAAAAATATAATTTATCAACAACATCAAAATTTTAAGTATTATAAATAATTACAGAAAAGATAAAATCCCATTTCTATAGATAAAACATAAAACTTACTATTGTAAACAATAAAATTTGTTGATCTTATAATGATATTGAATTTTCCGATAATTTTGATAAAAAAAAAGATAAATTTCAACAATTGTCACTGAACTTATATAGTTGTAACAATACAGTCTTTTAACTTTAAAATGTAATATAAAATTCCATAAACTTTTAAATTTTGCACAGTAAAATTCCTCTGACTTTTAATTACTGATTTTTCAGTTAGAAATTGATGTAAATAGCTCCCTCATGACACTTAATAAATATTTCTCTCTCTTCTCTCATACAAAGTGTAAAATTATTCTCTTTACGCATGAAAAATTATTCTGTCTATAGAAAGAAAAATTATTCAATTTACACATAGCTTGAGAGAGAAAAGAGAAATATTGACTAAACTCTATACTGGAACTGTTTAGGTCAGCGTTTAACTGAAAAACTAGTAATTAAATGTTAGAAGGATTTTATTGTACAAAATTTGAAAGTTGATGGAGTTTTATGTTACATTTTTAAGTTGATGGACTGTAATATTACAATTAGATAAGGGGCAATTATCAAAATTTATCAATATATATATATATGTGTGTGTGTGTGTGTGTGTTAAGTTGTCACTGGTCATTTATTTGATTTGAACAACAAAACAATCTCTTTGTATCTTTTATACTTAGACTATTTTTTCTGAAATTTGATGTATATGATGTATGCAGATGAGTTTCAATCACTATGTCTATTGATAGAAGATCCACATCTATAAATCAAGATTTAAAATCTCCAATCAAATAAAACTAATGATCATACTTTTACTTATAATAACTAAAAACCAAACACTCACGATATAATAGATAATTAAAAAAATTAAAAAAAAATAAATTCAAGATATATTAAGAAGAATATATTTGAGAACAAATTCCTAATATTTATTGCAGAAGAAAATAAATATGAGGGATTGAAAAAAAAATTATAAAAAAAATATGGGAGGGAGAGGTTGTCACCAACAAGAAGATTACCCTCCCTCAAATTTCTTTGTGAGTTGAGAAAAAAAAAATCAAATAATAATTTTCACATGAAAATAATTTTTTTTCTGAAAAAACCCTTTATTTTCATATTTACCCCTAGCTTTTAAAAGTAATAACATGCAAATAAAACCTAATAATATTAAATAAAATCTAAATTTATGGTTTTTAATGCCCACTTCAACCTTTTTCCTTTCATATTATTACAAATGTAAATCATAAATCTATGCATTATAATAAAAAAAAGACTTAATTCTTTTCAAACATTTTATTATAATTTTAATTTTTGTATTTTCATATTTACCCTTAGCTTTTAGAAGTAATCAAATATAATGGAAACTAATAATATTAAATCAAATCTAAATATATGGTTACTCTCAACTCAACTCTACTAAGTTTTTCTTCAAAAAATTTATTGAGGTCGGCTATATGGATTCTCTTTATCCACTCTAAACGATTTTGGGTTAAATCATCGGAAATGTGTAATGTTTGTAGGTCGTTATATTACTCTCCTCCAAGTGAGTTTAGGTCTACCCCTTCTTTTCTTTCTATTCTCTAACTCAATGTGCTCTACTTGTCTAACTGGAGCCTCCGTATGTCTACGCTTCACATGATCAAACCACCTCAATCTCTCTTCTCTCAATTTATCATCAATTGACACCACTCATACCTTTAACCTTTGTTTTTATTATATTACAAATATAAAATATATATCTATACACTGTAATAAAAGAGACTTAATGCTTTTCAAACACTTTATTATAATTTTTAACGATATCTTGCTTAAAAATGAAATAAATATTATACATTTAAATAAAATATATAAATGAATTATAAATGAAATAAATGAATTTTATATTTAAAATATGAATAACACCAAAATAAAAGTAAACATTATTTGCTATCTAATAATTATTTTTTAATTCAGTGGTATTAAAATCATTTTCAAGATAGTGAAATCTTAAGATTAAGTTCCAATTGAAGTAAATTATTAAAAAAAAAAATTGTTATATTAATTCATAATTTTAGAATTATTTTTTATAAATTTTCACTATTTTTAATATGTGTTAAATTAGATTGGGATTATTTTATTCTACGAAGGGAGTTTAGTATGGGATAATTATCACATATGATCATTCAACTTTATGAATATTTTAATAAAATTTATTGAACTTTAATTTTTTTTAGTAAAATTTACTGAACGTAATTTGATTTATAAAAATTACTGTGATAAAAAATTAAAAATTTTCAGATAAACTTATAACTTGTCAAGTATTTTATAAATAAAATTACATAACTAGTAGTTGCTAGTGGAGAAGAAATAAAGAAAAATGTGGAGAGGATAACTGAATAAGTTTTATGCATCTTTTTTTTAATTAATAAAATAAAATAATTTTATTTATAAAATAACTAATAATTCAGTAGATTAATTTAAAAATATTTAATTTTTGATCATAATAATTTTTATAAAATAAAATTAAAATTCAATAAATTTTATGAGAGAAATTAAAATTTAATAATTTTTTTAAAAATATTCATAAAATTAACTATGCATAATATTAATCTATTTAGTATGATAGATTAACTATTTCTTTTGAAAAATAAAAAGATAACAAATAGATTGTTCATTTTTTTTTAAATTTAAATTAGATGAATGATGATAATAATTAATTAATTAATATAAAAAAATTAATATAATAATATTATTAGAATAATTTATTTAATTGATAAAAAGCTAGCACGTGGTTGAACAACTAGTTATTGGTAAAAATATAAAGACGTTAGAGAGAGGTTGCTTCGTAGCTTGGTTCATAGAAGTTTCCTGGTATAGTCTCCAAATTTGACCTCATCGGTTGAATTCAAATCCTGCGGTCTATTCTTCCGGAAAAAAAAAAATTAAAAAAAAATGGGCCCCACTATCACAATAAGAATGGGTCTAATTCCAGCGAACTTATCCGCATCAATTTTGTACTCTGTTCCAGTTTAGTTTTCTGATCAACTCGGATTCGATTTTCAATTTTGGTTTTTTGCTTCTAATTCAACCCAATTTCAATAGTTTCGATTTTAATTTTAATTTCGATTAACCCAATTTCGATTTATAGTTTTTTTTTTTTTTCAGTTCGATTAGATGGGCAAATTCAGAAGTGATTTGTTTTTAAAATTAACAATACAAATTCAATATTTAGTTGAGTTAAAATAAATAGATTTGAAACTCTTGATTCCATCTCCCTCTTTCTTAAATATATTAATGATAATAATAGTTTCCATTGTTTATCTAAAAAAAATTAGAGTAAATTATAACTTAATTCTTAAAATTTGATTAAATTTATAATTTAATCTTTATATTTTTAAAATTAAGTAATTTAATAATTGAAATTTAATTAAATCTATAATTTAATTCTTATTTTAAAATTTCATTAAGATACATTTAATTTTAACAAAAATAACTCTTATATTTATTTGTATTTGACAATTTAGTCGTTAAGGTTTTATTTTATTAATAATTTAGTATATAAAATTTTATTTATTAATAATTTAGTCTTTATATTTTTAAAATGTAAGTTTTATTAAATTAGAAAATTTAAATTTAAGCTATTAAAATATAAATTAATAACTTTAACCTCCTTAAAAATTTTAATTAATTACAAAATTATCCATATAATTTACAAATTTATTTTTGAATATTATAACTATTCACAAACAGGTATTTATTTGTCATTATAATTTTAATAATATATAAATAATTATATATATATTAATTTATAATATTTTCATATATTATATTATATTTTTATATATATAAAAAAAATATGAATATGGACAAAATGATCTTAACGAAGAATCAAAGAACAACCTTATTAGTTAATTTTTACAGATGATCTCAACGAGGATTACAATCTCTTGTATTGTAATTTTGTTTTCAATTTTACTTGATGAAGAGTTTTTTGTATCTCCTTTAGATGTAAAAAATCTTGTTCCAGCAATCAGCAGTATTTAGCATAAATGATTCAACACTCTTATCCTTTAAGCAAGAGAGGTCGAGGATTGAATTTTGGTGGATAGAGAAGATAACCATTGACAGCACTTTACCGAGGCCGACCCCGTGCATACAGGATTAATCCTAATTCATTGGTTGGGAACACCTATATATATATATATATATATATATATATATATATATATATATATATATATATATATATATATATATATAAACAAAACAAAAGGAAATCTTGCTCCAGCAGAGACTTGTGGCCATTCTTTTATGCAGAAAGTTTCAGGTTTCATTCAGAATTACATAACAAGAACATGGCAAAATCATTGGCAACAGAAACCAAGTCAGAGAGGCAAAACACTCTTATTACAATTAGTTGCAGGACTTAAACAAGTAATCATTTGATTGCTATTATTCAGCTACACATCCCTCTACCCTTCAAGACATGCCTCCTTAGACCAGGAATATGAACATTTTTTATATAATCTCTCCAATCTATACTCTCCACATCAAATCCAAATTTCTTCTTCTCAGCTTCAGACATGCTTTCAATCAATCTTCGAGTATTGCTGTTGTCAAACCTGCATTATGATTTTTAAGTTAACATAGATGAATCTATTCAAAGTAAGGAGTGAGAAAATAAATTTGTTTTTTCCCTTACCTTCCACCATAAAAAGTGTATGGTTCATATATATTAGCCAAATACTTAGCTTGCTCCACTGATTTTCTGCATATAAATTCATGTTTTAAAGACAGCTTCCTATCTGATGATGCCAATTCTGCTAACCCATTTCGTTGAATCACATCTTTCCAGAGATGATCAGAGAAATCTTCCATAGAACTGAAGAGCTTCATCGATGGAACGTGGATCGGCCTGCCGTTGGAGTCCATGTAAGGGGAGGAATTGTAATGTTCATAGAGCAGTTTAGCCAACTCTTCAAAAGCTAGTGGATTTACAACTGATGAAGCAATTTGGTAGACATTTATGCCTGATTTTTGAACCATTCCATGCCTGGCTATTGCTGCTAAGGTTGCATTGACTACCATATCTGCTGGGACCTTCAACAAAGCAGCAGCTTATCTTCTTGAAAAAAAAAGAAAAAAGAAAAAAAATACTAGAGAATCTAAGATACTTACGACATCAAGAACCCCATTTGGGTCCACCAGAAATCCTGTAAGCTGCCCTTTTCCATAGTACAAAATTATTGGATCCATCATCCTGAGACAGATAATAAAGGGATGTTTAGGGATCACAATTCACAAGTAATCTGCAAGGGGTAAGTATATAAGAGATAAATACCTGTTTCCTTCCATCCATCCTGGAAATGGCTCTCTGCAAGTGCTTTCAATGACACTAGGCCTAATTATCACCACTGGAATGTCTCCTCTCAAGCTATCAATCATCATTTCCCCCATTGCTTTTGTGAACACATATGTGTCTTGCCACCCAAATTTTCTTGCCCTGTTCAGGAGTCAACTATCATCCCTTTTAGGTTACTATTTATTCAGTTGAACTTACCATGATCAATAAAATTATTTTGATAGGGATTCTACAAGAAATTTCACCAAATTCTGAACACTACAAAATGGAAATAGTGAACAAGATAAGGAGAAGCCTAATTACCTTTCTAAACCCAACTCTTTCATCATTTGAGCCACTTCATTTTCTTGGAAAGCTTCTTTGGAGTTCAAAGCCAATTTCATTTCATTTTCAACATGCAAGGTTGGTAGAAATCTTGGTGTAGTTTCGGAGACGAAACTTTCCTCGGCTATGCAATCTCCAATACAGAATGGCTTTTCCATAATTCTTCCTTGTCTTTGTCCATTAACATAAGCTGCAATAAAAGAACAGAAACTTAACTGTTGTATAAATTGGAACTCTAATTTCTACCTCTCTAATTCACTTGCCATCAATTTCAAAGGAAAAATTGAGGACAGTGTCCCCTTTTCAATCAGAATCTAATTCTTCTGTATTTGAGTTGTTACCAGTTGATACTTGCAGGAAGAGCTTGAGCTTTTGGCACTTCTTTGCAAAGCTCATAAGGTGGCAAGGTCCCCTAGTATTGATGTCAATAGCAACATCATATCTGCAATTTCAGAATGGTCACAATTATATACGCATAGCAAAAAATTACTCAAAATCACTTATTCTGATATTCTAAAGATTGCCATAACCTTTCATCAAAAGTTGTATTAGCTGCAGAATTAACGATCACATCAATTTCACTGGCAATCAAGTTGGCTAAATCTTCTTCCAACCCAAGATTAGATTCACAAACGTTTCCCACCACTGGCACTAATTTGCTCAACATGAAAGCTTGGTAGGATTTTCCATAGGCTTGCTGGAGACACTTGAATAGCTCTGCATTTATTATCTAAGTATGGCCATAAATTAAAATTTGATTACAACACCAATGAAATGAAACTACTAATTAACATTTAAAGGTTAAGTCTTTTTTTTTTGTTTAAGTTAGAAAATAAAGAACATACTTCACTTTTTAATCTCGCCATTGCAGCTTCCATGTTTTTAGCCTTGATCAAAACATATATCTTTCCCACATCAGGCACAGTCCGTAAAATCTTCTCTATAAGAACTGCATAGTTTTCATCAAAGAAAGATAAATACAGCCAAAACTGTTGGAAAGAAACCCATGTTTATGTGTACATTAACCTTAAATAGGAAATGAAAACCTTGTATTCTGAACTCAATCATTGAATTTCAAGTGCCTCAAGACTGAAGAAAATGAAAAGGTACTGATTGCCTAATTCTCATAAGGCAGAGACTAGGAATTGAAAAATGAGGAAAGGGAATCAGAGAACATACCTATTTCCCTTCCCTTATATTCCCAATGCATAAAAATGGTTTAATGCAAGGAAATTCTTGATGGCACTCATCCAAAAGCAAACACATACCTTTTGCCAGGAACCCAGTTGCACCTGTGATAAAGAAGCCCTTTCCTGCAAGAAATTTGACAATGCCAATGCCATCTTGAACCTCCACTAGAGAAGAGCTAGTTGGTCCACCATAAGAATCAAAATCCTTAATAGCAATTTCAGGTTGGGCCTTGTTCCCATTTGGAGACAAAACCAAGCTTCCTGCTGCATCCATTACAGCTGCACTATGATCCTCACCAACTAAAGTTGATGATCTTTCTGTCAAAACTGAGGAAAATCCAATAGACCTTATTGCCTTTCCACCACCTTGGCAATATACAACAGTGCTAGAACTGATCTTCTTCTTCCTCAAGAAGCACCATTCACATTTACCAGACATTTTAGCAGGTTTATTAGTTGCAAGTGTGGGAGAATTGAGGAACAAAGACCCCATTACTACAAGAAACGAGAAAATTTGAGATGGACAAAGAAAATTGCCAAACTAAATTCTCTTTTGCAGTTAAAAAAATGGTTGGCTTGAAACCTTAGCTAATAACTATCTAAAACAAGTTACAAAAGTAAGGAAATAAAAGCTAGTAAACTAACTGAGCTCTATAAGATATATATAAGACATTGGGTTTTGGTTTGGTAAGGGGAAAGAGAAAAGGGTTAGGTATATTTATATATATATATTTGAAAGCAATGGGTTTTTTATAGGAGAGAAATTCTACAAGAACTCTCTTTTTGCCACCCCCCTCACATTTTTACACCAAGGGCTAAGATGCAGGGGAGTTCTCTTTAGATCTTTCATTTGATTACTAATTCTTGTTTTGAGAACCTACTTGTGCACGCTCTCATTTTCAAAAGAAAATCAAGTGAAAAAAAGAGGGTGTTTTTGAGGTTGGTAACCATGCATGGACTAGGCTCATCAAGTTTTACAAGAGATCTATTTAATATTACCGTTGAGACTGTTGTTGAAAAAATTAATTTTTAAATATATTAGTTAAAAAATATTAAAAAATAATTTAAAATTAAATTTAATAAATTTTAGTCATAAAAATATTAAAATAATAAAATAATTTTTTTAAATTATTTTTTTAACAGCTTATAAAATGATGCTTTTATTCAGAAAAATAATTTTGATCTTCTAAACTCAATATCAAACAGACATTAACATAAAAATACACTTTTTCCCCCAATTCCTAATAGTATATTTAGACCGGAGTATATGATGTTTTTGTAAAAGTATCGTAAGATCTCTACGGCATTAATTTAGGCTCTGTTTGGTAAATTAATTATTTTAATAATTATTAATTGTTTTAATAGTTATCGCTTATTTTATTTATTATTAGCTATTCGATGCAATTTAATTGTTGAATTCTTTTAAAAAAAATTGAAAAAAAAGTCATCAATTCGATTTAATGGTTGGAAGGGATTGAATTTAGCTTTCAAATTAAATCATGATTCTAGCTCATTACGAACAGTAATGGAGTCTAGAAATATAAGGAAAATTAAAAATAATAATAATAATATAAATTACAATTATAAATAAATTTATATAAATATTTTTTTTTAGAAAAAAAAATATATTCCCCTCGAAGGTAAATGTTACCCCTTAATTTTTCTCTCCCTCCCATGTTTAGCAACTATAATTACATATATCAACCAGTCATTAAAAAAAAAATATATATATATATATATATATATATATATATATATATATATATATATATATACAAGCAATTATTTAGACAATATTGAGCAGTAAAAGAAATGCATAGTTTTCAGACCTGCACGATTCAAAAATTAGTGAAATGGTTTAAAAGGTTTAAAATTTAACTAGAATCAAATCGAATCACAATATAAAATTTTGTATAATAATATTATTAATTTAATATAAATTAACATATTCAATATAAATATTCATAAATCATGTTCTATATTATATTTAATTGAAAAAATAAATATAACATAACTGTTCATATAATCTATATTTAAAATAAAACACCATAATATAATAACTGCTTAAAAATTAAAGAACAAAAAAATTGAGCACTTGAACTGCATTTTTTGGTTTCTTGAAAGTAAGAATTACAAAAAAAAAATTTTGATTAAATTAGATTCACCAAAACCGTTAAATCTGTAACCGATGGAATGGGTCGAGAGGTAGCCAGTCGGTACGCCAATTTTTTCTAGTTTTAATAATATGCGGGTTTTAAAAGTGAATCGAATCATTTAGTAAAACGATTTGCAATTTTTATAATTCGATGATTTGGGTTAAACTAAATTTCAAAACCATGTTTATACGTAAAAAAATATGTCATAATTTAATTAAATTAAATGTTAAAAAGTCTATAGGCTAATTAATCTATGATTAAATGATTGAAGTGATAGAACTTTTGATTGAAAGGGAGGAAGGGAGCCATTCCAAGAATATTTAAACCATACCAGAGCAAAATTTTTTGAAATTAGGGTGCCATGGCTTCCTCAAGCTTTTTTATTTTTTTTTGCCAAAAGATAAACGCTCATTTATAAGTGGGTTTAGATATAGTCCGTGGCTTAAGGAGACAAACCAATACAAGCAAACCTAAATCACAACAATGAAAAGTAAAACATCTAGGGGTCCAAAATTAAAAGGGCCCAAGCCCACAGACTCAAACCCTAAGCTAGCAGAGCGAGAGGCAGCAGAGCCAGCGGCGTCGCCCCCGTCACGGATCCCTTCTGGAAGAGGAAGACTTCAGGCTTTTGAAAGTGCAGTGATCCACAAATCTCCAAAAGCCATAGCTCACCCATTAGGTTCAATCTTTCAAACACAGTAAAGAGCCTCAAGAACCGGATTTTTTTTTTTTTTTTTCAGAAGCCTCAAGAACGTTGTATTATCCCAAAATCAATAACTTTGAATGTCACCTTAGAAAATAATGTTGGTAGGGATGACCAATAGTCTGATCATACCATAACATCTCAACGATTCTGATTTCGGTCCGATTTTAATTAAATGCAAGAACTGAAATTTTTTTTTTTTTCAAAAAAGTTTGGGCTCAAAACTAGACATATTGGTTTCAGTCAAGTTGGTACTGTTTCAATGATGGTTTTGGTCAATCCAAAGACCATGGCCAAATCTAATTTTTAATTAGTATATGGAGAAATAAGAGCAGGAGGTGTAGAAGAGCAACAACCTGAGATGAGGACTATGCTTAAGAAATGTACTCTGCCTCTTGAGCTAAGGAGTTAAATGTGCATAGTTATTACACCAAGTCGCCAAACAAGAAACGGCGAAGGGATCACAAACAATGCGGTAATAACAGAGAATGAAAGGAGAAAGGGTGGTGGCTCAACTCTAGTAAATCGAAGATGGAAGGAGAGTCAACAAGACACAGAGCAAGGAAGCTGCTGGGTTTTGAGGGATAGGGAAAGCACAAAGGTAAAGGGCTGTCCATGGTTTTCAGGCCCTGAATTGACAACAACCATACCATATAAAATAAAATTAAACTAGAAAACACCTTTGCAATTTGTTGTTGTAGCACTGATGTTCTCTTCTCAACAGAAGATTGATTATTTTAAAACAAAACATAGAACGTCGTCAGCGTTTGTAGTCCAACGGTTAGGATAATTGCCTTCCAAGCAATAGACCCGGGTTCGACTCCCGGCAAACGCAAATTTTTTTACCGTTTTCCTTTTCATGCAGGCGTTTCAAAGTTGACCTTTTGGCCTGGTGTATATTACAACTAGATTTAACTTTCATATGATGTTTGTGTTATGCATAAATTTAATAAAAATTAATTTTTTATATTTAATTTAAATTTTTGCATTATATTAAAATTATATTTAATGTTTTTTTTTAATTTATAATACATAATTATAATACTTTCATTTAATACTTTATTTCAAATATTTATATATATAATTTTATTTTTTAATAAAATTATATTTTTATCACTTTTATAAAAAAAAAATATACATAAATTTTAAATAAATGGTCATTTAATGCAATTTCTTATTTTATTTTTAAAATTATAAATTTAACATAATTGTTTCTAAGGAAAAAAAAATGTAGAATAGTCTGTATGAAATCATAATTTATATATATAAATATATAAAAGTAAGCCCCACAAAAGTGTAGCTATTATACAGTTTTTTTTCCTACTGATTTTAATAATTGCTTATGTGTAGGGGAGAGCAGTTTTCGGTTTAAATCGAAAAATCGAATCGAATCGATTCAATTCGGTTCAATCAGTTTGATTTTAAAATTTAATTAGTTTGGTTTGGTTATTTTCATAAAAAATAAAAAAAAAATTGAATCGAACCGAAATTATTAATATATATAGGAAATCAAAGAAAATCGAATCAAATCGAATCGAACCGAATCAAAATCAAAGAAAACCGAACCGAACCTTAAGATTTTTGAGTTTTGATTTCTTTTTTTTTGTTTTTATGTTTTATTATTTAGATTTAATGTTAAAAATATGAAATTTTATAAATTTCAGTTTGATCGATTTAAAATCGAACCGAACCGATATTTATCATTCGATTCAGTTTGATTTTCTCTTATTAATCGGTTTGGTTCGGTTTTTAAAATTTTTTATTTTCGATTTTCGATTTTATCAGTTCGGTTCGGTTCGAAACCGAACCGACCGTTTACACACCCCTACTTATGTGTTAGTATAACTAATTTATGTGAAATTAATGGGTTTAATCAAGATTTATTAGTATGTTTATTATAAAAGTAGTTATAAAGATTTATTAACATGCGCCCGTGGTATTCATGTTCATTTAGCCTGCGATTTATGTGGTCTTCCATAAGATTTCATGCGCTTGCTTACTTCCTGTCCAGCCTCTCTATCATGTGTTGGAACATGCTAGGCTTGAGAGACCTCCTTTCCTTGCTTACTGTCGAGGACTGTCTCACTCATGTGCTTCTCAATCTGGACCCTCGATTGAGCTCTCAGGTCTCTGCTGTTATTTGGTTTCTGTGGAACAATCGTAATTCATTTCTTTGGAAGGCTCAAAGATCAGATGCTCCGGCTATTCATGATTGGACTTATGCTCAGAGTCTTAAAGTTTTACCTCAAGCTCCACTTCCTGGTCTATTGATGCCCCCTGCAGTGGTTCAGACTCATCACTGGTATCCTCCACCATTGGGTTCACTTAAATGCAATATTGATTCATCCATATTTGCTTTGGAACATAGTTGTGGCTTTGGGGCTGTTATTCGAAGCAGTCAGGCTCTTTTTCATATAGCTGTGTCAGGTCATTACCCAGGCTTGCGCTCTTCACGTAAGGCTGAGGCTTGTGGGTTGCGTAAGTTACTTCTCTGGCCCTCTTCTCAACAGTATCACTCTGTTTTAATAGAAATTGATTCTCTGCAAGTGTTTAATGATGTTTCCCATGAAGCTGACTTGTGCACTGAATATGGGAGAGTTGTTAATGATTGTGTCTCCCTGCCCAAGCAAAATCCTCAGTTTTCATTGCATTGGATTCGAAGGTAGGCCAATAGTACAGCTCACTGCTTGTCTCGTTCTGCACTTCAACATGGCTGCTTAGTTTTATGGCATAATGTCCCATACTTCCTCATTGATGTCTTGAACTCTGATGGCTCAGTTGAATAAAGTTTCCTTATTGTTGTCTTCTTTTATATATATATATATATATATATATATATATATATATATATGATTAAATAAATGTTAGTTGAATTAATTAATTTAATTTATAATTAAATGCATTATTATATCATTTAAGAAAATTATAGTAAATGTTCAGTATTCTAGAAACTCATAAAAATTCAATTATGGGATGTGAATCCATCTTATTGTGAGAGAAAGAGCATTTGTTTCTAGAATACTTAATAAAATTTCATTTATTTATTTGTTACTATTTTAAAATGATTTATGTATGTACTTATTTGTAAATGTGCTTATATTTAAATTTATTTATTGTGGTATTTTATTTTATTTAAACTTTATTATATTTATTTGTGAGAAAAAATTTAAATTTTCTGAAAAAATTAATTAGAGTTCACTTGATTGATTTTATTTTACCTTTAATATTAACCTATTATGAGAAAGAAAGAGGTTTATTTATAACTGTGTAATCCATTAATTATTATTTAATTTATTAAGTCTTTATTAAATAAAAAATAAAATTTTTTAGACACACAAATAAATATGTAATTCTGTTATTTAAAATCCTAAATAGATTTAAAATTTTAAAAATTTTTACAGTTGAATCTTAAATTATTATTATCGATCAGTTTGGTTAACCTTTTATTTTCCAAGTTTTCTAAGTTCGAATTAATCGATTTTTTCAGTTTGGTTTTTTCCACCCCATGACTTATCTACAACTCTAGGTCTAAATCTAGGCCTCACGTGCCTTGAAATTTAGGCAGAAGAGCACAGTTTTTGGAGTCTCGAACCGAATAACCAAGAATTATATTAAATTAATTTATTTTAATATTTTAATTTAATTTTAATTCTTCATTAAGAAAAAATTATACCCATGTAAAATTAAAAATTGAATATATATATATATATATATATATATATTTATATTTTTTAAATATAATATATATTTACAATATAATTATATATTTATATATGTATATATAATTATGAACTAAATATAACATAATATTATATTTTTTTTTACTTTTCTTAATAATTTTATTGAATTACCTTATAATTATTAATTATAAGTGTATTATTAAATATAACATATACATACTTAATTCATAATTATAGTTGCATCTCATAGTTAAAGACTACATAATAAATAACTAAAATATATATTATAAAATATATTATATATTAATTACTCAAACTTAGATACTAATTCAAGTGTGACTTTTCATTAAAATAATTGCATAAAATTATTTTGAGAATCGAATCAAACCGAAACTGTACCAAATTTAATCTAAACCAAAAAATAAAAAATTATACTGAATCAAAATTAAAATAATAAAAAATTGAATTGGAACAATACCCAAATTTCAATTAGATTTCAGTTTTTAAGCAAACCTCTAACCATAACTGGAGCCACGATTCCCTAATTGTTGTAGGAGTACTTCTTCCTTTTCCATTATTATTATTATTATTTACCTTTTTTACACAAATGCTAGTCTTAAACCATTTCCATACATCACATCCACAACCATATATAGAGACACAATAATTCTAAGCTAAATACAAAAATTACAATATAAATCCTAAACTAAATAAAAAAAATCAACTACTAATGAAAAGACAATATAAATTTTTCATTCTAATCCTATTTGAACATTACATTACAGGGTGAGAGGGAGACAGTAGAACTGTGGAACCAAACAAGCAGATGCTGCTTGAAATTGTTCGCTTTTCCTTTTCTGAGAATAAATGAAGGAATACAACAAACATAATCAAAACAATTAATCTCCCGACTTACACCGAAGGCAATTGCACTCAAAACCAAACCCTTGAAGCAAGATAGTTTGCCGAGCATCATGATCCATACTAGCATCTATATAGCAGATCCGGAGCTCTTCATCTGTATATCCAATGGAAGTTTTCATTAATGGATGTTGATGTTGATTTTCACAGAACCAGGTTTGCCAAATGTCACAAAATTATTGTAGTAATTGTGCTTAGTTTTTTCCCATGGTTACCGCACATATCAATAGTTTTCAGCATAGGCCTCTCTCTCTTTCTAGCAGACCAAATGAATGACAGGTACGTTACTCAAATTGTAAATCATAATACAAATGGCACATTCAGTAAGATTAGATCCTAACTTCAGTTATTGGACTTCTGTGTGCTCATCAGTCTATATTTATATGCCTGCGACCACCAGCTGATGGAAATACAGGTTGCAGCAATTTAACAATCATATATGACATCAACGGCAAAAAAAAAAAGCCAGTAATTCTGCAGACTGAGTGGCATGCTTACCCAGCATCTACAGATAATCCAAGAAACCACCTCAAGTACACAAAAATTGTCTCTAAATTTTGTTGAAAATGCTATACAGATGCCAACTTTCCTAGGTTTTAGCTTGGGTCTTACTCTCTCATTCATACCTACCTAATCTTTTAGCCCGAAGTACCATGTAAAGAGGAAGCAACTTTCATTTTATATTTGATTTAAAAATAAATTTTAAAAGTTAAATTTTAAATGGAACCCACAGTTTCATGATTGAATACATATTGTGAGAGATAACAAGGGGAAAAGAGAGAGATAGAAGGCTATTTATGGTTGGGCCTATTAAAGAGAGAGTAGAGAGATAACAGAGAGAGGAGAGAGTTGGAAGAGAAAGAACAGAAACTCTGGATTTAAGATGGCCCATTAGTTTTCTCTGAGCAGTCAAATTGAGATATAGTGGCACAGATGCCATGTCAGATTTCAAAACACAGCTTTGCTGGAATCTAGCACCAGTAACTTAGTTAGTTCATAAAGTTTAATGATTTTTATTTGATAAATTGAAGTCAAGCGTCCATATGGAGAACTGGTGACAAGTCTAATAACCAAAGGTGAGTTAAGCCTAGTTATCACTGTTCTAAGCAATTTTCTGATGGCTTTTCTTATGACCATTTTCCAATAAGCAAGCAGAATACTGACTCCCTAAAATGTTTTGGAAAGTACAAACAATTCAGCAGTTGAAGCTTGATTTTTATTAGTTTTCTGGTGCAACATTAACTGAGAGGAGCAAAATGATTTCTTGATGTGCCAGAGGAGAAAATTTCATCTAGATACATCCTATTGTCACACATAATAGCATAGAGCATATTGTTGTGGTGCCACCAACAGCCTTCATAGCTCATTTTCCATGTCCTGAACAAATGGACTCTTAGCAGACAAGCACCTTATAATTGGAAACAATTGCCAAGATGTATAGCATTACAAAAAGCCTTGTGATAGATAGCTAGTTAAGTTTTGTGATACTTTATATATCTGTGCATGTGAGTATGCATGTCAACAAAAATTGTCATGTCAAATTTCTGTATGAAAAGCCTCTTGTGAACATGCGATGCAAAAGTGGCACTAAGGAATTACTCTAACAACTGTCCTACGATGTTACTCCCTAATAGCAAAGAAAAAAAGACTTGCATATGGAAGAAAAAAGGACAACAAACAAAGAGAAAATCTGAAAATCCAGCATTTCAAGAGACAAACCCGCTTCAATATCTCGAAGGGCCTTCAATCTTGCATCTGCATTCTCTATCCATATAATGTGTGTATTAGGATCTGCAGTAAATAATTAGCCAAGTCAGTTTATCTGACCTGGGCATGACTTGTAACAGAGATGCCAGGAGTGAATGCAAAACACTATTTGCCTATCCCTTGTTAGTATTAAGGTGGACAAAATACTATTACCTTTTTTGCATTCTTGTTTAATTTCAAAATTATTTCCCAATAAATGATCTCACTTAGTTGTTCAAGATCCAAGAAAGGAATAATCATAACTGAACAAAACACCACATGCAGACTTGAAGGATACAAATCAACAATGAATTGTTATATATCCATTGTAATCTCCACTTATCCCATAAATTTATAAAAAGTGGCTAGCTCTGCATTAAAATCATACACGAACATGATATTCTGTCAAGAAAAAGAAGACTCTGTTTGAGAGGGGAAAAACCTACCACAGTCGTGATTGTAAAAGGATGGAAGCATATAAACAGCATTTCCAACAGCAACTTCAGCCTCTATACAGGCAGCAGCTGATGACAAAAGATCTTCATGTAATCCTACAGCCAATTCAATACGAAATGCATTGATACGAATGCGTGCCAGCATATTAATGTACCATTGCTTGGTTAAGACTTATATAGTCAAAGACAACTCCTCTCTCAAAACTTCCAAGTTAACAGCTAATTAAATTAAAAACATATAATGTAAATCAATGTCATATGAAGGATACATGCTATCAGTTCATCTGCAATATTTGCCTTAACAAAGCCACTCCTCAGCAAACCAAAGCCTTCTTCCATCTGTAAAATGACACTAAACAAAAGTATATAATTGCAATGGTCATTTTTAACACACATCCTATTCCATGACAAAACTCATATCAAGACCCCTATTTTCATAAGAGTGGCTTGACAACAGTGACAAAAAGGGGGAAAGAAATGGGTAAAGTACTGCTAATAGTAACATGCAAGGCATACAAAATGTGCCAATAGAAAGTTTAGACCTACACATCCTCTCTCTTGTATCGCATTGAACTGTTTCCGTACATTGAACCTACAACCTTGGTATTAAAGAAATCTAATCAAGCATAAACAAAGGGCATGTTGGGTGACAAAGAAAAGGAAGGTAGAAAGGACATGGCAATTGTTACTCCTGATAAAAGTTTGTTTCCAACATCACTTTAACAAAGACTTATGTAAGGTTCTCGCCTCTAAAATCATATCACGAGATAAACTAGCTGGTAGAAGTATGTCAAGACTTTCAGCAGATGCAGCTCCAGATATAACCATACAAGCCAACCGTTTTACCAGAAGTGGATACTTTAGACCTTGGGTCCTGCACAATGACAGAAGTGACAGTGAGATATACACAAGGACTATTGTACAGGTCACACATAATAAAAGATAATGCTCAGTGCACATCACATTTTCCATATTATACAAAGAACAAATACAGTAATAAATGGAAGAGCTGGAGACTTTGATCTGGAAACTTTATATATATATATATATATATATATATATATATATATATATATATATAAAGTAGGGAGGTATTCTCAAGAGAATGCCACATGGCACTTTTCTTAAAGAGTTTGCCACGTGTCACCTTCCATTAATAACTCTCTTTTATACACTTTTACACTAATTATTATTTAATTATTTTTTATTGTTTTTAATTATCATTATTATTTACAATCCTATTTTAAAATTTATTATTTAAATTATTATTTTATTTAAAATTTGATTTTTAAAAATTAATACCTTTTTGTGATTAAATGTAACATTTAAAAATTATTTATATTATTATTTTATAAATTCAATTATGCAAAACATTATTTACCATATGCCACCCTCCATAATAGTAATAATAATAATTTAAAATAAACAATAATTTAAAATACAACAACAATAACAATAATAACAACAATAATAATAAGTCACTAATGGCCATTAATTTGTGATCTCATAATCAATTATCATATAATTTAAGCAACCTTAAATTATTTCATATCTTTAATAAATATTTTTATTATATTGTTATATTTTCTATTATTTTTATTATGAAATCTTTGTTAAAAAATTTGAGAGATGAAAAGTATAGTCTACATAAAAGATTATAAAAATAAAATATAGAGATTTGACTTAAATAATTACTATGTATTATTTTTTATATTAATAATTTAATATTCTTTTTATTTCACTTTCCTAAGATTAATTAATACTTATTGTTATTATCATTATAGCCAACTTATGGCCATTGAATTAAAACGACCAAGTAAATGGGAAACATTTACTGTTATAAAAATTGAATTTAAATGCTTTTGTTACTGTTTTTCAAATAAATAATATTTAATTATAAAATTAAAATTTTATTTAAATGGCTTCCATTTGTTTATCATATATAGTATTTCATATGAGACATTTGATACATATCAACCACTCTCCTCTCATCAATTATTTTCATTTCACCTAAGTATTCTTAAAATCTTTTTTAGATTTACTCTATTTTTTTATTATTTCTTTCCAAAGTCATTAGTTATCATTCTCAAAATTTATTTATTTAAAGATATTTAATTAATATTTATTTAATTACTAATTTTTTTTATAAATTTCTTATTTAATATTTCTTAAACTTTTTAATATTTATTTCATTATAATTATATATCGAATGCAATTATAACTAATGTTTCGATTATCTATATTTTATTATCATTAGTTTTCAACAGAATTATTTTCAAATTTTAATTAAAAATCTAAATTTTTATGTATAAATTATCTTTCAACTAAATTTTTATATAGAAGTAAAATTTCAAAAATAGATTGCAAACATGATTATATCGAAAATTTAGATACAAGTAAAGATGATTAAAAAAAATAAAGTCACAATATCAAAATTATGAGATCTGTCTTTTGAAAAATAGTATGAATTTTTAACATTTATTATATTAATAGAAAATGATGACATTTTAAAATTTTATTTTTTATGAAATTTATTTATCTTATATCATAAATTTATGTACAACGATAACCATTTTTATGAAAATTTATTTTATAAAAAAATATATCATATTAATTAAAAAAATTTACACTTTATAAAATTAAAAGATATAGCATTTTTAAAAAATAATATAATAAAATATTATTTTTAATTAATAATAATGTTATGTATTTTCATTATTATTAAAATTAAATAATTCAATTCATTATTAATAATTTAATATATATTTTTATTATATTAATAACAAAAAATATTATATTTATATATTTTTTAAATAACATTATTTTCTCATTAATCTAATATATTTTTTATAATCTAGAAAAAAATAAATATCGATTTACATAAATTATAAGATAAAATAAAAAAATTTCATGAAATTTAAATTAATTTTTGAATAAAGTAATTTTATTACATTTTAAACAAAGTAATCATGGAAACTACTACATATATATATATATATATATATATATATATATATATATATATATATAAGTATTTTAATTAATTACACCATAAATTAATTAAAAATTTATTATTATAATAGATAAAAATTTATTCAAATTAAATTAAATTAAATAAGAGAAAATTTTAGTTGAAAATTAATTTAATAGTAATAATTTATCTTTTTATAATGTAATTAAAAATTAAATTAAAAAATAAAAATTATAAATTATCCATGCATAGTGTTGGACATTATGCTAGTTTAATATAAACCTAACCTTGTAGTAAAGAATTAAAACAGATTAGATATATTGACTTAAGTTGTTTTACTCGATGTAGTTTATAGTAGATGACATATGGATGTAGTACAGAAGAGAAAGACTCTAGAAATCACAAATATATTAGATTTAAACAATGGTAGGATCAGAAATCAAAAAGATAACAGTACATCATCAACATACAAGCAAATGAAAGTAAAAAGGCTTTCAGAAACTTTCATACCGGCAATAGTCATCAAAAGCTTGCCAATCTTCTTTTGTCTCTACATCATAAAACACCTAAAAGGTAAGGAAAATTAGACTTAAAATTTCAGAAAATGTAAAAAAGAAAAAGATAATCCCATCAAACATCAGAGTTGTTCAGATTCCAATTGACTTCCCTATTGAAACTTTATATTAAATGCACTATGCAGATTATAAAACTCTCCATATTGACAAGTGCGAAGCATTGGGCATATTAAGAAAAGATACAGTGGAAGCATGAAACACAATCATCCTAAGCTACTATGCCTAATCATCTTCCATACACAATGCTCCTTTTTCTTGTCTATTGCTTTTGCACAAAAAATATTATCTTATGCAATCTAGTCCATGTTCTCCTGCTAATATATTATTCCACAAAAATTAACATGTAACTCTTATCGTATTTAACAAATGCATTCATCAAAGTGAGGTAATTCCTAAGAAGCAAAACGATTGGCCTACACTACATAGGGCCAATTATGCCTACCCATAAACATTTACTAGAATCGATTTGATTTTATCAACATTTCAGCATGTGTGCCCGGAAAAGGACTAGCGCATCATACTCAAAACTCAAAATTTTCATATTTCAGTGAAGCCCTTAGCTGGCATTAGCAGATAAATGACCAGCCAGCAATCTTGTCATGCACCCTCCAACCATCCACTTTCATAATCAAGCCATTAATGACAGTGCAATCAAGGGCAAATTTCCAAATAATTAAAACTTTGACTTGGTTACCACTAGGTAGCAAGAACCAATCAAACATCAAGACCACTACGATTCACATGCGTTTCCAAAGTATTGAAGTTAACTTTAGAAAAACAACAAGAGAAAAGCCCATCGCCGTCTACTTTGGTTATCAAACATCCAGTCCAACCAAAAACTATACTAAAGCAAGCCCAACGGAAGTAATATATACTTATACAGCAGAAAAGTTTATAAACAAATACTGCATTATTCATTGCTAACCAAAGTCAAGCTACTTCTCATGATGAGCAAAACATCTAACTTGGTTTCAAAAGCAAAACATCGAACAGGTGGCTGGTGTTTAGACCATCAAGAAAATGCAAATTACTGGCTTCTAACAAAAAAAACTCATTATACCTTGGCATTCACTTCGCATTCTGAACTGCAAAATGCAACGCTATGGCTTTTAAAATCCGTTAAATTCAGCTTCTTGAGGCAAAAATAACAGACAGTATTAATACCAGACAGAGAAGGGTGAGCCACAATCGGTTTGGCAGTGTGTATGAGGTCTCCGGCACCGATTCTTCGGGTAGCGAACACGCCTCGACCCGCCGACTCAGTAAGTCCGACACGGATCGGAGGAGGTCTGGGTTTCTCATTGGCTGCTTCGGAGGAGAAGGCGGAGAATGCCAGAAGTTGCTTCTTTTGGGATTGCGGGTTTTTGAAGCTCGAAAGCCAACGGCTATAACGGAACAACGGTGACATCTCAGTTCAGTGTTTTACAAACGAGAATCCTTCTCGGCCTCAAATGTTAGGAAACAATTCTCACTTGCTAGCTGCTTCTACCTCTTCTTTACCGAATGCTCCTTTAGTCCTTGAATTCCGTCTAATTTTTTAAAAACTATTATAAAATATATTTTAAAAACTTATTTTATTTTAAATTTCATTATGTATTATTTATTTTATAATAATATAATTAATTTTTATCATTTTAAATAAATATTTTTTAAATAATTCTTCAATTTTATTATTATAAAATTATATTATAATTTTAGTTTAAAAAATATTATTTTTTATTTGCATAATAGTTGAAAAACATAACTTTTGTTTTAAAGAAAAATAGTAAAAGTTAATTTAAAATTATTTTTAAATATTAATTAAATTTTGAAAAGGAAAAATATTTTCTATTCTTTATCTAAAAAATTTACATGAGACTATTTTTTCAGTTTTTTTAAAAAAATTTTAAATAATTCTCTATTTTTTCTCATCCATTCTCTTATAAAATATTATACAGTAAAATCGATGTATATACAATAGTTTTATATTAATTTTACCAAATAGAAATCCCCTTCCTACTTCTGCATTTGAAATTTTTATTCAGTGTAACCATTGTACGTACAATAATTTAATTAATAGTTACAATGAAATCGTTATACATACATTGATTTCATTGTATAATTTTTCTTGCATTTGGCACTCATTCTTCACCCCAACCTTAGGAACTCCATGTGGTAAGCAGTAGAAGTAGTACTAACTAAGCAAGCCAAAAATATTGATTACCATAACCCATTTTTGATACATTTAGTCTTCTTGAAGGAAACAAAATGAAACAACTTAAAAGAGAGTATATATGTTAGATGCACATTGACTCTTGTCTCTTGTCTATGTACATACAGTTTAAGAAGAAGGACAATAATCCTCTAACTATTGTGCTGATAGAAGTGTACCAACATTTATATGTATATAAAGTATTTAAAAGATTCAATATGATCATCTATGCAATGGTGATCTCCAATCAATCTTCTCCTCCTCAGGATAATCTTTTTGTACTTCTTTAGGAGGAATGAAGCAATCCATAGATAACCCTTCAACATTAAAAGCTATATCATCAATGCTCCAAGTCTCCTCCATCCTTGTAATGGAAAGGCCTGCTTTTAAGTTGTCTCCAAATCTTGTGATCATTACACTAGACTGACCACCGTGTGCGATCATCACTCCGTCTACCATCCGGTAGTCTTCGACTTTCGTTGCAATGGTGGTTTCCCAGTATGTAGGGTAGGATCCTGGTGATTGAATTCTGGTCAAGTATGAGTCTTCTAGATAAACCAGCAGTCCACTTCTCTGGCTGAAGTAACCAAACACTACATGCTTGATCATTTCTGCTGTGCTATCACTTCTATCTGCTAAGTCTGCTAGATCAGCAGACAATTTCAGTACAAAACAATCAATTCCTGAGACGCATTTCTCTCCCATGTACTGTGCTGGAGAGAACACTGCTGATATTGCCATTGGATCTAATCCCTGCATGATTTTTTTTTTTTTTTCAATTTCAGTATCAAATAGTTCTAGAAATTAACAACATTAGGTAAATGATGCATTTCACTTTTTCAATACCCACATTTTGCTTTAAAATGAAGGAAATGAAACTATATGAAAGGGACACTTCTTTGTTTTCATCATGATTTCTTCTCTCCTTTTCCTTGTTTTTGCTTTCAGGAAAAGAAGCGGAAAAAGCAAGTTCTGAGATTGGGAAAGATCATAGAATACTTCTGATGCACATAAAAATATATTTCTCTTTTGATTCCTCTACCCATAACTTTAAAATTTAAAACTAATTTTTTATTAAAATTAAAAAGATTGAATATAATTATAAAAAATTTTTAAAAAATAATTTATTCCATTAATTTAAATTAAATATAAAGTGTCTACTTACTACAATTATTATATTTTCAAAAGTAGTTATAGCATCTCCAAGAAGCTTCAAAAATAAAAATGATAAACTTAACCTTTGTTTGCAATTTCTTTTCTGACAGAAATATGACTAAATTGATTCCATATTTGAAAAAAGCACAAGGGAAGCTAAGCAAGATCCGGCATCTTGGGGGTGGTTGAATCTGGTTCTCAGCAGATAACAGTAGGTAAGCACAGTTAACGGAGACCAATTAGACTAGGCGAGTTCTTTCCGCCTTTCTTCTAATCTCCACACAAGGGAAAATACATGCATGGACACCAGCTAATTATTTTGTACAACCTAAGAATAAATTATGCTGACATATATTTATGGTCAACTGTAGTGCACATATGTCAATAATGGGAAAACGTCTAAAGAAATCCTAATATAAATAAGTTTAAAATTAAGTTTTGAATCAAATAAATTTTTATACTTTATAATAAAATTAAATAAGTTTATATTTAATAAAATATTATTTTTTATTTTAAATATTAATAATTATTTATTAATTTTTATTAAAATAAAATTTTATAAAAAAATTAAAAAACATAGTCAACAAAAATTATTTAATATTAAAATTATTATTTTAATATTTTATTAATCAAAGAATTAAAAAAATAATATTTATTATTAAAAAATAATATTTTATCAGATATGAACTTATTTAATCTTAATCAGAAAATATATAAATTTATTTGATCCAAAATTTAATTTTGAACTTATTTAACTTTTGATAATTTTTTACTCAATTAATAATCTATCTCATCAAATAAATATATTTAATCTAACAGTTAATAAATTATATACAAGCTATCGCATGACATCATTTTCATTAAAAAAAAAATATATATATAATTTCGAATTTATTTTATTGGTGAAATCTATAGAGTACTATTGATTTATAAAAATTAAAAAAAAAAATAATAATGAGAAAAAAAAAATCCCAATAGCTAAATGAATGTATTATCTTCAACATTACTTGCCTGAAGAGTCCGGCGAAGAGGACGTAGGCAACCTTTAGCCGCGTGAGCGCCAAGCCACGGAGTATGGCGCCAAGCCACATTACCATCACTACCGGCTACAACCTTATGGCCACTAACAACTAGCTCAATTAGCCACTTATTAGGGAACATTTGCCACATTACAAAACACCCCTTTTGTGCATCACCAGTGGCTCCGGCTGCCAAACCGGGTGAGCCGCCTAGCTCATCCACCATAGCCATTGCCACTTTTCCGGTGGCAAATATGTTCTTGACCCTCCCTTCTAATTTCCGGCAACCGGTTGCCGCAGTGAAGTGTTGTATAATGTACTGGGCCGAGGAGCATACCTATTAAACATAAATTAATTAATTGTTATGTAGGTGAGACATTAATTAGATTAATAAGTTAGCCAAGTTTAATGAATGCCTACCAATATTGACATAAAAAGAGTTGGCTTCTCTTCAGTAAATTAAACTTAATTATTAACTACTCTTGCAATATTTTTTTTTTCCCCTTTGTGGTAAATTAAAAGGAAATGCATCATCACACCATTTTGTTTTGATCTTCATCATTATAACTTTAATCAAGGAATTAATATTACATTCTATATTTGAATTAATCATAATTCTAAAGGGATTTTCTCATTTAAACTCGATTAATCATAGACTTAAAATAAAATAAAAAATATATAATGAAGCTCACCTATTAAATACTTAAATATAATATGTTTGTTTAATAAGTTTAGGCAAAAATTTATCCCTTTAAAGAAACCTTTTAATAAAAAAAATTAGAGACCTACATAGAGGGTGACTACCATCTAATTTGAAATTAAATTAAGGTTGATTAAAATTAAACTAAAATGAATTGATTTAATTTTAAATTAAAATTAAAATTGCAAAAATTAATGAAATTTTATTAAAACTTAATTAAAATTAAAACTAAAATCAAAATTAAAAAGAAATCCATTCGTTGGATTTCAATTTCCTTAAATCTAGAATTAAAATTATCAATTTCAAGTCAATAGTGGCCATAACTATCGGATAAATTTTAATAATCGTCCTTGAACTTATATAATTATAATACTATGATTCTTTAACTTTAAAATATAACATAAAATTTTCTAAATTTTTAAATTTTATACAGTAAAATTTCTTTAATTTTCAATTAAAGATTTTTTCAGTTAAAAACTGATACGAATAGCTCCCACATGACGCTTAGTCAATATTTATCTATACTCTCTCTTATGCAATGCAAAGAGTGTAAAATTATTCTCTTTACGCATTAAAAATTATTCTGCATATAGAGAGAAAAATGATTCAAAGAGAAAAGAGATACTGACATGTTGAAACTGTCTAGATCAATTTCTACCTAAAAAAATAAATAATTGAAGGTTAAAAAAATTTTATTATATAAATTTTAAAAGTTTTTATGTTATAATCATATAGTTGTCAAAATTTATTCCCCATGTAGGTTGTTAACGGTGATGGAAAAAGTTAATAACTTGAGTGGAAAAAAATTAATTATTGTAATTATAGTCTAAAATTAATATATATTATTTTTTTTCTTTTAAATTAAACTGATAATATATTTGATAATTGGACCCACACATTGTAGTACCTCAGAGCCTTTTTTTGGATTCTTTTATGGTGGGATGGGATTGGGCATGGTCTAGTGGGGGCTTTGAGGAGACCAGAGACTAGAAAGAAAGGAGGAAGAGACTAGAAAGAAAGGAGGAAAAGTAAATATACATTTATTGATTAATTATTTCTCTTTTATTAGTTACTTTTTTTAAAAAAATTAAAATTTTAATTGTATTATTAATTTGAGTTAAAATTTTTAATTTTGTAACTCAAATTTATGTATATATATATAAATAATTTTAATATTTTTAAATTAAATGCTAATATTTAAGTTTATTAAAGGGAAAAAAAAAAAAGGCAACGAGTAAGAACTAAACAGCAAATCTTGAAAACAATAAATGCAGGATTTTCATTTAGGGAAAAACAAGAAGAAAACATCAAAAGAAAAGGAGTAAAGACTTCATACACAGAAATGGCGAAAAAGAATGAAGAGGACGAAATGTATATATATGCATACCTCTTTGATGGGTAGTTTGGGATGAACGGAGACAGGAAAGAGAGGGCAACCAAGAACACTTAAGAGGATCTTTAGGTCAGATTTTTTGTTGAAGACAAGAGGGAAATGAGACTTGAGCCAGTTCTTCCATGACTGACCTTTCTTTGAGCAGTTGTTGCTCTTGTCTTCTTCTTCGTTTATGGGTTCTTCTGACAATGGTGCAAGCCTACTCATTTCTTTGGTTTCTTTCTTTCTCTTTCTCTTTCTCTTTCTTTTGTCCAGAGAGAGAGAGAAAGAGAAAAGTGGGTATGGAAGCAGAAGAAAAATGGAAGAGTGGGAAGTGTACTTAAAGGTAGTCTTCTGTTTGGGTTGTCAACCTTTTGTACACGCTTTTTTGGTGCGTGGAGTTCAGTTTTCTTTCCTTTCTTTTCATTTTCCTTTTTTTCTTTTCCTTTCTTTTGTCGTTTGATCGGTTGAGGGTAAGCTTTTAATAATATATTTATTTTTCTTGGAGGATGGAAGTCCAGGACGGAAAGGAAATGTCTTTTCCTTTCCAACCTATGAGATATTTTAATTAATGTTTTTTAATTTCTTTACCATAGAGCTTTCCAAGTAGATTAGAAATAAATATTGTTTTATTTATTTATAATTTTAACTTTTACGAAAAGGAAAAAATATATATATGTTAATTGAACAATCAATCCATTTTTCGATGTAAATTATAATGGTATTTTAAAAAAAAATAAATTAAATTAAATGAGTGATTACAATCTAAATTTCCTTATTTTTATATTATATATAAAATACATATTTAATTATTAAAATGTTAATTTTTTAAATATTTGATGAATAATTTAAAAATATTTTAAAATATTGACATTATTTTACCTGATTTAAATTTTAAATATGTCTTCATAACTCAAATTATGACTTGATTTAAAATTTTTTTATTACAATTTAATTAAAATAAAAAATAAAATTTGCGATGATGTTATTTTATAAAATATAAAATTATTTAATTTTATCAAAAATTTATTTAACCCAAAATTTAATTTTAAACTTATTTCACTAGTCATTATATATACATATGCATTTCTGATGTAATGTGATATATATTGGTTATCTATATCAATCTAACCTTAATCATCAATCAAGTGATAATCATACTTAATCTTTCTAATTTTTATATTTATTTTTTATTTAAACACATAATATTTTCTTATTTAAATTAAGAGTAATATGCAAATAAAACCTTTCAATAAAAATAATTTCAAAATTCAAACCCCTCACTTGTAAGTAAAATTGGTTTGAAAATGAACTCTCCACCGCTTATCTAACCACTTGTTAGTTTGTTTAGTTTGAATCTTTAATTAATGTTGTGAGTGATTCCATAAGTGGGGAGAGAGCAGGCTTTGCTAGCTAGCTCATGAATTGTTGCTCTCTCTACAAGACCCAGATTTGGGTTCATCTTATTGGAACATATAGGGAAATCATGACTAATTAATAAGATTCATTCATAAACTACTAGAAAATAATTTTTGATTAATTTAAAATCATATAATTATAATCAAAGTCAACAAAAAAAAAATCCAATTCGACTGTTCTTAATCATCATAAGATGAGAATAGTGTCCTATAATCATAATGATGAAGATGCATAGATGGGATAATTAGAGGTTGGGGATAATGATTAACTAAATTTTATTTTTCTTTTAGAATAGATTATTATTATAGTTAACTAAATTATATATTACAATTTTATATTATATATATTAAATTATTTTTAAGTTAAAATCTATAATTTTTGTTATGTAAATTATTTTTTTAATTTAGATTTTTTTAATAAATGATATTAGGAGAGGCAAATATCTTATAATTTTTTTCTCTTACGAGTCATTTTTAATTGGAATTGAAAAAATAACTTATAAATTTTAAGAATATCATTTCTTAAAATAAACGTCAATAATTTTATGATGTTAATTTTTTAATTTTATTCACTTAAAATTTTATTAATTTACTATTTAAACTATAAATAGTGACTTTATAAGTTCATAATTTATACATAAATATAATTATTAAAATAAAATACAAATCATTAAAAATTAATAAAAATTTTCATCAAATTTTGCATATATCTATACCAAATATCAAAATTAATAAAACCTATAAATGAAATTATCAATTCTAATTATGAAATAGAATGAAAAAGGAAGAAAAAGTAGAGAATGGATGAAAAAGGAAAATTAAATTTTGAGCATTGAGATCTTGAATTTATAGGATACATATATATATATATATATATATATAAAAGTAAATATAATTTATTATTTTGATGGGCTAAAAATTTATTTAATCAATTATTTGAATTATAAAAATTGTAAGTTAAAATTATGATAATAATTAAATTTAAATATTATAAAAAAAATTAGGTTGAATTAGGCATAAAACACCGTTAAACTCAGAGAAAGAGAATAAATCTATAGAAGGACAAATATAATAAGCTCTTAATTTAATTTTATTTTATTTTATTTTATTTTATTTTAAGGACTAGCCCCGGCCCCTAGTTCCGCGATTAGCCCAAGTTGAAAAAGATGGCTCCCTAATTCTGCCATTGGCTGACGCTGAAAGAGGTGCGAAGACACCCACATACTTATAAATCAGAATTAAAAATTATATAAAATTAAAATAATAAAAAATTAAATCAAAATTAAATTGTCATATTAAAATTTTAATTCAATTTTAATTGTTAAATAGTTTTAAAATCAAATTGAAACTGCACATTTTTAAATTCAATTACTTTGAATTTAAATATGAGATATTTAATTAATAAATTATTCACACATTTTAAAATTAAAAAAAAATTTCTAAAATAATAAAATAAAATTAACAAAACTACAATGGAGTGTATATATATTTTTAAAAGTGAATTAAGAAAGTAATTTATATTGAAAATGTAATGTAAACACTGGTAGAAGAGAAAGGCGCGTGGAGATAAAATTTGTAGCACAGTGCATATATAGTAGATTGTGGGTAAGAAAAGGAGCTTTAAAGGGAGGCAAGGCAGGCATCGTGTCCACATCTCTTCCCCATTTGCAATTATAACTTTTCTGGTACGTTTGGTTTGTTGTATTTTTAGAATGCCTCCTTTCCTTCTCTTTCATCATTTTTCTTGTAGATTTTTTTTTCTCTTTTCATACATTATTCTTTTATATATATATATATATATATATATATATTACTCCCTATTAATAAATTTAATTTAATAATATTAAAATTTAACCCATTTCTTTTATTTTTATAATTAAAAAATAAAAAAATTTAAAATTTAAAATTTTTTATTATTTATTTTAAAATTATTCATTTTTATAGCAAAAAAGAGAGATCACTATAATTCTATTTTTTCATAAAAAATAATTTATTACAAAAAATATTTTTATATTATTTGATTATAATGTTAAACTAATAAAATTATTAAATTTTAAAAATAAAAGAAAATTTTCTTTTTAACTTTCACTTTAAAAAAGAGAAAGATATATTTTTTAAATGTTTATTTTTTTATTTGATTAAAAAAATATTTTTTATTAACTCATTTATTAGAGTGTCTTAAATACTAAAAAATATAAAAAGTATTCATTAAATAAATAAAGTTTACATCTTATTATATAGTCTATTAATTATTTATTAATTCATTATGTCTTTGTTGAATTTAAAAAAGAAATTAACAATATTAAAATTATCTTATGAGATTTTAAATTTAAATGTTATATAAAAAAATATACTCTTTACTTTTATATTATTATTACTATTTGAAATTTTATTAAACTTATAAGAATTGAAAAATAATAGAAGCTCAAATCACATAAAAAAAAAAAAACTGAATTAAATCAACGGTTGTGATCGTTGAGTCATTGTGAAAGATGTGTACTTACAGGAGGCAAAGGCATGAATTTGGAGAACTACCGAGATTGAGACATTAACTAATATAAAGCTGACATAATAAATAATCATAATAACAAATATCATGTTCTTCATTAATTTAAATGGCCTCAAGTCAACATCATTGGAAAAACATATTTATGTAGAGTGGAATTTTTATATTTAATTAATAAATATATTATGTAATAAAAAAAATAAGATTTTGTAAAATAAAGAAGTTTTGTGATTTCAATTTATTTTTCAAAAAATATATATAATTTTAGGTTTCATTTATTTTATAAAAAATATTTTTATACTTTATAGTGTTTGAGATATTTAGAAAAATTAATTAATAAAAAATATTTTACTGATAGAAAGAAAAACTAAGTTATTTAAAAAAAAGAAAATAATTTTTTATTTTTTAAATTTTGATAAACTCATTAAATTGTGAAAATATTTATATATATATATATATGATATACACACATACTATTACAATAAGATAATAGAAAATATTTTTTAAAAATAATTTTTTTGAAACTTTTTCATGAAAAATATTTTTCATATATAAAATATTTTTATAAAATAATCAGAGCTAAATATTTTTACATTTTAATAAGATTATCAAAATCTAAAAAATAAAAAAAGACTTAACTTTTTTATTAGAAAAATATTTTTCATTAGTTAATTTTTTTAATTACTCTAAATATTAAAAAAATGAATAATATTTTTAAAAAAATATTTTTTGTGAAATAAACGAAGCGTTAGATATTAGTAAACAAATAATTTGAAAAATCTGTTTAACTATTTTGAAGTTGTTATAATAATAAAAATGTATTAAATTTAACTTAAAATTAATTTTTAATTGTTTTTAATTAATATATCTTCAAATAATATCTTTCCTTGATGGCGTTTTTCTTTTAGGGACAGTCAAATGAATCCTTAATATATATAAACATGATGAATTTATGATTACTTTGTTTGAAACAAATATAAATTTAAAAATTTTATTTCAAAAAATTTTTGTAAAATAAAATTTTATTTTTTATTAATTATTTTATAAAAAATATTAACTTAAAATAAAATTGTAACAATTCAAGAAAAATAATTATATATAAATATGGTATTTTTATAAAACAAATATAATAAAAATATTATTCTAAATTATTAAAAACGAATAATGTTATTTATATCTTGTTATCAAATACAAATAACTCAACTCATTGTTATTAATTTAAGAATAATATTTTTATTATATTATTTTATAAAAATATTGTAATTATATATATTATTTTTCATCAAGTGTCAAATTTTTTTAATTTAATATTTATTGTAAAACAATTATTTTATAAAAAATAAACCAACCAATTATTTTTAACTTTAAAGATAATTTATAGTAATAGAGGAAAAAATAGTATATTATTCAATAGTTAAAAATAATTAAAACGAGATAAAATTTTAAAATTATATACTGTAATTAAAAAAAAAGTGAGAAATGGCAAGTGTTCAACCAATTGAAATAATAAGGAAAATAAGAAAAAAAAAACCTATTAATGTTTACAATATTATTTTTAGAATATATATATATATATATATATATATATGAACATTTCTAATTATTCTGTAAATTTCATGTATGGGTTCTTGATTTCATGGTTTGCTGATAAATTTGTATTGTTTAATTTTGTTTGTGTTCTCTATCATTGTTGTTCTAAAATTGTAAATATGCTACCATTAACTTGCAAGAAGCTAAGAAAAATAAAAACATGCCTTCTTTAGTAAAACTAGCATGTCAATAACGAAGGACACAATGGGACCAGCAAGGTAATGTGTTTAAAATTTTAATTTTTAATTTAGTAAATTTTGAATATGTATATGTATTTAATAGATTTTTATATTTAACTTTAAAAAAAAATTAATAAAAATTTTAAAAATTAATTTTTTTATTAATCCAATTAAAAAAAATTAATGAGTTTATAATTTAATAACTTTAAATATTATTTTTTACTTATTCAATTAAATTAAAAAATTAATAGGCCATTTTTTAAATTTTATTTTAAGTAATTTTACGAAGACTCAAACTGTAAATAAAATATATAAGACAACTAATATAGATATTACATCTATCTAATTTCGGACATAGAGCTAAGAAGAGGCCAATGTCCCTTTCACTAAAATTTTAATTTTTATTTTAAAGTAGTTTAAATGTAAGTATGTTCTTAATAAATTTTTACATTTAGCTTCAAAAAATTTATACAAAAATTTTTAAAATATTGATTTTTTTATTGAACTAATTAAATAAAAAATTCTTAAAAAGCCATATTTTAATAATTTAAAATATTATATTTTTATTAGCCTAATTAAATTAAAAAACTAATAGCCCATATTTTTTAAAGTTACTTTTAAGTAGTAAGAAAATAAATTTGAAAAGAATCAAATTACAAATGAGGTACATAAGACACATAATTATAATTGTTGCATCTATCATTTGCCCTTATATCTAAATATTGTGTCTGTTTATCATTGATTGATTTGTTTTATTGGTTTAGTTAAATAAAAAATTAAATGAGCTAATATTTTAATAATTTAAAAGGTTATTTTTTTTTATACTCAACTAAATTGAAAAGTTAATTATCCACATTTCTTAAAATTTCTTTCAATAATAAAAAAAATAAAATTTAAAAGTATCAAAAAGTAAGTAAGATATATAAGACACTTAGGTTTAATATTGCCTTAGTTATTGGATTCTTTATGTATAAATAATGTGTCTGTTATTGATCATAAACTTAATACATAATATGTATAATGAAACTCATATATTAAATTAGTAAAAATTATGTAATTCTATATTAATTTTATAATATATGAGATTTAGATAAGTTTTTGTCAATAAATAAAATATTTTTTGTTATAAATATGTAGTATAGGGTATCATTTTTTCTACACAAACATTATACCTTTTTTAAGTATATATATATATATATATATATATATATTTGGTTTTAAAACCTACTATTTTCAAAACTTGTATAGGTTACCTGAGTTAATTTAGTCTTTAGAAAAAAAAAAAAGAAAAGGCTTGTGAGTACCTCACTCGACTACACTACAATACTCATGATCTGCTATCAAAGTTTGTCCTCGCTCCACATTTTTTAAGTAGAGATTTTTACAACTATGAAAAGCAATTTTACCACACTCATCTTCTCATTTCCTAATCTACCACCTAGAGTAAAAGTTAAAAAATTATAATTTTCTGCTTTATCAAAAAATCTTATACCTAATAAATTTTTTTAATATGGGTATTTTAGTCTTTTTATGTAAGTTTTATAGAAATAATTTCAAATGCTATCAAATTTGATAAGAATTTATTCTAATTATAATCAATTCCATATAACTGAATTCCTAGAATTAAAATTTATTTATTTTTTAAACTAAACATTCACAAAATTTAAAACTTATCTTTTTTATTGACCTAATTAAAATAAAAAATTAATGACATATATTTTTTAAATGTAATTTAAGTAATAAAAAATAAAATAAAATTATAAGTAAACTGCATAAAACATGTACGTCTAAATGTTACATCCGTCACATTAGTGTTTAATTTAATTCATAGTTCCTATCATCTTATTCCCTAACAGGTATTACATGAACATGCATTCAACAACCACGTATAGTGAGAACAGAGAGGGAATAATCAAATAGTTTAAGGTAATTTACAATTTAATCTGTAATTTTTAGTGAAATATATAATTTAATTATTTTATTTTTATAATTTAATAATTTATTATTTAATTTTTCAATAAATGAACACTAATTCTTACCATTAAGTTAATCTTTTATTTTAAAAATATATGAACTAAATTATTAATTTCGTAAAAAATTAAAGATTTGATTATTTCATTTTAAAAATCGAATTAATAATAAATTAATGATAGATATTATTGTATCAATTTATCAAAAATGTTAGAGACTAAACTATTTAATTTTAAAAGTATAAAAATTAATTCATCAAAATTTAGAAAAAAAATCATAAATTACCCAAAATTCACTCATCATAAAAAGAATTCTCAATACCTTTTATATGAAATTTTTGTTGAAACTATGATTTACAATTGAATCAATGAATTCAATTCCCAAGTCTCGAAACCTGAACTTCGGCTTGTAACTCCCTTTACATTTTAATTTTATAGAAAGTAATTTATTTTTATATAACAAATAAATTTAAAATATTAGATGATAAATATTTTTAATATATATAATTTAAAAAAAAAAACCTTTGATAAATATTTATGTTTATCTTATGATTATAATATAAAATATAGTTAAAAAAAGATATGTTAAGTGTATAAAATAATAAATAATAATTAAATTAGATTTTACATTTAAAATTAATTACTATCAATTTATTTATATTAATTTATTAAATAAATTAAAACTATATAATTGTAATGGTGGTGAAATTTGAACTAATGTTAAAATTTAAGTTTACCACCGCCAAATTACCCTTAACCTTTAATACTTGAGTTTATATGGGCTGGGCTGAGTTCTGTGAAGCCCATCTTAAACTAAAAATCAAGTCTCCGCCTTACCCACCTTCTCCCGTTTCCACCGTTTCGTGTAGCTTCCTCCGTTCTCGCTCACCGGCGATACCTTCGTTGGCTCTTAAACAATACCAATTGTTTTGATCTGAGTTGTTGGATCTCTAGAATTGGGACTGCTTTCTTGATCGAATTGGGTTCTACCTTCACTGTAAGTGATTTGAAATTTAAATTACTGGTGTTATTTGATCGTATTTTGAATTGACCATGTGAATAGGTAGATTGCGTTTTGATTTTTTTTTTTTTATTTTAGCTATGAATGGTCAAGCTGTTCCTGTTTAAATTCAATCTATTCTCTAAAAGAACAGTAGCTCTGTTAATGAAAGGTACTGCCTGACTTCTCATTTTGAGGTTTTGATTGAAGAGAAGTGTTTTTATTGTGTTAATTGTGTGAAAGTGTTGAAGAACAGGACTTATGTGAATAGCATCAATTATTGTGTTCTATGTTGCATGATGTTCAGTTCTGAGTGCCTTAATAAGAATTGTCATTAATGCTTTGGTTCTTTGAACTTAGAAACTCCAGCATAAAATCTGTAGCCAAAACTATTGGAAGAAACCATTTTGCATACTAGATTTTGGTGGGATCAAATACTTTATCAATTGATGCTTGGGTGTTTGTATTGATTCTCACATTTGAAATGAATAAGCATTTCTGTTGATAACATAATTTGATACTTTGCTGAACACACTAGCACGCACAATGTTGTTCATATATTATTTCTCATTGATGCTTGTTTTGTGTGCATAGATAACTATAGTTATTGGTAACAAGATGTCTTCAGCTCAAGATCCATTTTATATCGTGAAAGAGGAAATTCAAGAGTCTGTAAGTTTTTTTGTCATATTAATTGTAGATTTTTTTGCTTTTTCTTGCAATATAGCTCACATATGTGAGTGTGTTTGTATTTAATTTATGGTCGATGTCATTTTTAGTTACAATGTAATAGTAGCCCAGGAAGATATCAAGGACACTTTTGTACTGGATACATGTCAGTGGTGATCTTTTTGATGTTTGCATTTTTTGTTTAGTTCATTAGATAATGCAATTGCGTAGCTCATTTATTTAGCTTCTTTTTTTTTTCTTTTTCTGATAATAGAATGTGTTAGAGAAGAATGCAGGAAAAAAAGTACTGCTCTATTTTTGCTAATAATGTGTCTGTTGAACTGCTTTGGATTTTGTTGTCTATACAGATTTTTTTCCTCTTTTGGTATAATCAATAACCAATGATGTGATAATTACTACTGAACCTTTCATTTTTAAAGAAAAGGCCTATAATATGTTACATAATCTCACTATCTCTTGAATCCTTAACTCCCTATCCCCACTGGATAATAATAATAATAATAAGAGGAAAAATCCCTTGTTCCTTCATGCATAACTTTATTGCATACAAATGCCTTTAAGCTTTTTTGAAAATCGTTCCAATTCAATATTTGCATATATTTGTGGTGAATGTTTTTTGCAATTCTATAGGATATTTTCTATTGGGCTGATCTCCCCAACCCTCCACCTTTTTTTGGTGTCTTTGTTAGATTGATAAGCTGCTATCTACTTTTCACCAATGGGAACGGGCTTCTTCTGATCCTGAAGACCAAATGCATCTCACAAAGAAGCTAGTTGCCGGTTGTGAGAGCATTGAGTGGCAGGTAATAGATATCAGTATATTGTACTTGGAGAAGTTTTCCTTATTTCTTTGGTAAGTCTGTAACCAATTTCTTTTCTTGGTTGACTTCTTATAGAGCCAGTTAAAAGATAAGTTGGCTGTAATCCTAAGTTGATTAACCTATTTTTTTCTTAGTGTTCCTTTACTTGCACAACTCTATTGATACAACAATAATAACAACAACTAAGACTTTGTATCAAACTAGTTAGAGTTGGCTGCACGGATTTTTTTTTTTTTTTTTGCTATGCAACTCTATTTGAACCCATTCGGCATCAATATCCAAAAAATTGTAAATATTTTGATATTACTTCCCTTCACATTACGTTAGGTCTCTCACTTCTCCACCACTAACTTATTACACTTCCATATTGGAGAATTTGATGCTCTATGTTGGACATGATCAGGCCATCTTAATTGACCCTTGCTCACTCTCATTTTATCCTCGATGCGTGCTACATGTACTGTTTAGCAGATATAGTTATTTCTAATTTTATTAATTATCGTGTTATTGGACATTTATCTTAACATCTGTATTTCTACAATATTCATCTTGTGGGTATGTTGCACCTCAGATGCCATTGATTCACTCTCATACAACATAGTTAGCTTGATCATATTTTTATAGAACTTACCTTTTACTTTGCCAGGGATCCTATGGGCGCATAGCACAACCGTTGCACTTTTTCATATCATCTATCATGTTTTAATCCTATGAGTTACACTTTCATTTATTACATCATTCTTTTGACTGATAGAACCTAAATACTTAAATTGGTTGTATTTTGGCACCAAAATTTCATCCAGTCGAATCTCATCTCCATATCTTTCACGAGAGCTAAACTTACAATGCATATATTCTTACTTCTACTTATTCTAAAACCCTTGCTATCAAGAGTACTCCACAACCAACTTTTGGTTAATTTTTTCACTAGTTTCATCCACTAAGGCAATATCCTCTTCAAATAACATGTACCATGGGACATCATCTTGAATGTGACTAAGGTAAATAGGTACGTGCTCAAAGTTAATCCCTAATGTAAATTCACTGTTATTAGCAATTCGTCCGTTCCCTTCTGCTGTTCTTACATCTGTGACTGCCCCTCATACATGTCCTTAGTGGCATTTATATATTTGAGATGGATTCCTTTTTCCTCCAGTACCCATCAAAGAATTTCCATCGGTAGTCTATCATATGCCTTTTCTTCAATGAATACCATGTAGAGATTTTTCTTCTTCTCCTTATAAATTTCAATTGATCTTCTTAATGGAAAAATAGGTTTTGTTGTATATCTACCAGGTATAAAGCCAAATTAGTTCCCTAATAACTTAGTAGTATCCCTAAATTTGCGTTCAATCACTCTTTTGCATAACTTCATCGTGTGACTCATTAGTTTAATGTCTCGGTAATTTGTAAAGCTTTTAGTTTCTCCTTTATTCTTAAAGATAGGAACCAAAGTGCTCTTCCTCCATATGCCTGTGTGTCTTTTAATTAAGCAATTTAATTGCTATCTGCAATTGCTGAAAACTTTCGTCATGATTGGAAGGTGGATGAGCTAGACAAAGCAATTGCTGTAGCAGCTAGAGATCCTTCTTGGTATGGGATTGATGAAGTAGAGCTTGAAAAACGAAGGAGATGGACTAGCACTGCTCGTGTTCAGGTATCATCTGCATAATTTTTATATTGAAAAGACTACAGAAATGTGAATGTATTTTCTTTCTTTTAATGTTTCTTCATTTTCTGAGAGCGATGTGCCTTAATTTTTATTTGCTAATTGGCATAACAAAATTTCCCTATGACCATATTTACTTGGATTGTTTATTTTACATGTTGTTTTTGCTATGTTCTAAATTTTGGATGATGTGACACAATTAGAGCCTTAGGCTTTGGCTTTTCTCTGTATGCATTTCCTGAAGGATTGCATCACTTTATCAGGTGGGCAATGTGAAGAAAGCAGTTGTAGCTGGAAAAGAGGTGAATACTAATGGGACTACCAGTGTAAATGGAATGCGCAGAGAGTTAATTAGGCTGCAAAATTCTCATCAGAAAGATAAATCCAACCCATATGCTCAAGATGATGATTTTATACAATCAGAATCAGATAGACAATTGCTTCTTATAAAGTAATCTTTTCCTCATTTCTCCTCAAGCTCTCATATATATATATATATATCGGCAAGTACTTCAGTTGATATCAGAAAAAATCAGCACTCGTTTGTTTAAATGCATAGTTGTTTTTGTAACAGTTAAGTGTCTCGTTGGGGGTTAGATGAAAAGAATTTACTTGTTTACATGTATAGTTTTAAAGACTAAATTGGTTCGTACTTCTTGAGGTTTTAGAAATGGTGTCAATCAGTTTTTGTCTTTTAAACATTAATAGGCTAAACCTCATCGTTCTCAAAGTGAATTCACCTCCCTTTATAGAAATCTTAACTGGCTATAGAATGTACAATCTTGGGTGATTATTTCCTGGTTGTTTTGATGTGCATATAACTAACAAGATTTTGAATAAAACAAGAACTAGCAAAATTTTGACTCATTCTCTCATTCGTTTCAAGTTAACGAGAGCTAATCTTTTGCTGCTGCATTAAGCTTTGGGGACGGACTGATGGAGGTTTCTGTTACTGGTGTAGCAAGTGTTGATTTCTGCATGGTAGAAATAATAATGATTTAATGTTACTAAAGAATTCGAAGGTCTTCATATTTGTCCTGTACTCAATAACTTTATGATTGTTGGTTATTCAGGCAACAGGATGAGGAGTTGGATGAGCTTAGTGCAAGTGTGGAGCGAATTGGAGGTGTTGGGCTTACTATACATGAAGAACTCCTTGCACAGGTTAGATTTTTGTGTCTAACTCAATCCATATGGCATAAACTTGCACGAAAGTTATTAGTGCTCGTATTATTTTACAAGCAATTTTCAAAGAAATCTCAATAAACAGACTACAATTATCCTGAGTTTAAGTGCTAAAATCAAAACCTTTGATGCTGCAGGAAAAGATTATAGACGATTTGGGTATGGAAATGGACAGTACATCAAATCGTCTCGATTTTGTTCAGGTAATATTCTGTTTAGCTTTCGTATCAAAGAGGATCTGCTTTTCTTCTTCAGATGACAAGTACTTGCTCATCTTATACTTGCAGAAAAAAGTAGCTATGGTAATGAAGAAAGCCGGTGCAAAGGGACAGATCATGATGATTTTATTTTTGATCGTTTTGTTCATTATTTTATTTGTTCTGGTTTTTCTTACTTAAAACTATAAATTAGCCGGCGGAAAGCCTGTGATGTGCCTGCACGAGAGAGAGAGAGAGAGAGAGAGAGAGAGAGAGAGAGGGAGAGGTCATACAATGAGGAATACAGAAGCGAGATCTAATTACATCAAGTAAAGCCTAGAAATACTATCAAGTGAAGTATGATAGTTGTTGTTGAAGGTTTTAGTGGCTTCTGAACTGGAGTGGCATTTGATTTGTAGCTGTTTTTGAGTTGTAAATATCATGCGAGATTGGTTCGTACGCTTGTTTCTTCTTTGCATGTGAATTTTGTGATGTTTCCATTGTATTCTTCTAGGGTTCCACCGAGTCTGAAGGAAGCCGCCACCCACTACCAGACTACACTATGCGGTGCAAGTTCATGCTAAGAGAAGTAAAGTGTTCCACGATTTTCAAACTAGAAAGTTCTTTTAAGGTGTATGAAAACATAAAAATTAAGGACCCGCTGTTAGCTGTTTTTTTGAAAATATATTAATTAGAAAATATTAAAAAATAATTTCAAATTAAATTTAATAAATTTTAATTATAAAAATATTAAAATAATAAAATAATTTTTTTTTAAATTACTTTTTTCAATAGTGATGTTCTCTTTTACATTGGGTTTTCGACATTAGTACAAGAATAGGATCTAATTAGCTGGTTGAATTGCTATAATCCAAGTAATAATATCTGAAATAATTAAAAAAAAAAAAAAAAAAACAATTTTGACTCTCCAGTAGCAAACAGACACAAGGTTAGTTTCATCACCTCACAGAAAATGAACATAACTGCAAAGTAAGAGATTTTAGGTAACTTTTTAAAATAGGGAACATTAGATTTATGCACAAAGAATATTATGAATTGTAACGCAGGCAAGAACTTTACAAGAACCATTGTCTATATTTGTAGATCATGAACTTACAATACATAATCATATTTCCTATGGCCTTCCCACACCACAAGAAATATGAATAGCTATAATACAAAGGTTAGACATGATGGGGGGGTGTTAAACTCGCTTGAAATTAAAATAATGATTTCACACCTGTTCTACATATGAACTCCACTGATGTTTCAATGAACTCCAGATATCGAGCGACTATATGAACTTTTGGCTTCATGTCTGTATCAGTTAGCTTCAAGATAATAACAGCTTCCATCTTGCAGCCAGGTTTGAATACTAATCATGATACTTGGGTTTAAGGGTTTCATGGGGCAATTTAAAATAAAAACCCCATGAAATTTGTTGGTTTTGAAAATTTTATTGCTCCAACCACAGCAACCAAATTAGTGAGATGAAAGATCTATTTAATTGAGAGCATAATGAACCCGCTCAAGGAGTTGCACGACTTGATTAACTGGGATAGGGAGAGGAGATTTTGAACCTGTTTTAACAGTATCCAGTTGACCAAGAGGTAATGACAATATCGCCTCTTGTTGTACACTTGTTAGCTCCAAAAATTGAGCCAGCACATCACCATCAAGCATCTTAGGTGCTCCAACCTGTCGATCATAGTGTAAGAAAAAATAACAGAACATAACAGGCGCTCATGCATGGGGTCCATGACAAGGTGCTTCGTATTCTTATGAGAGATCACAGATAAGACCCTAAAGAGCAACTACACTGAAAATTACAAAAATTCCTGCTTATAATGAAAAGAACTTCATTGTTCATTGGAATTCAGAATAGAGAACCCCCCGTCAAATCGTAACATTATAACAGAAGTCTTGGAAAATGAAAAGTCTCATGACACAGACACAGCACTAGGCAATTCTTGCAAAACCAATACAGGATATGTTGGATATATATAAATATAATACAAGCTCAAACTAACATAAGAACGAGTCTAATAATCCTTAAATATTTATATTAAGATTTGTGCAAAATCAATTAAAACGTGCAAATAATTGCAATAATGAGTGTACAAATCTCATTAAAAATATTTAATCTAAAGGTTGTTAGACTCATTCTTATATAAGATCAAGCTTATAGTAGCCGCACTCTATATCTATTGCTTCACTTTTAAAATAAGTAACATATTGATAATTAAATATTTTTACTTTATCAAATAATATCACATATTTATAAAAGTCTACAAGCTATAGATAAGGATAACATATAAAAAAATACCAAAGACCAAAGAAACGACATCTTTGTGCCATCACAAACATCAAAATAAACTTCCTTACCTGGTTTTCACGGCTACGGAACTCTCTATGATCATTTCCTAAAATTGGAGCAGTCAAAGGATGAACCACAAGTCTGGCTTGGACAGCTTCTAGGAGTTCGTGTTCTTCCCTGTAATTAAAAATAATAATAATAATAATAAAGATGCATTTATTGAGAATAAAATTCAAAAAGAAAAAAAAGATTTACCAGCGCCAAATAGAGTCAATTCAGAACCCATGAGCCAGCCCCACTTCCCCAAACTCTAAGCTGTTCAATCCAAAAAGACCTCACCGGACTTTCATTTGGCCCATTACACTCTAAAAATTATTAGCTCTTAAAAGAACATGACACCAAGAGAACTACCCAACAACTCACACAGATTTGTTCCACAAAAGAAAAAACTTTGGCACTCTAAATAACTTAAGCAAAACCAAATAAAGTTTCCCCAAACTCTCCTCATAGTCCCAGTATTAAAAGAAATTACATATTGGCTTCCAGAAGAAAAAGAAAAAGAAAAAGAAAGCATTAATCTTACACTTCGCCAAATAGGGACTACCTGGCGATACTAGGCAATTTCGTAATTGTGGACTGCTTAATAACCACAAGGAGGACATTACCCATTTAGTGCTTGGTTGGCAATCCTGCCCAAGTCAACAGTTGTGTGATCCTCCAATTTAAACTATCATAAAAAAAGTAACTGAGGTGTTTTCCGATTAATAAGTTCTTTGGGATGTCCTCAAAGGAAATCTTTAAAACCATAATTCTAAAATGATCTCTTCAATGCCAATCTTTGTACGCTTAATTCAAAAAATCATTTGTGCAAGAGAGAATTGACCAACAGCACCACTTTACCATCATTGGATACCCCCAAATCCATCTACAATTTTTTTTTTTTTCAAAAAGTATCATCTTTTCCAGAAAAACATGAATTTATACCTTGTCAAAGGAATGAACACTATTATGCTTCCCAAAAGTGTACTAGCCATTATAGTGTTGTTTGAGGCATCAATATTCACACCAAAACCATCACATCCTATCAACACATCATCAGCGGGGAGTTTATATGAAAATGATCCCTGTAAAAAATATAATTGACAATCATTAACTGGGGGACTAGCCATAAAAATCAATATGTTCAATGAACAACCACCTCAGTTATACAGCCACAAAAACTGATTTTCTAAAAGGATAAATGGACATTAATCAACTACTTAGGTTCAAAAGATTCAAGGGGATAAAGCTGGGGGACTAGCCATAAAAATCAATATGTTCAATGAACAACCACCTCAGTTTTACTGCCACAAAAACTGATTTTCTGAAAGGATAAACAAACATTAATCAACTACTTAGGTTCAAAAGATGCAAGGGGATACAGGTACAGAAGATTCATAAAGACCATTGCAAATCCACATTGTGGTGGAACTATAATCAATTAAAATATTCCCTATTCAATGTTTTATTTCCTGATATTGGATGAGAGAACTCATTGAGTTTCATATGATTATATCCAATATTTCTAGAGAATCAATGTTATTATACAAGTCGTACAAGCTCATTATAAATCCACATCATGGAGGAATTATAATCAGCCAGGATCATTTTAAATCAACAAGGACTAGGATATGTGGAATTCTAGTAAAAAAGAGGCACAAAAGGCATAAAGAAAAATAGCAGGCTGAATCCACTAAAGCTAAAATCTTTCTCCATTAGTTCTCCTTACCGTTGCTACCCACTTTTTTTAGCATGGAATTTTGTGTTGACTCAAGTAGTCATTCATGTCGACAAGGATGACATTTGTCTTGTGTAAATTGTCTATGCATCAAAGTCTGCATGGAAAACTGTGGACTTGTAATTTCTTGTTGTTCAGATAACCACGATTTAATTTGGTCTTCTAAACAGTGTTGTCAAGAGGCGCCCAGGCGCTCACCTAGGTGCCCAGGCAAGGTGAAATCCAGGCACCTTGCCTGGGAAGCCTCTAGGCGAGGCGCCTACAACTAGGCACTGCCCAGGCACCTAGGCAAGGCGTCACTAGGTGCCCCCAGGCGAGAAAAAGGCAAGAATTTTTTTTTTATTTGAGAAAGAAAAAAAAATCTAACCAGATTTGTTTTCGCCTTTTGGCATCCACACGATGACTAGAGATTTAAGATTTTGAATTTGCATGACATAATGACTAAAACTGAACAATGCATCTAGAATTTTAAATTATAGTATGTTCTTTATGGTTTTTGTTTTAACATTTTGTATTATTAGAGGCATGCTTTTGATATTAAAGCTTAAAACATATAATATATTAGGAAATATGAATATGAAATTTGGCAATTTATTGATTGTGTAATATGTCAGACCTTTTTAGATCTCTACAAAAGTGAAACCAAAGGGTGCCACATCATCCATGAATCAAATGCCATCTTAAAAGTAGTAGAATCACCATAATAGAGAGAGAAAGAGAGAGGGAGAGGAGGAGGGGCGGGGGGGCACCATGTCATACATAAGTAACACTTTGTCTATTTCAGCAATCCCCATAAAATGATAGGATAAAGATTCTTGAATAAATGCATTATTCCTCATCTGCAACTAAGATAAAATATCATTCCATGAATAATGCAGATCAAATTCATGAAAACCAGCAGTTGCAACAGCTAAATATTCAGTCCTAATTATCATATGTCAACATAATCCACATAACCTATTTGACGTGCTGTTCTTTTCAAAAATTGAAATTTTCACAGCCCACTTCTCAAAAGGTTCTGAATAAATAAAATCCAGATCCACTAAATTCATCTCACTACTTCCGCAAGTCATCCTAGGCTTGCCTCTTACCTTATTTTATCTCCTACAACTTCACTACGCTCAAACCTCTACACTAATGAATCTTATTGATCAACAATACACAAGTTCAAACCATCTACTTCTACCCTCTTTAACTGCTGAATAGTTATTCAAGGTTTTTCAGACGAGAATAACTCCAAGCTGGACAAGCTTATTCCAAGCATACAGTTCTATGAACTTTCCCAAATAAAGATATAAAGAATTTATCATAATGTTCAATTAGTATCATATGATGCCAGATATGAAGCGTTAAAACGACTCTATTTTTAAGTGACACTCTTCAACTAAGTTATGAAATCCCTTCATTTTCTAGTTTCAAATGACCATGGCAAGGACCACATCCTCAAAGACTAATGAGTATGTGAACAATTGTATCTTTTTTATTTTTAATTTTCTTGGTTCTCTGGAAATAAAACAATCATATCCTTTACTTTTGAGATAATTAACCGGACTTGCACAAAATCTAGTTTTTATTACCAAATGCCTCCACACAGCAAGTGTTGGCAAAAAAAAAAAAAAGATTTACCTTCTTTATGCTCATGGCTATTTCACCCATATAATATGCACAACTCAAAGTCAAGTTGCATTCTGGACTTGCATTACCTGGAACAAAGTGCTATGAGATATGAGGAAAGCCAACAATTTTATTACTCAACTACACCAAACAGGGAAATTAAATTTAAGAAGCAAAATAAGTGTGCTTAGAACACTTCTGCATTCTTTTTCTTCTTCTTTTCATTAGTCCACTATTATTATTGCTCTTATTAATTTCCATAGTCTATAAATGGAGTAATACTAAGCCTTGTCCATACTTTAGGTTCCTCATCAACCAAATTTCATGCATAGACTGTTATTGTCCCAAAACAAATTGACAAACTACAGTTCTCACAGCCAGAGAAACCTAAAATTTTTAGCAGAATAAATATGACTTATTAATTTCCTTAATTTTCCATTTTACTATGTTTCGAAAAGCAGAAACTATGGGAAAGGAAATAGAGCGAAATGTAGGAGGAGAGTGGTAGGAAATGAAGATTTTGTATTTACCCTATAAACAAATATTTCTAGGAAAAAATAATTAAGGACAAATAAAATTTCACTTATTATATAATTACTTTCTTTTTCAGCCCTCTAAAATTTTATCCAAACAACTCAACTCAACTCAACTAAGCCTTTATCCCAAAAATTTGGGGTCGGCTATATGGATTCGCTTTTTCCACTCTGAACGATTTTGGGTTAAATCCTCAGAAATGTGTAATGCTTCTAAGTCATGCTGTACTACTCTCCTCCAAGTCAATTTAGGTCTACCCCCTTTTTTTCTTTCTATCCTCTAGCCTAATGTGCTCTATTTGTCTAACTGAAGCCTCCGTATGTCTACGCTTCACATGACCAAACCACCTCAATCTCCCTTCTCTCAACTTATCTTCAATTGGCACCACTCCTACCTTTTCTCTAATACTTTCATTACGGACTTTATCTAGTCTAGTATGGCCACTCATCCACCTTAACATTCTCATCTCTGCAACTCTTATCATAGATCGTAGGACTCTTTCAAAGGCCCAACACTCACTACCATATAGCATAGCCGGTCGTATGGCATGCGGTAAAATTTTCCTTTTAATTTATTGGGAATCTTACGATCACATAAAACTCCCGTGGCACGTCTCCACTTCAACCATCCGGCTTTAATCCTATGACTAACATCCTCCTCACATCCCCCATCTACTTGAAGGACTGAGCCTAGATATTTAAAGTGATTACTTTGGGACAGTGCCACTCCATTCAAACTAACTCCTTCCCTATCACCAGTTTGGCCTTCACTGAACTTGCAATGCATGTATTCTGTCTTCGTTCTACTTAACTTAAAGCCCTTTGACTCTAGAGTACTTCTCCAAAGTTCTAGCTTCCTATTGACTCCTTCTCGTGTCTCATCTATCAGAACAATATCATCCGCAAACATCATGCACCAAGGAATACTCTCTTGTATATGTTTCGTCAGTTCATCTAAAACTAATGTAAAAAGGTAAGGGCTTATGGCTGATCCTTGGTGTAATCCAATTGAGATCGGAAAATCTCGTGTCCCCTCCCACTGTGCGCACAATAGTAGTTGCTCCTTCATACATATCTTTCAATACTTGTATATACCTAATAGATACCCTCTTTTGTTCTAACGCATTCCATAAGACCTCTCTTGGAACACTATCATAAGCCTTCTCCAAATCAATAAAAACCATGTGTAGATCTTTCTTCCCATCTCTATATTTCTCCATCAAGCTTCTAATGAGAAAGATCGCTTCCATAGTTGAACGACCAGGCATGAAACCAAATTGATTGAGAGAGATAGAAGTATCATGACGTAGTCGATGCTCCACAACTCTCTCCCACAACTTCATAGTATGGCTCATGAGTTTAATTCCCCTATAGTTTGAGCAACTCTGTATGTCTCCCTTATTTTTAAAAATAGATACTAAAATACTCTTCCTCCATTCATCAGGCATTTTCTTTGAGTTTAGAATCTTATTAAATAATTTAGTTAACCAAGCCACTCCCATATCTCCCAAATACTTCCACACTTCAATTGGTATTTCATCGGGTCCACAGGCTTTACCTACTTTCATTCTCTTAAGTGCTTCCTTTACTTCTAAAGATCTAATCCTTCTAGTATAATTTACATTCTTTTCTATTGTTCTATAATCTATATTCACGCTATTTCCATTTTGACTATTATTAAAGAGATCATTAAAATAATTTCTCCATCTTTCTTTAATGTCCTCATCTTTCACCAACACTTTTCCTTCTTTATCCTTAATGCACCTAACTTGATTGAGATCTTGACATTTCCTTTCTCTACTCCTTGCTAATCTATAAATATCTTTCTCCCCTTCTTTAGTTCCAAGTTTCTCATATAACTTTTCAAAGGCCTGTGCTCTTGCTTGGCTAACTGCCTTTTTTACCTCTTTCTTTGCTATCTTGTACTGTTCATATGCCTCATTATTATCACATTTAGGTAATTTCTTATACCATTCCCTTTTTCTCTTCAACGCTTTTGTACTTCCTCATTCCACCACCATCTCTCTTTTGAGGGTGGTCCATGTCCTTTAGACTCCCCAAGTACTTTTCTAGCTACTTCTCTAATCTTTGATGCCATCTGTATCCACATATCATTGGCCTCCATATCTAGCTTCCATACTTCGGACTCAAGAAACTCATTTTTGAACTTCACTTGCTTTACTCCTTTGAACTCCCACCACTTTGTTCGAGCTATACTATTTCTTCTGACCTTACTTGAATTGTTCCTAAACTTGACATCCAAGACCACCAACCTATGTTGACTTGTTAAAGCTTCTCCTGGAATGACCTTGCAATCCTTGCATAGAGCTCTATTTGTCTTCCTGGTTAAGAGGAAGTCGATTTGGCTTTTATGTTGCCCACTTTTGAAAGTCACTAAATGTAACTCTCTTTTTATAAAGTAGGTATTTGCTAGTATTAGGTCGTATGCCATAGCAAAATCCAAACAAGTAAAAGGAAAATAAATTTTCCTTCCTCAACATGTTCCCTCCCTATTTTCCTTCCCTTATTTTCTCTTCCCCCCTCATATTCTTTCCAAATGGAAGGTTTAGGCCACATATATAACAGACCACGAACAATAACTGATCCTAAACTAGCATACATTTAGCATGGAATAATCCTATCTATTGTCAATGAAAGGAAGAACATAATCATTTTGGAATACATTAAGAACTCAGTTACATAAAATTACAGCAAGAAATCTGTCCCAATTATATCCTAAATTACCAGTCCTGAACTCAAAATGATGCTCCAATCACCATTTCATAAAAAAGTGTCAATATCCAATTACAGGAGACAGTAATCAATTGGATTAGACATTGGTTAGTAACAAAAAGGATACAAAAACACACACACACACATATATATATATATAACAGTTGCTTCTAAATACAGTTCAGACTTAAGACTTACGCTCTGAAAGATTTGAACACGACAAGAGAGCAATGCTTCCCTTACGATCTGAAACCACCGCTGTATCAACATCCATAAGGACACAATCAGCAACTAATCTCTGTGATGGATCACAATAAACTTGCTCCAGTTTTCTAGTATCCTAGGGAAAAAAAAAAAAAAAAAAACCAAAGTTCAGGACAATACGACAAACTTCACAATAACCTGAAATTACTGATAGAAAAACTGCTATTGACCTACCTCATGATAAGAATAAAAAAGGATACCATCACGGCAATCACCAACAGCAATTCTAGTGAAATATGCAGTTAATGATATTATTGTAAATCGTGTCCTTGCTATAGCTAACTTTCTCACTCTTTGGGGATTATCATTTGGAAAACCACATACATAAAACTGAGAAAGAACACCAATACTTTTATCAGTAATTGATGACATAAGATTCACCCCTCCATATTAAAAGCAAATAAATGATTTTGCAACTTACAGTACTACCAGCAGATGCCAAGAAGTAATGATCAAGATATGGACAGAGTGCCAGTGCCATTCCGGGCCATTTGGTTGCATATGCCAATCGTAACTGCCATACTTCAGTTTCTTCAAGTTTGACTCCATCACAGCTACCGTCTGGGCTACTGCAAAGACTACTGCTCGATAGCTGTTCCGCAGTATGACCAACAACTTCACGAAATGGTGAAGTTCGTTGAGAAGACGACCCAGCCTTTGAACAGAATGTCATCGAACCACTATCTGAATTTTGCAAGTGCTCAAGGCAGAGGACTATTAGACGACCCTTCGTACTGTTGAAGAAATGTCCAGTTAGGAAATCATGAATTCAAAATAAACTGGGAGAAATCTGGTAAAATCAATTGCACTGTCATTAAGACCCTTAGAAATTGTATAAAATGAACCATCGAGGGGAAAACCTTGAATTTTTGCAAAGATACAAGTTATGCCAGTCATTAATAAAATATATATATACATATTAAAAAGTAAAAACAAACAGGCATGAATCAGATGATACACCTTTCAGCTTCACCACTTGGCATTATAGCTGGACCAGAAGAAAGACTAGTTCCAACAACCAAAACCTGTTCATTTCCAACCCTCACCAACTCCATGGATTTTCCTGTTTCTTCAGGTTCAAGTTTAAAAGATGATACTACTGAACCACTGAGTGGATCAACACAACAAATGTCAGATGAACTTGTGTCATTGCTAAGTTCAGTTCTCATCACAAGTAACAACCTACTTTCACTATGGTATAGGACCTTCCGTGGGGTACCTCCAAGATGAAACTTCTGAACATTGAGCCTCTTACTGTGCACCATTTCAACCTGAAACATCATGAAATCAAAGATTAATCTCATAGCCATGCAGAATAATACCAACTAACCCAACATGAAGACAATATATTCAAGACCTAAAAAGAATCCCTGAGACCACCAGTTCATAATTATACTCTCATGATAGGTTAGAAAAAATAGAACATTTTAGAAACCATATTGAAATCAAATCACTGTCAAAATAGAGACGCAAACACAGTCATTTGTACATTCCTTTAATACTTATAAGGATAAATCTCACTGATGTTGCATGTAGAAATGTATATTGGCAAGATATCACATTACTTCAGAATTGAGAATTCCAACTTGGACAAGCTAATCAGCCCCAGAAAATCCACGGAAATTAGCCATTAACTAGTAAAATCCCATTTAAAAAAAGTCAGCAAAAGAATTTCATAAATAATCAGCTCTTAATTCTGATTGCGTGAATCCAGACAACAGAAATCAAACTCGCACTCTTTATTGTTCTGCATCATTCACTATCAATCAGTCGATAAACACAGAATAAGCATACACATGATGAGAACTTCATTATATAACAGTAACATTAGAATGAATCACCTTCAAGTAGTTACTTTTCATCAGCATAATACTCTAAATACTCTTCTTACGAAACACAGCCTCAACCAGCTGAAAAATAATTAGTCTTGACAAAATGAAGCTAAGCAATCAAAACAGTACACAGAAAATAACTCTTACCAAATGTAGACTGTTATCTGCAACAAATAAAATTCCCTTTGGGCATTCAGCCGAACATACAGGCGTGGCATGAGTCGATGGCTGAAATGAGATTGATGTAAACGAGAGGCTGTGGCTTGCAGTTTGCACTAACCATGGTCTATCACTGAGTGCAATCATGTCTGCATCAAGAGAATCACTCAGAGGAACGAGGAAAACAGGAGTAATGCCAATACGACGGGTGGCAATCAATTGTAGATTGACAGGAAGGTCATCCATTGTCTTGCTCATTACGTCAACAGCACATGTCTGTGGGTCAAAAGTCATTGCAGGCATATTTGATAAACCTCCACCAGCGTTTTCCATGCATAAATCAATTGGAAATCCATAACAAGGTAATTGTAATGAAGACATCGAAGGGGCAGGAGGCCACTCAAACCGAAGCAGCATTCCATTCCTCAAACCAGAAAGGACATAAGACCGATCAACCAGTACAAGCCTTACATCTTGAGGGATGCAACCACTAATAGCAGTCCCCAGAGTATTTGTTAATGAGATTGTTCCACTAGCAAGAACTTTTAGGCCCTCGTCAGGCAGAAAAGACACTACCTCCACAGAAGGCCGATGTGTGCCAATAACAAAGGTATTACCAATGTTAACTCCAACAGGAAGGGCAGGTGCATGATTATCATCCACAAAATTGCTAGAACTTAATCTTTTTCGTTCCAAATATTTTTGAGGTATCGAAATGCAGGATAGCTCATTCAGCAATCTCAAATGTTGCAATTCATACACCTCATAATGATAAGTTGAAAGTAATCTGACCCCAAGAATGTATAAAAAGCATGGATTAGAAGTAGATACAACAATCAAATCATGTCCAACGGCCCCTAAACTGATACTCATATTATCAGGAAACCAAGATGTGCAAACTGGAGAAGACAGAGGTATACCTTCAGCATGGGCAACCTTGGTGGGTAAACAAAGCTGAACAGCAGTTTGGTGAATTTGGACAAGCAAACCATCACCGACAAGTCCACATGCCAAAGTACAGACATCAGGCTGGAAACCAACTGAATCAGTCACATCAGCGAAGCTCACTCCAACTGACAGCACCCTGGTCTCTTCAACAAAAGATAGCACAAGAAAAGAATGATACAAGTCAGTTACTTTCATCCGAAGTGTCCAGGTACCGGTAATGCCTTGATAAATAGGTGCAGTCCTTAGAAGTTTTTCAACACCTATGCCACTCCTAATAATCCTTAATGACCCTTCAGGGGCCACACCACAACAGGCATACATTTGATCACGTTTTTCATCATGGTAATCCACAACTGACATATCCAAGATTGGTGCAATATTTTGAATAGGGCTTTTATGTAGTAGTTTTCCATTTTCCACTTTCAGAACAATCCCATCCCCCATCTCCACAATAGCAGCCACAAAACCACCATCAACCCACAAAAGTGACTTACATGGTATACCCTTGTACAGACAATCAGAAAGATTAACTTTGAGGCCCTCTATATCAAAAGAAATTTCAATCATAAAAAATTCTCCTGTGTCTATACAAAAGATCATCCTATGATTTTTATTAATTTCTGGTTCCCAACTCCAAGAGCACACGTATTTTGAGGTTGATTTTACATTACCGCCTTCACTATCAATACACATGGGGTCATAATCCCGAAGCTCCAGCAAAGCACATGCAGCAACATTGAACAAACCATCATCATCAACGTCATGAACCCTATATGGCTCTTCAACAAAATTCTGCTCCTCCACTACAGTGGGCAAGAAATTTAAGCTCGTCCGATAGACACAACAGGGGTTGTGAGCATCTCTTAGATCCATTAAGAGAGCATCACCAACCCTGAACAAAAATGCAAATCCATTAGAATGAGGAACTTCAAGAATATCATGCGCTATTGGTCCAGCTTCAACATAAACTGAAATAACATTTATATAATGTTCTCTAATGTTCCATCCCAATAATAGAAGCTCATTTAGGAGTGCGCCTCTCCTACAGGATACCAAAAATATAAATTAAATGTTAAAATTTTCTCAGCAGAACACTGCCAAACTGCAAATGAGGAAGAGCTTCTTCCTACTTGTCATTTGACAAGACAAGGGAAAACATCATTAGAAGTTCCCCAAACAGTAGTATACACATACTCAATTGTCATACCTATTTAGAATAATGGCTAGTACAGGATTATGCTCCTTACTTGGTTGGCTAGAATCCCTTGAAATAAAGCACATGCTCCATATGGTACCAGAGATAATTGGCCTCTGGACACTTCTGGTGAAACTCGTATGTCCCTCATTTTCAGGAGGATAAAATATTTGCTGGAATTGTGGCAAAAGAAAACATTTTCATCCATGCATATGAAATCTTCATGTTATTGCAATAAACTAATAGAATAAACTCTTCTTTTGTTGTTAAAACTTGAACTTCAAAACAATCTATTATAAAGTGAGTGCAGACAGAGAATAAAGATAGAAATCAACCTTATCAATGATATCACTGCCCCCGGATAAAGAAAGGGAGAATAGAGCCAATCGATCCACATATGCACTGGTAGCAATGAAGCAGCCACTGCAATTTGAAAGCAAGAAACTCAGGAGCACAATGAGCAAACACAAATACTCAACTCAACTAAGCCTTTATCCCAAAAATGAGGAAATGCAAAAAAAAAAAAAAAAAAAAAAATCACCTTATTCTTTTACCCAATAATTCCAATCTATGCTCTCACACAGACATGAACTTAAACAAAATGTGACAAGGAAATTTATGGAAAATTTCACGTTAATCTCTGACATATTTGTGAAAATTAGTTGATCATCATTGTGGCCATATCTGTGTAACAAAAACTTTTTACAAGATTGATTAGTAAAAAAATAATTATTGCTACAAAGACAATAATCCTTCCATTCCCATCTAATTTGCCACTCTAATGACCAATCTTGTTAACTTGGCTAATAAAAGTGGGAAAGCTAGGGTGCCACTCAGGGAAGGACCTTTATTTGGTCTATAATTCTTCATGCCATGAATACTAATTTGTGGAAAAGGAGGCCTAAAAAGACATCACCTGTGTTTGGTTCAGTATTTGGGCTACTAGTCAATGATTTAAGGCATCTAGTAGCGAAAATTTTGATGCCTATCACTTAAGATTTTGGCAAACAAGCACCAATAGCTCAAATATTGTGTTATTCATTCTCAACTGCCACGTTAAGGGTAGGGGTATAAATTGCCGCTCACGAGCTGTTCGAGGTTTAGTTCGATAAATGCTCGGCTTAATTCGGCTCATTTAGAAAATGAGTCAAGCTCGAGTTCAATTTTTACGCTCGTTTCTCAAGTTTCACAGTATTCAGCGCGTTAAGACTCGTAAGCTGGCTTGTTTAAGGCTCGTGAGTCAGCTTGAGAATAGGCTTGTTAAATAGATTCATGAACAGGCTCGTTAAATAGATTCGTGAACAAGCTCATTTGTAAAAATATTTAAAATATTTTTATTAAATATGGCTATTTATAATTTAAATTTAATTTTTACGAAAATTAAGTTTTTTTATATGAGAGCTAATTAAAATTACATAGCTTAAATTTCATACTCCTAAATTTAAAACTCACTCTATAAATAAGTCGAGCTATTTACGAACTGCTCAGAAGTCAGTTCGATAAAAAGCTCGGTTTGGCTTGGCTTGTTTAGAGCTCATTTTCTAAACAAGCCAAACTTGAACTTATGGATATTCAGCTAGAGCTTAATATGAGTTAAGCTCGAGTTCAGCTTCAATTCGAAAAAATTTTAATGAACCCAACCTGAACTCTTCAACACTCTGCTCGACTCGATTCGTTTACACCCCTAATTAAGGGTGACGCTAATGTGGAGCCTCCTACATTACCTTCTAGCATTTTTTCTTGTCAACATGTGCCAAAATTGTCATCTCTTCCTCAACAAAGAGATTCAAACTATGTTACAAGATGAGTTTGTTACTTCCTCTCAAGGTGGTTTCTGCAGATTTCTTGTCAAGTGGGTTGGTCATTCCGATTCTGATGCTAGTTGGATTACCAAAGAGGAATTTCAAACTTTGGATCTTCTCTCTTGGATTCTTACTTGCAATTCCACTCTCCGGAATTGAGTTTTATTTTTTCAACCAAGGGGGAATGATGCAACAATTAGTAGGGATTTTAGGACTAATTATTTTAGGAAGAAATATAGAAAGTACAGTTTTATTTTATTTAGGACTTTATGTGACCTATGAATTCCCAATTATTGTTGGATTTGTGGTTCCTAATCCTAATATTAGTAGGATTACAAATGCTCTATATATAGATCTAGGTTCTCTACATATTTGGTAGATTTTTGCTATGATTGACAATTGCTTTGAGCTAATAAAATTGAGAATTTGTTTACCTACCCTTTGAAAATATGTTTCTCACCAACCACCCCCCCCCCCCCAAAAAAAAAAAAAAAATCCCTATAACTCTATTGGTTCTACATCTAAGGGGCTATAACTATAAAAAGAAGCCTTTCATACACCCTTAATTACAACCTTCACCCTGTACATGCACATGGGACCACATAGATTATTCATCACACTTTCCATTTATTTAAATCTTGTTTCATTTTTTTTTATTAATTTTAATTTCGGACAATTAAAAAGGATTACTTTAAGGAAATGAACTTTAAACATAAAATTATGGAAAACAATAATTAAAAAATTAAAATTAAAAATCCTTTTTCCCCTTATTGAGAAATGAAAGATTTTGTGCATGGACGTTTATGAAGGTTTTTTTCGTTGGCTGAAAATGGAGAGGATTTAGTGGTAGAACAACAACAACAACTAAGCCTTAATCCTAAAATAGTTGGGATCGGCTTAGTGGTAGAAATGATGTCAAAATACTTTGCAACTGTGCTTTTTCTTAGTGATGTGGATGTGGACCACTGAATTAGTAGTAGTGCCCAACAATTTAAAAACCAGGTTTGTCCTTTAATTTGTCATTGGACAAGGCAGCTATCTCGGCTTCTTGGTTTCTGCTTCACGGGCTTTTAGAGGAGTTTCTTTTAGCATTATTAAAATTAACCAGAGGACATTGCTTATCAAATTGTTTCCTTAAGTGTTACTCAACATCCTTCTTTTTCTTTCTTAAAAATATTTTTTTTCCTCCTGCATGTTGCAATCTCCTTTCTTTTCTTTTCCTTAATAATAAATTATTGTAATTATTGTCTATAACCTAAAATCGTCTAAACCATTAAAACCAGTATCTTGTCACCAAAAGTAATTACCAAACATGCTCCTTTAGGGAGCAAAATTATACAATAACTACGAGCAACTACTTCTGAATAGGATACAGTATTGTGACAAGCAAAAGAGAGTATGGAATACGGTCTAGTTTCATAAGTGATCCTATTTGTGAATTCTTATTAGTCCAGAGATTAAGTTGCTAAAATAAGGCTTTTCTATACTTTGGCCAGTATAATTGATAATTTGTAAAGTAATTTACCTGGAATCAACAGCAAGCATTCTTCCTAGTTGCTGTCTTGAGTTTCCAGGATTGGAAAGTTGAACATGTGTCAAAGGAAAGAACCTTAAGAAATATTTAAAAAAAAAAAAAGGTGTCACTTACAAAGAGAATGAGCCTTCCTTAATGAGAAGTAAGAATTACGTGTGCAAGAATGACTGGATCATAGAAACAGAACCTGTGCATTTCCCTGCAAAATGTGAGAAAGGATAGCTTCCCAGAATCGGAAAGGACAGCCAAAAGGTCTTTTCCCTGCATCTACAGAAGAGAAAATGGGAAAAAAAAGTTCAGAACGACCATATAAATAACTTGCAATGGAAAATATTTACTATCAAGTACATGTTTCTTCAGATGGTACAACATGGCTTTTTGCTGCATCACTCAATATTTTTCTTTTTTCCTTAGGTTCTTGAAAATAAAAAGATTACAAACAGATGTTACAAAATAAAGTCAAACTTTAGAAACTATTGAACCTGTGGGCTTCGTGCGTGGAACTTGTCGTTCCAAGGTATGACAGCAAGATCTTTAATTGTGCCAAATACAGGTTGCTCACAAATTGACTGCACAATGCCCTCATCATCGATTATTACCAACTCTATAGATGTCTCCTGCACAATGCAATCAATGTCAGATTAAACTAATAACTCGAGGTCAAGAGAGGGAGACAAATAAGGTACAAAGAAAGAACCACAATCTACTTTCTAACCACACAAATGATACATTTATAATTGCTGATGATAAAGAATTGCTTATATAAATTTCCTTACCATACATATCTTCCATCCTGATGCAAAACATAATTTAAGGAGGAAAAAAGAGCACTATATGCCAATTAAGCAATCCGGTACAGGCCATGCTTCTAAAATCAGAATATAAGAGAACCCAGTAATCGACCCAGAAGATCAGTGAGTTAAACTAATAGTAAAATATGCTAGTAAGGAGTTCTCTATCAATCAATAAAGCATCAAACGAGCTCTCCTTCAAAATTAAATCGTTTAACCAAAGAAATAACTTTTCTTTTTCTTTTCATTTGACATGTACTAACTAAGAAACCAAACAGAAAAGTCAAGTAACTTAAGAACTAAAAAAGGCATAACAACTAACATCTAATGGCACCATAAGCACAAAAAACAATTCCAAAAACAGACAACATATTAATAGGTTGAATGGAGAGAGAGAGAGAGAGAGAGAGAGAGCTAACTTTGCCAAAAACGATGTCGTAGGAGGAAGGAGAGCGGAAGTGGCCATAGACGACCTGAAGAACAACGCTTCCTCTGAGAACGCACTTGGCCAGGTAGTATGCGCCGTTTGCTGAAGGAGACGACGATCGGGACTTGGCATTCGAGCACTCCTCCTCTGAAACCGCCATTTATGTTTCTAGCAATCCGGCTAGGAAAGGTAGGGTTTGTAGAATTGTTTGTTTCTCGAGAAAAATAGAATTTTCTAGGGATGCGGCAGGTTTTGTACTGGGAGTATTTTCACTTTCGTTGTCCCATGTGGTGAGCTTAGAGCATAACATGTGGTTCCATAAGCAGGTAGAGATCTCTATTTCGCATTCATTTACGCTATTTCCCTTCCTCCTCACTGCTCACTCCTAGAGGGATATAAGGAAAAGTTTTATTTATTTATTTAAAGGGAAATAAAATTTTAATAAAAAAAACTTGGGGAAAATTTAAAAATAAAAAATCATTTGTTTGAAAAAATTACGTATTTTTTTAATGATTGAGCACATAATATAATATATATAATATTTTAATTAAATAACAGAAAATATTTTAATAAAAATATTTTATTTTTTATAAAAAAATATTTTTTATAAAAAATAAAATCTTAATTATTAATGTTTGGTGGAAAATAATCATTTTAAAAATTGTTATTTGATTTAATTTATAAATTAATTAAATTTATTTAAAAGTAAAAAATAATAAATAAATTTATATTTAATTTAATTTATAAATTAAAAAATTAATTAAAATAAATCACAAATTATTTATTTATTTTATTAATAACTATATTTAAATCGCGACGATATAGAATGACAAGATCAAATTGATTGGACTCAATTGAAGTTTGAACTCAAAGAAATGTTAAACTCGAAGTAATTAACATAAACAAACCACCACCACCACTAACGCCGTTGATTTTTAATATTCTTGCCTCAACAAAACACACAGATCCAACAGGAACCAGAATGATTGAGGAAGACGGACAAAAGAGGAGGAGCATCTTTACATTTACCACATTGGCCTTTAGAAGATTTTCTTTGCTACGGACACAGCAGTTAATACGCAATACACAGCACCAAATAAGATTGGCAAAAGGGCAATAGAACATACAGTTAGAATCTGCTTCCTCCACAGACCACACAATTGAAAGAAATGGAACTCACAAAACTTGCTGGAACTGGAACGTCGTAATGGATGTTTTGGGCAACAAGATGTAGGGGCAATTGCAACAAATGGAGCAAAGGGTGAATTCAATTAGCATTGGAGGGAGCTTGAAAGCTTGTCTTGTTTGAGGATAAATTTCTATGGTCAAGTTGCTCAAGTATGACAAGAGGAAGGAAATATTAAAAAAATAAAAAATAACAGTACAGGAATCAGGAATAACATCTGATAATGGCACTAGGGTTCCACACAAAGATTGCTTTACAACAAGTACAGAAAAAAAAACTTCAAGATCTAACATCAAGATTTTCCTATTAAATAAAATGTAACTGCAATAATGAAACTGTCAGTGTATGAACCCACTTGAGACGCCAACTGAAACTGCAATCTACAAGTCCTGAAAGTCTCCACAAGTGCATAGCAAAACCATCTATAGCAATTACCAGCAAATGCCAATCCACTCTTAAAACTTGGCCAACAATTTATGCCCTACTGGCCATCCAAAGTTCCAAGAGCCTCCTTGAGAAGTTTCTGTGCTTCTTCTCTTCTCCTAGACAAGTGAAGGAAGCATCATTCAGAATTTAAACAATAAAATATATCACATAAGTTAGTGTTTGAATATCGTTCATCCTGCCTACAAACACAACACAAATACTTTACACAGCCTTCTGAAAGTACAAGTTGTTTTAAAGACTTAATTTTGTTTAGAAAATTTTAATTTAATTTTAAATACTTAAAATAAAAGATTTAGCTTAAAACTGAGTCGTTTTAATTTTAAAAAAAAATGTAGTTTTGATGATGTCAGAACCAAAAAACCATAAACAAGAGCTGGAATTGAGAACCAAAATACCAAGAACCGCAGAACTAAATATTTCTATTCTGGTTCAAGTTCCGGGGAGGAAAGGAAAAAAAAAAAGGAGAGAGAGAGAGAGAGAGAAACGAGGTTCAGTTCGGTTCCAGGAATTCCCAGAACCCGAACCAAACACGCCCCTAGTGAAAATACTAAAAGAAGATTCACTTGGCAATAAACTAAAGGAGGAACAAAAGATAACCAAACCAATTATTGTGTTAACCTTTTTCTCATAAATTTTAATCCATAACAGGCAAAAATTCAGGTGCACATATAGCCAGCCTACTCAATGATGATCCAACAAAATCTGGAACACACAACCAATTTACTCCAATGATTTATGCTTCACTTGCCATAGCGAATGATAACTTTGGTCAGACAATGATTCTAATGCACTAAAGCTGAAAAGCAAATGAAGGAAACTAAGCTATTCACTCAAGAGCCGCCTCCTAAATTAAACCAGCAATCCCCATAACTCCACTCTCCAAAACCAGGCTGACTTTGGAAATCCAAACTATATATGAATTTCCTTATGCTCCATGTGCAAGAATATAGAAAGTCATGCCAAAATTGTGTACAAGATTTACCAAACACATTATGCCAAATCTGTTGTAAAGAAACTACAGCAATGGTACTTTGCTCAGCCTTATGCCAACATCTCATGGTCATCATGATTACAAAAACAAGCCACCCCAAGTAGTTAATTGCTTAAAGCTTAATCATTGAGGTCTAACATTAAATACATTTTTTCCCGTTATCTAACAATTTCTCACAGGTCAACAAGTGGACTCTTACACGTGCACTGGTTCTCTCCAAGAGATGTTAAGAAACTGGTGACAGTGTGATGATGTTGAACAAGAGCCTATAAACAAGAAAAAGCTTCACATGCTGGTCATGCACTCATATTCTTGTACAAGTTTAGGCTTTGATTTTTATGCCATTACCTACAAATTTTAGTATGCAAAATGCACTATTCACAACAATCACAGAATTACTAGCGAAATCAGGATAGTTAAGTGGCCTTTCTCCAGACTAACTGCAGGATAAGAACAATATTAACAGCAAATTACAAAACCTTGAACAGTTTCACTCAGAACAAATTGTATAATCCAACTTAGAATAAAAAGAATCAAAAACTGAAACAAAATCATTTCGGTTGCTTTGAAAATAAGGAAGCCTGTTTCATTCAGAAAGTGGGCAGTTTGAACCATTTCAGTAAAATTTTTGAAGATACCTTTTAATATCTTCCACTGCTTGTTTGCGGCGTTGTATCTGAAGCTCTAGAATATGAATCAATGTTGCTCGAGCCTGGAGGAAATTGGGAAAAAAAATACACCAGTTAATGAATTTAACCCGCAAGTGTAGACCAGAAACAAAGGATGTCCAAATAACTCAGAAAAGTATTTATACTTGATGGGGTCTCAATGAATTGAGAAGGTGATGCAAATTCTTAAATATCAGGGATATGTCTTCCACTCTCCGAGCATATTGTGACGGCCTCTCAATAAGAACATCAGAAAGCTCCAAAATGTGCAACTGCAATTCTCTATTAAGTGACCTCAATTCTTTCTTGAAATCTACAAAATTTAACACCAGCTACATCCAGTGACAAAAATGTGAAAGAAAAAGAATGAAAACACTAAAACAAAGATTTACTCTAACACTAAAACAAAGATTTAATCTGACAAGGGTCGAATTATGACATGTGAGGGAGTAAAGCAAAAGGGGCATAACATATTGAAGGACCCAATTCAGCAGTATTCAGTTAGCTGTCAATAATCCTTCATCAATCAACGCCAATACTCAATACTTTCACCAAATTCCAAAATTTAAGCAAAATTAGAGTGAACATACCAACATTGGGTCCCTTGGGATAGAGCCGACGCACTCCTTGCTCTTCCAGGCTTGGAAGTACATAATCAGTCTAAAAGGAAAACAAAAAATCCAATAAACAAAACAGCAAACAACCATGGAAACACAATTTCTAGGTATGTGTATGCTTTGGAGTGAGGGATCTTACAGTGTAATTTCCACCAAAACAGATGTAGGTCCCTTCAATAGGAGAAGGAGGCTCAGGAGCGGACTTAGGGTTTTGCAAGTAATCTTTGTACAATCTGTAATACGGTGGAGGTGGTGGGTATGTAGCAGTAGCCATTACAAATTCTCCCCTTTCCGCCTTCGCCTATATAGAAGACGAGGTCGTTTGCGAGGAGTTGGTTTGGTAGAGAGGGAGAGAGAGAGAGAGGCCCGCCTCTGCAGGCTAGATATGAGAGAGAGAGAGAGAGAGAGAGAGGAGAAATAAACCGACGGCGTATTTGCGTATCGAAAACTTGACGTTTTGAGCTTGCTGCTTTGCCTGGGGCGGGTGAGGGGTGGGGGGGGGTTAAATAGTAAAATCACATACGATGGGATTTAAGAACAAGACCGTTAAAGCTGTTGACGCATAAAACAAAGCTGGTCACCTTTGAATCCTCTAATCTCTCTCTCTCTCTCTCTCTCTCTCTCTCTCTCTTCCGGCCAAAGCAAATAGATGGCAAATGAAGCCTAAACTTGTTGTTGATCTCTTCCTGATTGACTTTTGAATTTTAGGGTCCAATCAAATTGGTGGGTTTCTCATTTTTTCAGATCTCTGAATTTTTCAAGGTAATTCTTCAGGCTTTCTTTAATTATTTTCCCTTTTCCTTTTTATTTTTGTACACGCATTGAATTTCCCTTTGTGTTTTAAATAACTTTTCAATGCATCAGAAGACAGGGAAGATAGAATTGGGTTTTTTGTGCTATTGAAAGATGAGGATAGATCCAGCATTAGAACTGAAATTTTGTGGATGGATTGAAATTGGAGCATAAATGCTTTTGTTATAAATGGAAATTTCAAAGCTTCTGCTCTTTTTTTTCAATGAGGCGTAATATAGAAAACTAAATTTGGTTGATTTAATATGTAAATTACTGTTGATTAATGAAATGTTCGTTTCTCATTTTTTTAACAATCCCCTATAGAGTAATCAAGGATTTATTATGATGAGTACTGAACTGTGGGAATGATTTTGTAATGGCAACAAATAGCCTGGCATCCTATGTGAAGATGATAAAAAGAACTTCGGATATTATGTCTTTCTCAAAAAAGGAGTTTTCCCTTATCTTTAATCAAGTTATTTACACTCTGCATTTTTCAAACTGGATAGTGCTTTTCACCATTAACCTATTTATACGTTGGAGAAGTCTGAAATCAGAGAGAGTGAAGATATGATGAAAATCATCTTGCCTCTCTTAAATGCAAATGCTGACTTTTAAGGGATTAAATAGCAACTCACATGCTCTTCAAAGTGTTTTAATTCTTTTCAACGAGGAAATATAATGCAGCTCTGAATATTTTTTGGTTTGTACACTATTTAGTACTTACACAATGGGGAAGGGAAGGGGCAATGGGAAAAGCTCCCAAATACCAGTTCAACAGCGAAGGTTTGGACATTCACCGCAAATATCGGTGTAGTAAAAGTTCTGGTAGCTTGGAACAAAAGATCTTCCTATTTCCCAGTCAATATGCATTCACCTGGTGCTGACTTGTGCATGCATTTGTAGGTTTCATTTGCTTTAAGTGGAGGCCAAAAATTCACTGTTTCAAGAACAAACTTACTGTAAGTGTCTTTCAGCATGGATCTTCCCACAAACAATGTTGAACTTGTTCCAGAAAAGGAGACAATTGAAGATGGAAAAGAAGGATGCCCTGCATTCCACTGTGACCTCTATGACATAGAAATAGTTTACAAAATAACCCATGTGTTCCTCCAGGGATTAGCAGCAGCTTGTGTCGACAGCACAACAGGTGGTATATTCAGGTCCCCTGCTTCTGTGGCTGTTGATTTGAGAAAAGAAATGATTGACTATCTCACCCAGAGAAGTGAAAGTTTTGTTGCTGAATCTCTTATCTTGGAAGATGGTACAGAGGTTTCTGACCATCCTTATGATATTATTTCTGATTTTGTTGATGACTTTTCAAGTTCAAAGAGAAATTTCTTCAGTCGGGTTTCAGGATGGCTACTAAGTGAAAAGAGAGAAGACAAGATAGATGATTTCGTACAGGAGATGGAAGAAAATGGGTTTTGGCTGACAGATAGGAGAGAAGTAATTGCCCAGACTTTGGTTAAGAATGTTGACTTCAAGAACACATTTCACTGTGATAAGAAATTCAACAAAACTGAAGAGCTGGCAGAGCATGTTGTCAACTGTGACTTTAGGTCCATGAACTGCAAAAATGAGGGATGTACAGTTGTCTTTTGTGCTAGACATATGGAGAATCACGATTCAGTTTGTCCTTTCAAAATAATTCCATGTGAACAGAAGTGCTCAGATAGCATCATGAGACGTGAAATGGATCGGCATTGTATAACTGTCTGTCCAATGAAGCTTGTAAATTGTCCTTTCTATGCTATTGGCTGTCAATCCACTATACCCCGGTCTATGATTCAGCAACATTGCTCAGATGACCTCCATTTTCACTTGTTATATGCTCTTAAAAACATTCACAAGGGGGCTGCTGAGGAGGATCTAAAACACAGGGTGGATCAGATTTTGCAGGTGAGTCATAGTTTGATTGTATACATTTAAGCCACAATTGTTAATTCCACTCTATACCTACTGTAGGACTACAAGTGCTTGTAGACCAGAAAGAACCAAACACAAAAAAATTCTTACAGATTTTGGGATGCAAAAATATATATTGAATAATAGTGAGGGGCATTTACTAGGTAATGTTTGTAGGCAATTTACATTTACTGTCATCTGCTGCATCTTTTTTCTTTTTAATATTTCACTGTCTGTTTGTTGGCTCCTTGACGAGAAGGGACGAGAAGGTGAGATCTGGGATTTTGAAATCTATCATTGCACTCACAACTGCTACTTTATAGAAACCTTTTTTAATTTCTATACAAATTGTACCCTTGAAAAGGTGGCAAATATTTTACATTCACACCATCAAATTTTGATGGTAGTCTTTAATTATTGAAATTATATTCAATAGGCCATAATAGATGGCACCTTATGCTCTGCATTATTGGCTTCCTGCAAAATTTTGCATTCAATGGGATGGTGTTCTTCCACAATGTAAAATAGGAAATCAATCATCTATTAGTTGTGGGCGGATGCACTGTCCAACTTGCTGAATAAAGTCCTAAGCATATCAAAAATGGTTGTTTTTTTGTTCTATGAAATTATCACTGCTTTCTGGTGAAGTCCTAGTGTATTCGATGTTATTCACATGCCTTTTTCATAGATGGGTTCATCCTTTTTATCATTTCAATACTGGATCACTCATTCATTGTATCCTGATTATATGCTGGTAAATAAATGGATTCACAATTCCTAACCATAGGTGAAACCTTTGTTTTTCTATGACAGTCATCTTCTAGTCAGCTAAAAGCAGCTAGAGACGCAAGATCTCTAACCCTTAGAGTCAGGGATCTTGATGCAAAGCTTGGGCCATTAGAAGTTAGTACTGCCAAAAAGGTTAGTGAAGACTCCACAGAGGCTACAAATAACATTACTGACAAATCCACTGACACTGTAAACAAGGCAATTGAAGAATCATCTGAGGATGGAAATGGTGGCATTGAAAAATCAATCAACACCATAAACAAGATCAGTGAAGAGTCCAGTGAAGCTGCAAATTACATTACAGACAAATCCACTGAGGCTGCAAATAACATGACTGACAAATCTACTAGTGCTGCAAACAAGGCAATTGAAGAATCATCTGAGGATGGAAATGGTGGTGTTGAAAAATCAATCAACACCATAAACAAGATCGGTGAAGAGTCCAGTGAGGCTGCAAATTACATTACAGACAAATCCACTGAGGCTGCAAACAACATGACTGACAAATCCACTGATGCTATAAACAAGGCAATTGAAGAATCATCTGAGGCTGGAAATGGCGGTGTTGAAAAAACGACCAACATGACAAAGAAGGTTGGTGAAAAATCCACTGAGGCTGCAAATAACATTACTTACAAATCCTCTGAGGCTATAAAAAAGGAAAATGAAGAATCATCTGAGGCTGGAAATTATGTTACTGAAAAATCAACGAACACCACAAACAAGGTTGGTGAAGAGTACACTGAGGCTGCAAAAAGCATTACTGACAAATCCACTGAGACTTTAAATAAGGCAATTGAAGAATCATCTGAGGCTGGAAATGATGTTATTCAAAATTCAACCAACTCCACAAACAACGTTGGTGAAGAGGCTACTGAGACTTCAAATTTAACGTCTCATGCATCAGAGGAAGCCAAAAGCCAAATTTGAACATAAATCACCTGTATTTTCTTGGCAGAACCTACTCGTGAAATGTTGGAAATCTTATCCAGCAGGAAGCTCAATCATGCAACTTCTTAGGTGCTCAAACACTTGTTCCTACATACCACTTGTTTTTATTAATTTCTTTTCTGACAGCGAATTTTTTTTATCGGATGTCCCCAAGGGAACACAGTAAATAATTTTTTAGTCATACAATTTTATAAGATAAATGACAATACCATGTTCTTGTATTTGTCACTATGGAGCAATACGCTTTCTGACATCAATTAATATCAGGTATATTTACACCTCAATATCAGACCTGGATGATCCTAATTGTCAAATGGATAAACACATTACGGAAACTGTTAAGAGTGCGGATGCTCTGTATATAGATGGCATCAATTTTTAGTCCACCATGCAGTGTTCTTTCAGGAGGCTTAGTTTTTGTCCTTTTTAAAAGGATGCAAGCTGCTAAGACAAATTAAATTAGTTTGATTTCCTATGTTGTTTGCCTGACATTCAGGATGAGAGGAAACGAGAAATAGAAAAGAATAGACATTATTTTTGGAGCAATTCATGAACTTTCTCAGTGGGATCTCTGATTAACAAAGGCAGGCCAGTGCAAACTGAATTACTAAATGCTCTAGTTCGCCTTATGCAACGAAAAGCTCTCTCCTTGTCAATAATTCTACTGTATTTTTTACCTCCCTTTTAATTGCTCAGCACAGGCTCTTGTGCTTTCAAACCAAATTATAATACGGGACAGGAGTACTAGAAGGCAAGGGACGACCTTCTAACTCAAAGGCAACCACAAATTGTTTATAGATCGATGGCGGATAATTAAAAAGGGGAAGGCGGCCAATTGATGCAATGTCATTGGTCCACTCTATATGAGCCAATCTAGGCAAGAATACCCAGAGATCTAAAACATTTTAGTCTGTCTTAGCCTTGAGTCCAGCAAACTCCTTTGCAGGTACCGTACCCCAATGACGGAAACGCCACCTGCGAGCCAAAAACCAAACAAAACAGAGAGTGCCTAAGCTCTGCTCTCACCTTTCATCGCCCCTGCACAAACCATAACGCAAAAACTTTACAGAAGGAGGAGGGAGAGCAAACCCCTAGCCTAGACGGAGACCAAAGGACGATCTATTACCCTGCCCCGAAGGGCAAAGGAGCCAAGCGAGCATCCTCAGTGGTACCAAGAGGAAAATGCAAAGAAAACGAGAGAAATTTCTCTCTTAAAACAAGAGAGATTAATCTCCTCTGGTCAGGCGACACTGCTCAGTGATTATAGCTGTTTTTTGTACCTATAGGCAGTAAGGCTTTCATGGTTTACTGGGTTGATGAAGGTTTTCCTAAGACTATATTCTATGGATTTGGGTTGTTGTATGGAGCTTTGCCAATTATGTAAGCCTCGTTTATCATACGTTTAAAAAAGGTAAAATGTGCTGATAAAAAGCGCACTCTCACCTGCTCCCAAAATGATGCCAATCAAAGTCATTAGCAATCTGAGAGATGCAAAAGGAGCTACTTGTTTTTATCTTGATATACCGTATGGAAAAAGCATTCAACAATTCATAAAAGGAATAGGCCATCTGATTTAAAATAGACGTTTGCATGCTCTTCTTAGCCAAGAAAAAAAAAAAAAAAAAAGAATTACAGTCCAGTTTTGACGTTCAAATTCCGCTTATAAAGAGAAATGAAAAGAAAAAAAAACAACAAAACAAATTTCTGGAACCAACAGAAAATACAAGTTAGTAAAAACGAAAATTGATCGCCTCTCTTCTTTCAGCAGTCTTAAAATATATCCTCAAGAACGAACCCCCCTGTTGAGACTAACCATGCGGTTAGAAGCATCCATTTGAGATCCCCTCAATGCCGCTCTTCCTGACCCACCATATCCAGCATCTTGATATCGTGACCCTCCAGAATATCCACCTGCACGTGTCCCTCTTGAATAACCACCACCAGTGCCTTGGCCTAATGCCGGTGGTCTCCCACTCCCAACATTATACCCCGTACGCCCTGAGCCTTGCCTCCCCTGAGTGAAAGACGAATTGTCTTGCCACTTGCCACCTGCAGCAACCATGCTAGCATAATCCTGGCTATCTTTCCGCCTCATAGGCAAATCCAAACCACCACCACCAATCCTTGCCTCTATGGCCCTTTCATTACTTTCAGCAAGAACTGACAGCTTCTCTGTTAACTGGAATGCCAGAACCTGCAACCTCGTATGCTCAACATCATGAAAGACAATGCACTGTGTTGGCTGGTCCCAACTTGCATGGAGCTCCTCATTGATCATCATTTTGCTAACAATGCTGTGAGTCTGGGCTGCAGGGAGATCAAACATTTTGGTGAGTTGATCTAAGCTATGCGACTCATATGAGGATGAGTAGGTGAAAAGGTAGGTCCTCAGAGCTTCTTCCTTAATCTTGGCCTTAAGCATCTCAAGGACACTGTCTCTGTTCCTGAGAAGCCTCCAGACATCAAGTGACTTGATAACATCAAAGGCCTTCTGGAAATCTCCCTTGCTAAGAGCTCGAGTGGCAGCCATCACGTGATCCCTGACATTTTCAGGAGGGCCTGTGAAAGTTTGCCTCTCACTCACCTCGAGCAACCGCCTAAATGTCTTGCTAATGACTTTGCGCTTAGCATCATGAGTGTTGGCTGCCATGTTGGGGACCTCCAGCAGCATGGCACAAGTGAGGTGGACAGCCTCCAAAAGCTCAAGATTTATGTGCATATGATAAGGCATTTGCCGTCTCCTTTCCAGCCTTTCCTGTCGTAATCAATTTACAATACACATGCTTTAGCAACAATGCTACATTTAGATCAAATGTAAGAAACTCTATAAATGCATAAAACATTACCAATCCTTGATATCACAACTAAATAATCCAACTAATGAAAACAAATCTAGCATCATACAACATGTTTTGTGCCCCCAACAGCAAGTGCCTTTTATGCAGTCCATGATGCTTAATACTTTTCACAAGATGACATACAAATGGCCAGAATGGACATTGGATTACACATCATAAACAACCCAACTATGTGCCCTTGTAGCTTTAAACCAATCAGATGGATCACACATTTATTTTGTACTAGTTCACATGCCCATCAAATTGCAATAAAAGCTGCAGTCCGTCCTTCTCCCCAAAAAAAAAAAAAAAAAGGGCTTAAACACCACTCACAAAGTACCAGAAACAATATTTTTCTTCTTGTATTTTGCACTCTAGTGAATGCTACATTGACCTGTGAAATAACAGAGCAAGAAAGCAATACTGAATCTTTTTAACAGTCAGCTTAAAATACCCTCAATTGGGAGAGGGGGAAAAAAAGAAAAGAAAGGAAAAGACAGCAAAGATAGGTATGAGAAAATGTTGAGAGCTGCATTCATGATTCATAACCAAAATTTACTTGACCAGAGGCCATGCTAACACAAAAAGACTAGAACATTAAAAGGTTAAAGTTCTCAGGCATAAACACAATTTAAGAGAAGTAGCCTGTTATGGGCACATGCCCAGTCAAACATCAAACTAAATATCATTTATCTTTGTATTCTAAAAGGTAAAGTACATAACAATTAATTTACCTACTGTTACTAGATCTATCAACCCCAAGTCCACCCTCCAACCCCCAAAAAGAAAAAAATACAATAAAAATATTTGTCAAAAAGAGAGGTTCAGTACAACAAAAAGTTTTGGTTCACTACCAGAATAATAATTCAAGTGCACATAAAAGTCAATTTGCTCAACTAGCAGAACAAGCATTTCTTAAAGTTAAGGGTCTGTTCATTTGCGGAAAACTGAAGTAATTTCTATAAACTTTTCAAACAAAATTTGAAAAAACAGAGTTTCGTATTCACATGTCCTAATTTTCCAATGGATAACTAGAAAACTAGTTCTCTAGTTTTTCAAAATTTAACTAAAATTTTAATTTGTTTTCCACTATTTTCCTTTAGAATAAAAGTCCTATTTTCCAATTGTTTTCCAAAAAGAAAACAATGACATTTTATAACCAAAATTATATTATAATTGTTCATAACTAAAATTGAATAATTATTTTAGAAAATATTTGTTTATAATAATAAAAAAAATCATATTATTATAAATTAAATGAATAAAAAAATATTAAAAATTTTTCAAAAGTAAAATAAGTTTCTACATACATTTTATAATGATTTTTTTTTTAATTATGAAAAATATGAACCTTTTTTAATTTTTTGAATTAGAAAACCGTTTTCTACTATTGACAGGTAAATGTGGTTTCCATGCTTTACCTTGTTTTACATGAAAAATTAAAACTAAAATTTTCTTAAAAAATGGATAATGAAAAATAGAAAACTGTTTTCTACAACTAAAAGTAAACAGGTCCCAACTATTTCACATATAATTCTTACCATACATGAGAATAGATTTAACACACAAGCCTCATAGAATGTCTTACTTGAATATCTTTTCATATAAGGTACACTCTCATAAGCAATGAAATAGCAAGACCACATTTATGTCTTTCATACTAAAATTGTTACTGAGAAATTCTTGTATGTACATGGAAAGAAGTTTTCAAATATTGAACCAACTCTTGACACGGACCATTTATATAAAATAACAACATTCTGCATAAATACTACAAATGCAACTACTCTATAACAGGCATAAAAATTTTACAGGTTTCCTAAAAATGGAAGGAAAGAAATGAAGAACAATATTTAGAAAATTAAGACGAAAAGCATAGTGTATTGTGAAAACCGGAACCTTCATTTTCACCATTTCTTTTTGCATACAATTTAAACAATTGGTCTCCATCGATTAATGGACCATTTCCTTTTTTTCAAACAATAGGCCAGAAGATTAAGATGTTATAAATCATGTAATTGTCTTTCATTCACAAGAATCCAAAAACTATATATTGTTAACTTTAAAAGCATAAAGATAATACTTCTACAATTTCCAAGTTGTTGAGAACTTGAAATAACAAAAATGAGACAACCACCAATTACATAATAAGTATGGTACGTATAACAGATAATATAGAAAGAAAAAAAAAAAAAAAAAAACCTGTTCTGGAGTCTTCTCATGATACCGATTTTGTGAAACACCTTGTGCCAGCAACTCCTTTACCCTTCCACCAGAATACAATTCAGAAAGACAGCCATGTCCTTCATTGATTAGCCCAACACGGAATGCACATAAACCAAGCTGTGCCATAGCCCTATTGAAAAGAATCTGGGTTGAAATGTCCATATGCTGGATGCTATCCTGCAGGTGACTCATCAAAAACAAGTCTCGGGAGGTTGAGAACTCATCCAATAGAGCATGGTGATAAATATCACAAAGCATTGCACGAGCTTTAGTTCGCTCATCTCCATACTTGTATATGAGAGAGACTAACATATCCATCATTGTTCTGCTACTCTCAGGAAAAGTAGGCTTTCGAGGCACGAGCTCAGGAGTGATAACAAATGCAGATGGACCCTTACTTTCCTCAACGTTAGACTCCTCCCCAGACCTTTCACCATCATCTACCTGTTCAGCCAATTTCCTCATAGCATCATAAACCTCTTGCGGTTTGTAGTAGATCAGTTCAACCCGCCTAAGCGCAACCTTTGATGCAGCTTTAAAGTCTCCGACCCTCTCAAGATACTCTTGGACATTTTGAGCAAGAATCAAAAACATAGGTTCATCCTGCAGTCTCTCAACATACTCACGTGTATGTGGATCAATGCATTGCAAACTCTTGAAGAACTCAGCATCTATCCGCTCAAGGAAAGCCACCAAGTTCCCCCAAACCCGAATAGTTCCATTGTAGTCTGTCCCCTTCTGGGTTTCCTTCTCGTCAGGCTCAACCATATCATCCACTACAATGTTAGGATATTGGACCAGAATATCAAGAACAACCAGCATATTCTGCAAACATTTCTTCCATATATTTATGGGCATATGACCACTAAGTCCAGGATTTACATCAAACTGGGCAGAGACCACACTAAAAAGAATCTCAAGCTTCTGTGCAGGGGTCTTGGCAACCTTAGTCAAGAAAGTTAGTTGTTCAACCTGCTCAAACCTTCCAGTTCCCTTCCTACCTCTAGCAGCAACAACCTCTTTAAACTTTTTATTCACTGTATCCCAGGTGATTTCACTAGGATCTTTCATAAACTGCCTATCCATGAGCTTATCTTTCTTGCTCATCATCTTCTGCCAATCACCTTCAATCTCAGTTTGATTATCCTGATGATCTTCGTCCTCTTCATCCTCATCAGACATTGCGATCTTTGAAGGGTCCTCCACAAACTCTGAATCTGAATCTTCCTCCTCTTCTGTCTCCTCATCTCCCTCCTGTTCCTCCTCGCTCTCTGGATTCTCCCTAAATTTATTAATCAAATCCTCATATTGCTTATTGTTCTTCTTCAGTTTCTGCTTCATTGAGTTCAAGGCCTTAGCATTACTACTGCTCATCTTCTTCTTTGCTTCCTTATTTGCCAAAGCCTGATTCAAGAAATCCTCCAACATGACAAGAGCTTTGATGTAAAGGGTAGGGACCCTGTCAGACTCTGTTACCCGCATGACTCTCTCAAGCTGTTTATTGATTTTGTCAAAGCTCTCTTGCAAGCTGACCCAATCATTGATCTTCATTGCATTCTTCATTTGATCAACAGTAGCTGACATCTCCTCAAAACGTTTGTCTTTGGCTGACCTGACAACACGCTTTTGGTCATCAGAGTCATCACTATCACTAGCGGTTCCCCTGAGATACCTATTTTGTGGGGCTTGAGTGGTAGAGTCGCCTGCTGCCTCATTATCAAAATCTTCTTCAATTTCACTCTCTTCCTCCTCGGAGTCACTGCCACCCTAAAATATAAGATCAAGACAAAACAATGTCATTTATATTCGCCTAGAATAGAAAATCCCAAAACAAAGACTTGAAACTATAACAAACCTGTCCCCAGAAACGCGATGCCATCTTCTAGTAGAAATTAAATGCAATGAACCAGAAAAGAATGAGAATCTGAAATAACACAAGCAAACACCATAGTAATTAATTACATCCAAGAATAATAAAATATCAAGAACAAACGCAATTTCCACATATTCCAAGGCTTAGGTTTTCCTTAAAAATCCTGATTTTTATAAAACTTGATTTTCTTCATAAACCCTAGTTATTAAAAATAAATAAAATGTTGGCATTCAATACAATTTTGCCTCATATTTCTCTAATCTCTAATCAAGAAAAAAAAAATCATATCAGTAAGCTCTGTTTGGAAATTATAATTTCATAAGAATTCAACTCAATTGATTTCTTTTTTTTTTAATTCTTATGCTTAAAAATCTAATCGGTAAAAGAATTCAATTCTTTTTAAATAAAAAAATCATTTTAAAGAAATAGAATTGAATGAGAATTAAATTGAATTCTTTTCTTACAATTACATGTGATCTTTTTTACAAACTAAGCCTTAGGCTCCTTTCAAATGTACAATTGAAATGAATTCTTTTATTACAAATTTAGAGCAAGTTTCGGTTACTGTTATGAAAATTCATAACTATTATGAAACTTACACTGAAAAAAATTGCAGAATACTAAGTATAAAAGAAACAAGACGTCATTCAAGATAATTTTGCCTCACAAGAAATCAAAATTTTCATTAACAGCAACAGAAATTTACACTATAAAAATTGAAATACTAAGTATAAATGAAATTGGCTGTCTAATCAAGAAATCAAAAAAAACCAATAACAGTAACAGAAATTTACGCCCAAAAAAAAAAAGGAAATGAAGAACACTAAGTATAAACGAAATTGGTGACAGAAAAGGTACCGAGAGGAAACACTGCTGGAGAAAGTGTTGCGATTGCGGAGAAAATAACCGACCTAGTCGTCTTTGGTAACAACAGCAGATGGATAGAGGGAGCGAGCTAATAAAGGGAAGAGATGAGGGAAGGAGGGATCCAAATGGAGAAACGTGGCGGCAACGAGTGACAAATAAAAAGATAGGAAGTAGAATAACCCTAAGCGACAACTACGTTGGTATCGGGTCCTTTCAATTAGAAATGGGCCATTGTGGGCCCGACCCTAATATAATGGGTAAGGCCCGTTCATTTAATAGTGTGCGGATATTGGTATTTTAAAAAAATAAAATAAAATTACTATTTAACCCTTATTCTAACAAAATTAATTACTTTGCGGTTTCGATTCCAATTCAAGGTCTGCTAAGGAATTAATTTTAATACAATTTTAGTTCGATTCTTTGATTTTTAGAGTTGATTCTCAATTTTTCCATTTTGATAGATACGTTTCGATTTGAATTACAATTCCTATATGGTGATTCAAGATCCAGTTTTTTTGAGAAATTTTTAGAGCAAAATTCAAAATTATCAAGATCTTCATAAAATTGTGGTTAGTAGTGAGATTAAAGCAACGAGCTTTAATAATATGATCATTTTGTATCATTGTAAATAAATATTTTTTAAATAATTATTAATTTTAGAAATTAAAAAGTTATAGCATAATTTTGATTATAAAAAATAATGGTTTTGCATTTAGAAAACAGTTGGAAAATAGAATATTTATTATAAAGGAAAACAATGAAAAACAGCAAAAACAATTTAAAATTGTTTTCCAAGTCTTAATTAAATTTTAAAAAATTAGAAAACTGATTTTATAATTTTGCATTTAGAAAACTGACACATATAAACACAAAACTTTATTTTTCAATATTTTTAGAAAATTTTTCTAAAAAATTTATTCAAATTTTCCACAAGTGAATAGGCCTTATAAGTCCTAATTTAATTAAAGATAATTTTGCCTTTTACTCAATATTAATAAAAAAAATTGATTTAAAATTAGGTAGAAGGATCTCAATGATTATGAAAATAAAATCGAGGAATTAAATAATTTAATTTTTAAAATATAAAAACTCTAAGCATTAATAATAATAATAATTAAAGACTAAATAATATATATATATATATACAGTGGTATATATATAAAATATAATAGTATTTCTAAAGAAATATCACATAACACTTTTTTTAAAAAATATATCACGTGTCATCTTCTATTATTAATTTTTTTATACTCTTTTATAATAATAATTATTTAATTATTTTTTATTCATCTTTTAATTATCAATATTATTTATAATTATAGCTTAATATTTATAATTTAAATTTATTATTTTTTTTAAATTTTGATTTTTAAAAATAAAAATTCTTTGTGATTAAATGTAATATTTAAAAATTATTTATATTTAAAAATTATTTATATTATTTCTTTTATAAATTTATTTATATAAAAATATATGTCACCCTCAATAATAATAATAATAATAATCATAATAATAATAATAATAATAATAATAAAAGTTTAAAATTAAAAATAATTTAATAATAACAACAACAATAATAATAATAATAATTTAAAATTAAGAATAATTTAATAATAATAATAATAAGTCAGTGATAACCATTAATTTAAAGAAAATTGATCATTAATTTTTGATATCATAATCAACTATCATATAATTTAATATTTTTAAATTATTTCATATTTTTAATAAATATTTTTATTATATTATTATATTTTTTATTATTTTATTATAAATATTTATTAAAAATTTTGAGAAACAAAAAAGCGTAATCTACATAAAAAGTTATAAAAAATAAAATATAAATAAGTCAGTGATGACTATTAATTTAAAGAAAATTGATCATTAATTTGTCATATCATAATCAACTATCATATAATTTAATAATTTTAAATTATTTCATATTTTTTAATAAATATTTTTATTATATTTTTATATTTCTAATTTTTTATTATAAACTTTTATTAAAAATTTTGAGAGAAAAAAAAAAGTATTACCTACGAAAAAGTTATAAAAATAAAATATAGATATTTGACTTATTTATAACTACCAGAATACCCATGCTATGCATGGTAATTAATATATATATATATATATATATATATTATTTTTCAATTAAAAATATTTTAATATTACTATTTAAAATATTAAAATTCTAAAATGCTAATAATAAATTTTAATCAAGTAAGTTAACAATTGCTCTCAAATCAATGAACTTAATAACCATAAGTTTTTTTAATGGCCTTAAATTATTCTTCTTATATAATAATAATAATAATAATAATAATATCATTTTAAAATAATAAAAATTAAATTAAAGTAAATTAAAATTTATTAAATGAATAAAAGGAAGAGAAAAAATTTTTAAATATTAATTTTTCTTCAAAGTAAATATGAGTCTTAATTTTACTGCAATTGATAACTTTTAAATATTAATTTTTCTTCAAAGTAAATATGAGTCTTAATTTTACTGCAATTGACTTTTTAAATTAAAAATTAGGAACATAATAGCATGTGATAATTATATTTATTAATTATATTATATCTGTTTAAAAAATACAAAAAATACTTAATATTAACTTTTTTCTTTTAAACAATTAAAAATTTATGGATAGGCATTACATTTAATAATTCGACATGTTAAAAAAAAATAATCATTAATTTCTCATAAAAATTTAAATATGTTTGATTGTAATTTAGAGCAGATATTTTAAAGGAAATTAAATTTTTAGTTGTAATAATAATTGAACAATCATTATAATATTAGTTAAATTTTAAAATTAAATGTCTTGAGTTGTAAAATTATGAGTAATTAAATACTAAATTTAATTATAATAAATGTGTTCAAAAATATTTTACTTTCCTTTAAAGTAACTGTCATTGACTTTTTAAAATTAAAAAGTAAGAAACTTGTAATAAATGACAATTATATTTAGTCATCAATATTTTTTCTATTATTTAAATTTGAAATATCAAAAGAATTAATAATCGTACTTAAAAATAAAATTATATAATAATTATATATTATAACTGTTTAAGAAATATAGAAAATTTATCATCAATAAATTTAATTATAAATTGCTATTTGCTATAAATGTGATAAATTTAAAATCCTATATCTTCTTGAATTTATTTTACAAAATCTGAACAACCTCTTAATTAATAAATTAATATAAATTAACTCTTAATTTTTCCTATCTATAATTAAATTAAGCTTTTCTATACATTTTTAATAATTAAATAATTAGTAACTTAATCATAATTTATAGAAATTATATTATTAATTAATATTTCTAAATAATAATAAAATAATATAACATAACATGATTAATATTAACCAAATTAATAATATTAATTATTTATTAATATACTATAAAAATATCAAAAAATAATGAAAATTGAATATTAATATAAATTTATTGTTTAACATAACTATGAAAATAAATTTTTATTTCATTTTATTTTTTCATAATTCATTTTATATAGCATTCAATATATAATTAAAATATATCTTTATTAAATGAATACTAAAATAAAATAAATAAAAATAAAAATACTATTAAAGTAAATTAAAAAATATTAAATATATAAAAGAGAGAAAAAAAAATATTTAACTCAATGTGATTATTTTCATAGCATAATTTTAAATTATTTTATTAATTTTAAGATATATATAATTCTTAAATTTTTATAATTAAATGAAATAATTAAAAATTTAAGAATTATTAAATGATAAATTTATAAAATTATTATAATATGTCTAATATTTTTATTTGGTTAACCATAAAAATTGTGATAATAATGGTAATAATAAAAATAATTAATAATAACAATAATGATAATAATTAATTACATTAATTAATATAATTATTAAATATAATCTCTATATACATATAAAATAAAGAGTTTTTCATATATCTAATTAAATTGAGGTTTCTACATATTTGTAGTAATAATAATAATAATAATAATAATAATAACTATTTATTACAATATTAAAGTAATAACTAAGTAAATAGTTTAAAACTTATATACACATAATTAGATAATTAATAACTTTATTATAATTAAAAAAAATTGTATCATTAATTAATTTTTTTAAATGATAATAAAATAATATAACATAATTAATATTAACCAAAGTAATAGTATTAATTATTATTAATATACTACAAAAAATATAAAAAAAATTAAAAATTGAATATTGATGTAAATTTGAGTTGAGTTGAGATTGATATAAATTTCCTATTTGCCATAACTATAAAAATAAATTTTTATTTCATTTCATTTTTTCATAATTCATTTTGTGTGCATATATATATGTATATACATATATATCTTAATCACCAAGAATCTTGATCATATATATATATATATATATATATATATATATATATATCTTAATCATCGAGAATCTTAGTCATAATTTAGAGTAGATATTTAAAAAAAAAAATTAATTAAAACTATTTAGGAAATATAAATAAAATTTGATGTTGACCTTTATTTTTTAAAATTAAAGATTAATTAACTTTAAAATTTCAATCATTAATTTCTCACAATAATTCAAATATCCCATAATTCTTGATTTTAATTTAAAGCATATATTTTAAATGAAATTAAACTTAGTGAAAAATTTTATCATTAATTTCTAAAAAAAATTAAATATCTTATGATTCTTAGTTCTATTTTTAAACAGATATTTTAAAGGAAATTAAACTTAATTATAGTAATTAATAATTTGTCATTATTTAAATTTGAAAGATTATATTAATTAAGAATTGTATTTAGAAAATTAGATTATATAATAATTATATATTACAACTATTTAGGAAATATAGATAAAATTTAATTTTGATATTTTTTTAAATAACCTTTAATAATTAGACATCTTTTAAAAAAATTTAATTAGTAATTTATCACAAATATTTAAATATCATTGATTATTGATTCTAATTTATAACATATATTTTAAAGAAAATTAAATTTAATTAAAACTATTTAGGAAATATAAATAAAATTTAATGTTGACCTTTCATTTTTTTTTAAATTAAAGATATTTAAATTTAGAAGTTATATAATCATTATATATTTCAACTATTTAGAAAAATACTGAAAATATTAAATCTCCAAGGCAGAGTCTTTTTTGTAGTTACTATCATTTTCTTTTTCTACTTCATTTTATTAGTGTTTTGCTTTAAAATGACAATCCCTCTTGTGATTCTTTTTGAATTTTCACTTCTTCTGTCACTCTTTACGGTAATTTTGCAATTTTTTTTTTCATTTGACTTTGTTATACTCGGTTTTGCGCTCTATTTTCTTGTTGCGATTGTTGATTTTTTACTTAATTTCTCTAAAAAGAAAAATATTTCAACTTTATTTTCAAAGAATATGGAAAACTTTCCTTATTAAGTATATTGTTTTTTTGGGCTTGTTCTTTTGCAATAATAAGATCATTATATTCTAATGCCAATTAAACAAAATTTGCCTTTATTTATTTGTTTATTTTTAATACTATGGAAGGCATGTTTTATTTGTTGAGATGAATTTTATGATGAATCTTTATAGTGTTTGATTTGTAAATTTGATATTGTAGTACTGATCTAATGATATATTTGTGATATAACTTCTAAATGAAGATACATGGCCTGCAGTGACTGCTTTACTTCACTTCAAGTTTAAAGAATCATTACAATTCACAAATTATAGAATTTGGATAACAAAGAATAAAATATTATTCTCTTAATTTTTTATACTCAATAAATTGAACTTTGATAAAAAAGAAAAGAAAATATGTGTATTAAGGCATATTGAAGATTCTTTTTATGTGTATTTAAGTAGTAAAAAATTAAATTTGGATTATAGCTTAAAAATTAAATAAAAGAAAAAATTGTAATTAATAAAATTGACAAATGAGATAAGGGAAAAAATTGCTAGCAATAAATGTAATTTAATATAATTAGCACATGTGGGAAGAAGAAAATATTGCTAGCAATAAATTTAATTTAATATTACCACTTGGCATTATCACTCAGCACAGTAGAAAATTTGACTACTTTAAATAGTGCCACTTGTCATAAATATAATTATTTAGAATCTTATGTGATAACACCAAGAGAAAATCTGTCTGCTTTATATATATACTAGCGAAATGCCCGTGCAATGCACGGTAATATATATATATATATATATATTATTTTTCAATTATAAAGATTTTAATATTACTATTTAAAATATTAAAATTCTAAAATGTTAACAATAAATTTTAATGAAATAGGTTAATAATTACTCTCAAATCAATGAACATAATAGCCATAAAATTAAATAGTTTATAACTTATATACACATAATTAGGGAATTAATAACTTAATCATAATTTTAAGAAAATTGTTTCATTAATTAATTTTTATAAATGATAATAAAACAATATAACATAATTAATATTAACCAAAGTAATAATATTAATTATTTATTAATATACTATAAAAAAATATAAAAAAGAATGAAAATTTAATATTGATATAAATTTCTTATTTGCCATAACTATGAAAATAAAATTTTATTTCATTTCATTTTTCTATTATTCATTTTGTGTATATATATATCATTTAATATATAATTAAAAATATATTCTCTGATTTCTTATTTTAATTTAGAATATATATTTTAAAGAAAATTAAACTTAATTATGGGATATATATATATATATATATATATATATATATATATATATATATATCTTAATCATCAACTAATTTAGAGTAGATATTTTAAAAGAAATTAAATTTAATTAAAACTTTTTAGGAAATATAAATAAAATTTAATGTTGACCTTTCATTTTCTTTTTTAAATTAAAAACTAATTACCTTTAAAATTTCAATAATTAATTTCTCATAAGAATTCAAATATCACATGATTCATAATTTTAATTTAAAGTATATTTTTTAAGGAATTAAATTTAATGAAAATTTTTATCATTAATTTATAAAAAAATTTATATATCTCATGATTCTTAGTTCTACTTTTAAACATATATCTTAAAGGAAATTAAATCTAATTACAGTAATTAATAATTTTTCAGAATTTCAATTTGAAAGAGGATATTAATTAAGAATTGTATTTATAAAATTAGATTATATAATAATTATATATTATAACTATTTAGAAAATACAGATAAAATATAATTTTAAAACTTTTTTTTAAATAATTAGACATCTTTTAAAAAAAGTTTAATTATTAATTTCTCATAAATATTAAAATATTATTGATTATTAATTCTGATTTAGAACAGATGTTTAAAAAAAAATTAAATTTAATTAAAATTATTTAAAAAATATAAATAAAATTTAATGTTGACATTTCATTTAAAAAAAATTAAAGATATTTAAATTTAGAAGTTATATAATAATTATATATTTTAGCTCTTTATAAAAATACTAAAAAAATTAAGTCTTAAAGGCAAAGTCTTTTTTGCAGTTACTATTATTTTCTTCTTCTCGTTAATTTTATTAGTGTTTTGCTTTAAAATGACAATTTTTATTGTGATTCTTTCTGGATTTTCACTTCTTCTGCCACTCTTTATGGTAAATTTGCTATTTTTTTTTTTCATTTGACTTGGTTACAATCGGTTCTATGCTCTATTTTTTGTTGGGATTATAGATTTTCTACTTAATTTATCTAAAAAGAAAAATATTTCAACTTTATTTTCAAAGAATATGGGAAACCTTCTTTACTAAGAAAATTGTTTTTTGGGGTTTGTTTTTTTTAGCTTGTTCTTTTGTAATAACAGAATCATTCTATTATAATCTCAGTTAAACAAAAATCATCTTTATTTATTTATTTGTTTTTTTAATACTATGGGAGGCATGTTTAACTTAAGACATTTAATTTTAAAATTCAATGAATATTATCATGACTATCTAATTATTACCACAACTAAAAGTTTAATTTTCTTTAAAATATCTGCTCCAAATTAAAACTAAGCATATTTAAATTTTTGTAAAAAATTAATCATTGAGTTTTCTTTTAAAAATATCTAATTATTAAAGATAATACTTATTCATTAATTTTTAATTTTTTTTAAAGAGATAAAAGTTAATATTAAGTTTTTTCTGTATTTTTTAAACAATTATAGTATATAATTACTGAATATATTTATCACACATTATTATATTCTCTAATTTTTAATTTAAAAATGTTAATCACAGTAAAATCAATACTCATATTTACTTTGAAGGAAATTCAATGTTTAAAAAATTTTCTCTCTCCATTTTATAAATTTAATAAATTTTAATTTATTTTAATATTATTTAATTTTTATTATTTTAAAATGATTTAATAATATTATTATTATTGTTATTGTAAAAAAATAATAAATAGCAATTATATATTACAATTATATAAGATATTAAATTAACATTAAAGGTTAAAATTATGAAAAATTAATATTCCATAAATACTATGTGAAATTTTATAAATATTAATAAATTCAATTCAACTTGCTTTTTTTTTTAAATTACTATCAGTAAAATTAGCATGTGGCAAGAAAAAAAATTACTAGCAATAAATTTAATTTAATATTACTACTTGTAGCATAAATATAATAGTTTTACAATTCTATGTAGCAACACTGAAGAAAACTTGATTGTTTTAAATATTGTCACGTGGCTTAAATATAATAGATTTAAAATTTTATGTGGTAGCACCAGGGGAAAACTTATTTGCTTTATATATATATATATATATATATATTAGTATGTATTAATTTTTATATTAATAATTTAATACTCTTTTTATTTTACTTTTCTAAAATTAAATAATACTTATTATTATTATTATCTTTATAGCTAACTTATGGCCATTAAGTTAAAACCGTCAAATAAATGAAAAATATTTTATTATTACAAAAATTGAATTCAAATGTTTTTATTATCATTTTTTAATTAAATATTATTTAATTATAAAATTAAACTTTTATTTAAATAGTTTCTATTAATTTGTTCATATATAATATACATATTAATTATTCTCTTATCATCAAATATTTTTATTTCAGCTAAGTGTTCTCAAATTTTATTTTAATTTACTATTTTTTTATTATTTATTTCAAAAGTTATTAGTTACTATTCTCAAAATTTATTTATTTAAATATATTTAATTAATATTTATTCAATTACTAATTATTTAATAAATTTCTTATTTAATATTTCTTAAAATTTTTAATATTTTATTATATCATATACAATTATAACTAATTTTTTTATTATTCATATTTTATTATCATTAATTTTTAATAAAAATATTTTCAAATTTTAATTAAATATCTAAAATTTTATGCATAAATTATTCCTCAATTATACTTTTATATAAAAATAGAATTTCAAAAGTAAAACACAAATATGATAATATTGAAAATTTAACTTCAAGTAAGATGATTAAAAAAATAAAATTATAATATTAAAATTATAAAATATGTTTTTTTTAAATAGTATGTATTTTTAGTATTTATTATATTAATAAAAAATAATAATATTTTAAATTTTAATTTTTATAAAATATATTTATCGTATATCATAAATTTATGTAAAGTGGTAATCATTTTTGTGAAAGAATTATTTTATAAAAAATATATCAAATTAATAAAAAAAATTACACTTTATAAAAATTTAAAAATATAATATTTTTAAAAAATAATATAACAAAATATTATTTTTAGTTAATAATGATGCTATATATTTTCATTATTATTAAAATTAAATAATTCAATTCATTATTAATAATTTAATTCAATATTAATAATTTAATATATTTTTTATTATATTAATAACAAAAAATTATATTTATATATTTTTTAAATAACATTATTTTCTCGTTAATCTAATATATTTTTTATAATTTAAAAAAATTAGTTTACATAAATTATGAGATAAAATATAAAAATTTTATGAAATTTAAATTATTTTTTGTATAAAGTAATTTTATTAGACTTTAATCGAAATAATCATAAAAATCACTATTAATAAATGTATAAAAAGAAATAAATAGATATTTTAATTAGTTACACCTTAGATTAATTAAAATTTTTTTATTATAAAGATAAAAATTTATCCATATTAAATTAAGTAAGAGATAAATTTTAATTAAAAATTAATTTAATAACAATAATACTAAAAATTAAATTAAAAAATAAAAAATATAAATTATCCCTGTATAATAGATATTATGCTAGTTTCTCATATATATATATATAGAGAGAGAGAGAGAGAGAGAGAGAGAGAGAGAGAGAGAGAGAGAGAGAGAGAGAGAGAGAGATCAAATTGCAATTTATTACACACGAAAATATATTTAATGATAAATAGATATTATGAATGAGTATTTGGTTCATCAAATTGAATTGAACCAAAAATTTGACTAATTAAATTTTTAATTGACTCTAAAAATATGAATTGAATTGAATAAAAATTGTGATAAAATCAAAATTAATTGAAATTGAAAATATTCAGTCAGTTATTGATTATAAATAAATTAATCTAAAAAAATAAAATATATATTTTATTTTATTAATTATTTAATAAAATATTAATAAAAATATATTTATAATTCATTTTTATTTATAAAAAATAATAAATGTGATTTAATATTAATAAGATAATAATTAAGTTAAATATTATTATAAAACCATAAAAATTAATAATTATAAATAATATATTATTAATAAATTATAAATAATATATTAATTAATAAAAATTTACTTATTTTGGTATGTTGAATTATCAAATCAAAGTAACCGAGTAATAACATAAAATAAAAATTTTTTATTATTATTAACTGAAATCAAATTAAATTAAAATAATTTTTATTAAAATAATTAAATTTTATTATTTCAGCTCAATTATTAAGTTATAAACGAACGATGCATATCCATATTTAAAATAGTGCACCGACTGACTACTAAATTCACTCTTTTTCTTTTTCTTTTTTTTTTTTAAACTCTCATCGTATGTAACAAAATATATAGTCAAGGCCGTTTCAAAATTGGAACAGAATTAAAACTAGATCAGTTCAATTTAGGATTGATAGAACTAAAATATTTAAAAATTATTATAACAAAAATTAATTTAGAGTTTGATTATAATTATTCTCGATTCAATCTAAAAATAAATATTTGATTTAAAAAATTAAAAATTAAAAAAAATAAACTTGATCAAATCAAAATCGAATTAAAAGCCAAATCAGAATCAAAATCAAAATTGAAGGGACTTCGTGTTACGATTTCCCTTTAAAATTTTTTAGATATTTTTTTTTAATAATTAGATTAATATCAAACCTAATTAAAATTTATTCTAAATTATTCAAACTCATTTAATGTTATATTTTTAATTAATAATCTGCATAAAATATTTTTGTTAATAATTTGTATTTTAAAAATTTAATAATTCTATAAAATATATAATTCTGTTTATTTAAAATATAATATTTAATAATTTATAAATATTACTATGAAAAAAATATATACCTTATAATTATTTATTAATTATTTATATAGAGGTTATCCTATATTCAATATATAAAATTTAAACTCAATTCGAATCCGATATGGATATTATTTTTCAAATTCGAATCATTCTCAAAATCGGTTATATGTTACAAACTCGTTTCAATAAGATCTGGCTAAATCAGGCATTAAAAATGCTAGACCCATTGCCATCTATGTCTTTTATATATAACAAATTTGAGTATTTTAGACTCTTAATTCATACAAAAACTTTTTTGTTCTTTAAAAGTTTAAAAATTAATTTATAAATATTAGTGCTTATAAGTTAATTTGAGCTTATAAATATTTAAAATTTTAAACAATTACGTATTTGATTAAAGTGTTTATAAGTTGCGAATAAGCAATTAACACATTTAGTAAAAAATAATAGATTATAAGTATATTTATTATTGAAAGACTAAAAATGGTGCTAAATTATTTATCTCAAATAATAAATTATACTAACTCATTATTTTATTTTAATATTATGAAAATATATTTCAATCATATTACAATATAATTTAATTTAAAATTAAATAAAAAATATGATTTAGATAAATATTTTATTAAAATTAATAACAAGTAATTTTTAAATATATTAAAATTAATGTAAATAATTTATTTAGATTATATTTTTTTAAGATGAAAATGAGAATAAATACAATAAAGATATATAGTAGAATTATAAAATTAAATGAGGTTAATATAGTATAATATTTGATCAAACTAATTTATAAGCATCCGATTTATAAATATCAAAATAAAAAGCCTATCTCCCTTAATTTTTTTTTTTTTTAAACTCATTAAGTGTACTTATAAGCTCTAAAAATATCTTAAACGAACAAGTCGTCTTAAAAAGATAGCTTATAAACTTGTTTAATCAATTTATAAGTAAAGACAAATATCAAAATTAAATAAAAGAAAAAACTTTTTTTTTTTAATTCAAAAGGAAAAAAATAATAATAAGAGTCATTGTTTACCATAAGTGACGCTAAGAGGTGGAATTCAGGCTTGAAATGATCACCCTAAAAGCCCAAAAGGCCCACAATCATCTCTCCTGAAGAAATTTCCACACTTTGCTTAACAATTTGGCGAACTTCACATCAAGTTGATCAACTTGGGTATGATAAGTCCTAATATAATGGAAATTAAAACGTTGGAAAGATCAAGGAAATGAGCAAATGACCAAGTCCTTGTGGAAAATTGGATTCAAACTCTAACACAAAGAATAAAAAAAAGGAAAAAAAATTGTTAAAAGTGCTCAAAAGACTTGTAATTAAGTTCATGTTTTTTTCCAAGTCCACGGCTCTAGTGAGATGATGACTTGGTAGTTTTTGAACTTTGAAATCCTCTTGGGCACGTATGGAATTGTAGTAAGTGGAATTAATGTTTAATATTTTGATTTTAATTAAAATATTATTTTTCTTATTTATATTGTTTGGTGGTAGTATAATGTTTATATTAATATTTAAAAGTTAAGAGAATATTTAATGAAAAAATTATCTTCCTAGCTTTTAAAGATTAAATGAGCATTTTAATTATGATTAACAAGACGATACTATTATTTTTACATTTAATAACTAATCTAACTGTTATTTTTATCGAACACTTATCTATTTTAAATTATTATATAAGCAGTTAACGACTAATAATTAATATCTAAGAGGTAATGGCCCTGTTCGACAACAGTTTGTAAAGTAGCATTTTGACTATAGTCAAAATACTATTTCCTTTATTTATATTGTTCGGTGACATAGTATTTATGTAATATTTAAAGGATGAAAGAGTAGTTTATGAAAAGCTATGTTTTTAATTTTTAAAGATTCAGAGAGCTTTTTGACCGAAATCGATAAGATGATACTACTATGTTTACATTTAATAGCTAATATAATAATTATTTTTATCGAACACTCTTACTTTAAATCGTTATATAAACAGCTAATGACTAAAAATTAATATCTAATAACTAACGGTTATTAAAAAAATTAACAAATATTAAAATAACTAATAGCTGCTAGAATAATTAATATTACCAATAATCAGTAAAATTAATATCATCAAACAAGACATATAACTTTTAAAAGCTTATGTTCAAGTGAGAATTTTATTTAATAAAATTAAAAATCACTTTTGAGTCAAGCCAAATTCAATGTCAATTTTTTTGGTTTTTCCATTCCAACTCATAAAAATTGAATGGTAAACTTGGTTGACGATTTGTCTCATATGCTTTGTCATATTTCAAATGTGGAATTTTTTGAAATTCTCTTATGATAGATACTACATTCATGGGCTTTGACTATAGTTTAATTTCCACATTAATTCTATTACCCTGCGCACACTTTAATCAATCCATTGAAATTCCTTGGTCCATTTCAATTAGTTGTGGAATTGTTCTATGCTCTCTCTTTTATTTTTGCAAAGCAAATTGACTCTTAATAGTGATGATGAGTTGGTAACTATAGATATCATTGAGGGAGCTAGGGGAGGCAAAGAAGTACCATGGCCCCAAGCTTGATTAAGTAAAATTTTCCATTATTTTTATGAAAAAAAAAATTATAAATATATATAAATACATGATCATTTCCTATTTAATAAAGAGGTTTTTTTTTTCTTTTTCTTAAAAATAAAGAAAGATCAATCAAATTATTTCTGATCTATTTTTTAATACCACATTATGTATAAATTAAGTCGATTAAATTATTATACATTATATTATTCATATGTTTATTTATAATTATATAAATAAAAAAAGTTACATAACTATCTATAATCATATTAACGAAAAATAATTTTATTAATTTAATTTATTTATAACGTGATGAATTGAACGTATTTAAGGTTAAGAAAAATTGTTCGATTAAAGTATTAAGTGCAATTTTATGCCAAATTGATTCGAATTAAGAGGTGAAATTATATTTTCAACCAATGAGGGGTAATTTTTTATTAGTGTTTCTCTACTTTTAAGTGTAAGGAGGAAAAAGGTATTGAGTTCAAGTCTTTCTATCTATCTATTATGAGATTATTTACTTTTATGGTGAAAAAGAGAGAAATTATATTTTCTTTTTAAAGAAAAATTGACAATTCATTCATAAGTAATATAATATAAGTAAAGCATAATCTTCTCATAAGAGGGGAAAAAAATATAAATACAGATAATTGAAAACTTCTGTTCAAAGATAATTTGGATAGAAGACAATAATCTTTTGAATAGTAACTATTACTTTTTCATTTTGGATGACAAAATAAATATTTTAATACTGACTTTTCAAGATTAAACTACCAGACTTCAATAAAAAACAAACCATATTACCAGACTCAATTGATTAATATATGATCATTACTCATACTTTAAGATCTAAAGCTTTCAATTAAAAGGAATCAACAATCTACACTGTATTTTGAATCGTCAAAAAGTCATCAAATTCTACAACAAATAAAAACAAAACAAAACTCACTAAAGAGAGATAACACTTCGATCTGTTTCTAACTATCATAGATATAAGGAAATAAATTCAAATCTGTTTCAAATGAATACATATTTAAGAGTTATTAAAAAAAAGAAAATAATAAAAAAAATCAATATGAAGATCGTCATCGATGAAACCTAATGAGAAGATTCAAATAAGAAAAAAGAAAGAGAAGAAAAATGATAAATAATGATAGAAAGAGGAAAAAGTTTATACATAAAAGGTAAATTCTTTCTCTTCATTTTTTAGGAAAAGGGCTCTATTTTATATAGCCTATCAATTATTATATATATATATATATATATATTTGAGATTATTATAGTATTATATAAAAAAATATTATATATTTTATTAAATTAAATTAAATTATTTAATAAGTGGAAATTCGAATTTGAGTTTGTATGACTTCAACTACATAAGAACAAACCAGTCTAATAAATGAATTTTGGAACTTGGCATTATATTAATATCACTCAACTGCATTACAACCTTATATATGAGTAAGCGAGCACTTGCAGACTATGACTATGGGAATTGGGGAAGAGTCCTGAAAAGTGAAGTCGAGTCGGTGGCTGGGGTTGCCTTTGTGAAACGCGTAAGAGCTTTAAAAGCATGAACACATGAGACGATCGGAGCTGTAGTTGTCGCTGACTCATGATTTCAGATACATATTTGCTTGCAGATTCTGTCAAAATTTAACCACTAACCCTAATTTTCATATTTCATATGTAGCTGTCGCTTATCTAATCCAAGCCCATTTTTCCCCTCTTTATTTTTCTTTGTTTTTTTCTTAACAAAAAAAAAAAAAAAATTATTATTATATACATAGTCATAGATCTTTCTTTTCTGACTGTGCTGTGGTCTCCAGCTGCGCTTTGTCCGATCTCAATTTTCGCAATTCATTTGTAGTAAAAATATATGTGCAAATACATAAATGCCCTTTCTTACTCTGTACACTGCTTTCTCTTTTATCATTGGAAATAAATTGGTGTGAAATTAGTAAGATGATAATGGGTTGAATTTTTTAAAATATTTTATTTGATTAAATTTTAATAAAATAAGTTTAGATAATATATAATTGAGTTTAGAATTAGTTTATATTTTAAAAAATATTAATAATGAGTTTGATTTAGAGTTTGTATATTAGGTATTTATTATCTGAATCTGTTTATATAAATATTTAATTAAATAAAAATAATTAATTAAATATAAAATATATATTTTTATAATAATATTTATAAATATTTATATATTTTTTATATAAAATATAAATGAAATATTTTATGAAATTATTAAATTTTTAAAATAAAAATTATTAATAAAAATAATTTTTTTATATATATTATTAATTAAAAATATACAACTAAAATAACTCAAGTATTTTTTGAATAATAATAATTAAATTTAAAATGAGTGTGAATAGTTGAAAATAAATTTTAATTGAGTTTATGATGAATTTGAGACAGTTAATAATAAATTTTAATTAGGTTTGTGACGAATCCGAGTTTTGAGAATATTAATCGAGTTTGAATAAATGCATATTTTAAGTAGTTTTTTTTTTTAAGAATAAATGCATATTTTAAGTTAGATAAAAGTTTAATTTCTTTTTTTTTTATTTAAAAGATATTTATTTATTAAATCAATAAAAAATTATACAGCGAGAATTATATAATGAAAAAGCAATCATTTCCTTTAATAAATAATAATCTTAATCAAAATATAATAAATTTCATAATTAACAACTGAAAATTTAAAATTTAAATATAAATAAATAAATAAATAAATCAAGACACAAAATAAATTCCATAAATGTTTTAAAAATATATAAAAATATAAGTTTTTTTTTCTTTTAAAATAATATTTTAAGTATGTGGATTTTTCTTTGAATCTAACCCAAATTAATATCACCTTTAAAGTCAATTGAATTTTTGTAAACTAAATTTATTGGTAAATAAAGTACAATTGTTTTTTCTTTATTTTAATTTTTTATTATTGAGAAAAGAAATTATAAGATTGGCAATATTATTTAAATTAAACTTAATTAGTGAATTAAGTTACTGTTATTAGGTTAAAACGTAATATAATAAAATATAATAAATTATGTAATGTAATTAAAATTTAATATAATATAATGTATTAAGAATTACGTTACTTTATTTAGAATAATAAAAATATAATGTAATTACCATTATTATACCATGCTTATTTACGTATATATTTTGATGAAATGTAATCAAATTATTAATAAAATTTTAGTATGTAATAATATTTTATTAAATATTATTTTAATTTAAAATTATTAATATTTTCACTACCATTGTTTTGGTGCTGATGGTGAGTGGTTATGTGGTAACGGTAACCGTAGTGAAAATAATCACCATTGAATGGTAATAGTAATGATAGTAGTGACGGATAGGTAATAGGAATGGTGTGGTGGCGATAGTGGTAATGATAATAATGGAGATAGATGAGTGGTGATAGTGATGATAGTGTTGATAATATATGAAAAAATAAAAATAAGTAATATAATTATATTAATTTTTATATATAATTATTATTATGTTATTTATTATAATTTATAACATAATATAATTATTATTTTATTATGTTAAATTTTGTGTGTTATTAAATAAAATAATTAAATATATAATATAATCATAATTATATTACACTTTTAATTATATCATATTAAACATAACATTAGATCAACAATTTAATAAATGTTAAGGGCAATATTTTAAATGTTAATAATTTCATGTCCTAAAATTTTTTAAATAAAAAATAGACTTCCACTTAATTGACATTAAAAAAATTTTATTGGGAAAGATAAGGGAGGAAGGAAAATTATGAAGAAAAATAAAAATATTTTATCTCTTTTTTTTGTTTGGGAATGAGAGAAATTTGAGAAAGTAGAAAATAATGGTAAAAAAATAATAAATAAATATAATTATTCATTTTTTCTTTATTTTAAAAAGAAAGTGAATAAAAAATAAATAAAATTACTTTTTATCTCTATAATTATTTATTTTAATTTTAAATAAAAAATAAATTAAATATTTTACTATTTAAAAATTTATTTTCCTTTTTTTATTTTTCATCCTAATATCCAAACAAAGGGGAAAAAAATTAACTTTTACATTATTTTTATTTTTTTCTTTATTCTCCCTTTTTTATTTTATTTCCTCTCTAACAAAGTTACCAAAGATTGGCTCAATGGAAAGTAAAAGCTAAGGGCAAAATTGTCAACTCAATAAAGAGTGAAATTTAATTGGTTAGACAAATGACACGTGGGAAAAGAATTTGATGCCGCGTGTTCTTCCTATGGGAGTAGAGTGTCCGTACCGTATTACGTACACAGCTGTCTCATGGGAGCTAGTGAAAAGGACAGTTGGCAGTGATAACATCCACATTTCGCTTGACGTTATTGTGGATCAGGATCACAATTCTCAGGTTTCCTTTTGGCGCGTGTATAAGTAGCAAGCGGATGATACGTGGAGTGGACACGACGCGATGAGAATGCGATTAAGATCGGACCCGCTTCTCGTTGTAATCTAGGTTTCCCTTAATTAAAACAAAAACTGTACTTTAGGAGACAAGCGGTGCACAGTGACGGTGGAGGCTCACTAAGCCAACTTTCCGACACAATATTAATATAAAACTAATTAAAATTTAAAAAAAAAAAATAAATGTACATGTAATTTAATTTATTTAATATATAAATATAAATATTTAATTTTAATTAATTAGACAAGGGCTTGGCTCTAATCATAAATAAATAGATTTTGCTATACTCACCGCAATAAATTTTTATAATAAATTATTTATGCATTTAATTATAATTCACTTTAATGGTTAAAAAATTTTACCATGTAGAGTAAAATATAATAAAAATTTTATCTTGCCTATCCTAAACGTTAAATATAAAAAATATTTTTTAAAAAATATTTTTCATAAAACAAATGAAAGAGTCTAAGTTAAATGGAAAATTCAAAGAATATAATTTTAAAAGGTGATTTTTAATTTTTATAATTAAAAATTACAACGTTTGTAAAATATAAAAATTTTAATTTTAAAATTTATTATGAACATTTACATTAATAATTTATTAAATAACATGTAATTTTACTTACATTTTAAGACACATGTACACATTAAAAACTATTAATATATATAAATAATTAATTAAAAATATAAATATATTCAATAATAATAGATATACATTTATGAATAAAAATTTTATAAATAATAAATAAAAATTTAATTATCATATAATATGTAATAAAAATATCATATTATTATTATTATTATTATTATTATTATTATTATTATTAATTTTGTAATATAACTACTAGATCTTACTAAGTAATTTATAATAAACTATAATAATTAAATTATAAATAATTATTCATGAATTAATAGTTAATCATTCACAACTGACTTGCTCACTAGTGGGGCACATGGTTTTTAGGTCCATACAATAGGCTTCTCACATCTCCCTGGAGCATGATGATGTCGAATCCTTGTTCTCTGAACAGGATGAGCCCGATGAAGATACAAATTAAAATTGCATTAGATTCAAATGCAGAATTAATTTTATACACATATTTTTCTATAATTATATATATAATTAAGATTAAAAATATATTATAATTTTTATATTATATATTTTAATTAAAAACTATACAAACTAATATTATCTTTCTTTTTAATTTATCTTTTTAATAATTTTAATTATAAATATATTAAATTATTTAATAATAATTATAAATGTATTAATATACTTATTTTTTTAATTATATATATACTTTATATTTAAAGCTTTAATATTTTGTTAGCACACTATATATTATATAATGTATCTTTTATCTACTTCTTAATTCTATAAGCTTAAATTATAATTTAAATATAATAATAATAAATTAAAATCATATTGAAAAATTAATTAAATTTTATTTCTAAATAAATTTAAACTATACCATTGTTAACCCCTACCCCTTACCCCAATCATTTACTATTAGGCAACGAGCTAATTTGACCAAACCCTAAAAAAATAGATTTAAATTTAAAAAATAATATTCATAATTGATTTGATTTTTATATTCATTATTTAAATCGTTTATATAAATATTTAATTAAATATAAAATATATATTTTTTATAATAATATTTACAATATAAATTATTAATAAAAATAATTTTTTATATAAATTATTAATTAAATTATATAAAATTAAATATTACAACCCTAACTGCTACTAAATGGTTTGTTGGATTACTGTGTTGGTCTACGGTCAATTGGCTTGGTGTTGGTGGTATGGAAATATATGTGAGATTGTTACGAGTAAAAGGCATGATACGTAAGTAATGATGGTGGCGACCAGAGGAATTCTTCAGTAGGCATTGTGGCTCCAGTCCGCACGCTTGACTACAGCACCCAGTTGACGTTGATTAATTCTTCTACTAGCTCAGAAAATGCCATTAAAATGACTCTTAGTCTTTTTTTTTATTTTAGCTTCCAACTCACTTAATTAATTATGTTTCTTAATCAATGTCTTTTGAACCATTTTTGAAGTTCACCTTTATCCATCACCTAAATCAACTTTAATTAAATTAATTATTAAGCACAAATAATTTTTATATATTAAAAAAAAAGAAAAATTACATTTTAATTATTGAATTTTATTTTATATTATATTTTAATTCATAAATTTTGAAAAATTAATTATTTAATCCTTAAATTTTATATTATATTACACTCTAGACTTTAAATTTTTAGAAATTAATTATTTAATTTCTAAATTTTGCATTATATCAAATTTTTATTCTTATAATTTTAATATATATAACAATTTGATTATTTTATCAATAAATAAAATTATTCTAAACATTAAAATTATGAAAATTAAATTATTTTATATATTAAAAATAAACCCATCAGGAGCATAATTTCATGATCTTATTTCATATAATATAATTTTATTTACCATAGTTCATATATATTTTCATGCTGAGCATGACTTATAATTTTCCATAATTTTATATTTCTTTTCCTATAAAGAGTTTTGTGCGATGACTTTTCAAGATGAGCATCAATATTAATTGTTTTTATTAAATTAAATAAAAAGGAAAAAAAAAAAAGAAAATATAAAATATAAACTTGAAAAAAAGAATTAATTATTATTATTATTAATTAAAAAAGGGGGGAAAAGAACGAAAAACACGTAGTTAGAGGGATGACTGTGTCTGTTAAACTCACATCTCTCTCTGTGTTGTTGCTATGAAATTTCTCTTTTTTCTTTTTTTTGAATTTTCTTGGGCTTTCTTCTATATATAGGAATGCAAGAATAGCAAGGAGCCAGCCACCAGCATTTGGTTAGATAAACCCACATTCAGAGAGAGAGAAAGCTCTAATGGAAAACCAATCTGTTAAATATGATTAGAACCTGCAACAATCACAAATAAACCCACATTGTTCGCCCTCTCCCACATTCCTTGCCTTCCCCCTCCCCCCCCTCCCTCCCCCTACCCCAACCCCCAAAACGTACCAATCTCAGACACATTTGTTCAGTTTTCTCTTTTGGGTTTTGCTCCTCCTTTGTTGTTCGCTTTTCTTTTCATTTCTGTGTCCATTTTCAGTCCGTGCCTTTTCTTGGCTCTCTCTTTGCCTTAAGTCACTTTGCTTATTTGTTTCTCCTTGTCTCTGATTGAGGTAAGCCTATTATATCCTTCCTTTCCTTCTATGCTTGTTGGATTCTTCTTATTCTTTTTTTTTTTTGGAGGTTTCATTTGAGATCCTTGTTTTTATTTTTGAAGAGTAGACATTATGAGTAAAAATGTTGCATTGTGGATATTGTCATTTTGTTGCTTAATTGTGAAATGAATGTGATAGAATGGCCCTTTTCTGGAGTAGTTTGGTCTTTATCAAAAGTTATAGAGGGAAAAATGAATTATCTACTTGATTTCCCTTTTATAAAATTTTATGCTTTCGCTTTTATGTAAAAATGGGTCTCATGAACTATAGCTGATGTTTCTTTAAATACCTCTTTTCCTTAGTTAAGATATAGTTTAGGAGAGAAACACAATGGTGTTGATGAACCTTAATTTATGAATACTGAATTGGACTTCCTGTATCTGCCTTAGTTACAATGCTATTTATAGTATTAGTTTCTTGCATTTGTACTCTGAATTAATGCTCTATTTTTTTCATGTTTGTTTTAAATAGATATCAAGAACCCCCCATATATTGTTTGAGACATTGGTTGTTGGGAGACACTAAGAAGACATCTCCATTTTCCTTTTCTTGAATAAAATGGGGATAGCACTTTCATGCCCATTCGCTGATTTTGACGATTTGGATAGCCATTTTGATGCTGTTCTTGTGAAATCAATTGCTTCTGGGGAAGGGGACATGAGGACTGTTTTGAGTTCTGTCAGTTTCAAAGGTCGTGGTTCAGAACCTGAGATGATAAGCTTAGGAGGAAGAGATTTGACTACCACATTCTCCTTTAAATCTCTTACCTCAGAAATGGAAAATGAGTTGTTTTCTAGATCTATTATCTATGAATGTGGAGAGAAGGATGACCGATTGACAACCAAAGATCATATACCATTGGCTGAATCAGGGAAACAAAGGCACCAAGCTGCACTAAAATTGCAGAAAGTGTACAAAAGTTTCAGAACCAGGAGGCAGCTGGCAGATTGTGCAGTTGTTGTTGAGCAAAGATGGTATTAATTTGCATAACTCTTTAGATTCTTGTCAGAAATGAGATCATTTTCTTCACCATTGAAAATTTTCAGGAACATTTATTTTGTTTTATTTTTGTTTTATTTTCTGTTGATTGGATCTGTTTATTTATATAAGATAATCACAATTCGTAGGTGGAAGCTGCTTGATTTTGCCGAACTCAAGCGAAGCTCTATATCTTTCTTTGACATTGAGAAACCAGAGACTGCTATTTCACGTTGGTCAAGAGCAAGAGCAAGAGCTGCCAAGGTGAATTTTCAGCAACTTGATTTGTGATTTGATTATAGTTCTACTTCTGTTCTAATCTGCCGGAAGTTTTTAACTTGTGCAGGTAGGAAAAGGTTTGTCTAAGGATGCAAAGGCTCGGAAGCTTGCTTTACAGCATTGGCTCGAAGCTGTAAGTTACAGTCTTAAAACAAAACCCCTCAATGAAGCTACTAGTGCTCCTTTGTCTTACTTTGATTTTGTTATTTCCATTGATAGATTGATCCTCGGCACCGCTATGGTCATAATCTTCAATTTTATTATGTCAAGTGGCTCCACTGTCAAAGTAAACAGCCTTTCTTCTATTGGTAAGATTTCTTGGAATTGAGGACTTAATAAAATAGAGATCTTTGCTCTGCAATAGGGAATGTGTTATTTACAGTTGATGTGTCAACTCTAAACCCACAGGCTTGATATTGGAGAAGGGAAAGAAGTCAACCTTGATAAGTGTCCTAGATCAAAGCTTCAACAACAGTGCATAAAGTATCTTGGTCCTGTGAGTTTCATCCCTCTGTATCATTCTCTCATGTTAGCAGTCATGAATGGACTTGCAATTTCTTCCAATTTATTGTATCATTTTTTTTAAATTTCATTTAATTTAATCTAAAACATGTCCTGGTCATAATTTTTTGGAAAAAAAAAAAAAGAAGTTGAAAGAGATTCTGAAAAAGCTAGTTGAACGTTACAATTTCTGTATAATATATGGGTTGGAAAAGGAATGAAATGCCAATACATTTTATAAGTTTTGTTTACATCTAGCTTTTTCACCTCTTTTGTTTTGGATTAGCCGGCTGCTGAACATCTATTTATGAGAAGTATTTATTCCTTGTCCAGACTGAAAGGGAGGCTTATGAGGTAGTACTGGAGAATGGGAGGTTTGTCCACAAGCTAAGTGGGAAGCTTCTTGACACAACAGGAGGACCAAAAGATGCAAAGTGGATATTTGTTCTCAGTACATCAAAGACCTTATATGTAGGTTTGAAGAAGAAAGGAACATTTCAACATTCAAGTTTTTTGGCTGGAGGAGCCACACTATCTGCTGGAAGATTAGTTGTGGAAGATGGTCTTTTGAAGGTAGAACAGAAACTGTCTGCTGTTTTAAGATAAATTGATGAATTGAGTTGTTTTTCTTACATTGAGATTGTGTTCATACATTAATATGTTTCTTTCAAAATCATAGGCAGTCTGGCCTCACAGTGGACATTATCTTCCAACAGAAGAGAACTTTCAGGAGTTCATGTCCTTTCTTAGGGAACAGAACGTAGAACTCACTGATGTAAAGGTATAAACTACAAACACACAACTAGCTTTGCTTTCAACAAAGTTAAATATCTGTTGTCAATCTGGGAGACGAAGTTTCTTTAGCAGTGTAATAGGTTCTTGAAGCATCATTACTGTGGTCGAGGCTAACCATTGATGCGCTTCTCTACTTGTGTTATTTTCAGGAAAGCCCTGATGAAGAAGAAGAAGCCATTACCAAACAGGACAACAGCGTTAGTTTCCAAGACAACCAACCAGATACAGATTTTTGTCAAGGCACCAAAGTGACAAACATTGAAAGCTTCCCTCAGCAAAACACAAATTTCAGGGAACAAGACTCTAACGCTGAAGAAAATACTGATGTACAATATACAAAAATGTCTCCTAAACTATGCTTGAAGATTACTAAACTTGAGATACCAAGTAGAAGTGATATGTATGAAACTTTCAAGGAGGTTGCAACAACTGAACCAAGCAGCAATGCCAAGCCTCCTACATCTTCCATTGACAATGGTTTTGAATCAGCAAAAGATTCATTTTCCCAGGACGATGGTTATGAATCAGCAGAAGATTCATTTTTGACAGAGGAAGATTTCATGTTTCTTAAGATGAATCTGTTTGATGAAGAACAAGAAAAAGAAGATGAAGAACCCATCCCAAAAGAAAAAATAGTGAAAAGGATAAATTCACATAAAAGAATGAACTCATTTCAGCTGGCTAATCAATTATCATCTAAATGGACCACAGGGGCAGGGCCACGGATTGGGTGTATGAGGGACTACCCATCAGAGCTTCAATTCAGGGTTTTAGAGCATGCAAACTTGTCTCCAAGACATGGAAGTGCCAACTCAACTCCCCTGACGACATCCCGTTTTAGCCCAAGGATTTGACAACAACTTCTGCATGCATGGAGACAATCTCCAGAAGTCCCCTTGCTCCAGGTCAGGTTGTATTGTCACAAACTTCAGCACCTTAGGCTGTTTTCCTTCATTTAGTTCTTCAAACGGGGACGAGAAGGTGATATAGGAATTCTTTTACACTTTTTTCTTTTTCTTTTTCTTTTTCCATTCTATCTCCAAGAGTCAGAGGCGTTATTTAGTTCTTTTTTTTTTTTTACTATTTGTAAAATTTTTTGCTGTTCCCATATTTATATATTCCCTGGCATTTTCACGTCGTCGCATTTGCTTCCATGCATACCAGAGTAGGAATCTAAGCCTCGAGCTTCTAGTAGAGCTCTTCTCCATGCGCATGGTTCAAGTAGATTTGCTAAATATCAACGAATGATATACTCATGCGGGTGTCATCTCTAATAACTTTTTACTGGAGAAGCTGGAATTTGTTGTTAAAGGCAATATTAATATGAAATAGTCAAGCTGTCCAGGATATAAAAAATCCAAGCCTCTGGTATCATTACCAAAATTGAACAGCAAAGTAGAGAACCCGCATTCTTTCAGCAGAGAATTTTCACGTGATTCGAAAAGCGAACAAATTTCATGTTTCTTTTAGCTATCAAAGAAGAACTAATTACAACATAGTGTTTATAGCTTATTACATGCTACAACCACAAATATTAATTTGCAATCAAGGCAACAATATACATACAATTACTCTCTCTCTCTCTCTCTCTCTCTCTCTCTCTCTCTCTCTCTCTCTCTGTGCTCTGGAAAAGGCTAAAGAAATGCAAATTCAGCTATATAAAAGGAAATATGATATATTCAGCATAAAAGAGATTCCATATAAACCGATAGAATGCAGAGATTGCTTCCTGCAGATAAGAATCAAGCATATAGTCAGGACAGTACACTAAAATTCTCATGCTGATTATTGTTATTTGATGAGACGAAATCTAACAAGCTTTGTTTGTTGCTGTAACATAATTAAGGTTTATAAAACAAACAAGTTCCAAGATACTATAAGCATTGCTGGCCATGAGCATGTTCCGATCAGTGGAGGGGAGGGGAAGGGACCTGAACCAGACTGTGGAAGTCTAGTTCCCAAAGGTTTAGGTTCCAGTTCATTAGGGTTGAGGCAATCAGCTAGTTGAAAAAAAAAATTTCAAATTTTTTCTTTTTTTTTTTTTATAAAAAAGAAACAGTTCAAACCATTCCAGTAAGGTTCAGACCCGTCAACCGTTGACTGGTTCTGGGCTCAACCCAGATCGTGGCTGGGTCTAACAACAAGTTGCACATAATTTGCTACTTAAAGACATCAGCAGTGGCTTGCAATGAAAAGAATGGGCAATGCAAAATTCCTTGAATAAAAGTCTGACTGTTTTTACTTTGCATTTCATTATCAAGTGAAGGCTGGGAATCATTCATTTGGCAATGAAAAAGTGATTACAACTAAAATTTTATATCATTCCAGCAAAAAGTTCTCTTTCCCTTTGCCATACTTCACATTGGAAGAGCAAGCTAGCAGAACAACATTTTCTTTTCTGAATATAATGCCCAGCTTAAATAGGCTAAGGTGGAGTAATTTTGCATTGCTTTTAATATGTTTCATCTAAGTGAAAGCATGTTCAGTTGACACAGTTAACGCTAATTGGTACAGTTAACACTATAAGAATAGAATCAAAAAGAAATCAGGACTTTCAATTCTTTTTCACATGAATGGCTTGTGTAGATGATAAAGTATGCATTCAACTGATACATGCATTTGATATTGTGAACATATGCTAAAAATAAAGGTTGAGGCACTTCCCACTCTCATGGATGCCACTTTCAATTGTTATTTAAAATGACACTTTTTTAAAAGAACAAAAAAAGGATCCAAGAAAAGATAAAAGCATTTTTATTTTCTGCAAATTCATTTTCAAGAGTGGCCTCCTTAAAGGTAGAGTAATTGTATGACTAATACAATGGGAAAATTAAAGGGGAATAAGGCTTTCCGAGTTTGTAAAGTGTTTTGTTTTTAATTGTATTACTGAAATCATTACTGCCATGTTTGGATACTAAAATTTGAAATGAAGGGATTTACCTTTGATTTTAATATAAATTATTGATAAATTGTTGATTTCAAATCACACCTTTTACTTATTAAGAACTCATTTAGAGTATATTTCAAATAATATAATTCTATAAAATATTTCAAATCTACACCTAAACAAGTAGTTCTTAACATTTATGAGTCTAATATAAATTTATGACTCTAAACAATTGAAGAAAACTTATAATTTTATCAAATTCAAATTTCAAATTCTCCATCCAAACACTAGGTAAAAGAATTAGATGCATTGCTACTGTTGGAACCAATTTGTTTTTGATCTTGAAGTCAAATATATCTCACAAATCAAGGATGAACAGATTTTCTTTACATTTGGATGGGTTGAAAGTTAGGAGGACAATAAAGAGGGAAATAAAATAAAATAAAAAGGAAAATGGATGGGAGGGAAAACAAGGGAGGAAAGTGACATGTAGGGCTCATAAAAAAATTTTCTCCCAAAATTGGGAGGAAAGTGAAAGGAAAATGGAAGAAGTTAACTATTAAGGGAAAAAAAAATAATTTCACTCATTACATAACAATTTACTTTCCCTCCCTAGTCCCTCCTAGAATTTTATCCAAACAAGTTATGGGAAAATAAAATTTCCTTCCTCAATATTTTATCTCCTTTTTTTCCTCCCTTTATTCTCTCCCCCCTCATGTCCATCCCAAAAAAAAAAATATAAGGAGAACTTCCAATGTGAAATGAATAAATAGTGGAAATATTCTAATTTTATATCAAGCAACATTTAGAAGTTGACATTACCTTTGTGTAATTTGCTCGTTCCAACAGCCATGCCTGAGAACAAAGAAAAATTGTTTCCATGTAAGACAAATAAATTAAAATAAACGTCAGATGACGTCATAATAAGTGAAGAAAAAGTGGATAAGAGCTAGACACTAAGGAAACACCGTGAATTGCACCATTGTATGCAAACATTTGCTGAATTTTTTTTTTGGTTCAAAATTCTTTGCTAGCACAGAAAATGATAGTAGCAGAAACTCAGCATCCTCATTGTGTCACATGTTAGACACATGACCAACACACCTCACTGTTGATATCCAAAATTACGTGAATGGTTATTTTGGTTTTATAAACAACCTTAATATGGCATAAACTAATCCATGATGAAGGTAAAGCCTATATCTATTTCAACACAATTAGTAGCCAGCACGCCAGTTTTCCAATCAATGAAGCAAGCATGGAATTTAGATTATCAAGCCACTCTTCATGGGTCAAATGGGTTGTGTTTAAAATTAGATAATAAACAACTAACGAATTTAATTTGACAAATCCATATCTTGAATTTTGTAAATCCCTAAGCACCTCAAAATGTCGAGTAGTACACATTCATAAATAAACCATCAATAATGGTCTTGTTTGGGAAGCGTATACTAAACATACATATTACAGAGTCAGATAGTCAACTGGAAAGGATGATTGCACGACCAAATATGGCAGTCAATTTTAACCAAATTCCCAAAATGCATTTCTATCTTACTAAGAATAATAAATCATGAACTGAAGATATATTGCATGAATTTTTCCACTCAATATACCTACCATCTTAACATTTCACACTAAATCTGAAGGCCTTTCAAGTTAATTTTTCATGAAATCAGCCAGTTCAAAACGTGGGATATACTGTTATATCAGTTGCTTTATTTTTTTTTTTTTTCTTATCTCTTTATGTTGACCTTTTAAGCATGGACTAAGCATTCACAAATATGGCACACATAATAGTGAAAGTGGGATCACTTTCCTCATCAGGGTGACGAACATAGCTGGGTAATATAAGCTAGTCCCTAATAATTCATTGCAGTGGTGCTCTCTAACTTGTCACAGAGGGTAAAAAATCTACACAAGGGTTTAAAAGAGTTGAAAAGCCAATTTGTAGGGGTGTAAACAAACCAAGCCGAGTATTAAGTTGTTCAAACTTGGTTTACTTAATTTTATTTGAGCTTAAGCTCAAATTGAGCTTAAACTTTATTGTTTAGGCTTTATTAATTATAAGTTGTCAATCAAGACTAGAGCTAAACGAAATTTTGATTATTTCTAAATAATTTACATTAAATTAATATAAAATTAGATTGATGTAGGACATAGTCTCATGTTTTTTCTTTTTTCTTTTCTTTTCTTTCTTTTTCTTTTTTTTTTTTTTTTTAACTTTTTCCCTGCTCAAGAACCTATATTATAAAACAAATATCCTTTATTCTATTGATTTATTGTGGTCATATAACTTACTTTTCTAACAATCTCTTAATACACTATAACTTTTAAAAAAATTACTGAATATATTAGAAGACGACCAATTTTTGATAGTTTAAAGTTGGCTACCTATCATCTTTTAAGCAAGTACCTAAACAAATATAAACAACCCTGCTCACAAACACATTCAAGCTGAAGCCACCTATATTCATGATCGTTTGTTTACTAAATAAGTTTAAAATTTTTGTTTAAAATCATCCTTTTAACTTCACAAACGAACCCAGACAATCTTTCATAAAACTTGTTCACAATATGTTTGCCAAGCACACAAATTCACATGCCTGCATTTTGAAACAAACAAAGCCCAAACAATTTAAATTTCATATGCGATCTCTTTGTCTGTGGAACTGCCTGCACTACTATGACAATAGAAACCTAGTTACAGGGATTTGCATGATAAATAGAAACAGATGATGCTGCTCTCTAGAAGTTAGAAACAATCATTGAGGACAATAATTAACTATGAAGGTCCTTATTATGCTCCTAAGTAAACCAGCAGGATGAAAGGCTTAAAGGTGCTGTAGGCTCCTGTTCCTAGGTCTGCCATACAAGCAAAGGCAGATAGACCTCATGAAAATGCTCCAATCTGGTAATCATTGTAGGAGGAGAAAAGAGCTGAAAGAAAAGACCTTCCACAGGTGAAACCAGTAATGTGCCTATGACAAGGCAGCTTGGATACAAATGCAATTGGAGAACCCTCCCTGTTAGCATAGATTCTCACATCTCACTCGTATTTCTTCCTACATTATCTCTCTTACTATGATTCCTTTCCCTTTTTTAAATGTAAGAGAATACCCATTGGAGAATACATGAGAGAATGGATAGCCAAATAAGATAATTAAACATGCACTATATTTTTTTCAAAAATAAAGGAAGAAACACACACTAAATATCGCATTATCATGATACTAATCAATCCCATGAAACACACCTGGAATATCAGGCATGCTGCTAGGATTGTATGTGCAGGTATCATTAGGCTACGCCTGAAAGCCTGAAAAGGATGCAAGGAGAAAGAGTCAATCTTTTGGGATCATATTAAAAGGTTAGATGAACCCTCAACTAATTCTATAGGTTATAAGCTTCAGATTTTCACATAAAAATTGTGCAAATTAATAAGACAGCCTTCAAAGAGAACTTGTTTACCTGAGGCATGTAAATTGCTGCCCACACTGCACCAATGTAATTCAACAGCAAAAGCCCAGTCCCAAGAAATGCAATGTTTCTAACTCCAAGATTTGTTGCCAAAGTTGATATCTTGTACCTGCAGTGGTTATGCCAATGAGAGATTAGTCATATGCAATTGTTTATATTAAATTTGAAGGGTGCTATACATCCAACTAAAACTGTTGCTTTGAATTGGATAAGAAATTTTGAAAAGAACATTTTAAGTGAAGGAAAGCGGATAATAACAAGGTTATTTACAAAAATTTTGGAATAAGTATCCATAAGCTTGAATGTGGTCTATCAGTCATTGATGTTTTACGACTCAAAAAGATATCAATCAGTCTAAGCAAGTATACTCATAAATAGGAGCATCAATTATTGAACTTACTTGCGATCCCCCTCGACATCCGGAAGATCTTTCGTTATGGCAATAACCAGCGCAAACAAAGTTACAAAGATTGTGATGAATGCCACAGGTGAGCTGCAGAAATTGAAGCATAGACATAAGAAGATTTACCAACAGTTGGCATGTTGCACATAGATGAAATACCAGACGTGATAGACAGAACAAACAAATTCCAAAATGTTGAAGCAGACAATTATAGTTCTGAATCACAATATATGTGGGGCTAGTTTCCACTCTGCTGAAACTTTGTAGTTCATTTGATTATTATTATTTGTTAACAGAGTAGCCAATGTCTGCAGCTCGGGAAATATTGCAAATTTAAAATGCATATGTAATTCAAATAATATGTGCCTCATGCTACGGACAAGTTGCAGCTTAATGACAGAAGATCCACCCTGATGACAATTAGGATGCCAGTTGATAGATTAATGACCCAAATTTCTCACAAGACATAAAACCTCCAAACATGCATTAAACATACATCATAAGCCAACTTATTATTGAATTTTGTTTAGAGGCAACTTGATTTTCAAGGTTTGATCTAGATTCTATACACCTGTGCTATAGAGATCTCCACAAAATTCCAGCCAAGTAAATAGCCAGATCTTTTATTTGTTTAATCACTGCAGTGACTACTTCTTGTGTGGGTTGGAGTTAAACAGGATTGGCATGAACCTTTGAAAACTATATAGTATACTGCATAATGCTGGAATTTATTTTCAGAAGCAATTGATTTGCTTCTCAATATAAACTAGGATCTAGACACAGGAGCATCAAAGGTTCACTTAAAAAACCAAAAAAAATCCTATGCAATATTCAGGAGTCGAATCATCAATCAGTTTAAAGCACATATTACATGTGTGCTAGTTAGAGTGCTTCATCTTAACTAAATTATGAAGCAATATGCACAAAGGTGATGCACCTCCACTCAAATGGAAGTCCAAGCGCAGCTCTTGTGGCATGATATACTCCAAAATTGAGAAGAAAACCGCGCACCTGCAAAATTATGTTCAGTTAAAATTTGCTCTGCAGATAACAATTTTCAAAGGCACTTACAAATTCAAATTTACGATGACAACCTTAGCTCAACCACACCTTAATACTAAACTAGTTGCCTTTCATGTAAATTGGTAAAATGAAAGCCATTGTACCAACTTACACCAAAAAAGAAACGGATCTATGCAACAATACAATAATGATGATAATGATCCAGCAAGTGTTGAAACTTAAAAGAGTTAATAGAGTCACTTCTGAATACAGCCTTCCATCTTATAAACAATGTTGTCATCCAATTTAACAACTTCAATCTCTTCTTTTATTAACATTAATTACCAATTTTTTTCAACTAAAGTTAATCAACATTTATATAACTTTATACTAAATAGTATATTCAGATTTTGGACACAAAATTAAAATTTTAATATGAATTTTTCCACGGCTTCAGAAAGTAGTTATTTCTATTTGATATTATTTTCTCTAAACTTAACTACATACATGTAACAATGCAACCTGAGTATTCCATCTTTTCCTATGTCATTAATTTCTTGATTTTAGGTATAATTGGATTAAGACAGCAATCTTGTTTTTCAGATGCACAAATCAATATCAATTCAATATCATGTGGAAATAAAATTCAATTACCCATGAAGAACCACATTAAATTTATTAATTGCTGAAAAAAGAATAGGAATAATAGGAAGCTATACCGTGGCAATTATGAGAAATGCCACAACAGCAAATCTCTTCATTCTAAACGGAGGAACAGAGTAGATGGTGCCCAAGAAAAGACCAAGGCAGTAAAGAGAAGTGATGAATGGACCAAAGTTTAATCCAACAACAAGGATTCCAGTCACTACGAAAAATGTCACCAGTAACCATGCAGATTGAACTGAAAGATCCCCTGCGGCTATAGGTAAATAAGGTTTATTAACCCTGCAAAGAGAAGGAGGTCAACTAAATCAAGGAATTTCATATTCACATGTCCAAAACTTACTAAATGCTTGATAAGTGGAATTTGGATCTAAATACTCAGATTTTTATGAGCAACCTGTAACCCAAAAATTATTTTAAAAATGAAGAGGGAAAAACACCTTAACAATGTCAAGTACCAATAGGATTTTTTAGAGCTTAGAAAGCGTAAAGGGCCAGAAATTTGACTTGGAAGTAAGGAAATTTTAATTTTTTAAATAATGTCAAGATGTATATGTACGTTTATGAGAAAAATGAGTAGTTTGGAAGAAAAAGATGATAAGAACAACAAAATAAAAAAAGAAACTCGTGCTTATAGTACAATACAATCTAAATGCCAAAAACAAATGAAGTAAACACATACCAAGTTGGAGAAAAATGAAGTTATCACCAAAAAATAAAAAGATACATAGAAAGGTAACTACCAACAAGCACAGTCCCTAACTTTTGAAGAAATATCCATTATTCCATAATATAAAATAATTAAAAAATCATATTAACATTGAAAATTTTCCATATAACAAGGAAAATTTAATCCGTGACATGGATTAAATTTTTTTATCAATTTGAGATGATGATGATGACGATAACAATAATAAGTAGTGGATGTAAAAGAGAAATTAGAAAATGTTTGTTTGTTATTAGACTATAACAAATAATAAAAAGGATTGTTGTCACATTACAAATAGTTTGATTGCACTCAAAAGATTATAATAGTATTATATGCGGGCCCAAGATAATAACGTTCAATAATTAAATTGTAAAAGGATAACTATTCACTTATTTGTATATTGTAATTAGACTTAAAATTATAGTTAAAAATATGTATTTTACTTGTCAGGGAACCAAAATTGAAAAGAGAGGGGGCATTAAGGCAGAAATGCAAAAGAATTTATGAGGCATGCCCCCACCTAGCCTCCTCCCTCCATTAACAAGTTTGAGAATCAGGTCCACCTGGCTCTTGAGAATCGAAATTTGGAGTTCAAGAGTGCTTCCCAATTAATTTACAAAAGTAATAAAAGATAACTAGATAGAAAGTCATGCTGCGTACTTGTCAATTCCAATATCATAGATCTGATTGATGCCAACTATATAACCATTTCCACATATTAGAGCAAAAAGGCCAGAGAATGCCTTCAACAGCAGTGACCACTTTATCAGATTTGAATTCTCAAGTAATGCTCTTGCCACCAAAGCACTGTTAACAGAACAAATGACAAAATTAAGCAATGTGGAGGGATAGGGATCAATTTACCAATGGCATATACAAGATACAACTACGTACGTGGACCCTAGAGCTGTTCCACGGATCGTATGGGGCCTTAGAAATCTCCAGCATGCATCTTTGAAATCTGGGATTTTGTTTAGTATTGGGTCAGATCCAGCAGCTCCAACTTTACTGCAGGCCTGGCAGAAGCTAGTTTCACATTAACGTTATCTCATAGACCAGGCTAACCACTCTGGGATATAAATATGTTGATCAAAATCAAATCAACTACCATAGCAGCTGAACGGAAAGTTAACACCAGAAAGTTACTCACAGGGCATTGGATGCCCAGGAAAAAATAACAGCACGCCTCTATGTAGCCATTTTATATGAAAATTGATGACCTCAGTAAAACAATTGTTGGCTTGATATTAATCACCATATGCATTTGCAGTGTATCTACACATTTGCATTAGTCTGATCAGTTTAGTCATACAGACTGGATTCAATTAGCACGTTCATTCACAAATTGGACAGTTGACATTAGCCATTGCAAAATGAACTGGCCATGACATAAAGTTTTCTGTTAGTGTGAGATCAAGAGTGAAACTAGCAGCACAATTTCTTGACCATATATAAATCAAGTAATTGCTGACCATACGTTCCATAAACATCATTGCTGAAATCACCAGATGGGCAACACATGCAAGGCCTACTATGAAGATTTACCTTTTCTCTTTGGAAGTGATAAATGAAAAAATAAAGTAAAATATTGATCCAGTAGCCAATGAAAACCTGCTATATACCATTCCAAATCTTCATTTTTATTTTTATTTTTTATGAATATAAGCTTTGAAGCATTTATCTATTTGTGATCATTCCTCAAACAAAAATGGAGAATGGATATGGGAAAAATAGCCATGCCAATTTCATACGACGTAATTAAAGGACATGTTTCACACATGAAAAGTTTCCTAGTTACAGTACTGAAGACAACATATATAACCACAATTGAGAACAACAAGATGGAATTGCAGCTGGATAGCTTTATATACACATTTGAGATGCTAGATAAATTATAAAATAATGTATTTGTTGTATACACATGTGCATAATAAAGAAAAAACAATAATAATAAAATCACCAAATAATGACTAAGCCTATTATTCAATAATTCTTTAAAATTTAATAAAACATACTTAACATAATGTAAAAAAAAAAATTTAATATATTTTTATTTTAAATTGGGAATGATCAACCAATAAAAAAAATACTTCTAAAATTAACATAAAATTATACAAATTATTTAAGTTTGATTTATACTTTTTACTAAAAAATATATTTATTTATTAGATAGATATGACTAAAAACCTCAAATGAAAATATTGGAAGAGGAGGCAATCATCCTTTGCTAGTGGGAGCTATGGGATGGCCCCCCAGTCCCCATTTAGCTCCGCCTCTGATATATACCATCCTTGGTAGCAAGCCTTCTTCAGTTAATTAAAAACGTGTCATCCATTTACTAATTTCTGAAACCTTGAGGAACCAGAAGACCCATTATAGCCAAGTTCAAATATATATATATATATAGAGAGAGAGAGAGAGAGAGAGAGAGAGAGAGAGAGAGAGAGAGAGACACACACACAAGCAAAAGCACAAAGGCAAGTTGAAATTAACCAGAAATAGAGCATACCCAGATAGAATTTCGTCTAAAACTTCTGTTTGGTGCAAAGCTTAGGTGGCTTTTGTGAGTGTAAAGTCCAGCTGAAGGCAAAATTTTAGAACATTTAGAAAAGGAATCAGATAGTGATTTGCTGGTAAGCTTAATTGGTATCTTTGACTGGTGCTGAGAAGTTATAGCTGAAATTCTAAACGAAGATGAAGGAGAGAATGCGAGCTCCATTGACAGAGACAACTGAAAAGGGATTGGTGATAACTGATAACTGGCGAAAAGCAGCAGCAATGGTAGCTCAGTCTCGCACAACGTTACACAGGTTTTGGTCCTTTTGGATCTTTTAGATTAACGTTTTTTGCGCTGACGCCCCAGCTAATTTCCATTTTAGCCAAGAGTCCCGATACTCTTGTCTTTCAACCATTGGTCAATTGCATTAGCTTGGTAACCGAAACAACCGAGTTTATATTAATTATATTTTATTAATAATATATTATTTTTAATTACTGTTTTTATAATTTTATTAATAATATTTAATTTGTGATTACTCTTTTGTTAATAATAAATTACATTTATTATTTTGAAAAATTAAAAATATTAAAAATTAAATTTTATTGATATTTGTATTATATTTTTTTATTATTTTAATTATAATTAATAATTAATTAAATATTTTTAATTTTAATTAAATTTAATTTTTTAATTAATATAATTAAAATTGATTAAATTTTAATTAACTAAAAATTTAATTTAATTTAATTCGATAATTAATCAACTCAACCCAATTAATATTTCAATATAAATATGGTAAATATGGGTGGATAGTGATAAGTAATCAATTTATTTATTTACTTTTTATTTAATAAGAAAAACATTATATTGATGTGTGAAAAGCAAGGAGGGAGGAAGGAACATAAATGAAGGAAAATAATAAAGAATAATTAAAAAAAAAAAGGCATGGAGCGAAAATATCACCAATTTAATAATTATTATTTTCATTTTTTAATATCGAAATTATAAGATGAAATTAAATAAATTTATTGATAAAATTAATTGAAATTATTAAAATTAAAAATTTAATTTTAATCAATTAGATAAATCAATCATAATCATTAATATTAAAACTATTGAATTAATTTTTGACTTTTTAATAGACTTGTTTAATTTAATTTTACTGCAACATGAGGGATGTCAAAGTAAATATAATTTCTTATGACTATAATTTTTTTATTTTAGTTATAAATAAATATTTTAATTAAATTTTATTTTATGAATTTCAATAATGATTTTTTAAATATTACTATGAATCATTTGGTATCAGAATTATTATTGATTATTATAATTTATTAAAATTTTATATTATAATAATACAAAAGAAAACATTCATAATGTATTTTTGGTATTTGTCAAACTAATAATTTAAATTTTTTTATTTATATTATGAAAATATTCTATTTTTTTCCGACAAATAATATATAGTTTTCGATAAAATAAAATTAGAAATTTTTATATATAAAATATCTTTGGATCATCACTCGGGGTTATACGTAGGATTGAGTAATTATTTGATAAAATTCATGAAAATTAAAATAAAATTTATAAACCTATATAATATTATTTTTATTAATTAAAATATACAATTAAAAAATAAAAAAAAATCATTTACATAGAAATTGATAAGTGATATGCTAAAAAAAATTGATTGAGATTTGTTAAATGTAGGCAACATACTATACTTATTTTCACTCTCTTTAATTTTTTGATAAAAATTTTATTATATTGAATTATTTTATCATAAATATTTACATGATCTCTTTGTTTCAATTATTTTATTAATTTTTTTTATAATATAAATTTTATATGAAGCAATAATTATGAATAACCAAAATCACAAATTTTAAATTGTAAATATATAACTAACTTATCATATATATATATATATATATATATATATTACGTATTCATTTTATTCGACTATACATTAGAAGAAACTTATTAATTTATTAAATAAATTAATTGATGAGACATAAGAGAATACTAATTATTTTTTCTATAATTCATGCATAATCTATTTATAATAATAATAATTATTATATACAAATGTATGAAGGAAAATATTTGGATTTCTAAAAATACCCTTAACTTTTTATGATAATTAAAATATTAAAAAATTTAATGTCAATTTAATTTTAATAATTTATAATTATTAATAGAATTTTTTCTATTATAATTTTTATTTGACAAGAATTCTAAATAAATAAAATTATATTTACAAATAAATTTTATTAATTTAATTTATTTTTATATATTTATATTATATATAAATGTGGGAAGGAGGAAAATTTGTTTTGACAAAAATGCCCTTCATTTTTCAAGTTAATTACAATTATATTTTTATTGTTTAAATTAATTTTAATATTTATATAAATTTAAAATTCTCAATTTTAGAGTTTATATAAATTTTAAATTCTTAATCTTACTTATACTTAATTTCAATTAAATATAAAATTTTGAAAAAAATAATTAACTAAAATAATAAATTAAATAAAAAATACTATTAATCTATAATATATAATATCCCTCTATAGTTTAAAAAATTTTGGTTTGATTTTTAGTTAATAATTTTAAAAATTTTTGGATTACCAATTCACTTAATTCTAATTTAGTAATCGAAATAATCAAATTTATATTTATTATATTTTTATTAATATATTATTATTTTTAATTATTATTTTTATAATTTTATTAATAATATTAATTTGTATTTACTATTTTATTAACTATATTAAATAATTTATCACATGTAATTATTTTATTAATTTATAAATAAAAAATTAAATATTAATTTAAGTATTTATACTATATATTAAAATTTTTACAATAATTAATATTATAATTTAATTAATGCAATATAACATATAACTATTTGAAATTTTTTATATCTATTATTTTATTATTATTAGAAATTATTTCCATATCTACAGTAAAATTGCAAAATAAAAATTTCCGACATATGATAATTTTATTTATTTAACAATTATATATTATAAAACTATTGATTTAAATTTTCATTCATTTTAATATATTTAATATTAAATAATTTAACTACACCTTTTTATTTTAACATCATTAAAATATATGTTCATATAGTAATGATATATAATAAAGATAAGTGAAATAATGTTATTGACATTACAATGAATTGCTAATCGAAATGAAATAATTAAATTTGACCTTCATTTACATTACATGTTAATACGGCACAATCATGACTATCAAATATATAAATGATGTCGTTTAACTTGCATTTGGGAAGTCAAAGAATTTGTTTTTTTTTTTTTTTAATTTTACTCATTATTATTCTTCAATTTTAACCCTAAATATCGATTTATGAACAATAAAGTATTTTAATTTATTTTATTAAATTTTTTATTACATTATTATAAAAAAAAAAATCTAAATATCATGCTCTCTATTTTCTTTATGTCTTTCACCTCTCTTCTATGCCTCATCTCGCAATATCTTCAAAAAAAAAAAAAAAAAAAAAAAAAAATATATATATATATATATATATATATATATTTCTTTTGAAAATTTCTTGGAAAATTTTTATTCTTTAAAATAAGATTTTTAGATAAATGTTTCGGAAATATTAAATTTTCAAAGAATATTTTGTTTTCTTGAAAAATTTTTTTCTTTAAATAACATTATTCCATATAAATAATTTTTAGAGAAAATTCCTTTATTTGTTTTAAAATATTAAGAAAAGGTTTTTGTTAACCATTAATATTTCTGAAATTCTAAATATTTTTGAATATTTGACTGCTTTTTTTAATTAGTGACTAATAAAAATAAATAAAAAAATTAAAGGGTAAATAAAAATAAATATTATAAATCAATTAATTTAATTTTAAAAATAGTGAAAAACTCAATAATTTTATTAAAGCTCAAGTATTAAATAATAACTTGCACTTTACTCAAATTTTATTAAACCTCAATTATTAAATAATAATTTAATTTTGAGTAAAGATAGTTGATCAACTCATTAATTCAATATTTAAAGACTCAATTATTGGAGTTTAAAATATAATTAAATTAGAATACCATTTGTATTAGAATTTCATATTATTTTAATGTTGGTTTTCCTCTTTAGTCTAATACATTTATCGGGAGTTAAAAATTTAGGGGTATTTAATATTTTTATAATTTTTTTATATTATGATTAAATTAGAATACTATTTGTATTAGAATTTCATAACTTTTTTAAATATTTAGTATTGTTTTTTGTTTTTTAAATATTTTAACTTAAATACTTTTTTATTATGTTAAAAATTTTAATATTATAAATAATACAAAAATTAAGGATATTTTTATTCATTTAAAAGTTTATCTCCGCATTCGTATTTTTTTTATATATTATTTTTTTATATATTATTTTTTTTTCACGTATTGCACGTTATTTATATTCATTATGCATACTTATGATTTAAATTTGTTTGTGTAATTTTTTATTAATTTTTTATGATATAATATTATAAAAATATTAATTTTTAATAACAAATTAAATTTAATCTTTTATTATCATAATACTAAATTATAATGACTATATTTTATTATAATTAAAGTTAGTTAAAATAATTTATGAAAATAAAATTAATAAAATATATTACATTAGTTAGTTAAAATATTACAAATAAAATATTATATATATGATATAGAAATACATATATTTGATTTTAGAATATATATATATATATAACTGTAAATAATATTACCAATGAAGGGTATTTTTAGAAATTTCAATGTTCCCCTCTTGCTAAATTTATATATATTATGGATTATAAATAATAAATCATATTTATTATTTCAAAACTAAAATTATTAAAAATGAAAATTTATTAATATTTAGTTAGTTAATTAATAATATAAAATATGTATTATATTTCTTTTCAGTTAATTTGATTCTAATCAATAAACAATTGATTTTTTTTTTCAGTTACATTTAGTTCCTTTTTAAATTTTAGTTCTATTCAATTAATATAATTAGAATTGATTAAATTTTAGTTAGTTTAAAATTCAATTCAGTTCAATTTAGCTAATAAAAAAAGCTTGCCCATACACAATAGTGTTCTAAACTTTAATTTCGATATAGGTGTGGTAGATATTTCTAAACTACAATTATGATATAAATGTGGTAAGTACATTCATACGTGAATGGGTGTGAAAGACCCTTGTGATAAGTAATCAATTTATTTATTTAATAAGAAAAACAAATGGAAAACAGAGAGGAACATAAATGAAGGAAAATGAAAAGGGAATGCCTTTTTTTTTGTTTGGAAAGGGAATAAAAGGAAAATATCACTAATTTTACTCTTTTTATGTAACATTTTGAATTTTTAAATTATTATTTTATGTGTAAAATTGTGCAACTTAATTTAAATTTTATGGGTTTTTAAAATTGGATTTTTATTTTTTAAGATAATTAATTTTAATGATTTTTAAAAATTAATTTAAAAATCACGTGGTAAGTTTAAAAATATTTTTGAACTCCATAAATTTTTTTGAGTTTTTTTATAATTTTTTTAAAATTTTTGAGCCTCATTTTGGGTCCAAAGTCAGAGCAAAAATTAAATTTCGGGTGTTCTGAATCGAACTGGCCGAATCAAATCAGAAGAATCGAACCGATCGAATCAAACTAGCCCCTTTTTCTTTCCCCTTCCTCTCCTTCGCGTGTCTGCCCCTTCTCCCTTCTCTCTTATTTTATAATAAAAATTCATAAAATATTCATGTGTAGCTGAAAAATTATAATTTCTATTGCAATAGTAAAATTACATTGTTAAGGACTGTAAGGCATGGTTATAGAATTTTTGGGGCTAGTTTGGATAGTTTTTGCAAAATATTAATTTTAAACTTAATAACTGAATTGGGTAAATATATAAGATTTGACTGTTTTGGCAGGCTCAAGAAATGCATTATATTGTTGCTGTGCTATAGACCTGAGGCCTTTAAATTAGGAAGTGTTATTTGAGCTATTTTGCAAGTTGGGTAGGTTTTAGGTATAGGAAAAACTCTACCAGATTTTTAGTATAAAATTTAGGGTATCTCGAACTCTTTAAGTTCTTTATTTTGTTTTATTATTGATAAATTCATGAATGTAATTGTTTCGGAGATCCAAGTTAACCTTCCTCATCTTCTCAGCCGTCTCAGTGACTTTTGAGTAATCTATGAGTTGATATTGATTTTAATTGTAATTTCAATATTATTAATTTATATTCAAGGCATGCTTATGCATTCACTTATAAATATATATATAAATAGTTAAATTCTGGGCACATTCTTTTATTGCATATATTAATGAACCTTAAGGTAAATTGGAGCAGTGCGCGTGTGTTGGCATGAGTATGGTGTGGATATGGATATGGTAGGACGAGTAGTCGCAGCTAGAGCTTGACTCATTGGGACCCGATCCTTATATATGGATAAGTCGGGGTGAGCACGGTTTTGAATTGATCTCACTGGCCCGCACTAGGATTATTACGCAAAAGTCCTGCTTGAGTTGACCTCGTTGATAGGTATTAGATTAAGAGAGCTGCATAGAGAATTACGTTCCATACATGCATTGATGTGACACATGGGTATGTGCAGCTTCAAATTATCTTTTGTGCAAATATTTTTGAATTCTTTGAAACTGTGTAAATATGCTGCATTTCATACATAAGAATGCATTAGATTTAGATAGTTATAGAAATTATATTTAAAATCAATATCTTACTTTATGAGTTGAATATTCACCCTTATTCAACAATTTTTCCTCAAGTGACAGGTGGATTTATTGATATTAACCTACTTTCTTTTCCCGTAGGTTTGATCAGCAAAAATTTAAATTTACTTTTATGGTCTTTATTTAATTCTATAACTCCGCATGTACCAATAATTGTATTTTTTTTATATGGGATTGTAATAACTTAATTTTCTGGAGTTGTAAACTTATTAATGTGAGATTTGCATGGATGCATGTGATATCTATTACTGTGGATGGAGGAAGCTAAGCTCTCAAATGTTGATTTATTTATTTTGAGGATTAAGAGGTTGAGTTATGCACCCCAGATTTTTGGATATTATTTTTTACAGGTCGAGTAAGTTAATACTTCTTGTTGGACAGTCCAATTTATAGTCGAAGTCTGTCCGTTTGTCTTCTTAAAATTAAGCAACCCAAATGGGCTTTATGCATAGTTTAAAATAGTTAGGCTTACTATGAGCTTCTGGTTTGCTGGTTTTATAACCCCGCAAGTGCACGGATCACTAATAAGTAATAAAGTGATGCGTAAAGTATCGTTCCCAAGAGAGATTTGATTAGTAAGTACCAATCTACACAGTAATTTTGACTGTTTAGGCTATCGAATACTGAGGGAATGAAGGTTGTTTATTTTAAACACTAGAATGATAGACTTAAAACAAAATGATCTATTTTGAAACAATTCCAAAATTAAGATTTCACACTTGAATCTTACTATGAATGTTATCTTGTTTATTTGCTGGATTGAGAATCAATTGCCTTGATGGAAATTAGTCCTAAGGTACCCTAAGTCCTCTCTCGAGGCACCTAGGGTGTGTTTTAATTAACTTAAACCCGACTTTCATAGCGATCAAATTAATTAAAACCCTTTAAGGTCTTTGACCAATTTTAAAGTTCCACAAAGGTATCAGCCTATGTCTAGGTCACTTGATTTTCTAATGTTAATTTTTACCTTTTAGTCTTTCAATTAATATATATAATCAATACTAAGTGGGTACCAACACATAGCATACATTAAGATCACAAGAAATTAAATCAAGAAACAAATCTAAAATCCAATAAATAAAACTTAATGTTTATCCATAATAATGATTACAAATATTACTCTCCCAATTCCAGAATATGAAAACTACTCACTCATGGTGAGTTCAGCAAACATCATGATAAAAAGATAAAGACAGTAAAAAGAAATCATCTAGAAGAAATAAAACAATAAAAATCTATTTAAGGAAATGGAATGAAAGAACAAAAGAGGGTTTGCAGCTTTGATTTTGTGGAACTTCGGCTGGAAAACTCCCCTTGATACTGATGTTCTTCTCCTCAAGATGGCTGGAGAGAGTGCAGAAGCGAGTTTGCTTTGAAACTCGTAAAAAGTGTTATAAAAGGATTGATCTCCCCCCCATTTCTTGATGTTTTCTGCTTCTATTTATAATAGCTATTTTAGGGTTAGGTCATTTTGAGTCCAAAAAGCCTTAGGAGTTTGATTTGAATGTGTAAACAAGAGCGAGAATTCAGGTTAAAAAACTGGCTGCTGCATGGTACATGGCCCGTGTGTCACTACAAGGCCCCGGGCTGTGTAACTTACTGGAGCGGAATGGCAGAGTATTGCATTGGCATTGAGACTTATAAGGGTCTGCATTGGCTATACGGGCCTTGGTACATGGTACATGACTCGTGTACTTTTGTTCTCAGGAAATTCTTCAAGCTTGTGCCTGGCAGAGACTTACACAAGTCCTTACAGATTACACGGGTCCAATTAGACGACCCGTGTACTGGTGTTCCTCCATTAGCTTTCTGGCTTTCATCTGACAGAAAGTTACACGGGTCTGTGGCTTTGCCCACAAACCCGTTTACTTTGTATCAGCAGCAATTCTCAGTCTTTTGACCTTTCCAAGTTTCCTTCCGAACTCCTATGCCCTGGGGCTTCACCCAAACACCTGAAATGATACAAAAAATATGGAATTAAGAGCTTGACAATAGAAATTACAAAGAACTAATGAAATCAACTACTATGCATGAGATTACTTACCTAAATTCTATGAGATAGAATACAAATGTGCTTAAAAACATCTATACAATTCAAGTGTATCAAATACCCCCAAACTCAAACTTTTGCTTGTCCTCAAGTAAAATGAAACTCTGTTTTAAAACGCATTTTAGGGGATAACTTAGGAATATAACCAACAATTCAATAAGCACATAATTGAACTCCTCCAATCTTTCATACCATTTACCCTTTTTCAAGGCATAAAGGTTCTAATAGCTGCCTGTTTGGAACTTCACCTCTTTTCATAGTGTTTCAACTAATTATTCCTTTATACAAGGCCATTAATAAGTCACAAATAACATGTTTTATTAGGATAGACTTGAGAAACACTTACTTCTCCAAATTTGCCTCTATTGTGGATAATTGTGATGAAGTAACTCAATTCCAACTCCATAGGCATATCTCAATTTTCTATCTCCACTATGTAGCATACACTTTTCAAAAGATTAAAAGGTCTTTAAAAGGGTTGTAATGGGGCTGAGGGATAATTACTTTGTCACCTCACCAATTGAATTGGTGAGAGGCGAGGTGATATGGGTTCGAATCCTAGCTCACAGGCGAAGATTGAACTCCACCAAAGCGACAAAGATCGAATACTTGGTTGCCAATGAAAGGTTTTTAGGGAATGCAAATATGAGGATACCATTTATGCATAAAATACCAAGTATATTAAGTTTATTCTATTGATTTTGTATGGAGAGGAGGGGCTTTTAGTTTTTATAGTGCTAAGCATGCTTCCATGATTCTTGGGACTTCCCTTTTTTTATTTTATTTTATTTTATTTATATCCTTTTTTTCTTCTCCCCCAAACTCATTGCTTTTGCTGGGTTAGGAAGGCAAATTTTTCTTTAGTTTTAATTTCATACTTGCACTCTTTCTCGAGTTCTTCATCCTCTCTCCGTTTTCCTTTTTGCACTTAATATACTTTTTACTTATGCATTTAGCTTCCTCAAAAGGGTAGGTATGTGTTTAGACTAGGGGCTAGGTCAATAATTATAGGTAGACAAGGAAAGTCATATAGGTAAAAATATATGCTCAAATGGGGTGCAAGGGACATATTGTGACTAATGGTGGCTAAGGCTTAATTAGGCTATATCAAAGAATGCCTTAATCATTTCTTTGTCAAGGATATGGTAGGATTTCACCTTGATAGGTCCAAGAGATATGTTCTAAAGCTGGTGAGGCATTTTCAGGTTTGTTTATGTGTCAAGAAATTTTTCCTAACTTCACAAGTTCAATGTGACAAATTAATAGTTATGAAGGGGTTTAATTAGTTTAATTTCATTAAAGAGATTAGGTTTTTCACAAACAACATGTTAAAATCCCTTTTTGCCTATTCAGTTACGTTCATTCCTCTATCCCGTGGAGTCCAATTATTAGCTTACTAGAAATTGGTTATAGTTCTAAGTTTCACAATTCAAAGTTCAAAATTTTCGAATTTTTTTTTTCAAATTTTTTTTGGAATTTTGATACACAAGGATAATATAGCTGAAATTAATTTTCGAAATTTTGATACACAAGGATAATATAGCTGAAATTAAGCAATGTAATGATATGCAAGACATGAAATGCACTTGTACCCCCCCAAACTCGAATCGGACATTGTCCTTGATGTCAACATAATATGCCAAATTATAGAAAACGTACAAAAATAATAAGAAAGCATATTATTTATTAAGCATGAAAAGGTTTGGACAAAAAGTAAATAAAAGAGGCCTATGATTTCAGTTTAGGACTAAGGTATGCAAGATTTTACAATAAAGAACCTATCCTATAGTCTTAGCTCTAAAAGGTCTTTGATGGTGATGATGGAGACGCTGGCTCATCTTCATCGAGCCTCTCCATTAGCATGTACAGCTTATTGTGGGCTTCCTAAAAGCTGTCCTTGATTGCTCGCATCCTATTGTTGATGGTGGTCTCCATGCGCTGTAGGTAAGCAATGACCGGGTTTGTGAGTGGTGGTGTGTATGGAGGCACTCGAGTGGGGGACTCATGAAACAATGACTCTTGGGCTTCCATCTATGGCTGTGAGGTATCACCAGGTCCTTCTTGTGCTTCATCTCTTCGAGGGATGGCATTCCCTTCGGCATCAAGTAGGTAGCAAGTGTTGCCCACCTTCTTACATGTCCCCATGGATATGCAGATGGTTTGATCGATTCTTGATGTTCTGCCGACGGAGTGCAACTTGTGATGTCCAAGGACGAATCCGAAGTGGAGGGCGATGGTAGTAATGAGGCCACCAAGCACGATGTGCCCGATAGGCTGATGACAGAGGCAACGGAGGTAGTTGCACAAAAAGAAGCCGGTGCTGCAGCACTACCCGGTGACCATACACCACAAGAAAAAGAGCTCACTGGGGTTTACCATGCCATGGCTATCACCACTAATTGGTGCATGTAACGCAGGGTTGGACTTGTGATACCCGAGGATTTGGACTTGCTGGAGTTATATGGCTCCGTGCTAGGGGCAATGGAACTCCAGAAGTTGATGATGCTGTAGAGCATGTGGTTTCGAGGTATCTCTTGGTGGCCGATGCTGTTGAAGCCGAAGATGGCATTGAACTCATCCACATTCATTACTCGATTGACACCAAGGAGGCAAAATTCAATTCTGCATCTATCTTCCTTGTCGGTAGGCCATAAGGTGGCCTTAAAACTGCCCAAAAACTCTAGTGTGTTGTCTCGGTATGGGGGGAATTGGAGTTGGGCGAACCTTGTCCATTCGATGCTATCGAGGAGTCCATTGATCTCGTCTTGTAGCTCGATTTGCTCCAGTAGCGTGAAATCCATGTATTTTATGGAGCTAATTTTTCGAGTGTGAAGCTGGGTGCACATGGCCTTGTGGGCATCATCATGGAATCCTTAAGGAATAGAGATTTTGGGTTGTGGAGCGGTTCGTGGCTGGGGTTGCGGTGGGGCTTGTTGAGCGGGTTATGGTTGAGGATGGGCTAGTTGAGGAGAGGCTGCCCTTGTTCTTGGGCATTGGGGTGTCGACTGAGGGGGAGAAGGTGAGGATTCTCCCCCTTGCCTTGAGGAAGAGCCCATTCTTTGCGTAGATCACTTTACAGGAGCCATGAGAGACTTTTGGAAAAGAGAAAACTAGGGTTTGGTGAAGGGAGAAGAGATTTGAGGGGTTTCTATAGACTAGGAGGGGTGGAGATGAACGATTTTGCCTTTATGAACTATTTCAAGGCAAGGGGTGCATTTAAAAAGCCGTTAGGACTCTTCGTTTCACGCATTTCGCGCCCCAGGAATCGCATCTATGACATGATACATGGGTCGTGTATCATTACACGGGTCTCGACATGTAGGGCCGTGTAAATTTTTGCTCAAAAATTTCAAATTCTGTTATAGTACACAACCCGTGTAAATGAGCTCTGGGACCCGTGTAACTTACTGCCTCTTGAGTTGCTTTGCTGAACATGTTACACGGCTCGTGTTAACTACAAAGGGGACCTGTGTACTTTCTGTCCTCAAGTTATTTTGCTAACAACATTACACAGCCCGTGTAAATTACAAAAGAGACCCACGTAACTTTCTGTCTCCCTTAGAGTTAAAATTTTCAAGAGTTTTATGGACTTTCAGAAAGTTACACGGGGTGTGTGAAACTAGTACATGACCTGTGTAATTTTCTGATTCTCCAAATTTTTTCCCTTATGAAAATTTTTATCACCACAATGCATGAAATGGATGTAAAGGTTAGCAATAGAGTTACTTCCCCGATTTTGTTCAATTTTCTCTTATGTGGTTTTGACTTGATGATTCCTCTCCTCTCTTATTCTCTACTCCCCCTTGCTTTTCCGAATTTGAGATCTTTTAGGATTCCTACAAAAGAAAATGTGAACAAATATTAACAAAATTAAAATAAGAAAGAAAGAAAGAAAAATTAGAAATTTTTGGGTGTCTCCCAAAAAGCACTTGTTTATAGTCTTTAGCTGGACTTTGCTTTCATCTTTCATGTTTTTCAGGAGGGTTTTCGAATGTGCAATTGACTCCCTTCTCTATGGGTTCTCCTTGAAAGTATGACTTTATCCTCTGCCCATTAACTTTAAATGCTCCTGAGGTTTCGCTCCACACTTCTACTGCTCCATGTGAGAAGACTTGAGTGACCTTAAAAGGTCCAGACCATCTTGATTTTAGTTTCCCTGGAAAGAGTTTCAATCTAGAGTTGAATAACAGGACAAGGTCTCCTTCTTTTATTTCTTTCCTTGCTATGCGCCTGTCATGCCATCTCTTGGTTTTGTCTTTGAAGATCCTGGCATTTTCATATGTGTCCTGTCGGATTTCTTCCAACTCATTTAGCTGTAGGAGCCTTTTTTCACCAGCAGCTTTGAGGTCAAAGTTTAGGATCTGAATCGACTAGTAAGCTTTATGCTCAAGTTTGACAGGGAGATGGCATGATTTTTCATAAATCAGTCGAAAGGGTGTAGTGCCAATTGGGGTTTTATATGCAGTGCGGTATGCCCATAGTGCATCATCTAACTTCATGCACCAGTCCTTCCTGGATCGGTTTACAGTTTTCTCTAGAATCCACTTCAGTTCCCTGTTTGAGATTTCTACTTAGCTGCTGGTTTGAGGATGATAAGATGTGGCCACCTTATGAGTCACTCCATACTTTTTCAGTAGTATTTCGAATTGTTGGTTGCAGAAGTGACTTCCTCCATCGCTGATTATTGCTCATGGCGTGCCAAATCATGTGAATATATTCTTCTTAAGGAACCTTGTGACCATTCTAGCATTGTTGGTTGGTGTGGCTATTGCTTCTACCCATTTTGACACATAATCAACACCAACTAGAATATACTTGTTTCCATGGGAAGAGGGGAATGGGCCCATGACGTCTATCCCCCATGCATCAAACAATTCTACCTCAAGTATACCATGCAGTGGAATTTCATTCCTTCTTGAAGTATTGCCTATTCTTTGGCATTGATCACAAGCTAGCACAAAGGATCTCACATCCTTAAACAAATGTGGCCAGTAAAACCCTGCTTGCAAGATTTTAGCTGCTGTTTTTGTGGTGCCAAAGTGTCCTCCATATAGTGATGAATGGCAGTGCTGGCGGATGCTCTCCATATCCTTCTCTGGTATGCATCTTTTTATCAGTCCATCATTGCATCTCTTGTATAGCAAAGGTTCCTCTCATGTGTAGTATCTCACATCATGTAGGAATATCTTTCTTTACTAATAAATCATGTTTGGAGGCAATAACCTACATATAAGAAAATTAACGAAGTCAGCATACCATGGAGCTTGGGAAAATGCTAGTAGTTGCTCATTAGGAAATGAATCATCAAGTGGCAAATCATCGAAGTCCCCTGTGTACTCCAATTTCAACCTGGAAAGATGGTCAGCTACTACATTTTTGGATCCTTTTTTGTCCTTGATTTCAAGGTCAAATTCTTGCAGGAGTAAAATCCATCGAATCAGCCTTGGTTTCGCCTCTTTCTTGTTCAAAAGGTACTGGATGGCAGCATGATCTGTGAATACAATGACTTTTGACCCAATTAAATAGGATCTGAATTTGTCAAATGCAAATACCACTGCTAGGAATTCCTTCTCTGTGGTAGCATAATTTATTTATGCGTCATCGAGTGTCTTGCAGGCATAATAAATTGCATGGAGCTTTTTATCTTTTCTTTGCCCGAGCACCGCTCGAACTATAAAGTTACTCGCATTGCACATCACCTCGAATGGTAGCTCCCAATCTGGTGGCTGCATTATTGGTGCTGAGATTAGGGCTTCTTTGATCCTATTGAAAGAGACAAGGCAATTTTCATCAAAATCAAAGGGAACATCTTGACTTAATAGGTTGGTAAGTGGCTTAGCTATTTTAGAAAAATCTTTAATGAATCTTCTATAGAACCCTGCATGTCCCAAAAAGCTTGGCACTCCCTTGACTGATGTTGGTGGTGGCATGTTTTCAATGATCTCAATTTTTACCTTATCAACCTCAATTCCTCTTTCTGATATCAAATGTCCTAGAACTATACCTTCCCTTACCATGAAGTGGCATTTTTCTCAATTTAGGACTAGGTTTGATTCTTCACATCTTTGCAACACCTTAGATAAATTAGCTAGGCAATCATCAAAAGTAGTTCCATAGACAGAAAAATCATCCATAAAAACTTCCATGATATTTTCAATATAATCAGAAAAAATAGCCATCATGCATCTTTAAAAGGTAGCAGGGGCATTACAAAGACCAAAGGGCATTCTCCTATATGCAAAGGTTCCATAAGGGCAAGTGAATGTGGTCTTTTCTTGGTCTTATAGGTGAATGGGAATTTGAAAGAATCCCGAATACCCATCTAGATAACAGAAATAAGAGTGTTCCGCTAGCCTCTCTAACATATGGTCAATGAAAGGGGGAGGAAAATGGTCTTTTCTGGTGGCACTGTTCAATTTCCTATAATCTATGCACATTCGCTATCCAGTGACTACCCTAGTAAGGATTAATTCATTGTTTGTATTTTGGATAACAGTTGTCCCACCCTTTTTAGGAACTACTTGTACTGGGCTAACCCATTTATTATCAGAAAATGGGTATATACTACATGCATCTAATAGTTTCAAAATTTCTTTCTTCACTACTTCTTTCATGTTTGAGTTAAGTCTTCTTTGGTGCTCGATAGTGGGTTTACTATTTTCTTCCATAGGAATCCTATGCATGCAAATCGAGGTGTTAATCCCTTTCAAGTCTTCTATTTTATATCCTATGGCCTTGTTATGGGTCCTAAGTTCTCTTAGCAACTTTTCCTCTTCTTTCTTAGATAGGCTAGCATTGATTATAATAGGATATTTAGAGTTTAAGTCCATAAATGCATACCTTAGTGAGGAGGGGAGAGGTTTAAACTCTACCTGTTTAATGTTTTCTAGGAGCTTGCCCTTGGGTTGTTCCTCTTTCAACTTCTCCATCTTTAAAGCTTGAGCTAAGGGTAGGGGTGGATGAGCTGCCAACTGTTGTGCACAGGCTACTATTTCTGTGTTTTCATTATTCGCTGTGTGACTGTACACAATGCATGCTTTAAGAGGGTCTTTAAGATGTATCTTATGAAATTCCTCTTCAACTTGTTTGTCAATTATGTCAACATTGAAGCATTCATCAGGTTCAAATTTGTATTTCATTATGTCAAACAAGTTGAATTCCATTTCTTCTTCTCCTACCTTGAGGGTTAGTCGCCCATTTTTAATGTCTATGATTGCTCCAACGGTTGCCAAGAATGGTCTTCCTAAAATGATAGGGATCTGAACATTTTCTTCCATCTCAAGGACAACAAAGTCTACTGGAATGAAGAATTTGCCCACTTTGATGGGGATGTTCTCAAGTATGCCCACAGGATATTTAACAGATTGATCAGCCAATTGCAGTGAAATTGTCGTGGGCTTCAGTTCTCCGATCTCCAGCTTTTTGCATATTGATAGAGGTATTAAACTCACACTTGCCCCAAGATCGCAGAGGGCCTTGTCTATTTTCTTGTTGCCAATGAGACATGGTATGGAGAAGCTTCCTGGATCTTTCAACTTTGGAGGCAGTTTTTTTTACAGTATGGCATTGCATTCCTCTGTTAGAGCAACTGTCGCATAGTCTTCCAGTTTTCTTTTCTTTCACAGAATTTCCTTAAGAAATTTGGCATAGGATGGCATCTAAGAGAGTACTTCAGTGAAGGGAATGTTGATATAAAGTTTCTGTAAAACTTCTAAAAACTTTCTAAACTGCTTGTCCAATTGGCTTTCTGAAATCTCTAAGGAAAAGGTAGGGGAGGTTGGTATGGTCTGGTAACCTTTTTTTCTTCCCTACTTCCTCTTCTTGATCTTTCTTGGCTTCTTCCTCCTTTTTCTCTGCTTGGCTTTCAGATTTTTCTGAGATTTCCTCTGTCGTTTCTTTCTCTGATTGTACTAGAGTTCTCCCACTCCTCAATGTAACTGCCTTACGATACTCCCTTGGGTTCATCTCTGGTTGAATAGGCAATTTACCAACAGCCTTACTTGAAGAACTTGCTTACTGAGCAATTTGATTCTCTAGCATCTTGTTATGGGTAGCAAGTTGGTACATTATGGAAGTCAACTATTTAATCAATTCATTCTGTTGTTGTTGAGCTGTTAGGAAGCCTTCCATCATGGATTTCATGGTCATCTTCGGTTCAAGTTGCTAAGGTTGAGGAGGCAGTGGTGGCTGTGCAAAGTTTTGGCCTCTGTTCTAAAATCTAGGGGGTGCTAGTATTTTGTACCCCTGTTATTTGTTTATTGGCTGATTCTACTGATTGGACCATGAGAAATTTGGGTGGTTCCTCCATCCAGGGTTGTAAGTGTTTGAATATAGATTGTTGGGTTACTTCTGGTTAAAGTTTCCTCTATTATTCACGTAGTTCATCTGTTCTGCGGGAGGTTCATTAAAACTATTATATTTTGAACTCATGTATCCTCCTCCATCGTTATCCTCTTGTTGACTATTTTTACCAACTGTGTTGGCTTACATTCTGTCGAGTCTATTTATGAGCTGATCAAATTGAGCATTTATCATGCTTAGGGCATCCACTTCCAGGACCCCTGCTGTTCTCCTTGCATTTCTTCTTTCATTTGATCACTCATAATTATGATATGCGACTCTCTCTAGAAGTTTAAGTGCTTGTGTCACTGTTTTCTCCATTAGGTCACCTTCTGTAGCTGAATCTACTGTGCTCCTTGTAGAGGATAGTAACCCATTATAGAAATTTTGCACTAGTAGCCAATCCTCTATGCCATGGTGTGGACATTCCCTCTGCAAGTCCTTATATCTTTCCCATGCGTCATAGAGTGATTCACCTTCCTTTTGTCTAAAGGTGTTGAGCTCAAGCCTCAGTCTTGTAGAAAATACCTTACTAAAAAAGCTTGTGAGAGGTTTTCCCAAGTGGTGAACGTTCTAGCTGGTTGAAAAAGTAACCACTTCCTTGCTCTATCTCGAAGGGAGAATGGAAATGCTCTGAGTCTTATGGCTTGATCAGAAACTCCATTAATCTTGAATATGTCACAAAGGGTAAGAAAACACTGGAGGTGATAGTGTGGATCTTCTGCTGGTGAACCTCCAAACTGGGTTTGTTGAATCATTTGAAGCTATACTGGTTTTAACTCAAAGTTGTTAGCTTCCACTGTGGGTCTAGTGACACTGGGTTGAAATCCTTGGACAGATGGAGCTCTGTAGTCTCTCAAGAGTTTTGGCCTGTCATTATTATCGCCATGGTTAGAATTTCGGGATCTTCTTGATCATGCTCTTGATGTTTCCTTTCCCTCCTGATGGCTCTCAGAGTTCTGTCTATCTCCGGATCACAGTCCAAGATTTCTTCTTCTGGCCTTGTTCTAGTCATATACCAGGTCAAACACCTGAGAGAAAAGAAAAGAAATAAAACAAATCAAATAAAATTAGATAATAAATATAATTGCCTAAATCAGCTAAATTGCCTATCGCTCGATATTACTAAAGCAAAACTCCCCAGCAATGGCGCCAAAAACTTGGTTCGCTAGTTTTACAACCCCGCAAGTGCACGGATCGCTAACAAGTAATAAAGTGATGAGTAAAGTATCATTCTCACGAGGAATTTGATTAGTAAGTACCAATCTACACAGTAATTTTGACTATTTAGGTTATCGAATACTGAGGGAATGAAGGTTGTTTATTTTAAACACTAGAATGATAGACTTAAAACAAAATGATCTATTTTAAAACAATTCTGGAATTAAGATTTCACACTTGAATCTTACTATGGATGTTATCTTGTTTATTTACTGGATTGAGAATCAATTGCCTTAATAGAAATTAGTCCTAAGGTACCCTAAGTTCTCTCTCAAGGCACCTAGGGTGTGTTTTAATTAACTTAAACCCGACTTTCATAGCGATCGAATTAATTAAAACCTTTTAAGGTCTTTGACCAATTTTGAAGTTCCACAAAGGTATCAGCCTATGTCTAGGTCAGAATTTCTAGGTTCAAAATCTTTATTTTCTAATATTAATCTTCATATTTCAGTCCTTCAATTAATATCTATAATCAATACTAAGTGGGAACCAACACATAACATGCATTAAGATCACAAGAAATTAAATCAAGAAACAAATCTCAAATCCAATAAATAAATCTTAATGTTTATCCATAATAATGATTACAAGCATTACGCTCCCAATTCCAGAATATGAAAACTACTCACTCATGGTGAGTTTAGCAAACATCATGATAAAAAGGTAAAGACAATAAAAAGAAATCATCTAGAAGAAATAAAACAATGAAAATCCCTTTAAGGAAATAGAATGAAAGAACCAAAGAGGTTTTGTAGCTTTGATCTTGTGGAACTTCGGCTAGAAAGCTCCTTTTGATACTGATATTCTTCTCCTCAAAATGTCTGGAGAGAGTGCAGAAGCGAGTCCACTTTGAAACTCTTAAAAAGTGTTGTAAAAGGATTGATCTCCCCCCCGTTTCTTGATGTTTTCTGCTTTTATTTATAATAGTTGTTCTAGTGTTAGGTCATTTTGAGTCTAAAAAGCCTTAGGAGTCTGATTTGAATGTGTAAAGAAGAGAGGAAATTCGGGTTAGAAAACTTACTGCCGCATGGTACACGGCCCGTGTGTCACAGGGCCGTGTAACTTACTAGAGCAGAATGGCGAAGTCTTGCATTGGCACAGAGACTTACACGAGTCTGCGTTGGCTACACGGGTTTGGGTGCACGACTCGTGTACATTTGTTCTTAGAAAATTCTTTAAGCTTGTGCCCAGCAGAGAATTACACATGTCCCTACAGATTATACGGGTCTAATTACACGACCCGTGTACTGTTGTTCCTCCATTGGCTCTCTGGCTTTCATCTGGCAGAAAGTTACACAGGTCTGTGGCTTTGCTTACACTACCCGTGTACTTTGTATCAGTGGCAATTCTCAGTATTTTGACCTTTCCAAGTTTCCTTTCGGACTCCTATGCCCTGGGGCTTTACCCAAACACCTGAAATGATGCAGAAAACATAGAATTAAGGGCTTGACAATATAAATTACAAAAAACTAATGAAATCAACTACTATGCATGAGATTACTTACCTAAATGCTATGAGATAGAATATAAATGTGCTTAAAAACATCTATACAATTCAAATGTATCAGCTTCGGGGGCCTTATGTTGACCTAAGTCTTAGTACTAATCCGGCTTAGAAAATGAGTCATGACAAAGTTGGTATCAGAGCTTAGGCTCTAGATTTATGAGAAAGTACGTACCTATAATTTTAAAAAAGAGAGTCTTCTTAGGAGGTCGCATGCAGAGTACAGGATCCATAGTCATCCTTGTTTTATTATTCTTACATCTAGCTTCTGCATTGTGTACTTATATGTGTTTATGGTTGTATAGTTATGTATAGCATATTATTTTGGTTTGTGAGCTAATATAGTTAGATTTCAGGAAGTACGCATAGAGGAAGGAGAACTAACACAACATAGGTGCCAAAAGTGTTAGATGAGCTATCAGTGTAGAATGAGGTGCTGGCTCCTAGAAGGCGTGGCAACAGACCTAGAGCAGCTCAGGTGGAAGAGTAGCCACAACCAGAAGAGCAGACACATATGGTCCAGGGTCTTGTATATCCTATGGTAGCTACCTAGCAGGATTTCAGAGGACCATTGATTTGATGGCCCAATACATGATACACCCTCCACAGCAATCTCCAATACAGAGGGTAGAGCCTTACAAACAGATAATTAATTTTAAAAAGTTGGTGCCTGGGATATATGATAGTACATAGGATGCATACGGGCTTTTGGATTCTTATAGATAGGCTGGGGTAGAGTTACAATTGATAGAAAGAAGATTGATTGAATGTGTGCAGCATGTTTTAGGGCCTATATGTAGACAGTAGATGACAGATTATGTGCTCCCTCAAATTGAAGGGCTATCTTGGTCACAGTTTTTGGAACTATTTATAAATAGATTTGTGCCAGAGAGTTTTAGGAATCGGAAATAATAGGCCTTTGAAGCTTTGAAATAGAATGGGAGCTCAGTTGATGAGTATGCATTTGAGTTTTTAGAGCTAAGTAGATATGCCTCGACTGCTGTGGCCACTGAGACTATGAAGGTGAAGAGATTTCTGAAGGGATTGGATAGAAGGTATGCAAATTTGGCTATGTTGTTAGACTAACCTTTTGATGTAGTTGTAGATCGAGCCTGACAGATAGAGATCAGCTACACGGGTGATCATGGAGGTACATTAAAGAAGAACAAAGCTAAAAGGTCATCTAGTACGCTCTATATGAGTATAATGGGTGGAGGTAGCCACTACAACTACAGTGGTAGAATCAGAGGCAATAAGAAAGGGGGCCTTAGACATAGATTTAGGGGTTCAGGCTAGGATACGGCTCTAGAAGTGAGCAAAGCTCTAGTTATAGTAGTTCAGAGTCTGGTTTGGGATCCTATTTTGCACCAGGTACTCAATTTAGAAGAGTACACTCAGGACCCTACTTGGTGAGTACAGAAGGATGTTTTAAGCGTAGTCAAGTTTGGTCACTTTGCTAGGGAATGCCCTATGTTTAGTAAGCATCAGATTGGGTCCCAAGGTTCTATAGCCAATGTACCCCACCAGCTACTCCTAGAAAATTCTAGTGTGTCGGGTAGCTAGTTTAGTAGCCAGTAGGGCCGTGGGCAAGGAGAACATGGTTTTGGAGGTAGATTGGGTAGAATACGCCAGTTCCAGGGTTCTGCATCACACGGCAGAGGATAGGCTCGAGTTTTTACCTTAACACATCAGGATACTTAGGCTTTAAATGCAGTAGTAGTAGTAGGTATTCTCACAGTCTATTCTTTTAAGACACATGTTTTAATAGACTTAGATGCTATGCACTCGTTTGTTTCCCCTGTGTTTACTTTGAGATTAGGAGAAATCCTATGGCTTTAGAGTGTGCCCTGTCTGTAGTCACTCCTCTCATTGATGCTATAGATGTGGTAATGGTTTTTTCTGACTGTCTAGTAATAATAAAAGGAAAGATCCTCCCGATTGGTTTGGTTCCCTTACTGATGATGGACTTTGATGTGATTTTGGACATGGATTGGTTGTTAACCGGTCACGACCCAAATTTTAGGCTAGACCGGCACTAGGACTTAGGTCAGCATAAGGCTCTCAAAGCCCGTAGTAGGCCTAACTGTTTCCAACCCAAACATAAAGCCCACGATTAAAGTCCAATTTCAAGAAAATAAACGAACAGAGTCCGACCATAAATTAGACTGTCCAACGGAGAGTTTTAGCTCACTCGACCTGCAAGCACAAAATAACTAAATTTGGGAAGCTCAGCTCACCTTCACTATCATTAAGGCAAATAAATAATCAAATGGGAGCTCAGCTCCCTCATTCAAGATAAATCATTATATCATACATCCAAACATACCCACATAATATGTTTACAAGCTCAAAAGAATTAAATTATTACAGTCTCAATAAATTTAGAATACTACTAGCACATGTAGAGTTCTAGATTTTGAATCAAGAAAATGAAATACAAATAAGCTGCTGCTGATAAACCTATAACAAAGAAAGCATGTTATTCATAAAAAGAATCCACCTATCACCTAGGGAAAAATGATTGAACAGAAGTGAGTGTTCGACTCATAGAGTAAGATATTGATTTTAAATACAATTCTATAACTATCTAAGCCTAATGCATTTCTATATATGAAATGCAACATACACACATATTTTCAAACAATTCAAACAATATCCACACATAAGATAATTTGGAGCACTCACATACCTGTGTGTCACATCAATCATATCATATACATATATGGAAGCTGATCCTCTATACACCTTTCTTAATTCCAACCTTTGCCATCTAGATCAACTTGAGCCAGACTTTCTCTTAATAATCCAAATGCAGGGATCAGCGAGATCAACTCAAAGCCGTACTCACCCCGATTTATCCATAAAAAAGGATCGAGTCCCAGTGAGTCAAGCTTCAGCCGTGATTAGCCGTCCTACTCACATCCATAATCACACCACACGCACGCCAACACATGCACACAACTCCAAATCACTTTAAGGTAACACCCACAACAATTTCATCAAGTAAAAATGCAATACAAGGTGTGAAAATTTTTTTGAATATATAATAATATTGAAGTTGTAAATAAAATTAATATCTATTCATAGATTAAACCAGAGATTAATCTATATAGATTTTTTTGAACTCCATAAATTTTTTTGAGATTTCTGTAATTTTTTTGAAATTTTCAAGCATCGTTTTGGGTCCTATCACAGAGCAAAAATTAAATTTCTGGTGTCCTGAATCAAACGGGACCGGATTGGATCAGTCGAATTGAATTGGCCCCTTTTTCTTTCCCCTTCCTTTCTTTCACGTGTCTACTCCTTTTCTCTTCTTTTTCTCTCTCCTCCCCCTTTCCCACCACAGGCCGCTACCTCCCCCACCTTCCTCCCTCACCGGCGCTTTTTCAGCACCCCTCCCTCGCCATCGTTGCCCCTTTTCCAGCCTGAAACACGGCCCAAAACCTCACTCTCTTCACGTGTGATTTTCCACCTTCTTTCATAATTTTCGGCGATTCCAGCCACTAATCAAACTAGGTCTTTCTCCCATTTTGTTATACACCTCGAGAGTTTTCCATAAATACCAAATTTACAAATTTTCCTTAAGCGGTTTGTGGAAATCAAGTTTAGGAAGTTTTAATCGTTTTTAACTTTTGGGCTATAGTTCCCCTAAATCGTGAACCCCACTAAAATTCTGAGACCACCAGTGCGTCCTATTCATCAAGAAATTTGCAACGACACCAATTTGAAAATTTTCTAACACTGAAAATTTAGTGAGTCTCATGAATTTACCAGTAATTTTTTGGGTCTTTAATGACCCTTTTAATTAAATAAAAATTATATTCTAATTTTTGGAATTGTGGACTTCGCGTAGGTATTTTTATTTCGAAGAAATTTCATTAGCAACTGAGACTATAATTTCAGAGCAGACATGCAGGCTGTCAGACTCACTTTGGAAGTGGGTTAATATTAGTGCTTCTCACTATTTTCAGATGCTCCGAACGAGTTCCAGGTGTCAGAATTGGCATAGGTAAACCCGAACTCCAAATGCTCCATTTTACCTAAGGTTGAGTTTAGAATAAAAATTCATAAAATATTCATGGCTAGCTAGAAAATTATAATTTCTATTGCAATAGTAAATGGCATTGTTAAGGACTATGAGACATGATTATAGAATTTTTAGGGTTAGTTTGGATAGTTTTTGCAAAATGTCAGTTTTAACTTTAATAGCTAAATTGGGTAAATATGTAAAATTTGGCTATTTTCGCAGGCCCAGGAGGGGCATTATGTTATTGTTGTATTGTGGACCTGAGGTCTTTGGATTATGAAGTGTTATTTGAGCTGTTTTGTAAGTAGAGTAGGTCTTAGGTACAAGAGAAATTCTGTCAAATTTTTTGCATAAAATTTAGAGTGTCTCTAACTCTTTAAGTTCTTTGTTTTGTTTTATTATTGATAAATTTATGAATAAAATTATTTAGGTGATCCGAGTCAACTTTCCTCATTTTCTCAGTCGCCCCAGTGACTTTTGGATAATCTGTGAGTTGATATTGATTTTAATTGTAATTTCAATATTATTAATTTATATTCAAGGCATACTCATACATTCACTTATATATATATATATATATATATATATATATATATAAATAGTTAAATGCTAGGCACATTCCTATGTTGCATATATTAATGAACTTGTTTGTGGATGTCTCCTTAAGGTAAATTAGAACTGTATGCGTGAGTATGGTGTGGATATGGATATGATAGGATAGGTAGTCAGGGTTGGAACTTGACTCACTAGGACCCTATCCTTATATATGGATAAGTCAGGGTAAGCACGGTTTTGAGTTGATCTCATTGGTCCTCGCACTTAGATTATTGAAATTAAAATCTGGCTTGAGTTGACCTTATTGGCAATTATTGGATTAAGAGAGCTATATAGGGGATCAGTTCCCATATATATATTGAAGTGACATACGGGTGTGTGCGTGCTCTAAATTATCTTTTGTGCGAATATTATTTGAATTGTTTGAAACTATGTGAATATGTTGTATTTCATATATAGGAATGCATTAGATTTAGATAGTTATAGAAATTATATTATTATATTTAAAATCAATATCTCACTTTATGAGTCGAACGCTCACCAATTTTTAACTATTTTTTCTCAGGTTACAAGTGGATTTGTTAAGATTAATCTGCTTTCTTTTTCTGCAGATTTAATAAGCAAAAATTTAAATCTACTTTTATTGTCTTTATTTAATTCTATAACTCTGCATGTAGCAGTAGTTGTATTTTTCTATATGGGTTTATAATAACTTAATTTTCTAGAGTTGTAAACTTATTTATATGAGATTTGCATGGATGTATGTAATATCTATTACTGTGTATGGAGGGAGCTGAGCTCCCAAATGTTAATTTATTTATTTTGAGGATTATGAGGATGAGCTGAGCTCTTCAGATTTTTGGACATTGTGTGTTACAGGTCGGGTGAGTTAATGCTCTCCGTTGGACAATCCAATTTATAGCCGGACTCTGTCCGTTTGTCTTCTTGAAATTGAGCAACCCAAATGGGCTTTATGCATGGTTTAAAAATAGTTAGGCTTACTAGGGCCTTGGAGGCCTTATGCTGATCTAAGTCCTAGTGCCGGTCAGGCCCACAAATCAATTCGTGATATTTTATTTTTATTTTGGAGAAAAAAAAGATAATTAGAAGAAAAAGCATGATTAACTTGTAAACTACGTATACTTAAGCATGTAACTGAATCAAGCTTAGTTGAGTTTTGACTTGTTCAAACTCGACTTGCAAGTATATGTTTAAAGCTTGAGTTCGGCTGAAGTTCAATTTGAATTTTAATATTAAAACTCAAACTCAATTCATTTAAAATATATTATAATTGAGTAAGATTTTTTATTGTTGAAATTATATAAGATAAAATTAATTTGATTTATTGGCAAAATTAATTGAAATCATTAATCAATTGGGTAAATTAATCAGAGTCATAATATTAAAACCATTGAATTAATTTCAACTTAAAAATATAATTTTTTTAATTAGATCTATTTAATTTAATTTTATTGCAATGGAATCATTAATTTTCTTTAAGGGATGCCAAAGTAAAGATATAATTTTTTTAGTTATAAATAAATATTTTAATTAAAATTTATTTTATGAATTTCAATAATATATTTTTAAAAATATTACTATGAAGCCTTTGGTATTCGAATCATTATTGTTTATAAATTTATATTGTAATATTACAAAAGATAACCTTTATAATATATTTTTGGTATTTACCAAATTGATAATCTACATTTTTCTTATTTGAGTTAGTAAAATATTTTATTTTTTTTATTAATTTGATGAATAATATATAGATTTTGACAAAATATAATTAGAAATTTTATATATAAATTAATTTTAACCATCATTATACTTTTTACTAGGGTAGAGTAATTTATGACCTATACAATATTATTTTTATTGATAAAAATATACAATTAAAAAAAATCAAAAGATCATTTCCATAGAAATTATTAGTGATATGTTAAAAAAAATTGATTGAGATTTGGTATGCATAGGCTACATACTTATACTTATGTCCTCTTATCTCTTAACTTTTTGATAAAAATTTTATTATATTGAATTATTTATTATGAATATTTAGATGATTTTTTTGTTTTAATTAATTTATTATTTTTTTATAATATAAATTTTGTATTAATCATGAACCATCAAAATTACAAATTTTATATTGTAAATATCTAACTAATTTATCATATAAACATGATATATTCATTTTATTCAACTATATATTAAAAGAATTATTGAATAAATTAATTAATTGATGAGATATTAGAGAAAATTAATTATTATTTATAATATCTGTAGTATATACATCAAAATGGGAAGGGAGAATAATGAGATTGTCAAAAATATTCTTAGTTTTTTTTAATTACTTATAATTATATTTTTTTATTATTTAATTAATATATTTTAAATAAAATAACAATAAAAAATTATTAGTTATAAAATTCTTAGACTCTAAATAACCTATAATAGCTTTTATTAAAAATAACAAAAAAAACTAATTAAAGCATAAGGATATTACCGTTGAACCCATTGGAATGTTTCAAGAGATCAATTTTTTAGTATTTCTTTTTATATGAGAATCACAGAGATAAAGACTGATTTTGATAAGACTGTGTATTCTTATATCATATTTATAATATTTTATTTATAATATTTTAGTTGATTACTTATTAATTTTATTTTTTAAATATTTTTTAATTAATATTAATTAAAAGTAAAATACAATCATTATATTTGATACTATGACAATAAATAATTAAATATAATTAATTATTAAAAATAATTAAATTATCATAATATTATATTATATATAAATAAAAAATTAAATTACAAATATATATACGGATTATAAATAATATATAATACAACTCTCAAAAAAAATGTATAATACACGTTGTACATAGAATATAGGATTAAGTTTAAAAATATATGATTTGTAATAATTATCTTTAAGGCGTGTTTAATAGAAAGTTAAAAAATTATAAATTAAATATTATTTTTATAAATTTTAATATAATTATTAACCTAATCTCCTTAATGTTAATACTTAATCTTTTAAAAAAATATAAAAATTAATATTAATAAAATAAAAAATTAATTTAATTATTTTAAATATCTAAATTAAAAGTTACAAAATAATAATTACTCTCATTAATTTGGTATCAAATACCGCTTTATTGTATTAGTTGAACAAAAGTTTAAGTTGGACATAGGATAAACAACTCCTATTTTAATCGAATTTAATTTTAATTAAATAATCAAATGATAAAAATATTTTAAAATTATATAATTTCAGAAAGTGTAATGCTTTTTTGTTAAAATATATTTTTATTTAAAATTTGGATGAATATTATTATTATATGTCAAGTTTTATTTTTATTTTATGGTATTATAGAAAATTATTTGTAATTTATTCTATAATAATTTTCTGCAAGTGATTAGGTATCAATACCAGAAGGATATATTAAATTACGATAGTACCCTACTCCAAATAAACAACAAGCGAGGACAAAATTGTAAATAAAAAGTCACACTATATCTTTTTAAACCCTAGATCTCGGCCATGTCTCTTAACCTTGCAACTGTTGCGACAAGAAATCTTAGCGGCTGCTCTTCCTCTCTCTCATTCTCCTATCTACTCAGGTTTGGTCTCGTTACGTCCTCTGCGTTTCCCGTTATATTCTACTCTTGTAATATGATCGTTGGCTTTTCTTTGCTTGTGCGTGTAAGTATCTGGGTAGGGTTAGAATTGCTGTTTGGTTTGATTAAGTGGATCTGACGGTGTTTCAAGCTTCTATACTTGTTGTTGTTTAGCTTAAAAAGCTGTGTAGTTATTGTATTTTAGCTTTCTTCAACTTTCAAGATCATGTGAAGTTTGGTTCTGGGATTTATGGGAGAAGTGAACATAGTAAGATTTTTAAGTTTAATTATCTATTATAACTATTGAAGTGTTAGCTTTGATTCTTTGCTGAGTAAGTGTTTCGGATTGGATTGTTAGATTAGGACGATGTATATGTGTGGCTTGAACCCTTTTAACTCGATTACTTGGAATGCACATTAGGGTTGCTATAGTTTGATTGTTTATACATAGGAAAGATTATTTTTTTTTTCAATCCAACCCATTAGTTTGATTATAAGGCATCTCTTCGACAAAATGGGATGACCAATTTTACACTGCATTTTCTTTAGCTGCTAAGACTCAGAATATATATACACATGCTCGTGCCTGTGCACACACGCATTCTCTTATGTGCAGTTTGATGTGTTTTAAAATTGGTCCTTTCTAGAATTTCTCTTAGGCTTGTATTTGGTTTCCTGCAGGATGGATTCACAGATTAAGCATGCCGTGGTGGTGAAAGTAATGGGTAGGACTGGATCCAGGGGTCAGGTGACTCAAGTCAGAGTCAAGTTTCTTGATGACCAGAATCGATTCATCATGAGGAATGTTAAGGGACCTGTTAGAGAAGGAGATGTGCTTACACTCCTTGAATCTGAAAGGGAAGCTAGGAGGCTTCGCTGATGGGTGTATTTTGCCCACTCTTGTTCTTATGATTTTCGTGATAGTAGCAAGGCTGTTTTGTCATGGTAGCTAAGAGTAATTTCCAATGCTTTTATGAGTTTTGTTATCTGGGTTCCATTTTCTCATAATGACAATATGAAGACATGAATTTTGATATATGGGTTATGAAAAAGACCTAGAGTTTGGTTTGAATTGTGGTTTTGATTGTTTGAATTTTTAGTTTTCAGGTATGCAAATGCTAATTTATGTTGCTTACATAGATGGGAAAGTGCTTGATGGCCTAGTTTTTTATTCATAGCATGCAATTGGTCCTTTGATATTGGCTTCGGTATTAACGTGTGCTTAATGCTTTTTAATCAATTGGCAGGTTAAATTGTATCCTGGAAGTGAAAAAGAAAGAGTATATTTTAATTTATTTTTTTTAATTCTTTGGGGACTAAATAAGGAAATTCTTTTGAATTACCTTCTGTTTATTATTGATTTTGATATTTTTTTAATATATAAGTTTTATCGTAATTTTATTTTTATAAGGCAAAATTTAATTTATTAATAACTATTTTTAAATGAATTGATTATTTGTTGATGAAATAGAAAAAAAAAAGTATAAATAAAAAAAATTATAGAAGTTTTCTAAATATATTAACTCTTGAAGTTTGAGGTTATAAATAATTTTTTTAGTTAAACTCTAAGTCACAGTAATTGTAAAATTATTAATGCATTTTATTTGATGTTTCAAACATAATAATTGATATTTATAAATTAAATTAGAAATTTAATTGAATGTGTAACCGTGCGATTAGCATAATTCCATGAGGAGAGTACCGTCAAAACTCAATCTGAAATTAAAATCAAGCCGAAATGATTTCATTTGTGGCTCACCGTTTTTGAATTTAGCCTAACGGTAATAATCCACTGTTTTTGATTTTAGCTTTTACAATGATGTTATCTAATTAAAATTATTTAATTAAAATTTGATTAGAATTCAAGCGAATTCAGTTCGAGGCCACAACTCCATATCTCAGAATTCAAGTGAATTCAGGCTGAAGCCACAACTTCATATCCATTATCACACGTTTCAAACCTTTCCATTGAGGGTAAAATGCAGGCAGTTCATACTGCAATGCTTCTCCAACGATTCATCATGAAGGATCAATTTTCCAGCTCTTTTCAAGATCTAAAACTGGTATTTCTGAGATCAGGATTTTGTGCGACCAATTGGGTCAGGTATTCCGTTTCCTTTGATGACTTTGATAGCCTTAGAGGCTATGTCATCTTCACCCCAGTAAAGAAGGTTTTTTGTTAAAGATATAACCTAATTACACTTTTTTTTAAGTGAATCATAGTTATTTTCAAACATATGGAGCTTGCATCATTAAAAACCTTACAACAATGGAGTCTGAGATCCGATAGATGTTCGACAAATCCAAAAAACCAATCGTAAGCATTCCAATACAAGCATACATACCAATTGACATAGGCTTGCACCAAGCACAAAGCCATAACATACAGAGATAGCTTACCTATGGTTGATCAGTGCAGTTTTAAATAAGTTCCAAATCATCTTGATAGAACAGCACTGCAGTTTTCCTCTGGCTTCCTCGAGTAGATGCACATTAGACTAGCAATGGCAAAATGAATGCAAGTGTGCCTCAAGCTCTATAAGGTCTTCACTTCACAAATGGAATCCCGGATGGAGTTCGCTGAGCATATTCCTCATATTGAGACCCAAAAAACTGTCTCAAGAAAAACTCTTCGTATGGTATCCGGTCTGCAAAGAAGCTCCAGACAACAACTGCAAATGCAATTGTCGATATGGGATTACAGAGCATTATCTGAGTGCTAACTGACCAGATGAAGAAACCAGTATATCCCGGATGACGAACAAAACTATAGACTCCATGAGTAATTAGCTTGTGATGCTCCTCATGATAAATCTTGATAACATGTGTGAAGGCCCGCCCAGCTGTTATAATTGCTATTTTCCGAATGAGTTCCCCAATTAAGACAAGTGCAAGGCCTAAGTTAGTCACCCACCAATATTCCTTCAATGCAGGAAATAAAGAAATTTCAATGAAGTATTCAAGCAATGATAATATCATCGCCAGAAGATAGTTCTTGCTGATCAGAAGTGACTTGAGTGTAACATTTGATTTCCCATGAAAGGCAACTGCTAGAATGTATTCAGAACCATGAAAGAAGATAATGGCCAAAAACATCTGAGATAACTGTCTGCAGGTTGTGTAACCGAATATCTCTGTCATTTTTGTCAAACTTTGTGAGTCAATTTCAGTCTCTGATGCACTGAAACAGATCTACAATGCTATGCTATGCTATCTTAATGAATGGCTACAATAAAAATACTTCATGCAAGCAACTTCAGACCTGAAAAAGAAGCAGAGATATGTGTCACTAATACTGAGTCTTCAATTTTGGTATCGCCTAAAAGGTGATTAAAAATTGACATCTTCAAAAATGAAATCTTCTGCACAAGAGAGAAGAAAGAAAGTAGAGTTTAGGAATTTGGGCATATACTGTCAGAATCAGGATCCGGATCTGCTTGGAGATTTCAAATAATTCCAACAATCATAAAATCTGAATACATTAAATATAAACGACATCTTCTTATCTACTTGGAGATGTCAGATAATCACTAACATAATCTAAGGAATGAATCAGAATAAATGAAATGAAAGCAATCAAAATAACTTCAAATCACTGAAAGTTAACAAGCAAACAAAATGCAAAATGTAGTTTTTACACCTATTAATATTAGTTTTTAAATTTCATAATGAGCATTTATTCTTTGTTTCTTTTGAGGGAAATGGATGAAAAAGAAAAGAAATATCAATTCCAAAGGAAAAGAGGGGAAAATGGTGGAAATTAAAATTCCTAATTTCCCTCCAAACCTCCAAAAAATTTCTCTCCAATCTGGAGTGAAAATGAGCAAATGAGAAAGTAAAAAAATTATAAGTGTTGAAGTTATGAATATACCCTTACACCACATAAATAGCAAAGGGAAAAGGCTACATGATGAGAGTATAACAGTAAAAATAGACTTAAACTTATTGCTCTTCTTTTCTATCTACTTCTCACATAAGGTATCCAATCAAAATAAATAGAAATTAGATTTCTTTTCTTTTCCTTTACTTAATTTCTTTTCATTTCCATTGCACAATTAAAAAAACCAAAGAAAGGCTTAATGCATATACTGAATCATTCCCATATTCCAATAAAGATGAAGAAAAATATCGGCAGGCTTGTAATTGGAGACCTCAGTTGCATCACAATCAAATGATCATATGCATAAGCTTTTCTGAAGAGAGTTGTGAAAAGTTGGAAATACACTCATCACCTAATTGTTATATTTATACTTGTATGAGCAACAATGCAAGTTTGGCATATGTAATACCTACTTATAAAATTCTGAATCACAGCTTGTTTGAGAGGAAGTTTTTGGAGGTAAGGGATGGGTTTTTAAAGTACCTATGCTTGTTTGGGAGGAAGGTTTTTTAAAGGAGATAAGGTTTTCAGAGGTTTTAAAACCTCCAAAACCTTCACCTTTTTAACCCACTAAATTGGTGGGTTGGAAGCTTTTACTACTTTACACTGTTTTCTTAATTTTTTTGCATTCCTTTCTTTATCAAATACCACGAATAGAAATGGTTAATTTTCAGTTATTTCACATGTTTCATCAGATTCAACTCCATTGCTTTTCAGCAGTCTCATACCTTCTCCAATAAAACGCTCATAGAAAATGCATAACTATAACTAAGCATCCGCTCAAATGGCACCAAGGCCGCCAAAGCTAATCCTTAACTAGAAGTTCCAATTCAACGCATAAGTTGCCCAGAGAAAAAAACATCATTCGAGCAAACTATCAAACAACTAATCCACAAACAGTGATCATGAGCTTCAAGCCAACCAATGACAGGAATTAAAATCCAAACCAAAGTTATCAGAACATAATTCCATGTTAAACCCTGAAAAGCTTCAACAACATCTTAAGAGAAATATCCGAAAATGTATAGCTGAGAACTTTAACATGGAAAAATAAGTACCAACTTCACAATAATCACGAAACCCAATTGAGAATTGAGCCAAACTTGAATAATGAGATTGAAATTACGCATAAGTCTACAAACTAAAGGAAAGGCAGGAGGAAATCATACCTCAAATGGAGATGGCTTCACGGAGAGAAAAGGAAGAGGTGCGGCAATTCACCAGCCAAAGATGAGTTCTCTTTTTTCTGGAATGAAGTTCAAAGACACATTACGCCCAATTAGCCCAAATAAATCTTAAAAAAAAAATAAATAAATTGGCCGAATGAAAATTTTAAGTAAATTGTAGTTTAATCCTCGATAATTGATTAAATTTGTAATTTAATTTTTATAATTTTAGAATTAAATAATTTAATTTTTGATATTTAAATAAATTTGTAAGTTAATTCTCATCATTAAAATTTTAGTTAAATTATTATTAATTTTTAAAATAATACTAAAATGTCTTAACTTTACTTTTTAATTTGAAAATAATTAAGTTCCTAGATTTTATTTTATTTCTAATTTAATCTTTAAAAATTTATTTATTAACAATCATATATTTTAAAATGTGACTTTTATTAAATTAAAATTAAAATTAAAATTATAGTTATTAAAAATATAAATTAATTATTTTAAAATTTTTAAATATTTTAATTAATTATAAAATTATCTATATATTTTATAAAATAATTTTTAAATATTATAACTATTTATAAATATGCTCATATATATATATATAATTAGATGAAAATTGTAATAAAATAAAATATCAGTAATTAAATTATTTTTTATTAAAAATAAAATAAAAAGTATTTTAATCATTTTTAATTAATTTAATGATATAACTAATTGTGATTCTAATGGCATGAGTTAACTTATAATTTATTAAAATATTAATAATTAAATTATTTAATTTTAAAATTATAGTGATTAAATGATTGTTAACAAAATCTCAGGATCTAAATTATCTATAAAATAAAATTTTATAGATTAAATTATTTTAGATTAAAATTAAAGTTAATGGCATTTTAGTCTTTTTTATTTATTGGAATTAATGATAATTTAGTTGAAAATTTAATAATAAAAGCTAATATATAGGTTTATTAAAATGTCATGTATTAAATTAGATAGTTTTAAAACTATTAGAATTAAATTGTAGGATTAACTAATTATAAGAACTAAATTTAAAAGGATATGCTAAAATTAATATTCGTTAAAAATTGAGTTATTTTTGTTAATTGATAATTTTAATTATTTTTTTATTAAATTTATTGATAAAATTGAAAAAAATATAAAGGATTTAGAATTAAATGATAAATTAAATTTGTTAAAACTGAAAAAAGTTTATAAATATTTTATTTTTTTGTAATTTAGTCATAATTAAATATTATTTTTTTATATTTTTAATAATAAAATATTATTATTTAAATATTAGAATTATTTATTACTTTTAGTAATTAAAAATTATTTATTATTATTATTATTTAAAATAAAAAAGAATAAAAATAAATTTAAGAACATCTACCTGGAAATTGAACAGTAATCCAAAAATTAAGGACACCACAATTAAACAACAAAAATCCAGCAATAAAAATTTCTCATAAGAATGAAAACTCAACCATTAATGCAAATTCAATAAAAAATGCGAATTCATATTAATTTCATTTTACTAAACAGTTAAACTATTTAAAAATTAATTTTAAGTAATTTATTAAATAATTAATTATTATTTTTAAATTAATTTGTAAATTAAAAAATAAATTTTAAATTAAAAGTTAAAAATAAATAGTTAAAATAAACAAAATTTAAAATTAAATAAAAAATAAAAATAAAAATAAAAATAATATTAACTGAATTTTATTGAAAATTTTGGTTGAATTTAATTTATTGATTTGAACTTATTTTTAGTTTTTATATTTTATGTTTGCATTTACTTCAAATTTTATAAAAGTCTACAATATTATTAAAAAAATTCATAAATTAAACAAATTGATCAATAATTGAATCAAATAAATTAAACTTGTCAAAATATTAATCGAATTGAATTAATTGAAAATTTAAAATAAATTAAATTATTTCAATTTTTTAATTATAATCAATTTCTGTTCATCCGTAAAAAAATAGGCATAAAGAGGAAATAAAGGGGATTCTGGGTTGGTAGTCTTTGGGCTTCAACTTTTCAATTGGTCCAAAATACAGACCCAGCAGTCCAACACTACACTAAAACGTCTCCCTAACAAGCCGCAGCCCATATTGCCTCCGCTGCTCCGCAGCCTCTGGTATACTTTCCTCGCCTTCTCTCTTCACCGTCAGCGACAGCGAAGTTCCAGGCTTCCAGGATCAGGAGGATGGAAGAAAAGCTCGTGAGACCAAGAAACGATGGCGTTTTGGATGGGAACGGCGACGATGATGACCTGCCTATGCTGAGCTCTCATGCTCTAGCGGCTCTTAGAGAGTTCATCGAAGAACAGAACCAGTTAAATGTTGATGAACGCAGGGAAGAAACCGGAGCTGAAGAAACTGGCGGTAAAGTGACCTTAGTATCCGAAGATTGGAGGCTCAGCCAATTCTGGTATGACCCTTTAACCGCAGAGACCGTTGCCAAGGAGGTTATTGCTTTACTGGGCAACAACTCCAATCCCAGTTCTCGGGTTGCTTGCATCGCTTGCCCTACTCTCTATGCCTATATTAAGGTTATAAAATAAGGAAAAGAACAGTTCTTGATAATGGGTTTCTCTTATTTGTGTCTTGTTTTTTTACTTTTTGGTTGTTTTTTCAGAAAATTAAACCGAATGTTTCTGTGCAATTGTTGGAATATGACAAAAGATTTGGGCAATATGGAAGTGATTACACGTTCTATGATTACAATGAACCTGAAGAGTTACCTTCTGAGCTGAAGCAGGCTTTCCAAGTTGTAGTTGCTGATCCTCCTTACCTGGTTAGACATTTTTCTTTACACCTGAATCATGCCTTTCTAGGATACCATATTGTTACTTTTAGGTGTTCTATCAACAAATTTGTATTCTCTAATGATTTAAGTTTTGATTTATAGTTTCACAAATTTTGTGTTGCGGAATTCTGCTATGTTTTGGTTTGTGCATAATTGTAAAGGCTATTGTGCTAGATATTACACCCAATGAAACCAAGTCTTCTGTTTGAGTTACACTTGATGCAGTAAGGTTTAAGGTTTGAGATTTGAAGTGGGTTCAACCATCTATTTGACTCATTGCAGATGTTTAGTTTTGTAGGAGAGCCTTTTTCTCTTCATTGTGAAACCATGGAAATGTAATATTGTTTTTTTTTCTTTGTTTGTAAACTTGCAAACTGTTAAAGTATCATATGACAGGGTGATGATCTCATTTAGCTGATGTTTATGTTGGCAGAGTAAGGAGTGTTTGGAAAAGGTTACTGAAACAATTTCTTTTCTTGCAACACCTGGAAAATCCCACTTGCTTCTTCTCACTGGTAACTACTAGTTCTTCTCCAGTCCACTCCTAACATAATTGCTTTTAATACTGTAGCTCTTTAAAATCTGGCAGCTCCTACTAGCACAGTCTAGCGTTTTGAAAGAATGAGTGATTGGTTCTTTAGAATCAGGAGTTTTATGTAATCAGATATCTAGCAAGAGTTGAATCATACATTACTTGTAAAATTTTCAAGGTCTAATGGATTGTGATTCATGACTTATAGGGGAGGTGCAGAAAGATAGGGCTGCCGAGCTCTTAGGCTTGCATCCATGTGGTTTTAGGCCTCAACACTCCAGCAAGCTGGGGAACGAGTTTCGGCTATTCACAAATTATGATCCTGGGATGAGATTGGGAGGGTGGGAGCTGGAGAAATAGATTCCTGTTTTCTTGGATATGGTGAGTTGATGTTATTGTGATTTTACAAATATACTTTTGGGAAAATTACTATTTAGTTCCTGCATTTTAACGAAATTAACTACTTGATCTCTGTATTTTGAAAAACATACTATTTAGTCCATTTGTTTTGCTTTTGTTAAACTGTTTAGTCCCTCCGTTAATTTTTTTGTTAGTCACTTAGTCAGTGTTAGTCATACTACTATTTAGTCACTCTATTTTAGTGAAACTAATCAGATAGTCTGTAATTTTGAAAAACATATTAGTTAGTCTCTGTAATTTAGTTTCGCTAACTATTTAGTCTCATAATTATTTTTTAAACCTAAATTATCCTAATTTTCTCTCTTATTTCTGTCTTACCCTTTCTTATTATTTTTTCTCGTGTTTCTTCTCCTTTGCTCACTCTTTCTCCCCTTCATTCTCTCTCTGTTTTATATCTTTTGATAAGAAATAGTACAAGTTGTCTGTGTGAAAATATTAATAAGTTTTCCTAGTTCTCTAACTAATTAAGGAAAATTGTTTCCCAATAGAAAAACACAAAAATGATATCCAAGAAATTGAATAAAAATATTTGAACAATTTAAAAAATATAAATTTAGATTTAGTCTCCACATAGCAATTTTCATTTTTATTCAAGAATATAATTTTCAAAATATTATGTTTTTCAAAATATAAGAATCAACTAATTAGTTTCACTGAAATAAAGGGACTAAATAGTAATGTTTTTCAAAATGTAGGGATCAACTAATTAATTTTCTTAAAATAGATGGACTAAATAGTAGTTTACTGACATTGACTAACAAAAAATTTGACAGAGGGACTAAAGAGTTTAACGGAAGTAAAATACAGGCATTAAATAATGTATTTTTCAAAATATAGGGACTAAGTAATTAATTTCGCTAAAATACAATCATTAAATAGTAATTTTCCCTGTACTTTTTCTTCCTACAAGTATTCGTGTGTGGCTTTGCACATTGCCTACAATATTGGTTGTGATGAACATTTTGGATTTGCAGATTACTTAGAAAGTGAAAATTCCAGATTGAAAGTTTTACTCTGGATTAGTTCATCTTATAGGATATAGTTCAGACCACAAATTTGATGTTGAGCTTTTGTCATGGGAAGAAAGATTATGGATGGAGTTTTTCCTTTTTCAGGATGTATTGATGTGTTATGAATGTTTCATTGTAGTGGTGCTGGTACATTCCACATATTTCCATCTTCGTCTTTTTGCCCATCAAGTGTCTCGAGTTACATTTTTTTTTTAATTCGTCTTTCTGTTGTCAGCCAGATTTGATTTGTAATGTTGGAGTTTTCATTTATTCGTCTTCCATTTTCAGAAGCAAATGTTAATGCAGAATGTCTCATGCTTTTTCTTAAAATAGAATTTTGTTTAGATTTTTCGTAGCATCTGTCTTTCTCTCTCCCTCTCCTTGGGCAACCAAGGTTAACAGTGAAGCTAAAAGGTGTACTTGAGTCAATAGAAACATGAATGAGGATTGGAACATGATGCAGTTTTGGTGCTGCATATGCAAAGCAAGTATGATGAGCCATTATTTGCACCATAGGCAGCAAAACCAGAATTTGTAAGCACAAGAAAAAAAGAGGTGCAACTTTGTAAATGCTTGGAAAGCCATGGAAATGATCTCTAATTTTTATTCTCTCTCTGTGTAATCATTCTCTAGGAATGTTGGGGGTGGTTCAGAGGATGGAAGTTGTTGGGTCTTGGGGGTTTGGAGTGGGGCATGGATTTGGTGTGGAATCCAACAGCCACACCATTCAATAATTTATTTACATCTTAATTTTGGTTGTTTCTAGTGTAATGAATGTGTGAAGTGAGGTTGCCTGTAATTTTCTCAACATTTGAATGGTCTTATTGAGTTGAAAGGTCCTATTCTATCTTTTAAATAATATAAGGCGTCCATTTTCGGGTATTTGATTTTATTAAAATTATTATCTTTTTTTTTTATTTTTTTTACCTTATAATTTGTGTGAAATTTTTTTGAGTTACCTAATTACTCAATTTGTTCCTATTCAATTAAAATATTTGTCATATTCAATGTTATAATTTTAAGAGATAACTGTTAGAAGAAAAAAAAAAAACTCAGCTTTTTAAATTTTTACAATTCTATCATATATTATGAAAATTATTAATTAAATTTTAAATTTTTTTAACCCTTTTCAATTTTATCCCATAGTTTCTTAATATCATATTTTAGTTTTATCTGTTAATATTGAAGAATTATTTAAATACAATTTATCAAATATATATTAATAAAATGTATTTATATTGAATTAATTTTTTTTTTTAAAGATATGTCTTTTTCTTTTATGTTAATTTTAACTAAGTCATATTTACGTGATGCATTACATAGCATTTTTGTTAGTGAAATAACATTTTTTATTTAACAATAAAATAGAATTAGTAAGTTTTAAAAAATTAAGAATTAAATTAGTAATTCTCATAGTGTGAATGTAATTGCAAAATTTTGAAAAATATAATATATTTTTTTTTACATTATAACATGTACATAAATTTAAGTTACACATCAATAAATGAACACAATTTTTCCTTGATTTGATCATTAAATCAAATTTATAAGGTACGAGAGAAAAAAAATTTACCATAACAAAAAGTTTAAGATGCATACAATTACAACTCTTTAAATAAATTCTCACAATACTATTAAAATAAAAAATAATATAATATTTATATTGATCAATTTGTTATTTTTTATATATTTTGAAAATGACAAATTATATAATACATTTATATAAACGTAAAAGTTACTAAAATTTAGTAAATTAGATGCACCCAATAATCTTCTATTGCCTTAATATAGTATAACTAGCATAATATCCATATTATGTATGGATAATTTATAATTTTTATTTTTTAATTTAATTTTTAATTACATTTTAAATAAAATAAATTATTATTGTTAAATTAACTTTTAATTAAAATTTATTTCTTATTTAATTTAGTTTAAATAAAATTTTATCAGCTATAACAATAAATTTTTAATTAATTTTTACTCTAGATAATTAAAATATCTATTTAGTTTTTTTTTATACATGCATTAATAGTAGTTTTTATGATTACTTAGATTAAAATGTAATAAAATTACTTTATTCAAAAACTAATTTAAATTTTATGAAATTTTTATATTTTATCTCATAATTTATATAATTTATTTTTTTGAATTACAGAAAATATATTAGATTAATGAAAAAATAATGTTATTTAAAAATATATAAATATAATTTTTTATTGTTAATATAATAAAAAATATATAAATATAATTTTTTATTGATAATATAATAAAAATATATTAAATTACTAATAATAAATTGAATTATTTAATTTTAATAATAATGAAAATATATAATATTATTATTAATTAAAAATAATATTTTATTATATTATTTTTAAAAACATTACATTTTTAATTTTTAAAGTGTAATTTTTTTATTAATCTAATATATTTTTTATAAAATAATTCTTTTATAAAAAAAATTATCGTTTTATATAAATTTATAATATAAGATAAATATACTTCATGAAAATTAAAATTTTAAAATATCATCTTTTTTATTAATATAATAAATATTAAAAATACATATTATTTTTCAAAAAACAGATTCTATAATTTTAATATTGTAATTTTATTTTTTTTAATCATCTTTACTTGTAGTTAAATTTTCGATACAATCATATTTGCATTCTATTTTGAAATTCTACTTTTATATAAAAATATAATTGAGAGATAATTAATACAGAAAAATATATTTAATTAAAATTTAAAAATATTTCTGTTGAAAATTAATGGTAATAAAATATGGATAACTAAAATATTAATTATAATTGTATTCAATATATAATTATAATGAAATAAATTATTAAAAATTTTAAGAAATATTAAATAAGAAATTTATAAAAAAATTAATAATTAAATAAATATTAATTAAATATATTTAAATAAATAAATTTTAAGAATAATAAATAATAACTTTTGAAAGAAAATAATAAAAAATAGGGTAAATAAAAAAAAATTTAAAAACACTTAGATAAAATGAAAATACTTAGCAAGAGGAGAATGGTTGATATGTATCAAATATCTTATATATAGCTATATATAGATAAATAAATAGAAATCATTTAAATAAAAATTTAATTTTATAATTAAATATTATTTAATTAAAAAATGATAACACAAATATTTAAATTCAATTTTTATAATAGTAAATATTTTTTATTTATTTAGCCGTTTTAATTCTATGGCCATAAGTTAGTCATAATAACTTATTGTAGCTATAATGACAATAATAATATAAGTATTAATTAATATTAAGAAAGTAAAAAAAAATATTAAATTTTTAACAGAAAAATTAATATATATTAATTATAAATAAGTTAAATATTTTATTTTATTTTTATAATTTTTTATGTAAATTATACTTTTTATTTCTTAAATTTTTAATAATAATAATTAAAAGAAAAATAAAGAATTTAAATATTAATTTGCATATAGCCACTTATATGGTTTCCAATTAAATGTCTAATCAATCGATCAATCTGATTTTCATGACTATGAATAGAATTAAAAAAACATTGTTGTAACAAACACAAATTTTATTATGATTAAATTTTTATTAATTTAATTTAATATAATATAAGAATGATTTCAAACAGATTTATGATGATTTGGCATTAGAACTATTCTGAATATCCTTATGAATTTTTTTTTTCCAAATCCTTATTATTCATAGCAGAATTCGTTACAGACAGACATAATAACGATGATGGCGATAATGAGATAACATAATTTTATTTATTTATTATTATTTATTTTTTAATATATATGATATAATTTTATTATCATATATTTATTTTCAACAATTAATTAAATTTAATTTTTTATTATCATCTATATTTTACTTTAATTAAAATTGATTTTAAAAAATTTATAAGTAACGAAATTAAATAAAAATATATAACTCTAGTTAGTTAAAATATTATAAATAAAATTGTGGTACAAGGAAACGAATATTTTAATTTATAGATAAAAATTTATTATTCAATAAACTTGTAGCCAAAATAATTTGTTTTTTTTTTTTTATAGATAATAGAGATTGCTTGACAAATATATATATATATATATATATATATATGTGTGTGTGTGTGTGTGTGTGTGTGTAAAGTACACAAGCTTTGCAGGTAAAGTTTCTGCTTCACGTCATCTTGGTTTTGATCATAATGTGCCAGCTATATGGATTGTTGACATATATATACATATATTTGATGGTTTTCTAATTCCACTTTCCACAATAAATGGATTAAACATCAAATTCTTAGAAATTGAATGGGTAAATGGATGCTTGAGATAATGAACAAAAGGAGAAAGAATTGAAAGGATGATTAGTCCCATCATCTTCTTTGGTAGTTGAATGTATGATAGGCTTCAATAAACCGCTCTGCTTTAAGTCCTAAGTCCGATAGAATGCAGCAGAAAGCTTTCCCTGCATAACTGAAATGGTATGAATGTCATACTCTAGCTTGATAATAATTATAAATCTTGGCATCATGATTTACGGAAGTCACTTTCTTGTAAATTTGTGCTGGGTTAACACATTCACCGTTAAGGTATTCAGATGTCAGCATCTCTAAAACACACCTACCAGCTTGAGTAAACATCAACAAGCTTATTGTAATCCCATTCATATAATTCTCGTGCCATGAATTCTCGAGTACCTAACAAATGCTGCTGCAAGTTAAGAAATAATGCAATTGGCTAAAATGGACATAATTGTTTATAAGTTTCAATGAGAGTAATTAACGAGTACCTATGACACTATGTGCTGATTGAGAACCCTGTTGGATTGCTGCAAGGCCTAGATCACCAATCTTGACTAGTCCAAGATGGCCATCGACAAAGATCATTTTCCAATTATTCCAAGAATTTATAATGCACAAAAAAAGAAAGTGAAAGTGAAAGTGAAAGTCAGAGTTTGTCAATCAAGTGGATAAAGAAATTCAGCAAAAATTGTTTAAACTCATTTAGTAGACAGTCTAAACACATTATACCTTTCAGTTGTAGGCTATTTAATCTTTCTTGCGGCCTTGAGGAGTGCTGAAACAATAGTTTTGAATTATGCACAAACTACTAATGTCGCCCTTATGACTAAAGTGACATTATTTCTTAGCTCCTTTGCAATCTAAAGATTATTTGTGATGACAGATGCATTTTACAACACTACCACATGGCACATATGGGTGTGTGCATCAACTGTCAACACAACCATATAGCACTAGAATAAATAAAAAATATATTAGTGATAATTCAGTGAAGCAAGAACAGACCACTTGCAAATAATTCATCACAGCCGTATTAGATAAACTAATTCAAGGTGAATCATTAGGCACTTTAAAGCGATTTTTGCAAGTTGATATATGCAATCTAATATCTTTTTATCAATTGAATTGTTTGGACCGAATTAGAAATTCATTCCGCAAGAGCAGTTGTTCCTAATGTTCCAAACCATCAAAGACTTGGACGAACAAACTGATAAAGAGCTTGTACATAACTGAAGGCAGGTTGTACATTACTTTCGTATCCCACCAATGGGTAACATTCAAAATAATTGCAGATTAATTTAATTAATGTGAAGGGGCAACGGGGAGAGAGATCAGAACAAAAATTCAATGGATAAATCATTCCACTAATGTGAAGGTTGTCTCACCAATCATGCAAAACGCATTAGAACTAACATACATTTCCACAACCAATAATTTTCGTGTCACATACATTTCCAAATAAATTTTTGTTTTCTTTTTCTATAGCTTAAAAATTAAAAGAAAACTAATATCGTCTGAAGCTGACACCAAATTTATCATCATTCAAGAAACGAAGTACTTTCCATGGAGGAGAATCCCAAACTGCTAACTCTTGAATTTGCAAACCATGACTCTGCTTTGCAAGAGAATCTGCACAGAAATTTTGTTCTCGATAGACATGGGATAAACAACAATGCCAATTCATCTTCATAAGTCTTCGACAGTCTTGGATTAAAGCAGCTAAAGGATGAAAGAATATATCTTCCTCACTATTAATCAATTTAACCGCCTTTAAACAGTCTGATTCTATAATTACTCGGCGAAACCCATTCAACCAAGCTAGTTGAAGTCCAAATGAAATCCCAATTAATTCTGTAGCTAGAACAGAAGTTTCACCAATGTTAAAGCCGAACCCTAGCAACCAATTTGATGAAGAATCTCGCAAAAGACCACCAGCACTTGCATCACCTGGATTGCCTAAACAACTTCCATCCACGTTTAACTTAACCCATCCTTCAGGAGGAGGGTGCCAGGCATAATCACAAACTATATTTGGAATGTAAGGAGCATTGGGCTGGAAATTGAAATCCTGGAAATCGATTTGCCAGGAGCATTGAGAAATCGCTGTTTGAATTTGAGAAAAGTCCTTTAATTCTGTATCTGTTGGATTACAATAAAAATAATTTTAATAATATGTTAGAGTAATCTATATATAAAAATTAAATAGAAATAGAGGATCAATATACATATTTCAATAAAAATTATTGTTGCTTAATTAAAGATCTTGCAAAAAAATTATGTAAAATAAATCTGAATAGATTATAATAATCATAAACATAATGTGAATCATAAACATAAGATTTAACCATCATCCTAATAATAGATCTTGAACAAATATATTCTCACAAATCTATAAAGCATACCTGATGCTGAGTTTAATTGAGCCATGCTAATAATTGAGAGAGACCCTTTGATTTAATAAACTGATTTCTCCCTCTTGACCCTTCTTTATTCACACACAAGAATTTAGCGATGGAAGACTTTCTTGAGATGACCCTATTATCTCTGATTTTATGAAAGAAAATGTAGGTGACCTTATGGGTAGAGAGAGGACCGGCTTATATATATATATATATCCAAGACTTAATCTGATACTTTCATTAAGTATCTTTATATAATTAGAATTATGATTTACTTTAATTAGAGTAATCCTTGTACAATTAGGATTTGTATTAATTAAAATAAATATCAATTAATATTGGACCACATTAAAGAAATTGATTTTGGCCCATATGTAATATTAATTACTGGACAAAATCTTACATTCTCCAACTTGACACAATTATTAAGTGATATAAACTTTAATAACATAATCATTAGGCGCACATAAAATAAATAAATCATTTCCATAATGTACTTCATAATTACCTTCTACAATAAATTACTAAGTGTGAATTATGACGGTTGTACATTGTTTGATCACATACTCCCTTCCGTATACCACAACACTAGTAGGTATATATATATATATATATATATATATATATATATATATATATATATATATATATATATATATATATATATATATATATATATATATTTCAGCGTCCTGGACCCAAGTCCAGACCCGATTATCAGTTGAAACGGTTAGATCTTGACCCGAAGAACAACAAACAGGAGCACCGTATCATTGATATAAGAATATGAGTGGCAGTTATAATTGGCAATCGAAAAGGAAATCGCAGGAGAAAATTTGAAGTTAACGCTAAGAAATGAGACCTACATTGTCGCAGAGGTGAGCTCCCGATCTTCACTTTCCTTCTTCACCCTTCAATCTCAATGCTTAGCGTTAGGGTTTCTTAATTGTAACTCTTTTTTTTACCTCTTTTGGTTGTTTGGTTTCTGGTAAAATGCGGCAAAAGAAATGAAATGAAAAGTTTGAATCTCTCTTTTTTCGCGAAACGAATTATCACAAATGATTGAGCGAAGGCTCCGCTTAGCTCTGTTAATTACTACTGTTTGACTTGCTTGGTGATTTTCTTTTTTCCTTTTTCTCTTTTTGGAAAAATCACTAACCCTTTTTTTATCGCTCTCTCTACTCTAAACAATCAAACAGAGACTGTGAGAGTTTTTGTTTTCAGCGGAAATTTTCTGTTACTGCACTTATTAGCTGCGTGTTGATGTGTTAATGTTTTGGCGCCTTGAAATTATAAACCAAGAAAATGCAGGAAGGAAAAAAAAATTTTTTTTTATTCGTGTTTAATTGGAATATATGTAGATCTGTTTTGTAACTCTGTTAAGTTGACATCATAATTCGTTTTTGCATCTTGAAGTGGTGAAATGTGGTTTGATTTGATCCATTCCTGACTATGAGGTGGCTGAATATGAACTAACTTAAAAGTATAATTGAAATGCCAGCTGAGGATGAACAAGATAGGAGATTCTTCTAACTTTTTGATATATTTGGTCTGTTAGACTTATTGTCTTTGGCTAAATGAACCTGAAAATGTGGTCAATGGTCATACATAATTAGTTGGAAAACAGACAATATCAGGTTTCCTTATGAGTTTTCATGTAGCTTTTGTTATGCTTCGGTTATACCTTTCGTTTTTATTGGTCTACAGGCAGGATTGCCTACTAGAGTGGGGCAATTGTGGGAAAGCATTCCGTTTCTAACTTCTGCAGTGGTGATTGTTTGTGGGACTATCTACTTGGTCTGCCTCTTCATCGGATATGACTCCTTTTATGAAATATGCTTCTTGCCATCTGCTGTTATCTCACGATTTCAAGGTAAATTCACATCTGATGATGCATATTGATATACAATTATAAGGAAAGTAATATTAGAAAATCTTTCATATGAGGATACGTTCCCCACAATGGATTTGTGCTTTATTTTATTTTCGTTCCTTTTGCCCCCTTTTTGGTTTAGCCTGAAATCTTGGTTGGAATATAAACCATGAGATTTAGATAAACATTATCTAAACTAAGCGTTTAGTTTCAAGCCACACTTAATTAAGACTTTAGGCCGGTATGGCCCTATTAGAAACCTTCTACGTCAGATTACATGGATATATGGTCGTGTTTTAAATTATTCAATCTTAGTATATGAAGGGATCAGATCCTTTCGTTTCATCGCTTGTGCTTGTATGTCTTCATAACTCGTGCTAGGCTTCAAACCATGAACTTAATTCTTTTGGTGTGCAGTTTACAGGATTTATACATCCATTATTTTTCATGGTTCATTGCTTCATGTGCTGTTCAACATGCTGGCTTTGGTGCCTTTGGGTTCTGAACTCGAGAGAGTCAAAACAACTTTTAGTGGCGAAATAAATTCTCCACTAATAATCAAAATTTTCCCACCAAAAATTATATTAATGGGAAAAAAATCACTAGCAATATCTGCTCCGCAAAAAAAAAAATTTAAAATTTGTAACAAATTTTTCATACCAATTTGCATTTAATCTTGATATTATAAATTGCGATAAATTCTCTATATTATTGAGAAAAATAATATATATACATATATTTGATGGTTTTCTAATTCCACTTTCCACAATAAATGGATTAAACATCAAATTCTCAGAAATTGAATGGGTAAATGGATGCTTGAGATAATGAACAAAAGGAGAAAGAATTGAAAGGATGATTAGTCACATCATCTTCCTGGGAGTTGAACGTATGAAAGGCTTCAATAAACCCCTCTGCTTTAAGTCCTAAGTCTGATAGAATGCAGCAGAAAGCTTTCCCTACATAGCTGAAATGGTATGAATGTCATACTCTAGCTTGATAATAATTATAAATCTTGGCATCATGATTTACGGAAGTCACTTTCTTGTAAATTTGTGCTGGGTTAACACATTCACCATAAAGGTATTCAGATGTAAGCATCTCTTAAACACACCTACCAAATTGAGTAAACATCAACAAGCTTGTTATAATCCCATTCATATAATTCTGGTGCCATGTATTCTGGAGTGCCTAACAAATGCTGCTGCAAGTTAAGAAATAATATAATTAGCTAAAATAGACATAATTATTTATATGTTTCAATGAGTAATTAACTAGTGCCTATGACACTGTGCTAATTGAGAACCTTTTTGGATTGCTGCAAGGCCTAGATCACCAATCTTGACTAGTCCAAGATGGCCATCGACAAAGATCATTTTCCAATTATTCCAAGAATTTATAATGCACAAAAAAAAGAAAGTGAAAGTGAAAGTCAGAGTTTGTCAATCAAGTGGATAAAGAAATTCAACTAAAATTGTTTAAACTCGTGTAGTAGACAGTCTAAAACACATTGTACCTTTCAGTTGCAGGCTATTTGGCTTGAAATATCTCCGAAATTAATCTTTCTTGCGGCCTTGAGGAGTGCTGAAACAACAGTTTTGAATTACGCACAAACTACTAATGTCGCCCTTATGACTAAAGTGACATTATTTCTTAACTCCTTTGCAATCTAAAGATTATTTGTGATGACAGATGCATTTTACAACACTACCACATGGCACATATGGGTGTGTGCATCAACTGTCAACACTGCCATATAGCACTAGAATAAATAAAAAATATATTAGAGATGATTCAGTGAAGCAAGAACAGACCACTGGCAAATAATTCATCACAGCCATATTAGATAAAGTAATTCAAGGTCAAGCATTAGGCACTTTAAAGTGATTTTTGCAAGTTTATACATGCAATCTAATATCCTTTTATCAATTGAATTGTTTGGACCGAATTAGAAATTCTTTCCGCAGGAGCAGTTGTTCCTAATGTTCCAAATCATCAAAGACTCGGACCAACAAACTGATAAGGAGCTTACACATAACTGAAGGCAGGTTGTACATTACTTTCGTATCCCACCAATGGGTAACATTCAAAATAATTGCAGATTAATTAATTAATGTGAGGGGCAATGGGGAGAGAGATCAGAACAGTTAATTAAAAGTCTCAAAAAATTCAATGGATAAACCATTCCACTAATGTGAAGGTTGTCTCACCAATCATGCAAAACGCATTAGAACTAACATACATTTCCACAACCAATAATTTTCCTGTCACGTACATTTCTAAATAAATTTTTGTTTTCTTAATAAATTTTTGTTTTCTTTTTCTATAGCTTAAAAATTAAAAGAAAACTAATAACGTCCGAAGCTGACACCAAATTTATCATCATTCAAGAAACGAAGTACTTTCCATGGAGGAGAGTCCCAAACTGCTAGCTCTTGAATTTGCAAACCATGACTCTGCTTTGCAAGAGAATCTGCACAGAAATTTTGTTCTCGATAGACATGGGATAAACAACAATGCCAATTCATCTTCATAAGTCTTCGACAGTCTTGGATTAAAGCAGCTAAAGGATGAAAGAATATATCTTCCTCACTGTTAATCAATTTAACCGCCTTTAAACAGTCTGATTCTACAATTACTCGGCGAAACCCATTCAACCAAGCTAGTTGAAGTCCAAATGAAATCCCAATTAATTCTGCAGTTAGAACAGAAGTTTCACCAATGTTAAAGCCGAACCCTAGCAACCAATTTGATGAAGAATCTCGCAAAAGACCACCAGCACTTGCATCACCTGGATTGCCTAAACAACTTCCATCCACGTTTAACTTAACACATCCTTCAGGAGGAGGGTGCCAGGCATATTCACAAACTATATTTGGAATGTAAAGAGCATTGGGTTGGAAATTGAAATCCTGGAAATCGATTTGCCAGAAGCATTGAGAAATCGCTGTTTGAATTTGAGAAAAGTCCATTAATTCTGTATCTGTTGGATTACAATAAAAATAATTTTAATAATATGTTAGAGTAATCTATATATAAAAATTAAATAGAAATAGAGGATCAATTTACATATTTCAATAAAAAACTATGTAAAATAAATCTGAATAGATTATAAAAATCATAAACGTAATGTGAATCATAAACATAAGATTTAACCATCATCCTAATAATGGATCTTGAACAAATATATTCTCACAAATCTTGAAAGCGTACCTGATGCTGAGTTTAATTGAACCATGCTAATAATTGAGAGAGACCCTTTGATTTAATAAACTGATTTCTCCCTCTTGACCCTTCTTTATTCACACACAAGAATTTAGCGATGGAAGACTTTCTTGAGATGATCCTATTATCTCTGATTTTATGTAAGAAAATTGACCTTATGGGTAGAGAGAGAACTGGCTTATATATATATATCCAAGACTTAATTTGATACGTTCATTAAGTATCCTTATATAATTAGAATTATGATTTACTTTAATTAGAGCAATCCTTATATAATTAGAATTTGTATTAATTAAAATAAATATCAATTAATATTGAGTCACATTAAAAAAATTAATTTTGGCCCGTATGTAATATTAATTACTGGACAAAATCTTGGCACAATTATTAAGTGATATAAACTTTAATAACATAAACATTAGGCACGCATAAAATAAATAAATTATTTTCATAATGTACTTCATAATTACCTTTCTATAATAAATTACCAAGTATACATTGCTTAATCACATAATCCCTTTCATACACTACAACACTACTAAGGTAGGTATATATATATATATTTCAGCGTCCTGGACCCAAGTCCAGACCCGATTATCAGTTGAAACGGTTAGATCTTGACCCGAAGAACAACAAACAGGAGCATCGTATCATTGATATAAGAATATGAGTGGCAGTTATAATTGGCAATCGAAAAGGAAATCGCAGCAGAAAATTTAAAGTTAACGCTAAGAAATGAGACCTAACATTGTCGCAGAGGTGAGCTCCCGATCTTCACTTTCCTTCTTCACCCTTCAATCTCAATGCTTAGCGTTAGGGTTTCTTAATTGTAACTCTTTTTTTTTTTTACCCCTTTTGGTTGTTTGGTTTCTGGTAAAAATGCGGCAAAAGAAATGAAATGAAAAGTTTGAATCTCTCTTTTTTCGCTTAGAGAAACGAATTGTCACAAATGATTGAGCGAAGGCTCCGCTTAGCTCTGTTAATTACTACAGTTTGACTTGCTTGGTGATTTTCTTTTTTCCTTTTTCTCTTTTTGGAAAAATCACTAACCCTTTTTTTATTGCTCTCTCTACTCTAAACAATCAAACAGAGACTGTGAGAGTTTTTGTTTTCGGCGGAAATTTTCTGTTACTGCACTTATTAGCTGCGTGTTGATGTGTTAATGTTTTGGCGCCTTGAAATTATAAACCAAGAAAATGCAGGAAGGAAAAAAAAAAATTTTTTTTATTCGTGTTTAATTGGAATATATGTAGATCTGTTTTGTAACTCTGTTAAGTTGACATCATAATTCGTTTTTGCATCTTGAAGTGGTGAAATGTGGTTTGATTTGATCCATTCCTGACTATGAGGTGGCTGAATATGAACTAACTTAAAAAGTAGAATTGAAATTCCAGCTGAGGATGAACAAGATAGGAGATTCTTCTAACTTTTTGATATATTTGGTCTGTTAGACTTATTATCATTGGCTAAATGAACCTGAAAATGTGGTCATGCATAATTAGTTGGAAAACAGACAATATCAGGTTTCCTTATGAGTTTTCACGTAGCTTTTGTTATGCTTCGGTTATACCTTTCGTTTTAATTGGTCTACTGGCAGGATTGCCTACTAGAGTGGGGCAATGGTGGGAAAGCATTCCGTTTCTAACTTCTGCAGTGGTGATTGTTTGTGGGACTATCTACTTGGTCTGCCTTTTCATCGGATATGACTCCTTTTATGAAATATGCTTCTTGCCATCTGCTGTTATCTCACGATTTCAAGGTAAATTCACATCTAATGATGCATATTGATATACAATTATAAGGAAAGTAATATTAGAAAATCTTTCATATGAGGATACGTTCCCCACAATGGATTTGTGCTTTATTTTATTTTCGTTCCTTTTGCCCCCTTTTTGGTTTAGCCTGAAATCTTGGTTGGAATATAAACCATGAGATTTAGATAAACATTATCTAAAGTAAGCGTTTAGTTTCAAGCCACACTTAATTAAGACTTTAGGCCGGTATGGCCCTATTAGAAACCTTCTACGTCAGATTACATGGATATATGGTCGTGTTTTAAATTATTCAATCTTAGTATATGAAGGGATCAGATCCTTTCGTTTCATCGCTTGTGCTTGTATGTCTTCATAACTCATGCTAGGCTTTAAACCATGAACTTAATTCTTTTGGTGTGCAGTTTACAGGATTTATACATCCATTATTTTTCATGGTTCATTGCTTCATGTGCTGTTCAACATGCTGGCTTTGGTGCCTTTTGGGTTCTGAACTCGAGAGAATCAAAACAACTTTTAGCGGTGAAATAAATTCTCCACTAATAATCAAAATTTTCCCACTAAAAATTATATTAATGGGAAAAAAATCACTAGCAATATCTGCTCCGCAAAAAAAAAAATTTAAAATTTGTACCAAATTTTTCATACCAATTTGCATTTAATCTTGATATTATAAATTACAATGAATTTGTACCAATTTGCATTTAATCTTGATATCATAAATTGCGATAAATTCTCTATATTATTGAGAAAAATAATATATATACATATATTTGATGGTTTTCTAATTCCACTTTCCACAATAAATGGATTAAACATCAAATTCTCAGAAATTGAATGGGTAAATGGATGCTTGAGATAATGAACAAAAGGAGAAAGAATTGAAAGGATGATTAGTCACATCATCTTCCTGGGAGTTGAACGTATGAAAGGCTTCAATAAACCCCTCTGCTTTAAGTCCTAAGTCTGATAGAATGCAGCAGAAAGCTTTCCCTACATAGCTGAAATGGTATGAATGTCATACTCTAGCTTGATAATAATTATAAATCTTGGCATCATGATTTACGGAAGTCACTTTCTTGTAAATTTGTGCAGGGTTAACACATTCACCATAATGGTATTTAGATGTAAGCATCTCTGAAACACACCTACCAAATTGAGTAAACATCAACAAGCTTGTTATAATCCCATTCATATAATTCTGGTGCCATGAATTCTGGAGTGCCTAACAAATGCTGCTGCAAGTTAAGAAATAATATAATTAGCTAAAATGGACATAATTGTTTATATGTTTCAATGAGTCATTAACGAGTGCCTATGACACTCTGCTAATTGAGAACCTTTTTGGATTGCTGCAAGGCCTAGATCACCAATCTTGACTAGTCCAAGATGGCCATCGACAAAGATCATTTTCCAATTATTCCAATAATTTATAATGCACAAAAAAAGAAAGTGAAAGTGAAAGTCAGAGTTTGTCAATCAAGTGGATAAAGAAATTCGACTAAAATTGTTTAAACTCGTGTAGTAGACAGTCTAAACACATTATACCTTTCAGTTGCAGGCTATTTGGCTTGAAATATCTCTGAAATTAATCTTTCTTGCGGCCTTGAGTAGTGCTGAAACAACAGTTTTGAATTATGCACAAACTACTAATGTCGCCCTTATGACTAAAGTGACATTATTTCTTAGCTCCTTTGCAATCTAAAGATTATTTGTGATGACAGATGCATTTTACAACACTACCACATGGCACATATGGGTGTGTGCATCAACTGTCAACACTGCCATATAGCACTAGAATAAATAAAAAATATATTAGAGATGATTCAGTGAAGCAAGAACAGACCACTGGCAAATAATTCATCACAGCCATATTAGATAAAGTAATTCAAGGTCAAGCATTAGGCACTATAAAGTGATTTTTGCAAGTTTATACATGCAATCTAATATCCTTTTATCAATTGAATTGTTTGGACCGAATTAGAAATTCTTTCCGCAAGAGCAGTTGTTCTTAATGTTCCAAACCATCAAAGTCTCGGACCAACAAACTGATAAAGAGCTTATACATAACTGAAAATGTGGCAGGATTGCCTACTAGAGTGGGGCAATGGTGGGAAAGCATTCCGTTTCTAACTTCTGCAGTGGTGATTGTTTGTGGGACTATCTACTTGGTCTGCCTTTTCATCGGATATGACTCCTTTTATGAAATATGCTTCTTGCCATCTGCTGTTATCTCACGATTTCAAGGTAAATTCACATCTAATGATGCATATTGATATACAATTATAAGGAAAGTAATATTAGAAAATCTTTCATACGAGGATAAGTTCTCCACAATGGATTTGTGCTTTATTTTATTTTCTTTCCTTTTGCCCCCTTTTTGGTTTAGCCTGAAATCTTGGTTGGAATATAAACCATGAGATTTAGATAAACATTATCTAAACTAAGCGTTTAGTTTCAAGCCACACTTAATTTAGACTTTAGGCCGGTATGGCCCTATTAGAAACCTTCTACGTCAGATTGCATGGATATATGGTCGTGTTTTAAATTATTCAATCTTAGCATATGAAGGGATCAGATCCTTTCGTTTCATCGCTTGTGCTTGTATGTCTTCATAACTCATGCTAGGCTTCAAACCATGAACTTAATTCTTTTGGTGTGCAGTTTACAGGATTTATACATCCATTATTTTTCATGGTTCATTGCTTCATGTGCTGTTCAACATGCTGGCTTTGGTGCCTTTGGGTTCTGAACTCGAGAGAATCAAAACAACTTTTAGTGGGGAAATAAATTCTCCACTAATAATCAAAATTTTCCCACTAAAAATTATATTAATGGGAAAAAAATCACTGGCAATATCTGCTCCGCAAAAAAAAATTTAAAATTTGTAACAAATTTTTCATATCAATTTGCATTTAATCTTGATATTATAAATTGCGATAAATTCTCTATATTATTGAGAAAAATAATATATATACATATATTTGATGGTTTTCTAATTCCACTTTCCACAATAAATGGATTAAACATCAAATTCTCAGAAATTGAATGGGTAAATGGATGCTTGAGATAATGAACAAAAGGAGAAAGAATTGAAAGGATGATTAGTCACATCATATTCCTGGGAGTTGAACGTATGAAAGGCTTCAATAAACCCCTCTGCTTTAAGTCATAAGTCTGATAGAATGCAGCAGAAAGCTTTCCTTACATAGCTGAAATGGTATGAATGTCATACTCTAGCTTGATAATAATTATAAATCTTGGCATCATGATTTACGGAAGTCACTTTCTTGTAAATTTGTGCTGGGTTAACACATTCACCATAAAGGTATTCAGATGTAAGCATCTCTAAAACACACCTACCAAATTGAGTAAACATCAACAAGCTTGTTATAATCCCATTGATATAATTCTGGTGCTGTAGGGGTGGGGGGCGTGAGGCAAAATATCATCCATTAGAATTATATAAAATGCACCAGGTAATGCCCAGGAAAGATGGTGGAGTCACAATGGTCTCACTTAAGTACCACCTCCTTAGACAGCATTTTCTAGACATGCACTTCATACAATCCTAATAGAATCAAACCACTAGTAAGTATCGTCTTCCCATAACACTACCACGGTACTAAGGATTTATGCCACGAAGGCATAGATAGACAGGAGTCGCCACCCGGGTAATAACCGGGACATATTCAGTGTTTCTTCCGAGGGTCATGGATGGCAACTTACTCCTTACAGAGTTTCCACAATCGTCATTACCATAGCCTAATGTCTAGGTTCGGGATAGTGGGTACGTAAGGGGAAGGTGTTAGGCACCCCTTACGCCTGGTCTAACCTCGTTAATTCGAGTGCCAGTCCTCTACTAATGTTTCTAGAAGTCTTGTTTATTATTCATTTATTAAATTTTATCCTAAAAAAATGCAATTCTAATCCTACACACGCAAGTAATTCACAAAAGGATTATTGTTTACACACAATTTTCATGCACAAGTAATTCCTATCTATGGGGTTGCTAATTATTTAAATGATATTTACCAGATGACTAAAATTAATTTATTATTAAGAATTTAATTTACAAAAAAATTCAATTTCAAATAACCCTACGTTTCTATTTAACCTAATTAATTAATTTTTAACGAGTTACCATAAGGATAATTAAACTAAGTTAATTATGTACATGTCTAATTTATTCTAATGTCACATAAGGCTCAAACAATCACAACCTAATAAAGATTTCTAACATGCAAATTTATTTTACAATTACCAAGTATTAAATTAAATTTATTTACATGCCAATGTTAGTTTAATTTACAAACAAGATTAATTTTAATTTACAAAGTATTTATTTAAATTAATTACATGCAAAAGTCAGTTAAATTAAAAACAAAGTTAATTTTAATTTACCAAATAAAAATTCTATTATTACTACAATTTCATGCCAATGGTTCCAGGAGTTTAGAGCTACTTACTTGTTGGTAAATGAAGTTGCCATTGGGGCATGCTACCCTTAAAAAAGGGTCTTCTCTTCTAGTATGGCAATGATATCTCTGGCTTACTCCCGTTTAACTCCATATAAGCTCCGCGCAAATGCCCTTTTTGGTACTTACCTTAGGGCTACTTACCAATTTTTGTTTGTAATAAAAAATAAAGAAAACAAAGAAAAATAATAAAAGTATGAGAGACAGAAACTAAACATGTGCAGAGTTGTGTATCCCCTCAAATTAAACATGATTACATGATCTATATGAACATATAAAATAAATTGAAGACAAAGAGCATAGAATTAAAATATTGTGTGGCATAGATCTTGAAAAGAAAACAATAAAAACTGATCTTCCAGAAATCTTTTATGAAAATCTTCTTGAAGAAAAGAAAAAATAAGGAAGAACTCAAAGAGTCTTGAATATCTCTAAATTTCCTATAGCTCTGAATTTTCTCTTCCTCTTTCTTCCTATCATCCCCTTTCTTCCCTTCTCTAGTAGGGTATTTATAGCGTTTTAGGAGAGAGGTGTGATAGGGTTTGGAGTCTTAGGGTGATAAAGTTTAGATGACTTAAACAACTACGATTGCAGAATTTGAATAAGACTGGGATATGGGTGAGGTGTTTCAACCAATAGGAAGACAGAAAAAAATGGAAGGCACCAATAGGGAGTGAGGAAGAGGTGTGATAGGGTTTGGAGTCTTAGGGTGATAAAGTTTAGATGACTTAAACAACTACGATTGCAGAATTCGAATAAGACTGGGATATGGGTGAGGTGTTTCAACCAATAGGAAGACAGGAAAAAATGGAAGGTACCAATAGGGAGTGAGAAAGAGGGTGGGGCCAAGGAGGAGAGAGATATTTTATTATTTTAATTTTCAGAAAATAATTAAATGGGTCCCATTTAAAATTCCTAACTAGGCTTTCTTAGGCCCATGGAGCCCAATTAAACTTAATTAGATCCATTTAAGAACTATCCATATTAAATTTAAACAAAATAAAATTTTATTTAAATTTAATTAAATTAATTTTCCCAAAACTTTATTATTATTTTTATTTTTTCAAGATCATGCCACAGACTTAATAATTCAGCTCCATGCCTCAAATTACATCTTACAGTCATATAATTTTTCATCATCGGGTTTCCCAGGCCTCAATGTACATGCTCATCACAAAATAAGGGTCTACAGTTTGCCCCCCACTTTGGCGAAAGTTGAAATCAATGCGAAAGCATTGCTCAAGTTTCGTCAAAGTGAAACTCAAATTTCTAATAACTATGAAACACTAGCTATGAGGATCAAGTATATCTTGCTCGGTCGACATACTCTATGTTATGAGACTAGCTACGGTCTCATAACAGTAATAACTGTGTCATGTAAAAAATGAGTGTATCTTGCTCTGTCGATACACTCTGCGTCATAAGACTAGCTACGATCTCATAACAATGATAACTGTGTCATGTGAAAATTGAGTGCATCTTGCTCTGTCGATACACTCTGTGTCATGAGACTAGCTACGGTCTCATGATAATGGCAACTGTGTGATTTGAAATGTTGTGGATTCGTATTTAGGACTGCAGTCCTAAACTACCTACGTATCCCCCTCATTATCCTGAGGAAGAATCAGACTCACTCGCAGTTCGACACTTGAAACTGTGGTGATGCATGTTTTTCTACGCCTTACACACCTACAGGTGACATGTTGATGCGTGTTCTTCTACGCCTTACACAACTATGCCATGTGCCCTAAACAACTTCTAAGGACTTACCAAAAAACATCTATCATGAAATGTTGTGGGTTCGTATTTAGGACCGCGGTCTTAAACTACCTACGTATCCCCCCCGCTATCCTGAGGAAGAATCAGACCCCCTCGTAGTTCGACAATTGAAACTGTGGTGATGCATGTTATTCTATGCCTTACACACCCATAGGTGACATGTTGATGCGTGTTCTTCTACGCCTTACACAACTATGCCATATGCCCTAAACAACGTCTAAGGACTTACCAAAAAATATTTGTCATGAAATTTATGGGTTCGTATTTAGGACCGCAGTCCTAAACTACCTACGTATCCCCCTCACTATCTTGAGGAAGAATCAGACTCCCTCGTAGTTCGACACTTAAAACTATGGTGATGCATGTTCTTCTACGCCTTACACACTTACAGGTGACATGTTGATGCGTGTTCTTCTACGCCTTACACAACTATGCCATATGCCCTAAACAACGTCTAAGGACTTATCAAAAAATATCTGTCATGAAATGTTATGGGTTCGTATTTAGGACCGCAGTCCTAAACTATCTACTTATCCCCCTCACTATCCTGAGGAAGAATCAGACCCCCTCGTAGTTCGACACTTGAAACTGTGATGATGCATGTTATTCTACGCCTTACACACCTACAGGTGACATATTGATGCATGTTCTTCTATGCCTTACACAACTATGTCGTGTGCCCTAAACAACGTCTAAGGACTTATCAAAAAATATCTATTTCATGATTTGAAAAAATTAAGATGACTGGGTCTCAAAACTCTTTTTGTGATTTTTATGCTTCTTTTATGCTGCTTCCTTTCATGGGCATGCTGATTTTGCTAGAGATTCTAAAAAAAACTTAGTCCTCTGAGGGACCTCTTTTTGCAAAAACTTTCTTTTAGCCTCAAAATTTTTTGAGAAAAATTATTCACCGAAAAGACTTCCTTAAGGTCACAATACAATTATCCTCTAATTTTTCTTTTTTCTTCTCTACCCCCATGGTTCATTATTCTAACGCCATTTCAAAATCTTGTTTTGCCTTGACTCCTTTCTCCTCCATGAACTCAATTCTTTATGTCCTAACTTTTGCCTGAAATGCCTTTTTTGGGTTTTCATCTCAATGGACTTGCTCTAACTTTTGCCTAAGTGGCCCTTTCGGGTTTTCAACTTAGCGAGTTCTATTTTTTCTTTTCTTTTTCTTGTTCTTTTTCTCTTTTTTTTTTTTTTGAAATTAGATAATTACCAGGATATTTATATCAAGCACCTATTCTATCATGCTCATAAGGCAATAGGTTAAATCAAAACAGTGCAGTTCAATTACTTAATCTTTTGATGTATCCCTCAAGACACAAACATTCACAATCATAATTAAATAAAACCTATTCCTGGTTAATGCAATAAAAACTTCTTTATTTATTCAGGTACACCATTACTCCCTCTTACATTTAGTTTTGCCAAATTTCTAACCTTCCCAAGTTAGAAATAAGCTTTATAACATGCCAAATGGCCTTTTCAGGTTTTCCATCCGGATCTTCTCTCATCTCTCCTTTTGCCTAGACTGCCTTTTGCAGGTTTTCAATCTAGCATTTTTTTCTTTTCTTTTCTTTTTTTTTTCTTTGACCCTTACTTTTGCCTAGACCATCTTTTGTAAGTTTTCAGCCTAGCGGGCCTATCTCACACAAAGTACCATTTGAGCCTGTCTAAATTGACTGGTTCTTGAAATTCATTCCCATCCAGGTCTAATATTCTTACTGTGGTAAGATCTTGTTGACTATGTATGGACCATCCTAGCTGGGTAAACTTTCCTCTTAAATCAAAAGGGATGGGCCGAACTTGTTTTAAAACCATGTATTCCTCTTTGATCTTTCTTGGCTTCACCTTCTTATTAAAGGCTCTAGCTATTTTCCTCTGATAAGCCTGCATATGATACAAGGCTCATATCCTCTTTTCATCAATCAAAGCTAGTTCTTCATATCTCTTCTAGGCCCACTCATTTTCTAGTATCACTCTTAAGGATTTGACCTCTTGCTTAATGGATAGCACTCCTTTAGTCCCATACACTAAAGAGAATGGGGTTGCTCTCGTGGATGTCCTTGTAGTACTACAATAACCTTATAGAACATAAAGGAGTTTTTCAGGCTAATCCTTATATGTTTCGAATATTTTTTTTTAAACTAAAATGTGACACCCCTTACCCGTCTACAGTATAGCCGAGCAAGAAGTACCACATTCGGTGCCGGAGCACCCTATCTTGTTTTATCATATCTATTGTAAACTTTATATGTCATTTAAAACATGTATTCTATGTGTAGAATTTTTTTTTTTTTTTTATATCTTATTTCTGTGGAGACCCGGACAGAGCCTCCCTTATTTTATTAGCATCTGACGGATTCCACTAATCACCTGTTAACATGTTCATATTCATTTTACACATTTCCATATCATATTCTCATGTATCATATCATTTACAATTATTTATGAGATCTCAAAATGAAGTATTATCTATTGCATTCATATAGAAATTCATAGATAATAAATTACAAGTTTTCATTTCAATCTCAAAGTTTAATTACAAGTCCAAAATGAAATACATCATAAACTAGTAATTACATCATGACTAAACATAATAAACCAAAATACTAGTCTATACATGGGCCCTACCAAAATACAACAGACCGGTGAGGTGACTCTGGACAATGGCAGATCTGATCAAAGCTCTGTCAGTGTACTCCTGGTCTTCTTCTTTCTTTGCGGCGCTCTGGCCGATCTCGATTACCTCTGCGATGGAAAACCAACGCTAAGCATAACGCTTAGTGGTGCATAGTTTATAATAACAATAATTTAATAATTTGAAATAATATATGCAACTCATAATTTCTGGGTATTTTACATTTTTATTGCTCTTTGGAAATAATTAACATTATTGGGATCTTTTATGATTACTTATTGTATTTTAAGTCTTAATTATTTATTTATTTTTTTTTTCAGTGCCCAAGAAAACCTATAACAAATTATAAAAGCTGGATGTACGGGTGTATACTTGTTAGACAGCCATATGTCTATCCGATATCGTCACATCGGGCCACGAGGCGGTGTCAGCACGAGGCCCATTGTCGAGCTTGTAAAGCCGAGAAATAAAGTAGGCATATAGCACGTAGAACAATCATACCGGACATATATTGTCGGTTCATGATTTTCTCGGTGGCGATCTTGCTATCTGTAGTCCCTAATTGGTATACCAATTTATCTAACTAAATTAATAAGTCTAGGTATACTATGGGCAATTAAACATTTTTAATTAATTTAGCACTATTCATTATTTCTATTTTCTAGTACTGTTCATTGGTACATTAATTTCATATTAATAGGACATTAGTCCTAATTTACATATTCATATCTTTTTTTAATATTAAATTTTTCTTACGAGTATTTTAATTATCCTATATAGTATTTTTCCTATGAACCTTTCTTTAGGTTCATGTTGATGTGTTATCTTTATCTAGGAATTTGACTAGGTTAGGATGTCTATTTAGTCACACTTCCTTCATAACAATTGCTCCTCTATGTTTAAACTTGAATTTCAGTTTTTGAATCACTGAATTTGGGGTTATAGAACTCAAGTTATGGTCAAAATACCAAAGGAATAGTATTTTGGGATATTTTCTGGGTTGGCAGTTTCAGTGACCCAACTTGTGCTAACAATTTGAATTGGTTAAAGGCAAAACTGGGTTAAGTGGTCTTCATGAAAAGTGTAGCCCTATATCTAAACTTTCCATGTTAAAAATTTAAGGTCATTTGGACCAGTATAGAGAGTTATGACCAAATGAACACGCATCGTTCATTTGGTCATTTTCTGGGTTGGCAGTTTCAGTGACCCAACTTGTGCTAACAATTTGAATTGGTTAAAGGCAAAACTGGGTTAAGTGGTCTTCATGAAAAGTGTAGCCCTATGTCTAACTTTCCATGGTTAAAATTTTAGGTCATTTGGACCAGTATAGAGAGAGTTATGACCAAATGAACACGTACTGTTCATTTGGTCATTTTCTGGGTTGGCAGTTTCAGTGACCCAACTTGTGCTAACAATTTGAATTGGTTAAAGGCAAAACTGGGTTAAGTGGTCTTCATGAAAAGTGTAGCCCTATGTCTAAACTTTCCATGGTTAAAATTTTAGATCATTTGGACCAGTATAGAGAGTTATGACCAAATGAACACGTACTGTTCATTTGGTCATTTTCTGGGTCGGCAGTTTCAGTGACCCAACTTGTGCTAACAATTTGAATTGGTTAAAGGCAAAACTGGGTTAAGTGGTCTTCATGAAAAGTGTAGCCCTATGTCTAAACTTTCCATGGTTAAAATTTTAGGTCATTTGGACCAGTATAGAGAGAGTTATGACCCAATGAACACGTAGTGTTCATTGGGTCATTTTTTGGGTTGGGTTGCAGGGAAATCCAAATTTGGGCAGTATTTAGGTCAAGTTTTGGACAGAATTTGGGCATGGTTTCTTCATGGAAAATGGGCTATTTTGGGTCTAGTTTCACCTCCAATTGGCCTCATACCAATTGGGGTCACACAATTTTATTTATGGCCTAAAATGTACACTGCCCTCAACAAACACAACCTGCAGAAAATTGACACTTCCAAAACTCAATCTCCTCCAACTTCCTTACTTCAATTTGCATGCAATACACTTCTATAAGCAACAATCTCATCCCAATAGATCAATTTCAACATTTTACACAAAGTCCTCAACATTTACACAAACCCTAGTTTTCAAAGTTTCAAATTTACACAAACACTACACAATCAAACACCCAAACATTTCAACTAATTACACATTCTCATAGAACCATTTTTCATCACTTAAAAGCAATAAATTTCAAGTTCCATGGCTGCCAAAAATTTAAGGGTTCTTTCCTCTAGATTTTCTTTTTGTTTTAATGGTATTTATGCTTAGCTAAACATGCTTTTCATGTTTAATAAAGAGAAGAAGAGGATTAGTGCACTAACCTTTTGGGTGTCTTGCCAAATTTCAATTTCTCTTCTTCAAATGGGTATCTAAAGCTTCCTTAGGGTGTAGGGAGTATTTTTGTAAAGGGAGCTATAAGTTTTGGTGTGTGGAAGCTTGGAAAATCAAGCTTGAAAGCTTGACAAAAATGGTGGAGAGGAGCACAAGGGTGGACGGCAAGAGAGAGGAGAGTGGGAAGAAGATGGAGAGAAAAGTAGGTGGGTTTTGTCTCTTGTGCTTTATATATTTATATTTTTATTGTACTTAATTTTGTTTTAAATTTTCATAAGCTTATTTTTTTCTTTTCTTTAAATGCCATAAGTCTTTTTATTTTCCTTTCTTTTCTTTTCTTTCCTTTTCTTTTCTTGCCCTTTCCATTTTCCAAATTAAAATTCATAAAATTAATTTATGTTAATTATTCTATTTCCAAATTTTAATTTGACATTTAAGTCAAAATTCACCTCTAGGGGTAAAATGACCAAAATGCCTTTCATGGTACTCATCGGGTTATTTTTATTATTTTATACCAATTTATAAATTCTCTAAACTTTAATTTATTTTTCTCAAAATTTTTCCTATATTTTTTTTTATTTATTTCATTAATTTATGCCTCTTTACTATAATTTAAGTGTAGTTCCAGACATTTTGACTGTCCGAACAGATATGAGTCGTCGGAACAGTAAATTGTACGGACTACCTATGGTGAGGGCGTTACATAAAACCTTTCTATTCATATGGGGACCACACATTCCTGCATGTACTTCTTTCATTATTTGCTCAATCTATTTTTCTATCACACATAAGAGTTTGTAGAATTGCCCCCCAGCTACAGTAAGTTGAGTGGCTAATCTATGAATTGTTGCTCTATCTCTTTTGTAGGCTTATTGCTAGTATTTTCTCACTTTCAGATATCTCCTTATGTCTTCATATCATTTTCCTTCTCCCTCTAGGTCCACATGTGCTACTATTAATCCTTCATAGCATGAAATTTTAGTCCTCATTAGGATAACTAGCTACGTCAACTTTTGATCATTCTTTTCCTATGGGGACACTAGCTTGGCTTGGGAATCGACCATCTAATTTTAAGCTTGAGGCATGTGCTTCTTGATACTTTGTTAACAAGGCTATAAATTTATCTCTTTCTTCTTGGGTTAAATCTTCAGCTAACTTAATGTCTTTAGGATTATCTGGTGTACCCAAATTAATAGAGATCGATTTTGATGCATTAACAAAAATAGATTCTTAATGATTATGAATGCAATGCATATGCCCATTAGAATAAACATCAAATAAGTAAGCAAAAGGACTGGGAATGTTATTGATCTTTGCCTCAAAATCTTTATCAAGTACATCAGAATTGGAAACATCAGTATCACTACTGTGAGCATTATAAAAGACAAACTCAAACTTAGGAGTGTAACTTTAGGTTCTTGGCTTCCATGCAGTCTTTAGATCAATGGTGCTGATTTTCTGCTCTAATTCTTTCACATGTGATAACCCCTAATCATATGTCAAGGTAATTGCCCCCTCTTTCAAGAACTTAGGAGGCTTTGGCTCTTCTTCCTCTTCTGTTGGCTCATAGCCCAAACCATATCTCGTGATCTGTCCCATCATCTCAAGAAAAGTCACCAGACCATCTATACTTTCTCCTAGGCCTGTGCTCAGAAAAAACTCCATCGCTTTCTTCATAGTAGCTATTTTTAGATCCATCTAGTTTTTATAGATCTCAACAACTTGAAAATCAGACACTAGTGGAACTAAACCATCTAGTTGTCATGCAACTACCTCCTCATCAGAATTGGTCCAAACATCTAAAGGACCCTCATCATAGCTAGAATTATCACAAATGTCAACAAACATTATAGACTGAGGTTCATTGAGCTTTTGGATGGGTTGGATAGGTTCATTGGGCTTTTGGATGGGTTGGATAAATTCATTGGGCTTTTGGATGGGTTGGATAAAGTTAGTAATTCTGTTAGGGTTTTTTGGGGTGATGGAGATCATGTAGAGACCTGGTGTAGGTGGAAATTTTGGCTAGGTATGGGGCTTTTGGGTTGATTTTCTGGGTCAATTATCCTTTTGGCATCAATTAGGTCTTAGATATCATGCTTAAGTTGAAAGCATCAGTCAGTGTCATGACTGTGGGCTTGGTAGAACCGGCAACATTGGTTGATATCATAGCTAGGTGGGAGTGGATTTGGTAGTGGTCTGGGTGCTAAGAGCTACAGGAGGTCTTGAACTTTGAGACGCTCCAAAACTTCAGATAAGGGTTAGTTGAATTGGAAAAAATCTCCTTGGGGTGTGAGACACAATTTGAACCTCAATAGCTTTAGTGCCACTTAATTGGCCTACCTTGGGGCCTCTTTTTAAAGTTGACCACAATTGTCTCTTCTAGCTCAAACATCTTGGCATTCAATATTTCATCAAGCACGGCTATAGTTTTTTTCATCTTAAGTAGTGCAGGTGAAATCCTTATTAGTCTCTTCCCTTCCCTAACCTAAGTGACCTGATTGGAAGTCTCTTTGGTGTGTTTTGAGGCTATGTTTGCTCAAAAAAATAGGATTTAAGGGTTAACCTAAGCATGCTATGTACATGAATGCAATGTATAAATGGACTATTTTTTTCTCTTTTTCTTTTTTTCTTTTTTTTTTTTTTTTTGCCTTTACTTTTACAAAATGAAAACTGAACCATACCAATGGAACGAAAACTGAACCAAAATCAGACCATATAAACTGAACTAAAATTAGACCAAAGACTGACTCAAAACCGAAAAAAAATCTCCAGAACTGAATCTTCGCCTCCTTATACCTTCAACTCTCACGTGCAGGGTAAGAAAAAATTCTATCCTAGGCTATGGTACACTGGACACACCAACAGGGGGTAGTCCAGGACGATCCTTCACTCACAAACAAAGGATTTATATCCTTAAAGTTTAACCATAAGTAAGCATCCTCTGGCTTAACATGGGTTTTGAAATGGACTTGGGCCTATACACACATTGGACTTATGCATAGGCCTAGGTTCATCTCAACTACCATTAGAACTTATGGTTTGAATAGTAAGGTTATAAATCTAGCACAACAAAAATCTACGGGGTACCTAGGGTTAAAATCTATGGCTCATGGGCTTCATCGGGTAGGAAAAGGGTCACCCATGCAAGAGCTTGTCCATTAAGCACAACGGCCGGAGCAATGGCTCTTGTATATACTCGAAGGTACGGGCATGGGGTGCTAGTATTCACCAATTCGTCATAGCTCGATTAGAACCATGGTCTCCTTGGCTAGTACTAATGAGGTTAAAAGGGTAAGGGTGATCCGTGTGATAGTGTAGTGTAATGCAAAAAGTTTAACAAAGGAATAATATTAGACTAATAGAAACATGTTGGAGTAACTATCCATTTAGTCCCCAGCGGAGTCGCCAAACTGTAGGGGTGGGGGGGCGTGAGGTGAAATATCATCCATTAGAATTATATAAAATGCACCAGGTAATGCCCAGGAAAGATGGTGGAGTCATAATGGTCTCACTTAAGTACCACCTCCTTAGACAGCATTTCCTAGGCATGCACTTCATACAATCCTAATAGAATCAAACCACCGTAAGTACTGGTCTTCCCATAACACTACCACGGTACTAAGGATTTATGCCACGAAGGCATAGATAGACAGGAGTCGCCACCCAGGTAATAACCGGGACATATTCAGTGTTTCTTCCGAGGGTCATTGATGGCAACTTACTCCCTGCAGAGTTTCCACAACCGTCATTACCATAGCCCAATGTCTAGGTTCGGGATAGTGGGTACGTAAGGGGAAGGTGTTAGGCACCCCTTACGCCTGGTCTAACCTCGTTAATTCGAGTGCCAGTCCTCTACTAATGTTTCTAGAAGTCTTGTTTATTATTCCTTTATTAAACTTTATCCTAAAAAAATGCAATTCTAATCCTACACACGCAAGTAATTCACAAAAGGATTGTTGTTTACACACAATTTTCATGCACAAGTAATTCCTATCTATGGGGTTGCTAATTATTTAAATGATATTTACCAGATTACTAAAATTAATTTATTATTGAGAATTTAATTTACAAACAAATTCAATTTCAAATAACCATACGTTTCTATTTAACCTAATTAATTAATTTTCACCAAGTTACCCTAAGGATAATTAAACTAAGTTAATTATGTACATGTGTAATTTATTCTAATGTCTCATAAGGCTCAAACAATCACAACCTAATAAAGATTTCTAACATGCAAATTTATTTTACAATTACCAAGTATTAAATTAAATTTATTTACATGCCAATGTTAGTTTAATTTATAAACAAGATTAATTTTAATTTACAAAGTATTTATTTAAATTAATTACATGCAAAAGTCAGTTAAATTAAAAATAAAGTTAATTTTAATTTACCAAATAAAAGTTCTATTATTACTACAATTTCATGCCAATGGTTCCAGGAGTTTAGAGCTACTTACTTGTTGGTAAATGAAATTGCCATTGGGGCAAGCTACCCTTAAAAAAGGGTCTTCTCTTCTAGTATGGCAATGATATCCCTGGCTTACTCCCGTTTAGCTCCATATAAGCTCACAAGAAATGCCCTTTTGGTACTTACCTTAGGGCCACTTACCAATTTTTGTTTGTAATAAAAAATAAAGAAAACAAAGAAAAATAATAAAAGTATGAGAGACAGAAACTAAACATGTGCAGAGTTGTGTATCCCCTCAAATTAAACATGATTACATGATCTATATGGACATATAAAATAAATTGAAGACAAAGAGTATAGAATTAAAATATTGTGTGGCATAGATCTTGAAAAGAAAACAATAAAAACTGACCTTCCAGAAATCTTTTATGAAAATCTTCTTGAAGAAAAGAAAAAATAAGGAAGAACTCAAAGAGTCTTGAATATCTCTAAATTTCCTATAGCTCTGAATTTTCTCTTCCTCTTTCTTCCTATCATCCCCTTTCTTCCCTTCTCTAGTAGGGTATTTATAGCGTTTTAGGAGAGAGGTGTGATAGGGTTTGGAGTCTTAGGGTGATAAAGTTTAGATGACTTAAACAACTACGATTGCAGAATTTGAATAAGACTGGGATATGGGTGAGGTGTTTCAACCAATAGGAAGACAGGAAAAAATGGAAGGCACCAATAGGGAGTGAGGAAGAGGTGTGATAGGGTTTGGAGTCTTAGGGTGATAAAGTTTAGATGACTTAAACAACTACGATTGCAAAATTTGAATAAGACTGGGATATGGGTGAGGTGTTTCAACCAAAAAAATGGAAGGCACCAATAGGGAGTGAGAAAAAGGGTGGGGCCAAGGAGGAAAGAGATATTTTATTATTTTAATTTTCAGAAAATAATTAAATGGGTCCCATTTAAAATTCCTAACTAAGGCTTTCTTAGGCCCATGGAGCCCAATTAAACTTAATTAGATCCATTTAAGAACTATCCATATTAAATTTAAACAAAATAAAATTTTATTTAAACTTAATTAAATTAATTTCCCCAAAACTTTATTATTATTTTTATTTTTTCAAGATCATGCCACAGAATTAATAATTCAGCTCCATGCCTCAAATTACATCTTACAGTCATATAATTTTTCATCATCGGGTTTCCCACGGCCTCAATGCACATGCTCATCACAAAATAAGGGTCTACAGGTGCCATGAATTCTGGAGTGCCTAACAAATGCTGCTGCAAGTTAAGAAATAATATAATTAGCTAAAATGGACATAATTGTTTATATGTTTCAATGAGTAATTAACGAGTGCCTATGACACTGTGTAATAGACAGTCTAAACACATTATACCTTTCAGTTGCAGGCTATTTGGCTTGAAATATCTCTGAAATTAATCTTTCTTTAAGCCTTGAGGAGTGTTGAAACAACAGTTCTGAATTATGCACAAACTACTAATGTTGCCCTTACGACTAAAGTGACAATATTTCTTAGCTCCTTTGTAATCTAAAGATTATTTGTGATGACAGATGCATTTTACAATACTACCACATGGCACATATGGGTGTCTGCATCAACTGTCAACACAACCATATAGCACTAGAATAAATAAAAAATATATTACAGATGATTCAGTGAAGCAAGAACAGACCACTGGCAAATAATTCATCACAGCCGTATTAGATAAACTAATTCAAGGTGAATCATTAGGCACTTTAAAGCGATTTTTGCAAGTTGATATATGCAATCTAATATCTTTTTATCAATTAAATTGTTTGGACCGAATTAGAAATTCTTTCCGCAAGGGCAGTTGTTCCTAATGTTCCAAACCATCAAAGACTTGGACCAACAAACTGATAAAGAGCTTATACATAACTGAAGGCAGGTTGTACATTACTTTCGTATCCCACCAATGGGTAACATTCAAAATAATTGCAGATTAATTAATTAATGTGAAGGGGTAATGGGGAGAGAGATCAGAACAGTTAATTAAAAGTCTCAAAAAATTCAATGGATAAACTATTCCACTAATGTGAAGGTTGTCTCACCAATCATACAAAACGCATTAGCGCTAACATACATTTCCACAACCAATAATTTTCGTGTCACATACATTGCCAAATAAATTTTGGTTTTCTTTTTCTATAGCTTAAAAATTAAAAGAAAACTAATAACGTCTGAAGCTGACACCAAATTTATCATCATTCAAGAAACGAAATACTTTCCATGGAGGAGAGTCCCAAACTGCTAACTCTTGAATTTGCAAATCATGACTCTGCTTTGCAAGATAATCTGCACAGAAATTTTGTTCTCGATAGACATGGGATAAACAACAATGCCAATTCATCTTCATAAGTCTTCGACAGTCTTGGATTAAAGCAGCTAAAGGATAAAAGAATATATCTTCCTCAGTATTAATCAATTTAACGGCCTTTAAACAGTCTGATTCTACAATTACTCGACGAAACCCATTCAACCAAGCTAGTTGAAGTCCAAATGAAATCCCAATTAATTCTGCAGCTAGAACAGAAGTTTCACCAATGTTAAAGCCGAACCCTAGCAACCAATTTGATGAAGCATCTCGCAAAAGACCACCAGCATTTGCATCACCTGGATTGCCTAAACAACTTCCATCCACGTTTAACTTAATCCATCCTTCAGGAGGAGGGTGCCAAGCATAATCACAAACTATATTTGGAATGTAAGTAGCATTGGGCTGGAAATTGAAATCCTGGAAATCGATTTGCCAAAAGCATTAAGAAATTGCTGTTTGAATTTGAGAAAAGTCCATTAATTCTGTATCTGTTGGATTACAATAAAAATAATTTTAATAATATGTTAGTAATCTATATATAAAAATTAAATAGAAATAGAGGATCAATATACATATTTCAATAAAAATTATTGAAAGATCTTGCAAAAAAACTATGTAAAATAAATCTGAATAGATTATAATAATGATAAACATAATGTGAATCATAAACATAAGATTTAACCATCACCCTAATAATGGATCTTGAACAAATAAATTCTCACAGATCTAGAAAGCGTACCTGATGCGGAGTTTAATTGAGCCATGCTAATAATTGAGAGAGACCCTTTGATTTAATAAACTGATTTCTCCCTTTTGACCATTCTTTATTCATACACAAGAATTTAGACTTTCTTGAGATGACCTTATTATCTCTGATTTTATGAAAGAAAATGTGCGTGACCTTAAGGGTAGAGAGACGACCGGCTTATATATATATATATATATATATATATATATATATATATATATATATATATATATATATATATATATATATCCAAGACTTAATCTGATACATTCATCAAGTATCCTTATATAATTATAATTATGATTTACTTTAATTAGAGTAATCCTTGTACAATTAGGATTTGTATTAATTAAAATAAATATCAATTAATATTGGGCCACATTAAATAAATTGATTTTGACTCATATGTAATATTAATTACTGGACAAAATCTTACTGGCCCATATGTAAAACATTAATTTTGTTAAAAATAATGTGCGTGTGTGTATACATATATATATATATATATATATATATATATATATATATATATATATATATATATATATATATATATATATATATATATATATATATGAAATTATGTTAAGTGGTAATTTATGTATAAATAAGAATTTATTTAGTTTCATTAACTATTTTTAATTTTTATTAATTACTTATTTAATTGCTTTAAATTATAATTATTTAATATATATACACATAAGTTAGAAATTATTTAATAGTTACCGTTACAACATATTAATATATATTAATTACTTATATTTATATATTTATACTTCTTATATATAGTTATTTCCATATTACATATAGATGGATTTTTAATTAGTATTTAAATATATTTAAAATTTATACAAAGCACCAAGTAGGAAAGAGGAAATTAGGAAATAGAAAATTACTATTGTCATTTACTTTATAAAATTGAAAAATATATTTGAATTTTATAGAAACTACTAAAATTAAAAAATATATTTAAAATTTATAAAAATTGCCAAATAGGAAAGAGGAAATTACTATTGTCCTATCTACTAAAATTCAAAAATATTTAGAAGCTGCTAGGTAGGAAAGATGAAATTAGAAAAGAAAAAATTTCTATTATCTTTTACTTTTATAAAATTAAAAAATAAAATTAAAAAATATATTTAAAATTTATAGAAGCTATCAAGTAGGAAAAAGAAAATTACTATTATTTTATATACTAAAATTAGAAAATGTATTTAAAATTTATACAATGTGTTAAGTAAGAAAGAGGAAATTAGAAAAAAGAAAATTATTATTGTCCCTTACTTTTCTAAAATTGAAAAATATATTTAAAAGAAGCTACAAAGTAAAAAAGAAGAAATTACTATTGTCCTTTACTTTTAATTTTATATATTATATTTTTATACATAATCGGACTCTCTCAATTTTACAACTTATTCAAAATAAATTTAAATTATGAGTCACCTTGAATTGATATTTTTAAATCAATTAAAAATTATTACATCTAACTGTATATCTATAAGATTTTCTTTTTTTGGACCTTATCTATTATTGACTTTAAGATATAAGATGTATAGTAAGACTCATTTATTACTATATGGATAAAATGAGTCCAAAAATTTTGAGATTTGAGATATGTGATTCAAAATTATAATATTTGAATATAATTATCGATTAGTGAAAATATTTAATTTTTTTTAATAAATATACCTTTTTACCACTAATATTTAGTCGAGTGATATTGGAGTCATTTATTATATTGCATATCGTCGAATTAAGTCTAAGTCAGAGCTAGTTGTACTAAAATATATATATATATATAATTGCTATATATCCTATACCATAAGGAAGGAAACACGTGATATAAAACATCTAAGATTATTTAATTTAAGAAAAATCATAACAGTTACTCTAAATAGGCAAGTGTTACTTAAGTCTCCAATATTTTTTCTATTTTATCACTAAAAAGCATTTCTTTTATTTTTATATGCACATAGACATATATAGACCGTACACCATTATATGAAGCATATGTATAAAAAGGGAAAAAAATTAATTGTAACAAATGAAAAAAAAAATTAAAAGAATAAATTAAATAAGAAAATTTTAAAATTGTAAAAGAAAATCTAAGTAGGAAGTTATTTCCAATAAAATGTCAAGTGATATTCTCTTGTATAGTGTTGTTATATGGTTAATATGTGGCATTCTTTTCCATAATAATTACCCTATTAATACTATAATAACCACCTTATAAGGTGACTTATAATATATTAACATATATTAATTATATATATTTATATTTATATTATATTTTACTATTTTTATTATGAAATCTTTATTAAAAAGTTTAAGAGATAAAAGTAATAAAAATAAAATTTAAAATAATTACTAAAAAATATAAAATATTATATTATTTTTATATATTAAAATTAAAAGAAATATATATAAATTAAAATTATTAATAGCCACGTGTTAATGCACAGGCAATTCCTGTTTGACACATGGTATTCTCTTTTATAGTATTGTCATGTAACATTCTTCATTGTATAATATTTATATTGGTCAATTTATTATTTTTATATATTTTGAAAATGACAAATTATATAATACATTTATATAAACATAAAAAATACTAAATTTTAGTAAACAAGATGCACCCAATAATCTTCTATTACTGTAATATGGTATATTTAGCATAATGCCCATGTTATACATAGATAATTTATAATCTTTATTTTTTAATTTAATTTTTAATTACATTTTAAATAAAATAAATTATTACTATTAAATCAATTTTAATTAAAATTTTTCTCTTATTTAATTTAATTTAAATAAATTTTTATCTGTTATAATAATAAATTTTTAATTAATTTTTGGTGTAATTAATTAAAATATCTATTTAGTTTTCTTGATACATATATTAATAGTAGTTTCTATGATTACTTAGATTAAAATATAATAAAATTACTTTATTCAAAAATTAATTTAAATTTTATGAAATTTTTATATTTTATTTTATAATTTATGTAAATTATTCTTTTAGATTACAGAAAATATATTAGATTAATAAGAAAATAATGTTATTTGAAAAATATATTAATATAATTTTTTATTATTAATATAATAAAAATATATTAAATTACTAATAATAAATTGAATTATTTAATTTTAATAATAATAAAAATATATAACATTATTATTAATTAAAAATAATATTTTATTATATTATTTTTAAAAATATTATATTTTTAAATTTTTTAAAGTATAAATTTTTTTATTGATCTAATATATTTGTTATAAAATAATTCTTTCACAAAAATAGTTATCGTTTTACATAAATTTATGATATAAGATAAATATATTTCATAAAAATTAAAATTTTAAAATATCATATTTTTTTATTAATATAATAAATGTTAAAAATACATGTTATTTTTTAAAAGACAGATTTTATAATTTTAAAATTGTAACTTTATTTTTTTTAATCATTTTTTCTTGCAATTAAATTTTCGATGTAACTTGTAGCATCCCTAATTTTTAAATAATTATTTTATATGAAAATATTAATATTTTATTGTATTAAAATTTTAGAAATTTATTTGAGATTTTCTGGATTTTAAAAATCGGGTTCAATTTTCTTAAACTAATAAATTTCATTGATTTATAAAAATTAATTTAAAGACCACATGGCAAAAATAAAAATATATTTGGACTTTAAAAATTATTCTAAAATTTTTTTAGAATTTTTAGGCCTTGTTTTTTTATCCCAGGGCAGAGTAAAAACTCAATTTTTGGTATTCTGAATCGAACCGGCTAAATCAAATCAGATCGGGTTGGATCGATTGAATCAAACCTGCCCATTTTCTTTTTCCTTCCCTTCTCTCCTGCGCCCCAATGCCCTCTCTCTCTCTCCTATTTTTTGTCTCCTCCTCCCTCCTCCTTGCCGGCCGCCACCTCCCCTCCCTTCCTCAGCCTGCCTGCTGTCAGGGGGTTAGAAAGTTTAAGTAGTAATATGTAAATTTCAGGGACTAAAGGGGGTATTTTGTAATTATTTTCTATTTATATAATTTTGGGGTATGATGGCTCAAGCATAGTGATGTCTCCTCCTGTCACACCTCATTGTGTTCCTAACGCTCTTTAGAGGGGAATGACTAGTTGACTACCATGGAACGACCGGTATAGCTGGCCACTGGTATGGTGAGTACTTGTCCCGCTACTCCTTGTAGGTTCCCCCCTGCCTACAAGTGATGTATGGACAACCAACTTAATTGTATCGATTGTGACTAATAAATGAAAGAAGTAGTATGTTCTTGATATACTGGTGCCTTGTTCTTTATTATACTTGAGATGCTAGTTCAAATGTGATGGTTGTGATATTTTTCTCGATTGGCTAGCCAAGCCATGCTAATATATTCATCGTATTGAACAGATTCTCTTGGCTGACTTGTCTTGAAAGAGTTCAAGCCAAGTGCCACACGATCCCAAGTGAGGGCTAAAACTTGGGCCCGTAACAGTTGGTATCAGAGCAACCACCGATCCATGAATAGTGGAGAGCATGAAGGAATCTATTGTGCAAGTATTACCACCCTAGAGAAAAGGGATCAAAGTGATTTCACTAAAAGCAATGGATGTTTCATTGATTGTCACGCCAAGCGCTCTAAAAATGAGTAGGCAGGGTGACTGAGTTACACATTGGTTGAGAATGCAGGGTGCTGCACGCTCCTTTAGTTGCATCTTTTGGAGAGAGGGTAATGATCCCAAGTGGGATGCTGCACACTCCACCAGCTGCATCTTTTAGAGAGAGGGTAATGACCCTATGATAATTTTGAGGCGGCTGGCAATAGAGCTTGAGTCAGTCTGCCTCACTCTTTGAGCAATGAGAAAATGGAATATCATTGGCTATAGTAGCCTAGCTATATATCGGGTGAGGGTGAGCCAATAGAGCTTGAGGCCACCCAAAATCCCATACTTGCAGGAAATATCTTTTAGCTATGATGGCTAAGCTTTCTAAGGGTGAAGGTAAGCCAATAGAGCTTGAGGCCTCCCAAAATCCCATGCTTACATGAAATATCTTCTGGCTATGTTAGCCATGCTTTCCAAGGGTGAGGGTGAGCCAATAGAGCTTGAGGCCATCTAAAATCCCATTTCTTTTGCAGGAAAGGATTAATTGAGCAACTTGGAGAACATGTGCGAGAGCTTAAAGCAGTGGCCTATCATGTAAAAAGGTACTGTGAAAAATTTAAAATCTATTACCACTCCTCATAATTCTCTTGTAGGGACTGTGGTCAAGATTAGCAACGAGGTTGAGGAGACCAAGAACGCAAATTTTGAGGTAAACTGCTGGTAAGCACTACTAGTAATCCTAATGTGAGCAAATTTCGAAACCAAAGGCTTTAGTGGTACTCGCAATGCGAGAGAGGTAAAATAACTTTTTATATGACATGAAATTATATTCCAATGCTACTCAAAATGATTTTCATGAAGACAGGTTAAAAAGATAGTGCCAATGTATTTAGCTAAAGGAGGGCAAACTGTGGTGGCATGATAAAGTGGAAGGAATAATAGTAGAACTGGATGTACATCTTTACCTTATGCAAGTAGCACATAACACACAATGCGGGTTAAATGAGATACAACATATAGATCCAATCCAGGAATATGTATAATTGTATTCGATAAATAATTATAATGAAATAAAATATTAAAAAGTTTAAGAAATATTAAATAAGAAATTTATGAAAAAATAGCAATTGAATAAATATTAATTAAATATATTTAAATAAATAAATTTTGAGAATAACAATTAATAACTTGTAAAAGAAATAATAAAAAAATAGAGTAAATTAAAAAAAGATTTGAGAGCACTTAGGTAAAATGAAAATACTTGGTGCGAGGAGAATGATTGATATGTATCAAATGTCTCATATAACATACTGTATATGGACAAACAAATGGAAATCATTTAAATAAAAATTTAATTTTATAATTAAATATTATTTAATGTAAAAAGGGTAACAAAAGTATTTAAATTTAATTTTTATAATAGTAAATATTTCTTATTTATTTGACCGTTTTAATTCTATTGCCATAAGTTAGCCATAATGATAATAATAATAATAAGTATTAATTAATTTTAGAAAAGTGAAAAAAAAAGAATATTAAATTATTAATATAAAAATTAATACATATTAAGGCTCCGTTTGTTTTACGTAAAATATTTTACTGGAAAACATTTTTCATATTTTCTGATATTTAGAGCACTCAAGAAAATTGATCAACGGAAAATATTTTCCTAATCAAAGGGAAAACTAAGTCATTTTTTTAGGAAAATGACTTCTATTTTTAAAAAGAGGAAATCATTTTTCATTTTCTAAACTTTGATAATCTTATTAAAATATAAATATACTTAGACATATATGAAATAAACATATATTATTAATTTAACATTACAACAAAATAATGAAAAATATTCTCATGAAAAATTTTTTTTGAAAAATATTTTTCATAGAAAATATTTTCTATATATAAGCTATTTTCTATGAAATAAACGGAGCCTAATTATAAATAAATCAAATTTTTATATTTTATTTTTATAACTCTTTATGTAAATTATATTTTTTGTCTCTTAAATTTTTAATAATGATAATTAAAAGAGAAATAAAAAATTTAAATAATAATTAGTATATAGTCACAACTATGAATAGAATTTTTATTAATTTAATTTAATATAATATAAGAATAATTTCAAACAAATGTGAGATGATTTGGCATGAGATGATGCTAATGAGACAACATAAATTTATTTATTTTTTATTATATATATTTAATATTTTTTATTAGCATATATATTTTACTTTAATTAAAATTGATTTTAAAAAATTCGTAAGTAACGAAAATTAATAAAATATATAACTCTAGTTAGTTACAATATTATAAATAAAATTATGGTACAAGGAATCGAATATTTTAATTTATAGATAAAAATTTATTATTCAATAAAAGTTGTAGTCAAAATAACTTCTGTTTTTTTTTTAATTATTTTTAATAAAAATTATTATATTCTATTTACAATAGAGATTACTTGGTAAAAAGAATATGTTTTACTGATAAGTTTCTTTTTTTTTTTTTTTTTTACTTGGCTAATTAAACTCAGAAAACAAAAGAAAATCCAATGTTTTTTTCTATTGTACCAATTCCAAATGCATCAAACTTTTCCAAACATGTCAAATTGCCTAGCGTCAAAGGCAATTTCTCAAGTTTTATGCAGCCCCACAAAATAAGAATCTTAAGGAACTTCAAACTATACATGGTGCCTGGAAGAGCTATAAGGTTTTGACAGTTGTTCAAGTTACGAGCTAAAAACTTTTTCAAAACTCTAACAGATTGATGAATTTTCCCCTAAGATTTTTAAAGTCCGGCATGCTGATTAATTTAGTGAATTAGTCAAATAAATAATCTTGAAGAATTTACAGGCTATCAAAGAATAAATTATCAGAATGTTGAAACTATAAAATTAATGGCATTGTAGTTAATAATCAAATTCCAAAAAATCATACTTCTATTTGCCTCTTCCATAGTTGTTCAATACTGCTGCATTGCATATGGAGCTCAACAAGTTTATCTGGATGAAAATTTGACGGCAAAGATTTGAAAGGATAACCATACCATTTCAGATACCTTAATTCATTGCAAAGATATTCAATGTCTTGGGAGAGGCATAAGCAATCTTGGCTCTTTCATTTTTTAGGACACTTCAGCACTTAAATGTTCTTTTTCTTGTTCCCATGAATGTAAGACTAAAGCCTTAACTTGTCTTGAATCCTGACATTTAGAATTTTTTCCATTTAGAATTTCTGTCGGTATCCAATGTGCTACTCAATTCCCTCAAAGATCTACCATAGAGAAAGGAAACTAAAACAGTAAGAGCTAAAGGGAGACTATTGGCATATTTTACAACCTTGTTAGAAAGCTCTGAATATTTCTCTGAGCAATGATTATTCTTTTATGGCTTTTGAACAAAAAGTTGAAGGGCATCATCATGATTCAACTCCTCAACCCTACATATTTCATCTGCTCCATGTTGGCTCAACAAATGCTCGTCTCTTATTATTATGATAATTCTTCTTCCAAAATCAAACCAATTTAATTTGTTCATTCCACTAAGGGAATATGTCGATCATGGCTTGTTTCACAAAACTGAAAATTTTGTGGCATGAATCTGCGAGTTTTATGCACTTTCCAACCTGCAGTTGTGGCACTTTCAAGGAATTGGCCATTATTGAGAATGATGACAAACTCATGCAGTTCTCATGGGACTTAACGGTGGATATGATCATGTAAATAAGGCTTACTCAATGATACTTCGAGTTGAGAAGCAGAGAGAAATGAACCATGGGGTGACAGATGACACTGAGAGTTCCTTGGCTATGCTGGTCAAAACTCGAAATACCAAAAAGGAAGGGACAGGGTATGGTGATAAGCCTCCATTTAAGAAGAGGGATTTTAGTAAAGCCATTGGACATACCAAAGGGTCATGCTTCAAATTGATTGGGTATCCAAATAGGAATAAGCAGAGAAGGGGCAAATTTACTGCAAATGGCAAATCAGTCTACAAAGGATTTTCTGTCACAAAGACAGTTGCCGCACCTAGGCCATCTCAGGAGTGGACTGATGAGCTTGCCAACTTGATTCAGCAGACCAATCTGATTCAACAGGAATTAATGAAGCTAATGCGAGGTAAAATTGTGAATGAAGCTGGATGTGTAAAGTACACAAGCTTTACAGGTAAAGTTTCTACTTCACTTCATCTTGGTTTTGATCATAATGTGCTAGCTATATGGATTATTGACAGTGGAGCAACTTCACACGTGTTCTAACAAATCTTTATTTTCTGAACTCATTTTTTTGCCGCCTTCTGGTCCTTTCTTTCTTCCAGATAGTACATTTGCATCCCCTTAAAAATGTTCAACACATACATGTGGATTCAAACATGATTTGTTATTTCTACAGATTCTCATGTTTCAGTTTTCTTTTCTGCTTACTCTTGTGTTCTATAGGGCCCATGGACTAATAAACCAATTGTTGTTGGACACATGGATCAAGGACATTACAAGTTGACATCAAAGATCATTCTTGCCTACTCTAATCAGACATCATCACATTCTGTTTTTGTCCATACCTAAGATCCATAGTCATACACTTCTATACCAGACTTATTTCCATTGTATCTCTTGGCTTAATGAACATCATCAACTTTTATGTATTGCAAGTTAAAATTTTTAACACACCATGAACTTTATGTTTCAGTCCATTCAGCGAACATACAACTAATAACATAATATTATTTCATATCACTGATATATTAATTAACAACAATAATGAAGTGTTTATGTAAATATTATTTCAAATTCTACATTCCAACAAGATCAAATAAATAAAAGAAAATTAAAAAAAAAAAGCTACCAAATGACTTATTAATCAATTTAACGGCCTTTAAAGAGTCTAATTTTACAATAACTCGACGAAACCCATTCAACCAAGCTAGTTGAAGTCCAAATAAAATCTCAATTAGTTATGCAGCTAGAACGGAAGTTTCACCAATATTAAAGCCGAACCCTAGCAACCAATTTGATGAAGCATCTAGCAAAAGACCACCTGCACTTGCATCACCTGGATTGCCTAAACAACTTCCATTCACATTTAACTTCACCCATCCTTCAGGAGGAGGGTGCCAAATCACAACCTATATTTGGAATGTAGGGAGCATTGGGCTGAAAATTGAAATCCTGGAAATGATTTGCCAAAAGCATTGAGAAATTGCTGTTTGAATTTGAGAAAACTCCATTAATTTTGTATCTATTGGATTACAATAAAGATAATTTTAATAACATGCTATAGTAATCTATATATAAAAATTAGATAGAAAATATAAGATCAATACATGTCTTCTAATAAAAATTAATGTTGCTTAATTAAAGATCTTGCAAAAAATAATGCACCGTAAAACTAATGCAAATTAATAATCTTAACTATCAGCTTAGAAATATTGAAAGCGCTATTTAATTTTTGAACATATCTTTATTGCACTGTAAAACCAATGTGAATTAATAACCTCCAATTCAGATATGCATAGTTCCCTCACCCAAATAATTCAAAAAATGCTTAATTCAAAAAAGAAAAAAGTGTAACACAAAAGATTATCACATTTAGCTTTTAAAGGCTACTTTCAAACACAAGACAAACTGTAAACTATTACTTTATAATGAAAGAACATCTACTATAAAAGTTGCCTAGTGATGCCATCCCTACCTAGTGATACAGGTGTAAGTGCCCCCATTTTTAAAAGATTAGTTTTTATTGACCTAACAAAATTAAAAAATTAATGGCCCCCATTTTTAAAATTTTCCATCAAGTAACAAAAAAATATATTTAAAAGATTCAACTTATGAGTTAAATACACAAAATAACTAGGTCTAAACGTTACATACATTTAACATCGAACTCGAGAGTTGAAATAGAGCACAACCCATCCAAATTTTTAATTTTTAATTTAGAGTACTTTAAATGTGAGTATGTTTTTAACCGTCTTTTACATTTAGCCTCAGAAAATTTTAATAAAATTCTAAAAGGTTGATTTTTTTATTAGCACAATTAAAATAAAAATATATGGAGTCTATATTCTAATATTTTGAAGTTTATTTTTTTAATTATTTTTTTTATTGGCCCAAATTAGTTGAAAAATTAGTTGCTAATTTTTTTTTAAACTTACTTTTAAGTAATAAAATAGAATTTGAAAAGAATTAAATTGTGAGTGAGGTACATAAAATAGCTAGGTCATGTTATTATATCCATTATTGGCTCCATATATCTAAATGTTATAATCATCATTAATTGATTTTTTTTTATTTGCTCAATAAAATAAAAAATTCAATGCGCCAATATTGTAGTAATTTAAAAGATTTTTTTTATTGGCCCAATTAAATGAAAAATTATTGAGCTCATATTTTAATTTTTTTAAAAGATTAGTTTTTATTGACCTAAAAAAATTGAAAGGTGATAGACGAAAGTAAGAAGTGCAGATGACGAAGGATTGGTGGTCATGGTCATCTTAAAATCGTTTTTAAATAAAAGAAAATCGAAAATGATAATAATTTTAAAAAAATGTATCATCTTAGCATGTGCAATACTCCTACCCAGTAAGTCATAGTGTAAAATCTACTTTCCATTCAGTGGTCCTCTTCATCACACAAACAGTAAATCTAAGTTATCTGATTTATCATTACAAAGCCACCACGATTTTGGAAATGAAGTTTATTAATGGGCAATATAATTCACATGTCCGTGGGATATGCAATGGATAATGAATATTAAAGATAAGATAGTATTTCAATTACATGCTACCCATTATTTATTAAATAGAATTTCACATAGTTAAGATAAAATAATTTTCAAGATAAAATAATTTTTCACTTAATTAAGGATAAAATTAGAATTTATTATTATTTTTTTTATTTTATATATATATTCTAATAAGCTTTTGAGGTACGTGCAATAATAGTATATAAATTATAATTTTTTATTTATATATATATAATTTAATTATTATAATTAAAATTAAAATTTTAATATTAATTTAGTTAATTACATAAATAAAATATTTATTGATTTATAAATCATTTTATAAAAAGATTTATGAATTATTATGTTTTAATTAGTTAATATTTTTAAGAAAATTTATACGTTATAATTAATCTAATTATTGACTTAAATGTAATAAAATAAATAAATAAATAGATATATTATAAGGAATTTGAAAAAAAAATATGAATGGATAAAGATGTTGTTTAGAAAATAAAAATGACAAATTACTATTGTACTATATAGTTTAACACAAAAAAAAATTATTTGTAAAGTTAAAACATTAGATATATATATTATAAGGAATTTGAAAAAAAAAATATGAATGGATAAAGATGTTGTTTAGAAAATAAAAATGACAAATTACTATTGTACTATATAGTTTAACACAAAAAAAAAAAATTATTTGTAAAGTTAAAAAATTAGAAAATTAGCCTCTTAAAAGTATTTTACATGAATTAAGAATATATCTATAATCTATCTATCTATATCTATAGCCTATAATTTATAATCTATCTATAATTATATATAAATATACGAATAAGAGGGTGAACTTTTGATTGGATACAAATATTCTTAATTTTTAAATTATTTAAAAATTTACAAATAACTTATTATAATTTATTGAAATTAATTTTGAATTTATATAAGTTTAAAATTCATAGTCTTAATTGTGTGGTTACTTCTACCTAATTAAGTTTTTTTTTTATTTGTTAAAATTATAAATTCATTTTTTATAAAAAAAAATTGTAGTTTTTATGTTTAAAAAAATTAATGTTTTAAAAAAAAACTAAAATCAAATATTTATACTTTTCTAAATATAATTATAATATAAATCAAACTCAAATCGTATTTTCACACTAAAGCTCTAAATTTCGCCACTAAAAATTTTAGTAGCAAATCTTAAAATCGTCACTAGTTTATCAAAAAAAGTGTTGTAAAAAGTTTTTAGTAGTTAAATAAAAGACCACCGGTAAATATTATTTTTACCGGCGATATTTGCTCCATAAAAAAAATAATAAAATTTGTAACAAAATTTTCATACCAATTTGCATTTAATCTTGATATTATAAATTGCAATGAATTGGTACAAATTAATGTCAAGAATTTAATATGAAAATATTAAATTCTCTATTCTGTGGGGAAAAATAATATATATACATATATTTGATGGTTTTCTAATTCCACTTTCCACAATAAATGGATTAAACATCAAATTCTTAGAAATTGAATGGGTAAATGGATGCTTGAGATAATGAACAAAAGGAGAAAGAATTGAAAGGATGATTAGTCCCATCATCTTCTTTGGTAGTTGAATGTATGATAGGCTTCAATAAACCGCTCTGCTTTAAGTCCTAAGTCTGATAGAATGCAGCAGAAAACTTTCCCTGCATAACTGAAATGGTATGAATGTCATACTCTAGCTTGATAATAATTATAAATCTTGGCATCATGATTTACGGAAGTCACTTTCTTGTAAATTTGTGCTATGTTAACACATTCACCGTTAAGGTATTCAGATGTCAGCATCTCTAAAACACACCTACCAGCTTGAGTAAACATCAACAAGCTTATTGTAATCCCATTCATATGATTCTCGTGCCATGAATTCTAGAGTGCCTAACAAATGCTGCTGCAAGTTAAAATAATATAATTGGCTAAAATGGATATAATTGTTTATATGTTTCAATGAGAGTAATTAACGAGTACCTATGACACTATGGGCTGATTGAGAACCCTGTTGGATTGCTGCAAGGCCTAGATCACCAATCTTGACTAGTCCAAGATGGCCATCGGCAAAGATCATTTTCCAATTATTCCAAGAATTTATAATGCACAAAAAAAGAAAGTGAAAGTGAAAATCAGAGTTTGCCAATCGAGTGGATAAAGAAATTCAACTAAAATTGTTTAAACTCGTGTAATAGACAGTCTAAACACATTATACCTTTCAGTTGCAGGCTATTTGGCTTGAAATATCTCTGAAATTAATCTTTCGTGCAGCCTTGAGGAGTGCTGAAACAACAGTTCTGAATTATGCACAAACTACTAATGTTGCCCTTACGACTAAAGTGACATTATTTCTAAGCTCCTTTGCAATCTAAAGATTATTTGTGATGACAGATGCATTTTACAACACTACCACATGGCACATATGGGTGTCTGCATCAACTGTCAACACAGCCATATAGCACTAGAATAAATAAAAAATATATTAGTGATGATTCAGTGAAGCAAGAACAGACCACTGGTAAATAATTCATCACAGCCGTATTAGATAAACTAATTCAAGGTGAATCATTAGGCACTTTAAAGCGATTTTTGCAAGTTGATATATGCAATCTAATATCTTTTTATCAATTGAATTGTTTGGACAGAATTAGAAATTCTTTCCGCAGGAGCAGTTGTTCCTAATGTTCCAAACCATCAAAGACTTGGACGAACAAACTGATAAAGAGCTTGTACATAACTGAAGGCAGGTTGTACATTACTTTCGTATCCCACCAATGGGTAACATTCAAAATAATTGCAGATTAATTAATTAATGTGAAGGGGCAATGGGGAGAGAGATCAGAACAGTTAATTAAAAGTCTCAAAAAATTCAATGGATAAACCATTTCACTAATGTGAAGGTTGTCTCACCAGTTGTACAAAATGCATTAGAAGTAACATACATTTCCACAACCAATAATTTTCGTGTCACATACATTTCCAAATAAATTTTTGTTTTCTTTTTCTATAGCTTAAAAATTAAAAGAAAACTAATAATGTCTAAAGCTGACACCAAATTTATCATCATTTAAGAAACGAAGTACTTTCCATGGAGGAGAGTCTCAAACTGCTAACTCTTGAATTTGCAAACCATGACTCTGCTTTGCAAGAGAATCTGCACAGAAATTTTGTTCTCCATAGACATGGGATAAACAACAATGCCAATCCATCTTCATAAGTCTTCGACAGTCTTGGATTAAAGCAGCTAAAGGATGAAAGAATATATTTTCCTCATTATTAATCAATTTAACGGCCTTTAAACAGCCTGATTCTACAATTACTCGACGAAACCCATTCAACCAAGCTAGTTGAAGTCCAAATGAAATCCCAATTAGTTCTGTAGCTAGAACAGAAGTTTCACCAATGTTAAAGCCGAACCCTAGCAACCAATTTGATGAAGCATCTCGCAAAAGACCACCAGCACTTGCATCACCTGGATTGCCTAAACAACTTCCATCCACGTTTAACTTAACCCATCCTTCAGGAGGAGGGTGCCAAGCATAATCACAAACTATATTTGGAATGTAAGGAGCATTGGGCTGGAAATTGAAATCCTGGAAATCGATTTGCCAGAAGCATTGAGAAATCGCTGTTTGAATTTGAGAAAAGTCCATTAATTCTGTATCTATTGGATTACAATGAAGATAATTTTAATAATATGTTAGAGTAATCTATATAAAAAAATTAGATAGAAATATAGGATCAATATACATATTTCAATAAAAATTATTGTTGCTTAATTAAAGATCTTGCAAAAAAACTAATGCATTGTAGGACAAATGCAAATTAATAATCTTAACTATCAACTTAGAATATTAGAAATATTACATAACTTTATTGCACTGTAAAACCAATGCGAATTAATAACCTCCAATTCAGATATGCATAGTTCCCTCACCCAAATAATTCAAAAAATGCTTAAATCCAAAAGGAAAAAAGTGTAACGCAAAAGATTATCACATTTAGCATTTAATGGCTACTGTCAAACACAAGATAAACTGTAAACTATTACTCTACAATGAAAGAACATCTACTATAAAAGTTGCCTAGCGACATCATCCCTACCCAGCGATACAAGTGTTTCTTGTTCACGCAGGAATTTTTATGTTCCTCAGATCCAGAGTAACACTCAACCTGTAAGTGTTAATGGGAATTCTAGTATGATTGCTAATGTATTCATATTACTATGTATAAGAACAGCCAATTATGCATTAGACATCACCCATTAAGTGGGTTGTTCTCTTCCTAAATTTGAAGTTATCACGTGATGTTTCCCAAATGTAGTTAGGGTCACATCAGCTTTTGGTTTGAAGATGCTAATTGAAGTTACACTAAACTAGGAACCTACCTGTGGGAGGGGGGCGTGAGGTGAAATATGATCCATTAGAATCATATAAAATGCACCAGGTAATGCACACAAAAGATGGAGTCACAATGGTCTCACTTAAGTACCACCTCCTTAGACAGCATTTCCTAGACATGCACTTCATACAATCCTAATAGAATCAAACCACTGGTAGGTACCGTCTTTCCATAACACTTCCACGGCGCTAAGGATTTATTCCATAAAGGCATAAATAGACAAGAGTCGCCACCCGGGTAATAACCGAGACATATTCAGTATTTCTTCCAAGGGTCATGAATGGCAACTTACTCTTTGCAGAGTTTCCACAACTGTCATTACCATAGCCCAATGTCCAGGTTCGGGATAGTGGGTACGTAAGTGGAAGGTGTTAGGCACCCCTTACGCCTAGTCTAACCACGTTAATTCGAGTGCCAGTCCTCTACTAATATTTCTAAAAGTCTTGTTTATTATTCCTTTATTAAACTTCATCCTAAAAAATGCAATTCTAATCCTACACACGTAAGTAATTCACAAAAGGGTTATTGTTTACAAACAATTTTCTTGCATAAGTAATTCCTATCTATGGGGTTGTTAATTATTTAAATGATATTTACCAGATGACTAAAATTAATTTATTATTGAGAATTTAATTTACAAATAAATTCAATTTCAAATAACCCTACGATTCTATTTAACCTAATTAATTAATTTTCACCAAGTTACCCTAAGGATAATTGCACTAAGTTAATTATGTACATTTTATTTTAATATCACATAAGGCCCAAATAATCACAACCTAATAAAGATTTCTAACATGCAAATTTATTTTACATAAGAAATTTAAAAAGGGTCTTCTCTTCTAGTATGACAATGATATCCCTAGCTTACTCCCGTTTAGCTCCACATAAGCTCCACCCAAATGCCCTCTTTGGTACTTACCTTAGGGCTACTTACCAATTTTGTTTGTAATAAAAAATAAAGAAACTAAAGAAAATAAAAGAAATAAAGAAAATATTAATAACAATTTACATTGGATTCTAACTCTAGTCCCCTAAAGGGTTAAGATTCCTAATTAGTTAGGACCACCTAATAGTCTAAGTCTTCTAACATGATCCAAACACTTCATAACACTTCTGAATTAAAAGAACACAGAAAAATAGATCAAATATCAATTAAAACCCAAGAAAATACAAGAACATGCATAAATATACAATTTCCAAATTCTAGCAAATTAACGGCAGCAAGAAATCTAATTTTTTAAAAATAGTTAGACATGCCTGAAAATTATAAAAAAATTACAAATGACAGCCTACATATCATACAAGATCATAAAATTTATAAATCAAACAAAACCCTAGCCGAAGTGTCTACATAAACCGTAACTTTTCTAAGTGACAGAATCATACTACTTTTTTGTAAAATTCATAACTCATTAACCACAACAGATATGAATGCAAAAACAATTGGAAAAGATTCATAAGATTCTGAAATTAATTTTAGACATTAGATTTACACAAAAATATTAAGAAACAAGGGAGATATGGGCTCTACAAATTGGGTATCCTGCAAATCAGATTTTACAGGAATCCTAATTTCAAACAGCAATAACTTATAAAATATTAAAGCTTTTTTAGTTATTCTTAAGCCTAAAATTAATAAAATTTCGTGTAGAATATGAATATAATTTTTACAAATTTTTTACAGATTCAGAAAATAATGAAAAATAATAAAAATGAGAGAGATAGAAAACTGAATGTGTGCAGAGTTATGTATCCCCTCAAATTAAACATGATTATATGATCTATATGAATATATAAAATAAATTAAAAAAAGAAACATAGAATTAAACATTACATGGCATAGATCTTGAAAAGAAAATAAAAAAACTAACCTTTAAGAAATATCGCTAGAAAAAAAAAAGATGAACTGAAAGAATTTTGGCTATTCCTCTCTTTAATTTTTTTTTTCTTTTTTTGTCTTCTCCTCCACCGTTTTTTTTTTCTCCTCCACCTTCCTTTTTTTTTATTTCAGTGGGATATTTATAGGGTTTTGGAAGAGAGATGTGATAGGATTTTGAGTCCTAGGGTGATAAAGTTCAGATAACTTAAACAACTAAGATTGTAGAATTTGGGTGAGACTGAGTTATGGATGAGGTGTTTCAACCAATAGGAAGAGAGGGGAAGGGGAAGGCACCAATAGGGAGTAAGGAAGAGGTGTGATAGGGTTTGAAGTCCTAGTGTGATAAGGTTCAGATTACTTAAACAACTGGGATTAAGGAATTTGGGTGAGACTGGGATATGGGTGAGGTGTTCCAACCAATAAGAAGAGAGGGAAAGAGGGTGGCACCAATAGGGAGTGAGAAAGAGAGTGGGGCCAAAGGGGGAGAGAGAGTTTGTATAGGAGAGGGATAGAGAAAAATATATTTTCTTATTTTAATTTTCAAAAAATAAATTAAATTGGTACAATTTAAAATTCCTAACTAGGCTTTCTTAGCCCCATGGCACCCAATTAAACTCAATTAGGTCCATTTAAGAACTACCCATATTAAATTTAAACAAAATAAAATTTTATTTAAATTAAATTAATTTCTCAAAAAACATAATATTATTTTTTTTTAAGAAGATTTTCATACAAGATGTGGGAGGGGGCGTAAGGCGAAATATCATCCATTAGAATTATATAAAATGCATCAGGTAATGCCCAGGAAAGATGGTGGAGTCACAATGGTCTCACTTAAGTACCACCTCTTTAGACAACATTTCCTAGACATGCACTTCATACAATCCTAATAGAATCAAACCACTGGTAAGTACCGTCTTCCCATGTATTACTACGGTACTAAGGATTTATGCCACGAAGGCATAGATAGACAGGAGTCACCACCCGGTTAATAACCGGGACATATTTAGTGTTTCTTTTGAGGGTCATGGATGGCAACTTACTCCTTGCAGAGTTTCCACAACCATCATTACCATAGCCCAATGTCTAGGTTCGGGATAGTGGGTACGTAAGGGGAAGGTGTTAGGCACCCCTTACGCCTGGTCTAACCTCATTGATTCGAGTGCCAGTCCTCTACTAATGTTTCTAGAAGTCTTGTTTATTATTCCTTTATTAAACTTTATCCTAAAAAATGCAATTCTAATCCTACATACACAAGTAATTCACAAAAGGATTGTTGTTTACACACAATTTTCATGCACAAGTAATTCCTATCTATGGGGTTGCTAATTATTTAAATGATATTTACCATATGACTAAAATTAATTTATTATTGAGAATTTAATATACAAACAAATTTACTTTTAAATAACCCTATGTTTCTGTTTAACCTAATTAATTAATTTTCACCAAGCTACCCTAAGGATAATTGAACTAAGTTAATTATGTACATGTGTAATTTATTCTAATATCATATAAAGCCCAAACAATCACAACCTAATAAAGATTTCTAACATGCAAATTTATTTTACAATTGCCAAGTATTAAATTAAATTTATTTTATGTGCCAATATTAGTTTAATTTATAAACAAGATTAATTTTAATTTACAAAGTATTTATTTAAATTAATTACATGCAAAAGTCAGTTAAATTAAAAATAAAGTTAATTTTAATTTACCAAATAAAAATTCTATTATTACTATAATTTCATGCCAATGATTATTCTAGGAATTTAGGATTACTTACTTGTTAGTAATTGCAGTTGCCATTGGGGCAAGCTACCCTTAAAAAATAGTCTTCTCTTCTAGTATCGCATTGATATCCCTGGCTTACTCCCGTTTAGCTCCACATAAGCTCCACGCAAATGCCCTCTTTGGTACTTACCTTAGGGCTACTTACTAATTTTGTTTGTAATAAAAAATAAAGAAACTAAAGAAAATAAAAGAAATAAAGAAAATAAGAAAATATTAATAACAATTTACATTGGATTCTAACTCTAGTCTTCTAAAGGGTTAAGATTCCTAATTAGTTACAACTACCTAAGGGTCCACATCTTCTAACATATTCCAAACACTTCATAATACTTCTTGAATTAAAAAAACACAGAAAAATAGATCAAATATCAATTGAAACCCAATAAAATACAAGAACATATATAAATATGCAATTTTCAAATTCTGACAGATTGACAGTAGCAAGAAATTTGATTTTTGAAAAATAGTTAAACAAGTCTAAAAATCATGAAAAAATTACAAAAGATAGCCAAAACATCATACAACATCATAAAATTTATAAACCAAACAAAACCCTAGCCGAATGGTCTACACAAATTGTAATTGTTTCCAGTAATAGAATCGCACTACTTTTTTGTAAAATTCATAACTCACCAACTATAATAGATATGAATGCGAAACTAATTGGAAAAGATTCACAAGATTCCAAACTTAATTTTAGACAATAGATTTATACAAAAATATTAAGAAACAAGGGAGATATGGGCTCCATAAGTCGGGTATCCTGCAAATTAGATTTTACAGGAATTTTAACTTCAAACAGCTATAACTTACAAAATATTAAAGTTTTTTTAGTGATTCTTGAGCCTAAAATTAATAGAATTTCGTTTAGAATATGAATATAATTTTTAAAAATTTTTCACAAATTCAGAAAATAACAAAAAATAATAAAAATATGAGAGACAGAAAACTGAATATGTGCAGAGTTGTGTATCCCCTCAAATTAAACATGATTACATGATCTATATGAACATATAAAATAAATTAAAAACAAGGAACATAGAATTAAACATTACATGACATAGATCTTGAAAAGAAAATAAAAGAACTAACATTTAAGAAATGTCGCTAGAAAGAAAGAAGAACTAAAAAAATTTTGGCTATTCCTCTCTTTAATTTTTTTTTCCTTTTTTTTTAATTTTTTTTTTGTCTTCTCCTCCCCCTTTTTTTCTTTCTCTCCCTTTTTTTTCTTTCTCCAGTAGGATATTTATAGGGTTTTGGGAGAGAGGTGTGATAAGGTTTAGAGTCCTAGGGTGAAGGGAGATATGGGCTCCACAAGTCGAGTATCCTGCAAATTAGATTTTACAGGAATTTTAACTTCAAACAGCTATAACTTACAAAATATTAAAACTTTTTTAGTGATTCTTGAGCCTAAAATTAATAAAATTTCGTTTAGAATATGAATATAATTTTTAAAAATTTTTCACAAATTCAGAAAATAACAAAAAATAATAAAAATATGAGAGACAGAAAACTGAATATGTGCAGAGTTGTGTATCCCCTCAAATTAAACATGATTACATGATCTATATGAACATATAAAATAAATTAAAAACAAGAAACATAGAATTAAACATTACATGACATAGATCTTGAAAAGAAAATAAAAGAACTAACATTTAAGAAATGTCGCTAGAAAGAAAGAAGAACAAAAAAAATTTTGGCTATTCCTCTCTTTAATTTTTTTTTTCCTTTTTTTAAAATTTTTTTTTGGTCTTCTCCTCCCCCTTTTTTTCTTTCTCTCCTTTTTTTTTTCTTTCTCCAGTAAGATATTTATAGGGTTTTGGGAGAGAGGTGTGATAAGGTTTAGAGTCCTAGGGTGATAAAGTTCAGATAACTTAAACAACTAGGATTGCAGAATTTGGGTGAGACTGAGATATGGATGAGGTGTTTCAACCAATAGGAAGAGAGGAGAAGGGGAAGGCACCAATAGGGTGTGAGAAGAGGTGTGGTAGGTTTAAAGTCCTAGTGTGATAAAGTTCAAATAACTTAAACAACTGGGATTGAGGGATTTAGGTGAGACTGGGATATGGGTGAGGTGTTCCAACCAATAGGAAGAGAGGGAAAGAGGGTGGCACCAATAAAGAGTGAGAAAGAGAGTGGGGCCAAAGGGGGAGAGAGAGTTTGTATAGGAGAGGGATAGAGAAAAAGATATTTTCTTATTTTAATTTTTAAAAAATAAATTAAATGGGTCCTATTTAAAATTCTTAGCTAGGCTTTCTTAGGCTCATGGCACCCAATTAAACTCAATTAGGTCCATTTAAGAACTGCTCATATTAAATTTAAACAAACAAAATTTTATTTAAGTTAAATTAATTTCCCAAAAAAACATATTATTTTTTTTTAAGATCATGCCACGAAATTAATAATTCATGTTCATGCCTTCAATTATATCTTATAGTCATACAATTTTTCATCATCGGGTTTCCCACAGCCTCAATGCACATACTCGTCATAAAACAAGGGTCTATAGTTTGCCCCCCACTTTGGTGAAAGTTGAAATCAATGCGAAAGCATTGCTCAAGTTTCGTCAAAGTGAAACTCAATCTTCTAACAACTATGAAACATTGGCTATAAGGATCGAGTACATCTTGCTCGGTTGACATACTCTATGTTATGAGACTAGCTACAGTCTCATAATCGTGATAACTGTGTCACGTGAAAATTGAGTGCATCTTGCTCTATCGATACACTCTGCATCAAGAGATTAGCTACGGTCTCATAACAGTGATAACTGTGTCATGTGAAAATTGAGTGCATCTTGCTTTGTCGATACACTCTACGTCATGAGACTAGCTACGGTCTCACGACAATGGCAACTGTGTGATTTGAAATGTTGTGGATTTGTATTTAGGACCGCGATCCTAAACTACCTATGAATCCCCTTCGCTATCCTAAGGAAGAATTAGACCCACTCGTAGTTTGACACTTGAAATTGTAGTGATGCATATTCCTCTATGCGTTACTCACCTATAGGTGACATGTTGATGCGTGTTCTTCTACGCCTTACACAACTATGCCATATGCCCTAAACAACGTCTAAGGACTTACCAAAAAATATCTGTCATGAAATGTTGTGAGTTCGTATTTAGGACCGCGGTCCTAAACTACCTACGTATCCCTCTCGCTATCCTGAGGAAGAATCAGACCCCCTCGTAGTTCAACACTTGAAACTGTGGTGATGCATATTCTTCTACGTCTTACACACCTACAGGTGATATGTTGATGCGTGTTCTTCTGCGCCTTACACAACTATGCCATATGCCCTAAACAACGTCTAAGGACTTACCAAAAAACATCTGTCATGAAATGTTGTGGGTTTGTATTTAAGACCACGGCCCTAAACTACCTACATATCCCTCTCGCTATCCTGAGGAAGAATTAGACCCCCTCGTAGTTCGACACTTGAAACTGTGGTGATGCATATTCTTCTACGCCTTACACACTTACAGGTGACATGTTGATGTGTGTTCTTCTACGCCTTACACAACTATGCCATATGCCCCTAACAACGTCTAAGGACTTACCAAAAAATATCTATTTCATGATTTGAAAAAATTGGGATGACTGGGTCTCAGAACTCTTTTTGTGATTTTTGTGCTTCTTGTATGCTTCTTATCATGGGCATGCTGATTTTGCTAGAGATTGTAAAAAAAATTTGTCCTCTGGGGGACCTCTTTTTGCAAAAACTTTTTTATAACCTCAAAATTTTTAAGAAGAACTGTTCACCAAAAAAGACTTCCTTAAGGTCACAATACAATTTCCCTCTAATTTTTCTTTTTCTTCTCTCCCCCATGCTTTATTATTCTACAACTATTTCAAAACTTTTTCTGCCTTAACTCCTTTCTCTTCCATGAACTCAATTCTTTGTGCCCTAACTTTTGCCTGAAATGCTCTTTCGAGTTTTCATTTTAGCGGGCTTGCTCTAACTTTTGCCTAAGCGGCCCTTTCGGGTTTTCCACTTAGTGAGCTCTCTTTTTCCTTTTCTTTTTCTTGCTCTTTTTCTCTTTTTTTTTTGAAATTAGACAATCACCAGGATATTCATATCAAGCACCTATTCTATCATGCTCACAAGACAATAGGTTAAATCAAAACAATGTTGTTCAATTACTTAATCTTTTGATGTATCCCTCAAGACACAAACATTCACAATCATAATTAAATAAAACATATTCCTGGTTAATGCAATAAAAGCTTATTTATTTATTCAAGTACACCATTACTTCCTCTTACATTTAGTTTTACCAAATTTTTAACCTTTCAAAGTTAGAAATAAGCTTTATAACCTGCTGAATGGCTTTTTCAGGTTTTCCATCCAGATCTTCTCTCATCTCTCCTTTTGCCTAGACAACTTTTGTAGGTTTTCAATCTAGCAATTTTTTTTTTTTTTACCCTTACTTTTGCCTAGACCGCCTTTTGCAGATTTTCAGCCTAGCGGGCCTATCTCACACAAAGTACTGTTTGAGCCTGTCTAAGTTGACTGTGTGACACCCCTTATCCGTCTACAGTGTAGTCGAGCAAGATATGTCACACAGTGTACCAAAACACCATAACTTATCTCATTGATATTTATCATTTCTTAATTTATTTATTATAGTTATTAAGTGAAATTTATAAAATTGATCTCATTTAGATCATTTATTGAAATTATAAATTAATTTGCGACTCCGAAAATTTCATAGAAATTCCGGCAGAGTGCCAGCTAAAAATGGAGAAAACAATTCTTCGGAACCTGTAGAAAAACACTTCCAATAATTGTTCAAATCACAACTCCAATTCTCACATCAATTAACAAAAATTTCTTAATAATTCCTCCTTTTGTCATTCATTCATTTCACATCATCATCATGCTCAAACCATAAATAAATTCTCATATGTTATTTATAATCACAAGTTACACATACTTACATTAATACAAAATTATATATTACATTTGTTTCAAATATACATGATAAAATAAGAGTTTAATTATAAAACTTACAAAAATCACAAAATACAAAATGGGACCTAGTGTCCTACCAATGCATTGTAGTCTGTGAGGTGACACGGACACTATACAGAACTGTGAACGGCCTTACCCAGTCTGTGGTCTACTGGGCTCTCTGTCCAAATCTTCAGTGCCTACGCGTTGAAAAAGCGATGTGCTAAGCATAAAGCTTAGTGGTGCCAATAATACAAGAAAATATAATATGCAAAATAAAAATAATAATTTTCTAGTTATTGTGTTCATAAGAAATAAATAATTACTAACTTACTGTTTAACCGAAGGCTAATTACATTTTATGATATTAACTTCTTCATGCATTTTGTTAATTGTTTTCTTGATGATTTTAAGCTTCTTTATTTTATTGTAATCATTATTGATCTTTATCTTGATTTTTAATTTCCTTATTTTCATTAATAATCAATTTAATTACAATTATACGTTTCCATGCTCAAGTAACCTATACAAATTGACCGGAATGGATAAATGGGTAAACTAGCATTGGGTACCAGGTACCTCGGGCCGTCACACCATCGGTCACAGTGTGTCTCCCGGTGTGTAAACAGAATGGCTAATAAGCCATAAAAGCAATAAGGCATAAAGCCAAGTATAATATCATAATCAGTATAGCCATAGGCTATCATATCACAGAATGGCATGGAGCCATACATCATACGCAGTACTACTATCAGAACCCTATTGGCATGCCAACCTATCCAAACCAATCACATTAGGCCAACTAGGGCATATTATAAAGTTATTTCTTAAATATTTGTACTTAACATGTAAGGTTACTATTCATTTAGTCATTTAAGTCAAAATATTGACTTTCTCATATATAATAGTTACATGAGTTTTAATCACATAGATTTACCACATTTTGATTCCCAAAAGTGTTGGCATTAGTTGCCAATCCATACTTCTAACCATTGGAGAATAATTCAAAATTTCAATTTTTGGGTGCTAGAGTTAACTATTCCATTAGGCCATTCTATAGTGAGAATTTGGCCAAATGTTCTTCATCAAAGTTGTTCCTTATTGTGTCTAGTTACATTTCTTTTTTTGGATCACTCCATTTGGAGTTTTTTAGCTCAAGTTATGGCCTAAACACCATAACTGGCCGGATAGCAATTTTTCCAGAATTTCTGGGCAGAATCAATTCTGCAGTTTTTGTACACTAATTGCAGGTTAGTTTTTGGATATGTTATGGTCAAAATTTGGGTTTGTTTTGTTCATGAAAGTTGTAGGTCTATGTCTCAGCTTTCTACTGGTAAAAATTCAGGTCAATTGGACCTTTCTACACTGAGTTATAATTAAATGAATGAACACTGTTCATTTGGTCATTTTCGAGGGACTGCATAATGGTCACTCGGATTAGGTCAATTTTTAGGGCCACTTAGGTTGGTTTTCTGGGCCAAGTTTCTTCATCAAAGTTATGCCATTTTATGTCTAGTTTCACTTCCAATTGTCCTTGAACCAATTGGAGTAACATAGCTCAAGTTATAACCCTAGGAATACACTAGACTCAAGTTCAGTATTCTGGCACAATGGGGGCAGCATACCACTTTCAATTTCAAGCCCACAATTACTTCCAATTTAGGGTCAAACTTCATCAAATGGTCACTAATTGACATTACAACCTCTTTTCATCAATACATAAATAAAAATCCAAATTTTGGTGCCCAAACCCTAACTCCAACAATTTCAATTTATACAACACACTTCATTCAACTTCTAATACACTTAGTTTCCTTAATCATCATCACTAAACAAAGTAAAGTCAATCAAAATAATCAAGACCTTATGGTCACCAAGGCTGCTGAAAATTTCAGTCCCCACATACTCCAAATTTTCTTTTAATTTCATAAAATTTATACTTAATTTAGCATGTTTCAACTAGTTAAGAAAGAAAGGAAGAAGGTTTAGTGCACTAACCTTTGTGTGCAGAATTTTCCCTTAACTAACTTCAATTTTTCTTTCACCTTCTTGGCTTTTCTTAGCAGCCAAACACTTGCTCTAGATATAATATCAAGTTTTTATGAAGGAAGGTAGGGATTTTATGGTGTATTTACAAGGAAATCTAGTGAGAAAGATGAGCATCCATGGAGGTGGAAGGAGAAATGGGTTTCGGCACTTTGAAGAAAGAAGATGAAACTGATTTGTTTATCTTTAATTTCTACCCATTGTATGCTTTTTAAGTGGTTTATGGACATGTGTCACAATGTGATTGGGTGTGAGTGCTTTAATGACATCATGTGATGTCATAATTCCCAATTTCTTTCATTTTTCTTTTCTACTCATTTTCAATTAAATTTTTAGCAATATTTATTCATATTTTAGATCATAATAATTATTTACTTCACTGGACAAGTCGGCCAAAAATCATCTCTGAAGACGAAATGACCAAAATGCCCTCCATTTGGCTTATTGAGCTAAAATCATCTGTACCGATCGAAAAATTTTCTAAGTCTTTTCTTGGCATTCTAATGCCATAGAAACCTCAATGACTCTTCTCTGGAGTCCCAAAAATTATTTTATGAATTTTCTCCCGAGTTTAGGACTTCTAGCTGCAAGGACTGCAACTTCTCACTGGGTTACCCATCGCTAGGGCACCGGCTCATTTAACTTGGTTGTATTTTATTTTTAAAATTTTTTCTAAATTTTTCTTATTAATATTTGAGTTAATTATGGCTCATCACTTTAGTCTAAATATTTTTTTAGACGTTCAAGCTGTCCGGACCTACACCAATCACCGGAACAGTAGAATGTGCGGAATTGTTACAGTGAGGGTGTTACAGACTGGTTCTTGAAATTAATTCCAATCCAGGTCTGATATTCTTATAGCACCTCCTAGCAAGATCTTTTTGACTATGTATGGACCATCCCAGTTTGGCTTAAACTCTCCTCTTGGATCAAAATGGATGGGCCGAGTTTATTTCACAACCATGTCTCCCTCTTTGATCTTTCTTGGCTTCACCTTCTTATTAAAAGCTCTAGCTATCTTCCTCTGATAAGCCTGCATATGATACAAAGCTCACATCCTCTTTTCATCAATCAAAGTTGGTTCTTCATATCTCTTCTAAGCCCACTCATTTTCTAGGATCTTAGCTTCTAGCATCACTCTTAAGGATTTGACCTCTTGCTTAATGGATAACACTACTTTAGTCCCATACACTAAAGAGAATGGGATTGCCTCCATGGATGTCCTTGCAGTACTATGATAACTTTAAAGAACATAAGGGAGTTTTTCAAGCCAATCCTTTTATGTTTCAAATATTTTTTTTTTCCAACTAGAACCTTTCCATTCATATGGGGACCACGCATTCATGCATGTACTTCTTTCATTATTTGCTCAGCCTATTTTTCTATCACACATAAGAGTTTGTAGAATTGCCCCCTAGCTAAAGTAAGTTGAGTGGCTAATCTATGAATTGTTGCTCTATCACTTTTATTGGCTGATTACGCGAACCATCAACTTATAAACCCAGCATCTCTCCCGTGTTTTGTCGATGTGGGATTTGCCTAGGGTGTTACAATCCACCCCCCTTATGGGACTCAGCGTCCTCGTTGAGGTTTGCCCCACCATCGTTCAAGGTTGCAAGCGGAGCGGCTCTGATACCACAAATGTAATGGCCCGGCCCACTAGTGATATTGTCCGCTCTAGGCTGAAGCCCTCACGGTTTTAAAACGCGTCACTATGGGTTACGAACTGCCAACTTATAAACCCAGCATCTCTCCCATGTTTTGTCGATGTGGGATTTGCCTAGGGTGTTACAATCCACCCCCCTTATGGGACTCAGCGTCCTCTCTGAGGTTTGCCCCACCATCGTTCAAGGTTGCATGCGGAGCGGCTCTGATACCACAAATGTAATGGTCCGGCCCACTAGTGATATTGTCCGCTTTGGGTCGAAGCCCTCACAATTTTAAAACGTGTCACTATGGGTTACGAACCACCAATTTATAAACCCAGCATCTCTCCTGTGTTTTGCCGATGTGGGATTTGCCTAGGGTGTTACAATCCACCCCCCTTATGGGACTCAGCGTCCTCGCTGAGGTTTGCCCCACCATCGTTCAAGGTTGCACACGGAGCGGCTCTGATACCACATTATGTAAGGGCCTGACCCACTAGTGATATTGTCCGCTCTAGACCGAAGCCCTCACGGTTTTAAAACGAGTCACTATGGGTTACGAACCACCAACTTATAAACCCAGTATCTCTCCCGTGTTTTGCCAATGTGGGATTTACCTAGGGTGTTACAATCCACCCCCCTTATGGGACTCAACGTCCTCGCTGAGGTTTGCCCCACCATCGTTCAAGGTTTCACGCGGAGCAGCTCTGTTACCACAAATGTAACGGTCCGGCCCACTAGTGATATTGTCCGCTTTGAGTCGAAGCCCTCACGGTTTTAAAACGCGTCAATAGGGGTTAACGTCCTTATGTCTTCATACCATTTTCCTTCTCTCTCTAGGTCCACATGTGCTATTACTAATCCTTCATAGCATGAAATTTTACTCCTCATTAGGATAACTAGCTAAGTCAACTTTTGATCATTCTTTTCCAATAGGGACACTAGCTTGGCTTGGGAATCGGCCATCTGATTTTAAGCTTGAGGCATGTGCTTTTTAATACTTTATTAACAAGGCTATAAAATTATCTCTTTCTTCTTAGGTTAAATCTTTAGCTAACTTAATGTCTTTAGGATTATTTGATGTACCCAAATTAATAGAGATCGATTTTGATGCATTAACAAAAATAGATTCTGAATGATTATGAATGCCATGCATATGCCCATTAGAATAAACATCAAACAAGTAAGCAGAAGGACTAGTCATGTTATTGATCTTCGCCTTAAAATCAATATCAAGTACATCAGAAATGGAAACATCAGTATCACTATTGTGAGCATTACAAAAGACAAACTCAAACTTAAGAGTGTAACTTTAGGTTCTTGGCTTCCATGCAGTCTTTAGATCAATGGTGCTGATTTTTTGCTCTAATTCTTTTACATGTGGTAACCCCTAATCATATATCAAGGTAATTGCCCCCTCTTTCAAGAACTTAGGAGGCTTTGGCTCTTCTTCCTCTTCTGTTGGCTCATAGCCCAAACCATGACTCATGATCTGCCCCTTCATCTCAAGAAAAGTCACCAAACCATCTATACTTTCTCCTAGGCCTATGCTAAGAAAAAACTCCATCCCTTTCTTCATTGTAGCCACTTTTAGATCCATTTAGTTTTTATAGATCCCAACAACTTGAAAATCAGACACTAGTGAAACTGAACCATCTAATTGTAATGCAACTATCTCCTCATCAGAATCAGTCCAGATATCCAAAGGACCCTCATCATAGCTAGAATTATCACAAATGTCAACAACCATTATAGACTGAGATTCATTAGGCTTTTGGATGGGTTGGAAAGGTACATTAGGCTTTTGGATGGGTTGAATAAAGTCAATAATTCTGATAGGGTTATTTGAGGTGATGGAGATCATATAGAGACCTAGTGTAGGTGGAAATTTTGGTTAAGCATGGGGCTAGTGTGGTTTTTTTTTTTTTTTGTTGATTTTCTGGGTCAATTATCCTTTTAGCATCAATTAGGTCTTAGATATCATGCTCAAGTTGAAAGCATCAGTCGGTGTCATGACTGTGGGCTTGGTAGAACTGGCAACATTGGTTGATATCATAGCTAGGTGGGAGTGGATTTGGTAGTGGTCTAGGTACTAAGAGCTATAAGAAGTCTTGAGCTTTGAGATGCTCCAAAACTTCGGATAAGGGTTGGCTGAATTGAAAAAATCTCCTTGGGGTCTGAGACACAATTTGAACCTCAATAACTTTAATGCCACTTAATTGGCCAACCTTGGGGCCTCTTTCTAAAGTTGACCACAATTGTCTCTTCTAGCTCAAACATCTTGGCGTTCAATATTTCATCAAGCACGACATAGTTTCTTCCATCTTAAGTAGTGCTGGTGAAATCCTTACTAGTCTCTTCCCTTCCCTAACCCAAGAGACCTGATTGGAAGTGTCGCAAGGGATTTTGCGGTCGCCTGAATAAACCCTCACCGAAGTGGAAAAGAATGAGAAGTCGCCACCTTAGTTTTGAGGGAAACTAAAGAAAACCATTTGTGAAAACAAAGTGAAATAAAACCACTTCAAAACAGAGATTCTAAGTTCGGGGTCCGTAAACGGGTGGGGAAGGTGTTAGGCACCCCACCTCGTCCCTTGATAAGGGTTAAGTAGATTTAACTTTGCATTCTTTATAAATTAGTTAGGAGGGCTTGAATGGAAATGTTAATCCTTTTAACAAAAAGGAATATTTAATTTTTCACTAAATTTGGATTACCCAAATACATAAGTAAGTGAGACAACCTTAGTGAGTTATTGTTGTATGTTAGTTTTGTTTGAAGGGCTATTTTATTAGAATCCAATTTTTGAAATTGGATTTTAGATTGAGAACCGGATAAGTACTCTCCTCCGATCTCTTTTAATATTTATTTAAATTTTAGATTGAGAACCGGATAAGAACTCTCCTCCGATCTCTTTTAATATTTATTAAAATTTTTAAGCTTGAGAACCGGATAAGAACTCTCCTCCGATCTCCTTTAAAATATTTGTTAAAATTTTTAAGCTTGAGAACTGGATAAGAACTCTCCTCCGAATTCTTTTAATATTTATTAAAATTTTTAAGCTTGAGAACCGGATAAGAACTCTCCTCCGATCTCCTTTCAAATATTTGTTAAAATTTTAGCTTGAGGATCGGATAAGAACTCTCCTCCGACCTCTTTTAAGTAGTTTGTTAAAGTTTTAGGTGAGAATCGGATAAGAAACCCTCCTCCGATCTCTTTTAATATTATTTACTGAAATTCTGATTGAGGATCGGATAAAGACTCCTTTCCTCTCTCTTCTGTTTAAACGGTAGTCAGATAAGGGTCTTTCCGATCTCTCTAAATTTTACCTATCGAGAGGACCTAAGGCTAAGGGTTCTGATGTTCAAAGGTGTCAGGGGGCCTGAGCAAGACTTCTTTAACTTATTGGTACCTTAGGACTGGGCAGGGGATGCCAAACCGAATCCTCCGACCTTCCTATATGGTCGCCTCACCAGCATTTTTGGTAGCCGATCTATTCCATTTAGTTATCTAGGGTTTGGTTTTACTCTGTCTTATGACGTCTTGCCCTATGACCTATTGAGTTATTCTAGTGACTCAGCTTTACCATTTTCCAGGCTTATTATTCAGACCTTTCATTATTTCAAAAGGACTCTTAAGTTGCCGTTACCCACATCTCATCCAACTACTTATGTATCGCTTGGAACTAGATGACTTACGCTTAGAAATAATAAAGATTAACAAAGGTATCGACACGGAAATAAACTAGGGCACAACCTTTCTCTGTATCTTTCTAGCGTGATATGAACTTAAAGAAAATAACATACATAAAGAAAGAAGAATGGAAATGCGTAAAACAAGAACTAAACTTAATAAAATGGCAACATGAATACTGACCTGTAAGGAGTCGATTCTAGTGAACTAACCGAGAATCACAAAACACAATAAGATTGCAAGTTGATAGCTAGGAGACTAAGGTTCGCCTTGGAACAAAGAGTGCTTCACTAAATGCAATCGAGTCAGAATTATACCCGAGTTTAAATGAGATTGAGCATGGGCAACGGAAGTGAAAATAAAGATAACAAGGAACTGAAAAATGTGAACGCTACGGGATAATGAACGAGCTGAAAATGGAGAGTTTCAGTGTTCAAAATCTTTTAAGAAAACACTTCAGGAAACTGGTTCCAAAAGTTTTTCTTATGAAAGCAGAGTAACGATCTGAATTAAATTTCAGAGTTCTTCCGCTATAGTAACTTCCTCTCTTTTTTTGTCCCCCCTTGAACAGTTTTCATGCAGGTATTTATAGGAACCGGGTGCTCCCCATGAAGGGTCAGGATCTATTTTGAGGGATATGGAGGGTCAGGATTTCGAAGGACATGATCTGAGGCTCAGGAATTAAAGAGGATCAGAATGGACGGCTGAGATCCCCTTCAGAACATCTGTCATTTTCTTCTTCTAATCTGACGGTTCGAAATTCTCTTGTCCGGGTCGATCCGAGGGCTGGGAGTGAAGGGCGCTGATCTTGTCGTTTTCATCTACGATCCGAGGGCTCCGAGCTCGTCCTTACAAGTAAGATCAACGGTGGAGATTAGGATGTACAGAGCTATCCTGACGTACGCATGTCAGAAATGCGGGCGATTCTGGGGCGTGCGGTTGAGATTTCTCCTGCAGCGCTTTAACAACCTTGGCTCTGATTATGACGATAGCGGTAGGCGCCTTATTCTCTTTGTTTTCTGCTCTCTCTTCCTTTCCGATCTTCTTAACATGATCCTTCTCCGATCTTTCATACCGGTCTCCCCTCTTTCGATCTCTATTATTCCAATATTTCCCTTAATCAGGCCCGGTCCGATCAAAGCATTAATTCCCCTCGATTCCCGAAGCGTCCGCTTCGTTTTCTGCTTAGCAATAAATGCCCGATTTTCCCCTATATATACCCCTGACGAAAGAGACTTTCCTCATTTGATTTTCCTCTCTTCCTTCTTACTTTCCAGTTCTAGCTGCTCCGGCAGAAGTTCCGGCCACGATTGTGGCTTTTGATCCTTTTCCGATGGACCTCTTTATTCCCCGACTGAAAATTTACGATCCTGGTGATCGAGGAATTATGATGACCTTATCTGATGATGGTGAGAGAACTGGACTAACTAACCGATCTGGGTCACGGACCTCGATCGTGCCGATCTCGAGTCGTTCGACCGGTATAATCGGCGAACCGATTTCGGCCGAGAAGACTGCTAATGTTCCGCCGACCCTTGGCGGTTGCTCTTCCAAGTTTATTCGGCTTTTCACCACATTGGGTGTTCCGACAGCGGCTTTCTTTCACATTGGGTGTTCCGACAGCGGCTCGGTTCCGGTCGATGACATCCTTTGGATCAGTCACAATGTGGGCTTTGACATAGGCCCTTTAGATGGGATGTTCCACCGGTCTCTGAGATCGCCCAAATGATGTATTTTATTTTCAATGTAATCCGATCTCTAGAGATCACCGAAATGATGTAATCCAATTTTAGTGTAATCCGATCCCTAGAGATCGCCCAAATGATGTATTTTATTTTCAATGTAATCCGATCTCTAGAGATCACCGAAATGATGTAATCCAATTTTAGTGTAATCCGATCCCTAGAGATCGCCCAAATGATGTATTTTATTTTCAATGTAATCCGATCTCTAGAGATCACCGAAATGATGTAATCCAATTTTAGTGTAATCCGATCCCTAGAGATCGCCCAAATGATGTAATCCGATCTTTTGGAAATAAAGATTTTATTTTGTCGATTATCATCTTATTATTATTGCATTAATTATTTTTCAATCTTTTATGTGATTATCCGATCTGATTCTTCATTTGAATGACACTTATCCGATCCGTAATTCAAAACACCTTGATCTGCCGCTCTATAATTAACCAATCTTTTCATGGAATCTTGGGAATATTCGTGAGACGTGTCAGAACAGCTGGCGAGTCCCGCTATCCGATGCACCACCTGGAACATCGTGAGCATTAAATGCTCGGACGAGTATAAATAGGGGTGGGGTTAGCCAGTTACTCTCTTGTGTCATTTTCAGTTTCTCGCGAACAACTTCAAAATTCTCTCGTTTTCTCAAGCTCTTCCGACTCCGATCAAACTCCGGTAAGGGTTTTGATCTTTCTTTTCGTTTAAATTCTTCATTTTCTTTGAAAATGAGCGGTGTCGAAGGTCAGAGAGCGATGAGCCCCCCTTCTATTCAGTTCTCGTGGTCGTCTGATGAAGTAGAGGTGGTAGGACCGATTGGATGACCTGAACCTCCTCCATTGTCTGTTCCCGCCCGTGGCCAAGCAGGATCTTCAAGGCGAACACATTCTTCAGGGAGAGAGAATCTTCCCATGGACGAGCAGGCCATCGGTCTTGCAAGAAACCGATCTGCAGTCATTCAGCCACGAGTACAACATTGAGCCCGATTCATATGAACTTATCCGGTGTCACGGCGATCTCCGGGCCGATCATTTCTTCGAAGAGAACGACATGATTATGGTATACGAGGAACAGTTAAAGGCCGGTCTACGGTTTTCTCTAGATGACTTTTTTAAGGAAGTTTTGAAATATCACCAAGTGTTCATCCCCCAAGTTCACCCGAACTCGTGGCGGATCTTAGTAGCCTTCCGAGGCCTATGTCGAGCTAAGGGGCTCCGACCTATAGCTAAAGTGTTCATTGAACTGCACCGGCTAACTCGTCGAAAGGACGACGAGTACTGGTTTTTCCAAGCAAAACCACACTGTGGGCTTTTCACCGATCTGCCTTCCTCCCTGAAGAATTGGAAGAACCGATTCTTTATCCTGAGGAGCAAAATTTCGAACAGCTTTGAGGGCTTCCCCCGCAGCTGGCTGCACCAAGGCCCCGTGCTAACAAAGCATATTGCCCTAAATAGGGAAGAGGGCTCAATGGTGATGGAGTTGAAGGAGCAGGCGTCCAGAGAGAAGTTCTCTTGTTTGGATGCAGTGACCGCTGAACTGCATCACTGGACAATGGAGTTAATCATCGGCAAAGATCGTGAACTTCGGCTCTCTAACCTCGGCATCGGTATTTTCTACATCTCAGATCTCAGGACCTTAGCGATCTCACTGACCTCTTCTTTGTGCAGGTATGGCAAGCGGCGAAGCCTCCAAGGAGAGCCGGAAGCGAAAGAGGGAGATCTCCCGGAAGGTACGGGAGATGAAGCGGGCCGAGGAAATGCAGACACCCAGGCATGAGCCCGGGGAAATACAAGTAGGCTCGTCTCAACCTTCGAGACCGGTGGTCGTAGAAGTGGTCCGATCCCCTCCTTGCCGGCAAGAGCCGCCTCCACCTTCTCCAGTTGCTCCGAGCGCAGAAGAGGGTCCTTCTCAACCTAACGTGAGAACCATCTCCCGCGGTGCCCAAGTCTTAGTCCACTCACTGGAGAAGAATCGTACGGTTCGAGAGAACCCTGGTTTTGCCAAGGTCTTGGCGTCCTCTATCTGTCTTTGAGAAGATCGGGATAGGCTGTCTCCGGATAACCTTGATGATATCTTGACCCGATCTATGAGCCTGAACGTGGAGTGCCTGGTGAACCAGCACATCATATGGGAGAAGGCGCATCGCCTGGGTAAAGAGGTCGAGAGGATGGGTCATGAAGCAGCTTCCCTCCGATCTCAACTTTTATCCGCTCAGGGCTACATATCTCAAATTGAGGGGCGAATGAAGTTCTATGAGGACAAGCTGGCCGAGCAAGCTCATGTCCTGGCTGAGCGAGATCATGCTCTTGAAGAAGTGCAAGTGCTCCGGGCCGATGAAGCTGCTCAACTTGCTCACCTTGCTGAGGAGCTCAAAGCGAAAGAAGAAGATATGGTGACCGGAGTGGCCGGCGCTTATGTGAATGCTCACAGAGATCTCCTGGCCGAGCTCAAGAAGCGTTACCCTAAGGAGGACTTCTCCTGGATGGCCAACCTGGCTCCCGAGGATGAAGGTGATGAGAGTGAGGATGAGGCTGAGGGTGAGAGAGGGGACGGACAAAATGTAGATCAGGCTGGGGGTGATCCTCCAGCTGAATAACTTGTACAAATTCTTGAAATGAAATGAAATGGAATGCCTCTTTTGTTCGATGAATGGTTGTGATCGGAAAATTTCTAAATTATTTAAACACTTGATTGTCTGAGTATGTTGAAATAACTGAAAGTGATTATTAACCTAAGTGTGAGAGATCGGAAAACACAATGAGCGTGAGATCGGTAGGGAACCAACGCTAAACGGGACTTGATTAAAATTAGAAATTTGGCTTGACCATTTAAGATCGAGATCATCATTAAACCGGAACGGAACCTTTGATTATTCTTAGACTTTTGAAAGGGAGATCGGCAACAAAAATGGTAACAAAGATCTAGTGTCAGTTCAATTTCGTTTGTCAACAGAGATCAGGAATATACTTAACTGGTCAGGAGATTCGACAATGGGTTTGAGAGATCGGTGAGTGATTTAATAGACCGGTAAGGCTTTGACTGATGTGAAGACTTAGTATTGATTCAATTCCTCGTGAGGAGAGATCGGAAATGTGGTTATCTAGCAAAGAGAGATCGGAAATGTGGTTAGCTGTCAAAGGGAGACTTAGTACTGGGGATCGGTTTCAAAGTTTATTAATTCTGGGGATCGGCCAAAATATGGTGTCGACAGCTGCCCCTCTTTACATAATTTCTATTAAAGGGAAAAATTTTCCCATGTACGAATTATGTAAAGATTCAGACCCATATTTTGGACGATTAGGTGTTCGAAGTTAGGGAACTAAAGCATACCTAAGTTAGTGACCTAGAGATCGGCAATCATAAGTTAAATTAAAATCAACTTGGATCAAAGAACCAGAGGTTGATAACAGGAAATGTAAATTACAGGAAATTAAAATCAACTTAGATCAAGGAACCAGAGGTTGATAACAGGAAATGTAAATTGCAGGAAATTAAAATCAACTTAGATTAAGGAACCAGAGGTTGATAACAGGAAATTTAAATTGCAGGAAATTAAAATCAACTTAGATCAAGGAACCAGAGGTTGATAACGGGAAATATAAATTGCAGGAAATTAAAATCAACTTAGATCAAGGAACCAGAGGTTGATAATAAGAAATGTAAATTGTAGGAAATTAAAATCAACTTAGATCAAGGAACCAGAGGTTGATAACAGGAAATTTAAATTGCGAGAAATTAAAATCAACTTAGATCAAGGAACCAGAGGTTGATAACAGGAAATGTAAATTGCAGAAAATTAAAATCAACTTAGATCAAGGAACCAGAGGTTGATAACAGGAAATGTAAATGCATGAAATTAAAATCAAATTAGATCAAGGAACCAGAGGTTGATAACAGGAAATGTAAATGCAGGAAATTAAAATCAACTTAGATCAAGGAACCAGAGGTTGATAACAGAAAATTTAAATGCATGAAATTAAAATCAACTTAGATCAAGGAACCAGAGGTTGATAACAGGAAATGTAAATGCAGGAAATTAAAATCAACTTAGATCAAGGAATCAGAGGTTGATAACAGGAAATGTAAATTGCAGGAAATTAAAATCAACTTAGATCAAGGAACCAGAGGTTGATAACAGGAAATGTAAATGCATGAAATTAAAATCAACTTAGATCAAGGAACCAGAGGTTGATAACAAGAAATGTAAATTGTAGGAAATTAAAATCAACTTAGATCAAGGAACCAGAGGTTGATAACAGAAAATTTAAATTGCAGGAAATTAAAATCAACTTAGATCAAGGAACCAGAGGTTGATAACAGGAAATGTAAATTGCAGGAAATTAAAATCAACTTAGATCAAGGAACCAGAGGTTGATAACAGGAAATGTAAATTGCAGGAAATTAAAATCAACTTAGATCAAGGAACCAGAGGTTGATAACAGGAAATGTAAATTGCAGGAAATTAAAATCAACTTAGATCAAGGAACCAGAGGTTGATAACAGGAAATGTAAATTGCAAGAAATTAAAATCAACTTAGATCAAGGAACCAGAGGTTGATAACAGGAAATGTAAATGCATGAAATTAAAATCAACTTAGATCAAGGAACCAGAGGTTGATAATAGGAAATGTAAATTGCAGGAAATTAAAATCAACTTAGATCAAGGAACCAGAGGTTGATAACAGGAAATTTAAATGCACTTACAAAGCAAGCCTAATCCGGACACAAGAAGTTCTTCCCCAATGAAGAGTACTTAACAGAATCCCGAAGGCCAATGATGAATGGAGAACGAGTTGCAAGACTTGACCTATGGCCTCATTTCTTCAAATGCCCCATTTCTGTTTTTTTTTACTTCCTCCCGAAAAGCGCCCTTGCGGGTTTTCACTTCCCCTTCGTCTATATGACTAGAAGCGCCCTTTCGGGTTTTCACTCCTACCCTTTTTTTTTTTCGGGTCATTTCCTACAAATCTCATAGTAAAATACGTGAGGTTATCAATTGTCAAATCTTAATCTTATGGCAAAAAATTTTAACAGATTAATAACGCATTAAATAACGAGGTTGCAGAAAGATAATGTTAAAGAGTGAGTATAAAGGGAAGATAAAAGCATAGGGAACGAAGTATGACTTTATTATAGCTTTAATAAAAATAAAGATAGAGTTTCAAAGGAAAAGGGTACAAGGATAGATCTCACATATTCCTTGTGGCTGGCTTTGAAGTCCCTTAACTGCCATTATTTCAAGCATTTCTGAAGTTTCATGTCGTGACAATTCATTTCCCTTCTTGGTTTCGTGCTTCCCCCTTATTTCTCCATTTTCTGGTTCCAAGGGCGCCCTTTTTGGGTTTTCACCCCTAGATTTTTTTTTTTTTTTTTTAGGCTCGCTCTTTCAGGACGCCCTTCCGAGTTTTCATCCTTCGCTCATTTTTACAGAAAGCGCCCCTTCGGGGTTTTCGCCTTCTTTCACACATTTTGCTGGGAGCGCCCTTTCGGGTTTTCACTCCTACTTTTTTTTTTTTTTTAAGCATAGTATCTCTGGACAGTGTCAGCATTCACAGGTCTTGGAAGTTCTTCACCATCCATGTGGGTCAAGATCAAGGCTCCTCCGAAAAATGCCTTTTTAACTGCATATGGCCCCTCGTAGGTTGGTGACCATTTTCCCCGGGGATCGTTTTGATTTGGTAACACTTTCTTCATAACTAGGTCCCCGAGTTGAAATTCGCGTGGGCGAACGCTTTTGTCAAATGCCCTAGCCATTCTCCTCTGGTATAACTGTCCATGACATACTGCTGTTAACCTTTTCTCATCCAGCAAGTTTAACTGATCCAACCTTGACTGGATCCATTCTGACTCATCAATCCCTAATTCCTTCAGAATCCTTAAGGAAGGAATTTCAACTTCAATAGGTAATACTGCTTCCATCCCGTAAACCAGTGAGTATGGAGTTGCCCCGGTTGAGGTTCTTACAGAAGTCCGGTATGCTTGAAGAGCGTAGGGAAGCATATCATGCCAATCCCTACATGTGACCATCATTTTCCGGATTATCTTCTTAAGGTTTTTGTTTGCAGCTTCCACCGCTCCATTCATCTGGGGACGGTATGGGGAGGAATTGAAATGTCGGATCTTGTATTGATCACACAATCTCTGAATCTTTGGACCATTCAGATTCTTGGCGTTGTCAGTGACGATTTCATTGGGGAGACCATGCCGGCAGATGATATTGTTTTTGAGGAATTTGAGAAATGTATTCTGCGTAATGTGTGCGTAGGATGTTGCTTCGACCCATTTGGAGAAATAGTCGATGGCTACTAAGATAAATCTGTGCCCATTGGATGCCTTGGGGTTGATGGGACCAATCACATCGATGCCCCACATCGCGAAAGGCCATGGTGAGACGAGGTTGAACAACTTGTGAGGTGGCACATTTATCGGATCCGCGTAGATCTGACACTTATGGCATTTCCGGAAATACTCGATGCAATCCTTTCCATGGTGGTCCAGAAATATCCACGTCGCATGATTTGCTTAGCTATCATATGTCCATTAGTATGGGTGGCACAGTTTCCTTCATGAGTCTCAAAAAGGATCTTCTTCGCCTCTTTTGCATCTACACATCTCAACAATTCGCCATTGGAGCTCCTTTTGTATAGGATTTCTCCACTGGGGAAGTATCCCAATGCTAATCTCCGAATCATCCTCCTTTCGTTCTTGCTCGTCCCTGGAGGGAATTCTCTGGTTCTGATATAAAGCCAGATGTCATGGTACCAAGGTCTACCATCAGGTTCTTCCTCAATCATGAAGCAGTACGCCGGCTCACTTCTTGCTTTAATCTTTAATATCTGAGTCATCTGCCCTTCTTCCATTTGAGCCATAAAAGCTAAAGTAGCTAAGGCATCAGCAAATTGATTCTTGTCTCTACTAAGATGAGTGAAAGAGATTTCCTCGAATTTCTTAATCAGCTTCAGTAAGTATTTCTGATACGGGATTAGCTTAGGATCCTTAGTTTGCCATTCTCCCTTGACCTGATAAATAATCAGGGCTGAGTCTCCGTATACCTCCAACTTCTTGATTTTCATTTCGATGGCAGCCTGTAGACCCATCACACAAGCTTCGTATTCCGCGATGTTATTGGTGCAGTCAAATCTCAACTTGATAGCTATCGGATAGTGTTTTCCATCCGGGGATATCAATACAGCTCCAACTCCATTACCGGTCAAATTGACAGCTCCGTCGAAATACATTTCCCAAACATCGGCTGGCCCCTCTTCTTCGCAGTCTATTTCATTAATATGCTCATCAGGGAACTCAAAATCCAAAGCTTCATAATCTTGGATAGGGTTTTCTGCTAGGAGATCAGCGATCACGCTACCTTTCACTGCTTTCCGGGTCATATAGACAATGTCATACTGGGAGAGTATGACTTGCCACTTGGCTATCCTTCCTGGCACGAATGGGCTTTCGAATACATACTTGATAGGATCCATCCTGGAGATGAGCCATGTCTTGTGATTCAACATATAGTGCTTGAGGCGATTCACTGTCCAAGCTAGTGCACAACAAGTTTTCTCCAGGAAAGAGTACCTTGACTCGCAATCATTGAACTTTTTGCTCAGATAATAAATAGCCCTCTCTTTTCAGCCAGTATCGTCATGTTGTCCCAAAACACATCCCATCGAGTTCTGTTGGACTGCCATATACAGGATCAGAGGCCTTCCCGCCACTGGTGGAACCAATACTGGTGGGTTGGACAAGTACTGCTTGATTTTCTCAAAAGCCTCTTGGCAAACTGAATCCCATTGAGTGGAATTGTTCTTCTGGAGTAGTCTGAAAATAGGCTCGGCCTTAGCGGTGAGATTAGAAATAAATCTCGATATGTAGTTCAACTTTCCCAGAAAACTGCGCACCTCCCTTTCTGTTTTTGGGGATGGCATTTCTTGAATAGCTCGAACTTTGTCTGGATCAACTTCTATTCCCCTCTCACTCACTATGAATCCCAACAATTTTCCAGATCTGGCTCCGAATACGCATTTGGCAGGGTTTAGTTTCAGCTGGTATTTCCTGAGTCTTTCAAATACTTTCCTCAACACCCGCACGTGGCTCTCTTCTCCCCTAGATTTGATGATCATATCATCCACGTACACCTCTACTTCTTTATGCATCATATCGTGGAATAATGTGACCATAGCGCGTTGATAGGTAGCACCGGCATTCTTCAACCCGAAAGGCATGACCCGATAGCAAAATACTCCCCATTGAGTGATAAAAGCGGTTTTCTCTTTATCTTCCTCATCCATTGAGATTTGATTGTACCCCGATGCCCCATCAATACATGAACACCTGGCCAATCCCGCAGCATTGTCTACTAACACATCAATGTGGGAGAGAGGGAAATCATCCTTCAAGCTTGCTCTATTAAGATCCATGTAATCAACCCACACCCTAACTCTCCCGTCCTTCTTCATTACCGGGACAACGTTAGCTATCCATTGGGGATACTTGACTACTTCCAGGAATCCAGCATCATATTGTTTCTTGACCTCATCCCTAACTTTGAGCAGTGTGTCAGGATTCATTCTTCTTAGCTTCTGCTTAACCGGGATTGTCCCTGGAATTAGGGGGATTTTATGCGTCACTATCTGGGGGTCCAGACCAACCATATCATCATAGCTCCAGGAAAATACGTCCAGGAATTCTCTGAGCAAACTGATCACGTCTCCCAATTCCTCACTCTCCACAACCTTAAGTTCCCTCTTCACTTCTTCTGTGCCTAGGTTTATGGTGCATGTTTCATCGCCACAAGGCATTAGGGAAGGTTCATCCCTTTCATCGCTTTCTTCTGTGAGCTCCACCTAAGAATCTCTTGAAGTAATGGCAGTTATGGGGATTTTAAAATTAACCAGAGGAATTTCCGAGTCTATTGGATTATTAGGTGTTAATTGGTGAATGGTCCTGAATGAACGAAAATAGAACATATTATAAGGATGGAATTCAAAAGGAAAGAAAGATCGAATTGGATTTAAAATGCGCTATTAATTTATTAATATTTATGCCATAAGAAAAAGGTCCATTTACAGAGTTACACTTGCCACTATAGACAAAATGATCAAGTGTAGATAACCAAAGGTACTTTACTCGAGATTGAGTACAGAGATGTCCTCTGCTGTCCAGTTGTCTAGCTCTTGCCCCTCAGCTATTGGCGAGACTAGAGCCTCATACAAAGAATCCAGGTGGACTACATCAATGGATGGTTCATCAGGTGATTCTTCCACATCTGCCGGATTTTCAATGACCGGTTTAGTGAAGATCTCCACGATTCTCGGGACTACCTTCCTTTTTCCCATTTTCTGGTCAAACCTTTGATCTCGAAGCATTTTCCTCATCCAGAATCGCCCATCCATAAGGGCATCTTCGTCATAACCCAAACCACAATGGCCTACCTTCTGGATAGCCGATATAGGCTCAACGATTCCTTGCAATGCGGTTCCCAAGCCTTTGCCCTCTTGATACCCATTCCTCGACATTATCTTGGCTACCATAGCCATAGCCCCTTCATTTCTGGTTTCTTGTAACTCAAGGGCCTGGAAGGAGCTTTCCAACGACTCCTTAGCCGCTTCCACATAAGGGAGTGATTGTGGCTTGGTGACCAAAATGGCTTCTTCTCCTCTTATAGTGATGATTTTGCCGTCCATAATGTATTTTATCTTCTGGTGCAGAGTTGAGGGAACAGCGTTCGCGGAATGGATCCACGGCCTCCCCAGCAACATAGTGTAGACCGATTCAATATTCATCACTTGGAATGTGAAATTGAAGGTACATGCGCCAATTTGGAGTGGTAAATCAATATCTCCCAACACTTCTCTTCTGGTACCATCAAAGGCTCTTACCACCATAGCACTTTGACGTATATCTGATTGGTCAATTGGCAATCTAGCCAAGGTAACACTGGGCAGTACATTGAGAGCTGATCCGTTATCAATAAGTACCTTGGCTACTATACAACCCTTACATTTCACTGTTACATGCAGAGCTTTAGTGTGCCTTAGACCCGCTGGGTCTATCTCGTCTTCCGAGAAAGTAACAAAACTGGATGCCTGGATTTGTCCCACTATCTTCTCAAACTGCCCCGGAGTGATGTCGGGGTTTACAAAGGCCTGATCCAGGATTCTCTGCAAGACTTGTCGGTGCACTTCTGAGCTCAGGATCAGCGATAATAGTGAAATTCGGGCAGGTGTCTTTCTCAACTGCTTCACCACATCGTACTCACTCTGTTTCATTATTTGGAGCAGCATTTCTTCCTCTTCTTTATGTCTGGCAGGTTCTACTTCCTCCGTTTTCTCAACCTCCTCTTCTGTATTCTTTAGTGACTCTCCCATCTTTACTTTCCCTTTTCTCTTTTCTTTCTCTTCGTTCCCGTAACACCTCCCACTTCGAGTTATGAACTCGACCTCTTGCCCAAGCGAGGAGGATTTTGTGGCGATGGTTGGTCAAGATTAACTTGGGGAGTAATCGGGTGGTAGGTCCTGCATAAGTCATTTTAAAATGCTCATGAGGAGTGAAACATGGTTTTGGTGGTGCCGGAGGCAAGGCAAGATTAGGAGCTGATGTACTGCTTGACGCTCCTTGGGTGAAAACTTGGAAATTATAGTTCCAAGGCACAGCGTGAGTATTGGTGACAGGGAGCTGAGGAGGAGTTCGGATAACCGTTACTGGCGATGAGGCTACTGGGGGTGAGAAGGTGATTCTGGGTTTAGAGGTAAAAGCATTCTGGCTGTATCTAGTTGTGTTCACTCCCCCTTCCGTCTTCGACCTTGTCTGGCATCTCAGAACTTTGAGGGATAGCAAGTTCTGAACCTCTTGCTTGAATCCCTCACAGCCTCGCAGCTCATGATCAGCTGCCCCTCCATGGTAAGGACATCCCGTATCCTTTACTGACCCTGATACCTGAGGGCAAAGTTAGCCTTCCTTCATTGCTACGGCAAAAATTTCCTTAAAGTGAGGAATCAGCTCGTCTACCTCCGGTGTCGACCTTTCTCCGTCAGGCTCTATCATATTTACACCATTGCCCGCATTATGGTTGGGCAATGGGTTTGATGTAACATTGGGGAGGGAACCATTTCCCTCAATTTTCAGCCACCCGTTCTGGATTAAAGTGTGCACTCTCCCCCTAAGTGCCCCGCAGTTGTCAGTTGAATGCCCTTGTGCCCCTCCATGATACTCACAACGGGCAGTGGCATCATACCACCTGGGATATGGAGGCTGAATTGGGTCTAGGGGAACTGGTACAATCTGGTTTATACCGATAAGGTATCGGTATATTTCACTGAGCGGGAGGGGAAGGGGAGGATCAGGGTTTCTTGGGGGTCTTGGGTTGTTTTGTGGTGGTCTCGGTTGAGCAGGAGGAGGAGGTGGTCTAGGTTGGTAATTTACAGGTGGGGGGTATTGTGGACGCGGGTGTGGATAATTCGGGAAGGTAGGCAGAATGTTTGCGATGGTTTGGCCATGAGGGGAAGGATATGGCCGGTAGTTATTTTGGGGAAGTGGGGAGTAATTATTCTGCCGGGTGATGGAATGCACATCTCCCTCCTTTTTCTTGCCAAAATTGGCAGTCTTCTTTGCAGGGTTCTCAGCCAACTCCTGCAGTCGTCCCATTCTTAAGTTGCCCTCTATTCTTTCACCGGCCTGGATGATGTCGGAGAAGCTGTTGGAAGTGTTTCCAATCATCAAGTTGAAGTAAGGAGCTTTCAAAGTCTCGATGAACAGAGAGCATAGTTCATTGTCGGTCACCGGGGGGTGTACTTCTGCCGCCTTTTCTCTCCATCTCTGGGCATACTCCTTGAAGCTTTCCCTGTCTTTTTGCACCAGGTTCTGGAGGTCCCTCCTTGTAGGGGCCACATTGCAATTAAATTTGTACTGTCTTAAGAAGGCATCAACTAAATCCTTCCAGGAGCGCAGTTTGCTTATGTCCAACTGAATGCACCACCTCAGGGCTGCCCTGGAGAGGCTCTCATGAAAGAAGTGGACTAACAGTCTGTCATCATCTGTCAAAGCGGACATCTTGGCGATATAGGTGGCCAAGTGAATGCAAGGGTCTGAATTCCCAGTGTACTTGTCGAAATCAGGGACCTTGAACTTGAGCGGCACCACCACATCGGGAACCAATCTAAGCGATGCCACATCGACTGAACCATACATATTCAGTCCTTCGATTGCTCTCAATCTCTCTTCTAGAGCAAATAGTTTCTCATTTTCTCTCGTCTTATTTTCCCCTCCCACTGCATGAAATGCTCCCCCAGTTGGGAGATGAGGGGTGGAGTGAACTGGAGGGATTAGGGTTGAAGGGTATGGGTCGGTGTTTGAAACGGTTGGGTAATGAGAGTAAGGTAGGTCATTATTCATGGTAGCCGGATTGACAGTGATTGTCGGTCCTAATAGGCGATCAAAGGTAAAAGAAGTTGAAGCTTGGTGAGGATCCATTGTTGTAGGAGGTGGAGGAGGTAGTGGTAAGTTAGGTTACAAGCGAGGTTTATTCAGGACATTTCCCTCGTTAGTCTCATAAGTTCTGAGACCTGATCCTTCAATTCGGAAACCTGCCCTTGTAGGTTCTGTACTTGTTCCTGATCTTCCATTAACTTCTTTGTTCGAGATCTTGTTAAGTACACTCGCTTGGGCTGAACCGTGTGCTTGGTCAGACTTGCCTTGTTTGAAGCAATGTTTAATTTTCTGTAAGGAGTAAAAAAGGTTTTAACAAATTTAGAATTTCGTAAAAAAAACTAAAAGTCCTGGTCCGGACGAAAGATACAGTGGCATTTGGGAGCCAGAATGAAATCTGCGAAAGGATGATTGCATCAACTTTATCATGGCATCGTTCGATAGTCTGACTGTGAATGACTGGATTGAATGCGCATTTATGATACCTGTCCATATAGCGCATTCAATTTTTCACATAACCCTAGCGAGGGAGTTCCTACGGGAGTCATATTATTCATTCACAAATTTGCTAAACAATGGTCCAAAAATCATTTCATTAACTGAATAATTTGTGCACTGTATTCTTTACATTGGCCTAGGCTCTGGGAGGTTCTTTATAATGATATGACATTTTCTGAGATACTCATATAACCTTTCTTCTTGTTTGGCAGGGTCAAATGATTTCAGAGCATACTCGGATTCAGGTAATAGTTCTTGTTTTCCCTGTGCTATCGTTCTCTCCAGCTGGTCAACATTCTCTTTCAGCTCTTGATAAAGAGCAGCTTGTCTTTCTTTCTCCTTCCTTTCCTTAGCACATTCTTTCAAAATATCGTTGATGAGTAGTGCCTGTTCTTTCAATTCGAGCTTCTTCTTTTTGTTTTCTTATTTATACTCTTCAACGAGTATTTCTTGGTATTTCATTTTTTCCTGAAGCTTACTATTTTGTATTTCTACTTCTTTTACCACAGCTTGAAGAGAGTCTTTTTCCTTTTCCCATCATTCCTCTTGCTCTTCGAACCCTATCTTTTCGGCCCTTGCCTCTTCCCTGAGTCTTCTTACCTTTCTTTTAAGGTTCTGTTGTTGGTCCTCTAACTGTTTTATTTGTTCTTGCAATTGTGAGTTCTCGGTATTTGCCTTTTGTAGTGAGTCAGCCAGACGATTATCAGTTTCTTCTAATAGGATATTTCGGCGAGGGTTGCTGTCTTCAAATTCTACAGTTGAGTGTTCTCGGTCCCTGTCAGCCCTCCATTCAAGATAATCGCGTGTGGCACTTGGACCTTTAGGCGACCTTTCCATCAGAGAGATATTTTCCCAAGATTTGCGAGCCATTTTTAACCCTTCCTCTTCTTTGAGCTCATGGTAGAAATGACCTTGGTGGTATTTTCGAATGTTAATTCTGGACTGTGTTGAGCCAAACTGCCTCATTACCAATGCCGGAATGTAACTTATGTATCCGGTCACTCCGATTAGGGATATCGACTGATTACCTCCCGTGCCGATCAAAACGGATTGGCCTAATGCCACAGTTTCCTCCAACAGTAATCATGGCTATTGAAACTCAAAATCCGTTCCCGCCACTGCTGTTCATTCTTCGGATTGATTACCAACCAGGTCATCTTTTCGATGGGAGGCTGGTCAAAGTACCAAGTCAATCCTTTTGTCTCCACAGGACACATGTGACTGATAATCCAGAGGTACAACAATTGAGAGCAACACTTAATGGTCCCTTTGCCCTATTGTCTGCAGTAGGTAAGGGTTAATAAGGTTTCCGCCAGAATTGCCGGTATCGGATTGACCTCCTGCTTTTCTACTGCCCAGAATACTTCCACCGTGCTGCGGGTTATGATTCCCAATGGTCCCGAGAACAAAATCAGGCCATAGATTCCCAAGGTGAGTGCCACTGAAGCTCGATCCCACTGTTTCTCTTGGATGTATTGATCTAACCACTTCTTGAGATGTGTCCAATACCAACCATGCGTATTTCCTTTGACAGTTTCTTTTGACTTTACTTCTTCTAGGGAAGTACCCAACATATGTGCCAATCGTTTCCAGGTCTGCCTATGCTCGATGTGTAGGTAGATCTGATTCTGCGTTGAATAAGGAATCTCTAGTAATGCCTGATATTCTTCCATAGTGGGAACTGTATCAATATCATTGAAAGAGAATACCCCGTACTTAGGACTCCAAACCGACAGCATGGCCTTTAATGCCGGGATTTGGACCTTGACTCGCATTAAGGTTGCAATCCTCCCATACTTCTCCTCAAATCGCACCTTGACCTGATCGGGAAGCGACCTCCAACTATTAGACAGACCCTCGAGGCTGTTCATTCTGACCTCAATTTTGCTCAGATCCAATGAAGGCAGTAAGCTAGCATGTGCCTTTGGAACATTATTTCGCGGGGGTACTGGACTATGAACTGATCTGGACCACAGTTTAGCATTCTGAACTTCTTCTGCCGACTGACTCGAGGATGCCATGATAAAGTTGATGCCTATCCTTTTTACAGACTTTTGGTTTGGTGATGCCTGCGGGAAAAACTCATTAGCAGGATAAATTTGGGTAATTTTGAATTATACTGTTGACAGGGTGACACATACACATTTATCAAAGTAGGAAAATGTGTAGGTGTTCCAGTAGAATTCAAAATTACCCTCACAAAAATGAACGAAAGAAAACTGAGGCAGAATAGGGCAAGAGTAAGTATGCCCCTTTTGTCCTAGAATAGGGAGACTCCTGATACCAGATGAGTGCTACCTAGTTAGACAGTTCTATCTTACAAGGTAGCTCGCTACGGCTTCCAACTATCGTGATAGTTTAGCTCAGGGTCTAATTTTCTAAAAGCCACAGGTTCCCAAATTGCCCCTCAGACACAGTGAGGCCCCATTCTATCCCCCACGATACTATCGGGAAAATTCCACGGGTATCACGGTGAATAGAACGAGTTTCAATTTGAGCAGAAGTCTTCACGGATACTAACGGGGTAAAACCCACGGGTACCGCTACATGACCCCCTCCTACTTTCCTAAAAGGGTAAGAAAGCTCGGGTATAGGGCTGAAGTGTGTGAGGACATTAAGTGAGTGTTCAGTGTGTGAAGGGACACCTTTACCTCTTCCCAATACAGGGGGATTTTTACTTTTCCTTTTTTTTTTCTTTTAAACGAAAAGCGCTGTAGAGAATAAAACAAGCAAGACAAGTAAAACGGTTAGTAGGAATAATCAATTAAAATATTGCCGGGTTAGCCCACCTGGCTATAATTTGATCGAGAAATTAAATCTACTTTTGGACCTCTGGACAGGGGTCAAGTTAAAACAAATGTCCCCAGTGGAGTCGCCATGCTGTTGCAAGGGATTTTGCGGTCACCTGAACGAACCCTCACCGAAGTAGAAAAGAATGAGGAGTCGCCACCTTAGTTTTGAGGGAAACTAAAGAAAACCATTTGTGAAGACAAAGTGAAATAAAACCACTTCAAAACAGAGATTCTAAGTTCGGGGTCTGTAAACGGGTGGGGAAGGTGTTAGGCACCCCACCTCATCCCTTGATAAGGGTTAAGTAGATTTAACTTTGCATTCTTTATAAATTAGTTAGGAGGGCTTGAATGGAAATGTTAATCCTTTTAACAAAAAGGAATATTTAATTTTTCACTAAATTTGGATTACCCAAATACATAAGTAAGTGAGACAACCTTAGTGAGTTATTGTTGTATGTTAGTTTTGTTTGAAGGGCTATTTTATTAGAATCCAATTTTTGAAATTGGATTTTAGATTGAGAATCGGATAAGAACTCTCCTCCGATCTCTTTTAATATTTATTTAAATTTTAGATTGAGAACCGGATAAGAACTCTCCTCCGATCTCTTTTAATATTTATTAAAATTTTTAAGCTTGAGAACCGGATAAGAACTCTCCTCCGATCTCCTTTAAAATATTTGTTAAAATTTTTAAGCTTGAGAACCGGATAAGAACTCTCCTCCGATCTCTTTCAATATTTATTAAAATTTTTAAGCTTGAGAACCGGATAAGAACTCTCCTCCGATCTCCTTTGAAATATTTGTTAAAAGTTTAGCTTGAGGATCGGATAAGAACTCTCCTCCGACCTCTTTTAAGTAGTTTGTTAAAGTTTTAGGTGAGAATCGGATAAGAAACCCTCCTCCGATCTCTTTTAATATTATTTACTGAAATTCTGATTGAGGATCGGATAAAGACTCCTTTCCGCTCTCTTCTGTTTAAACGGTAGTCAGATAAGGGTCTTTCCGATCTCTCTAAATTTTACCTATCGAGAGGACCTAAGGCTAAGGGTTCTGATGTTCAAAGGTGTCAGGGGGCCTGAGCAAGACTTCTTTAACTTATTGGTACCTTAGGACTGGGCAGGGGATGCCAAACCGAATCCTCCGACCTTCCTATATGGTCGCCTCACCAGCATTTTTGGTAGCCGATCTATTCCATTTAGTTATCCAGGGTTTGGTTTTACTCTGTCTTATGACGTCTTGCCCTATGACCTATTGAGTTATTCTAGTGACTCAGCTTTACCATTTTCCAGGCTTATTATTCAGACCTTTCATTATTTCAAAAGGACTCTTAAGTTGCCGTTACCCACATCTCATCCAACTACTTATGTATCGCTTGGAACTAGATGACTTACGCTCAGAAATAATAAAGATTAACAAAGGTATCGATACGGAAATAAACTAGGGCACAACCTTTCTCTGTATCTTTCTAGCGTGATATGAACTTAAAGAAAATAACATACATAAAGAAAGAAGAATGGAAATGCGTAAAACAAGAACTAAACTTAATAAAATGGCAACATGAATACTGACCTGTAAGGAGTCGATTCTAGTGAACTAACCGAGAATCACAAAACGCAATAAGATTGCAAGTTGATAGCTAGGAGACTAAGGTTCGCCTTGGAACAAAGAGTGCTTCACTAAATGCAATCGAGTCAGAATTATCCCCGAGTTTAAATGAGATTGAGCATGGGCAATGGAAGTGAAAATAAAGATAACAAGGAACTGAAAAATGTGAACGCTACGGGATAATGAACGAGCTGAAAATGGAGAGTTTCAGTATTCAAAATCTTTTAAGAAAACACTTCAGGAAACTGGTTCCAAAAGTTCTTCTTATGAAAGCAGAGTAACGATCTGAATTAAATTTCAGAGTTCTTCCGCTATAGTAACTTCCTTTTTTTTTAGTCCCCCCTTGAACAGTTTTCATGCACGTATTTATAGGAATCGGGTGCTCCCCATGAAGGGACAGGATCTATTTTAAGGGAGATGGAGGGTCAGGATTTCGAAAGACATGATCTGAGGCTCAGGAATTAAAGAGGATCAGAACGGACGGCTGAGATCCCCTTTAGAACATCTGTCGTTTTCTTCTTCTAATCTGACGATTCTAAATTCTCTTGTCCGGGTCGATCCGAGGGCTGGGAGTGAAGGGCGCTGATCTTGTCGTTTTCTTCTACGATCCGAGGACTCCGAGCTCGTCCTTACAAGTAAGATCAATGGTGGAGATTAGGATGTACAACGCTGTCCTGACGTACGCATGTCAGAAATGCGGGCGATTCTAGGGCGTGCGGTTGAGATTTCTCCTGCAGCGCTTTAACTACCTTGGCTCTGATTATGACGATAGCGGTAGGCGCCTTATTCTCTTTGTTTTCTGCTCTCTCTTCCTTTCCGATCTTCTTAACATGATCCTTCTCCGATCTTTCATACCGGTCTCCCCTCTTCCGATCTCTATTATTCCAATATTTCCCTTAATCAGGCCCGGTCCGGTCAAAGCATTAATTCCTCGATTCCCGGCGTCAACCGTTTTACGCTTAGCAATAAATGCCCGATTTTCCCTATATATACACGATGGAAGAGACTTTCCTCATTCGATTTTCCTCTCTTCCTTCTTACTTTCGATTCTAGTTGCTCGTGAAGTTCCGGCCACGATTGTGGCTTTTGATCCTTTTCCGATGGACCTCTTTATTCCCCGACTGAAAATTTACGATCCTGGTGATCGAGGAATTATGATGACCTTATCTGATGATGGTGAGAGAACTGGACTAACTAACCGATCCGGGTCGCGGACCTCGATCGTGCCGATCTCGAGTCGTTCGACCGGTATAATCGGCGAACCGATTTCGGCCGAGAAGACTGCTAATGTTCCGCCGACCCTTGGCGGTTGCTCTTCCAAGTTTATTCGGCTTTTCACCACATTGGGTGTTCCGACAGTGGCTTTCTTTCACATTGGGTGTTCCGACAGTGGCTCGGTTCCGGTCGATGACATCCTTTGGATCAGTCACAATGTGGGCTTTGACATAGGCCCTTTAGATGGGATGTTCCACCGATCTCTGAGATCGCCCAAATGATGTATTTTATTTTCAATGTAATCCGATCTCTAGAGATCACCGAAATGATGTAATCCAATTTTAGTGTAATCCGATCCTTAGAGATCGCTCAAATGATGTATTTTATTTTCAATGTAATCCGAATCTCTAGAGATCACCGAAATGATGTAATCCAATTTTAGTGTAATCTGATCCCTAGAGATCGCCCAAATGATGTATTTTATTTTCAATGTAATCCGATCTCTAGAGATCACCGAAATGATGTAATCCAATTTTAGTGTAATCCAATCCCTAGAGATCGCCCAAATGATGTAATCCGATCTTTTGGAAATAAAGATTTTATTTTGTCGATTATCATCTTATTATTATTGCATTAATTATTTTTCGATCTTTTATGTGATTATCCGATCTGATTCTTCATTTGAATGACACTTATCCGATCCGTAATTCAAAACACCTTGATCTGCCGCTCTATAATTAACCGATCTCTTCATGGAATCTTGGGAATATTTGTGAGACGTATCAGAACAGCTGGCGAGTCCCGCTATCCTATGCACCACCTGGAACATCGTGAGCATTAAATGCTCGGACGAGTATAAATAGGGGTGGGGTTAGCCAGTTACTCTCTTGTGTCATTTTCAGTTTCTCGCGAACAACTTCAAAATTCTCTCGTTTTCTCAAGCTCTTCCGACTCAGATCAAGCTCCGGTAAGGGTTTTGATCTTTCTTTTCGTTTAAATTCTTCATTTTCTTTGAAAATGAGCGGTGCCGAAGGTCAAAGAGCGATGAGCCCCCCTTCTATTCAGTTCTCGTGGTCGTCTAATGAAGTAGAGGTGGTAGGACCGATTGGATGACCTGAACCTCCTCCATTGTCTGTTCCCGCCCGTGGCCAAGCAGGATCTTCAAGGCGAACACATTCTTCAGGGAGAGAGAATCTTCCCATGGACGAGCTGCCATCGGTCTTGCAAGAAACCAATCTGCAGTCATTCAGCCAGGAGTACAACATTGAGCCCGATTCATATGAACTTATCCGGTGTCACGATGATCTCCAAGCTGATCATTTCTTCGAAGAGAACGACATGATTATGGTATACGAGGAACAGTGGTCGGTCTACGGTTTCCTCTGGACAACTTTTTTAAGGAAGTTTTGAAATATCACCAAGTGTGCATCGCCCAAGTTCACCCGAACTCATGGCGGATCTTAGTAGCCTTCCGAGGCCTATGTCAAGCTAAGGGGCTCCGACCTATAGCTAAAGTGTTCGCTGAACTGCACCGGCTAACTCGTCGAAAGGACGACGAGTACTGGTTTTTCCAAGCGAAACCACACTGTGGGCTTTTCACCGATCTGCCCTCCTCCCTGAAGAATTGGAAGAACCGATTCTTTATCCTGAGGAGCAAAATTCCGAACAGCTTTGAGGGCTTCCCCCGCAGCTGGCTGCACCAAGGCCCCGTGCTCACGAAGCATATTGCCCTAAATAGGGAAGAGGGCGCAATGGTGATGGAGTTGAAGGAGCAGGCGTCCAGAGAGAAGTTCTCTTGTTTGGATGCAGTGACCGCTGAACTGCATCACTGGACAATGGAGTTAATCACTGGCAAAGACCGCGAACTTCGGCTCTCTGACCTCGGCATCGGTATTTTCTACATCTCAAATCTCAGGACCTTAGCGATCTCACTGACCTCTTCTTTGTGCAGGTATGGCAAGCGGCGAAGCCTCCAAGGAGAGCCGGAAGCGAAAGAGGGAGATCTCCCGGAAGGTACGGGAGATGAAGCGGGCCGAGGAAATGCAAACACCCAGGCATGAGCCCAGGGAAATACAAGAAGGCTCGTCTCAACCGTCGGGACCGGTGGTCGTAGAAGTGGTCCGATCCCCTCCTTGTCGGCAAAAGCCGCCTCCACCTCCTCCAGTTGCTCCGAGCGCAGAAGAGGGTCCTTCTCAACCTAACGTGAGAACCATCTCTCGCGGTGCCCAAGTCTTAGTCCACTCACTGGAGAAGAATCGTACGGTTCGAGAGAACCCTGGTTTTGCCAAGGTCTTGGCGTCCTCTATCTGTCTTCGAGAAGATCGGGATAGGCTGTCTCCGGATAACCTTGATGATATCTTGACCCAATCTATGAGCCTGAACGTGGAGTGCCTGGTGAACCAGCACATCATACGGGAGAAGGCGCATCGCCTAGGTAAAGAGGTCGAGAGGATGGGTCATGAAGCAGCTTCCCTCTGATCTCAACTTTTATCCGCTCAAGGCTACATATCTCAAATTGAGGGGCGAATGAAGTTCTATGAGGACAAGCTGGCCGAGCAAGCTCATGTCCTGGCTGAGCGAGATCATGCTCTTGAAGAAGTGCAAGCGCTCCGGGCCGATGAAGCTGCTCAACTTGCTCACCTTGCTGAGGAGCTCAAAGCGAAAGAAGAAGAGATGGTGACTGGAGTGGCCGACGCTTATGTGAATGCTCACAGAGATCTCCTGGCTGAGCTCAAGAAGCATTACCCTGAGGAGGACTTCTCCTGGATGGCCAACTTAGCTCCCGAGGATGAAGGTGATGAGAGTGAGGAAGAGGCTGAGGGTGAGAGAGGGGACGGACAAAATGTAGATCAGGCTAGGGGTGATCCTCCAGCTGAATAACTTGTACAAATTCTTGAAATGAAATGAAATGGAATGCCTCTTTTGTTCGATGAATGGTTGTGATCGGAAAATTTCTAAATTATTTAAACACTTGATTGTCTGAGTATGTTGAAATAACTGAAAGTGATTATTAACCTAAGTGTGAGAGATCGGAAAACACAATGAGCGTGAGATCGGTAGGGAACCAACGCTAAACGGGACTTGATTAAAATTAGAAATTTGGCTTGAACATTTAAGATCGAGATCATCATTAAACCGGAACGGAACCTTTGATTATTCTTAGACTTTTGAAAGGGAGATCGGCAACAAAAATGGTAACAAAGATCTAGTGTCAGTTCAATTTCGTTTGTCAATAGAGATCAGGAATATACTTGATTGGTCAAGAGATTCGACAATGGGTTTGAGAGATCGGTGAGTGATTTAATAGACCGGTAAGGCTTTGACTGATGTGAAGACTTAGTATTGATTCAATTCCTCATGAGGAGAGATCGGAAATGTGGTTATCTAGCAAAGAGAGATCGGAAATGTGGTTAGCTGTCAAAGGGAGACTTAGTACTGGGGATCGGTTTCAAAGCTTATTAATTCTGGGGATCGGCCAAAATATGGTGTCGACAGGAAGTCTCTTTGGTGTGTTTTGAGGCTATGTTTGCTAAAAAAAAATAGGATTTAAGGGTCAACCTAAGCATGCTATGTACATGAATGTAATGTATGAATGGACCATTTTTTTCTTTTTTCTTTTTTTTGCCTTTACTTTTACAAAACCAAAACTGAACCATACCAATAGAACCAAAAATGAACCAAAACCAGACCATATAAACTGAACTAAAATCGGATCAAAGACTGAATCAAAACTGAAAAAAAAAATCTCAAGAATTGAATCTTTACCCCCTTATACCTTCAACTCTCACACGCAGGGTGAGAAAAAATTTTATCCTAGGCTATGGTACATTGGACACACCAACAGGGGGTGGTCCATGATGATCTTCCCCTCACAAACAAATGATTTATATCCTTAAAGTTTAACCATAAGTAAGCATCCTCTTGCTTAACATGGGTTTTGAAATGGACTTGGGCCTATACACACATTGGGCCTATGTATAGGCCTAGGTTCATCTCAACTACTACTAGAACTTATAGTTTAAATAGTAAGGTTATAAATCTAGCACAACAAAAATCTACGGGGTACCTAGGGTTGAAATTTATGGCTCATGGACTTCATTGGGTAGGAAAAAGGTCACCCATGGGAGAGCTTGTCCATTAAGCACAACGGCTGGAGCTGTGGCTCTTTTATATACTCGAAGGTACGGGCATGGGGTGCTAGCATTCACCAATTCATCATAGCTCGAGCAGAACCATGGTCTCCTTGGCTAGTACTAACAGGGCTAAAAGGGTAAGGGTGATCTGTGTGATAGTGTAGTGCAATGCAAAAAGTTTAACAGAGGAATAATATTAGACTAATAGAAACATGTTGGAGTAACTATCAATTTAGTCCCCAGTGGAGTCGCCAAACTATAAGAGGGGATGTGAGGTGAGATATCATCCATTAGAATCATATAAAATGCACCAGGTAATACCCAGGAAAGATGGTGGAGTCACAATGGTCTCACTTAAGTACCACCTCCTTAGACAGCATTTCCTAGACATGCACTTCATACAATCCTAATAGAATCAAACCACTAGTAAGTACCATCTTCCCATAACACTACCACGATACTAAGAATTTATTCCACGAAGGCATAGATAGACAGGAGTCGCCACCCAGGTAATAACCGGGACATATTCAATGTTTCTTCCGAGGGTCGATGGCAACTTACTCCTTGCAGAGTTTCCACAACCGTCATTACCATAGCCCAATGTCTAGGTTCGGGATAGTGGGTACGTAAGGGGAAGGTGTTAGGCACCCCTTACGCCTGGTCTAACCTCGTTAATTCGAGTGACAGTCCTCTACTAATATTTCTAAAAGTCTTGTTTTTTATTCCTTTATTAAACTTCATCCTAAAAAATGCAATTCTAATCCTACATATGCAAGTAATTCACCAATGGGGTTATTGTTTATAAACAATTTTCATGCACAAGTAATTCATATCTATGGGGTTGCTAATTATTTAAATGATATTTACCAGATGACTAAAATTAATTTATTATTGAGAATTTAATTTACAAACAAATTCAATTTCAAATAACCCTACGTTTCTATTTAACCTAATTAATTAATTTTCACCAAGTTACCGTAAGGATAATTGAACTAAGTTAATTATGTACATGCGTAATTTATTCTAATATCACATAAGGCCCAAATAATCACAACCTAATAAAGATTTCTAACATGTAAATTTATTTTACAATTATCAAGTATTAAATTAAATTTATTTTACATGCCAATATTAGTTTAATTTACAAATAAGATTAATTTTAATTTATGAAATATTTATTTAAATTAAATACATGCAAATGTCAGTTAAATTAAAAACAAAGTTAATTTTAATTTACCAAATAAAAATCCTATTATTACTACAATTTCATGCCAATGGTTATTCTAGAAATTTAAGATCACTTGTTAGTAGTTGCAGTTGCCATTGGGGCAAGCTACCCTTAAAAAAGGGTTTTCTCTTCTAGTATGGCATTGATATCCCTGGCTTACTCCCGTTTAGCTATATGTAAGCTCCACGCAAATGCCCCTTTTGGTACTTACCTTAGGGCTACTTACCAATTTTGTTTGTAATAAAAAATAAAGAAAATAAAAGAAATAAATAAAATAAGAAAATATTAATAACAATTTACATTGAATTCTAACTCTAGTCTCCTAAAGGGTTAAGATTCCTAATTAGTTACAACTACCTAAGGGTCCACATCTTCTAACATATTCCAAATACTTCATAATACTTCTTGAATTAAAAAAGCACAGAAAAATAGATCAAATATCAATTGGAACCCAAGAAAATACAAGAACATGCATAAACATACAATTTTTAAATTCTGATAGATTGACAGTAGCAAGAAATTTGATTTTTGAAAAATAGTTAGAAAAGCCTAAAAATCATGAAAAAATTACAGAAGATAGCCAAAACATCATACAACATCATAAAATTTATAAATCAAACAAAGCCCTAGTCGAATTGTCTACACAAATTATAACTTTTTCCAGTAATAGAATTGCACTACTTTTTTTGTAAAATTCATAACTTACCAACCATAATAGATATGAATGCGAAACTAATTGGAAAAGATTCACAAGATTCCAAACTTAATTTTAGACACCAGATTTATGCAAAAATATTAAGAAACAAGGGAGATATGAGCTCCACAAGTCGGGTATCCTGCAAATTGGATTTTATAAGAATCCTAACTTCAAATAGCCATAACTTACAAAATATTAAAGCTTTTTTATTTAATTCTTGAGCCTAAAATTAATAGAATTTTGTTTAGAATATGAATATAATTTTTACAAATTTTTTACAGATTCAGAAAATAATAAAAAATAATAAAAATACGAGAGACAGAAAACTGAACATGTGCAGAGTTGTGTATCCCCTCAAATTAAACATGATTACATGATCTATATGAACATATAAAATAAATTAAAAACAAGGAACATAGAATTAAACATTACATGGCATAGATCTTGAAAAGAAAATAAAAGAACTAACCTTTAAGAAATGTCACTAGAAAGAAAGAAGAACTAAAAAAATTTTAGCTATTCCTCTCTTTAATTTTTTTTCCTTTTTTTTTAATTTTTTTGGTCTTCTCCTCCCCCTTTTTTTCCTTCTCTCCTTTTTTTTTTCTTCCTCCAGTAGGGTATTTATAGGGTTTTGAGAGAGAGGTGTAATAAGGTTTAGAGTCCTAGGGTGATAAACTTCAGATAACCTAAACAACTAGGATTGCAGAATTTGGGTGAGACTGAGATATGGATGAGGTGTTTCGACCAATTGGAAGAGAGAAGGGGAAGGCACCAATAGGGAGTGAGAACGAGGTGTGGTAGGGTTTGAAGTCCTAGTGTGATAAGGTTCAGATAACTTAAACAACTGGGATTGAGGTATTTGGGTGAGATTGGGATATGGGTGTGGTGTTCCAACCAATAGGAAGAGAGGGAAAGAGGGTGGCATTAATAGGGAGTAAGAAAGAGAGTGGGGCCAAAGGGGGAGAGAGAGTTTGTGTAGGAGAGGGATAGAGAAAAAGATGTTTTCTTATTTTAATTTTTAAAAAATAAATTAAATGAGTCCTATTTAAAATTCCTAACTAGGCTTTCTTAGGCTCATGGCTCTCAATTAAACTCAATTAGATCCACTTAAGAACTACCCATATTAAATTTAAACAAAATAAAATTTTATTTAAATTAAATTAATTTCCCAAAAAAACATATTATTTTTTTTTTCAAGATCATGCCACAAAAATAATAATTCAGTTCCATGCCTTCAATTATATCTTATAGTCATATAATTTTTCATCATCCGGTTTCCTACGGCCTCAATGCACATACTCGTCACAAAATAAGGGTCCACACTACCACACTAAGATTAGAAAATCAATAAAGAAGAAGACTTAGATGAACTACAAAACAAGGCATGATCCTATAAGCTTCGAGTGAAAATAATCTAATTAGGATTTTACACATATACACTGGAAAAATTAAAGAGAAAGAGTGTTTGAGGCTTACCTTCTTAAACCAAACAATGCAGAAGCTATTTATTGATATTAGGCCAAAGAAAATTTATACTTGCTTGAAAATTTATAGTGCAATTGGTTTTTGTGATAGAAAATTTATAGTGCGATTGCTAGAAGTCTCTATAGCAATATTTGCAGCAAGTCCCTATAGGACTTGATTTCAGTGAATCCTAACTAGAAAAGGATTAGAATTTTACTTAATCAAGGATAGGATTAATCAAGGATAGGATTCATTATCCTGTCAAATTAGGATAGGAATCCAGACTGTGAAAGGTGATAGACGAAAGCGAGAAGTGCAGATGATGAAGACTCGATATATGTAAATGAGACAAGGAGGATGGTGTGATAATGGTTGAATCAACAATGAAGAAGTGGAGGCTAG